>NC_140302.1:6550295-7238715 GCF_964211825.1 Aythya ferina | reverse complement strand
GCTACTAGGAAAAAGCATACCACACAAATTTTGTGTTACCTTATACTAAAAACAAACAAACAAACAAAAAACTAGCACATTTTCATTTGAGTATGTCAAGCTTTGCAAGTAAATTGAAATTGAAACGTGAATTGTAATATGCACAACTCCTTTGCTTTCTCTTACATTTCATAAGCTAATGTACACAGGTAGAGCAGGCTTTGAGTCATGGGCCATGAGGCGAGCAGGACTTCTCCCAGACAACAGCAGCAAAACATAAAAATGCTTTTGATTCAATAAACAATTTTGGTGCAAGAAGTATTTCTGCTAATTCACACAACTATTTGTTCTGTCTTTATTATTGTGTTTGCCCACATAATATTGTTATGCACATCGCCAAGTGTGCTCCCAGTAAGTCCTTACAAAGAATCAAATTAACTCTGTTCACATTCATCTGGGGACAAAAGATAGATGCTGCTATTATGTTCTAGCAATTCTTGTGTTTATGATCACTCTTCAAGTATGCACTGACTCAGAAAATAAAGTCTGTGGGGAGAAAAGGAAACAAACTCCAAACTTACGTCCCTGTCCAGAACTCGGCCAGTGCTGTTTAGGTACAACCTCTGGCTGATGGGATCGAGGATCACCCAGTAATCTACATTGTCCTTTAAAGAGAGTTCAATGGTGGGGTCTGGGCCGCCTGCTGTCCCTTTGATCAGCATATTGTCAACCAGGATAGTGCCTGCAAAAAAACAAAGGGCACACAAGGGAGACATTTATGCATTCACTGACATTTTTATATATTTTAATAATAATGTCAACACTCAAAATACAATTTTCTAAAACGGGTTTCTGGTATCTTATGTTCTGAGTGATGTTTAAGAAGTCTGATTATCTTGAGTGAAAAACCGCCTCTGACACTGAAGCTATTTCAGACAACACCAGAAGAAAAACAAAGTGAAATAACTTGTGTTGAGGATGAGACCCATCAAAGATAACTATTTAACATCATTCTTTTTTTTTTTTCCTCTATTGAGTAATCATCCCCCAATCTTACCTCAAAAGAATGCAATCAAGTAACAACCAAAATGGAAATATATTTTCCGTAGCAAGTACAACACAACAAGGTGAGGGGGGAAAGAAAAAAAAAAACACAACAGCAACAAAAAACAGTTACATGAAGCTCTACAAGGAAAAAAAAAAAAAAAAAAGTCATTGTTCTTCAACAGCAAACTAGATTGTAGCAAAAAGAAAACGATGTCGAACAAGACAAAAGGGAAACCAATTAGGACCAAACATGTACTCAGCGTGTATAATCTGCTTTTCTTTTCTTGTCCCATCATTTCAGTTAAGCCTTGCCTACACTCCAGCTTCCTTTCTAAATGTCAAGCATTACTATCTACCATGAACGTCATACTCCAGAGTCTCAGAGATGCACGCACAGTACCTATGAACACTTCCCTAAAACTTCATTTTTTGCTAAAGAATTAACACTACCCAGGTTTCTTCACACAAAGCATTAAAAGAAATAATATCGGTTTAAATTCGTTGACAGGTAAGAAAAAAAATCTGTGAATGTCACTAGCTGTAGAACATTTAAATTGGTGAAAAATACTAATCAGATAACCTCATGTTTTGCAGACCCAAATAATTTGTTTCAAAAAGCAGAGTAAAGTTTCTTTATACCCTCAGTTTACAATGACAGTGACTATAAATACATGAATCTGTACGGAGAGGGGCTCTGAGTCGGAATGATGTTTTGTTATGGATAAAATGGGAAAACTAATTATTGGTCTCTTTATAGTTTTACAATTGTACTGAGGAAAACACCACAGTAAGGGTTTTTCAACTGTTTATTTTGAAACTACTGTTTTAGAGATGACAGTAACAAACACTGCCAAGCATCTGTAACTTTAGAGCAAAGAAGTTTTTTTAAGTTAGAAGAAGAACACCCTTTTAGCCACCTGAGAAACAAAGTTTTGGAGCTATTGGCACGACCTCTTGTGAGAGGTTCTGTACAGTGTTACCCCAGCCCAGCAGCTTGACGCTCATACAGCTTTCCAGAGGCCACCACCAGTTTATTGGAAGGGTATTTCACCAGGAGAAACAAGCTGAATGCCAACTCTATTGCAGTTCTAAGTGTTTATATGTCCAATCACCAACAAAATCCGCGAGCTTCTGTACATTGCCCTCATAATTATGCCTCAGTGATGATGCAAAGAAGTAAGCAACCAAAATTTGAGATCATCTGAAAAGGTGCCCAAAACCAGCCTCCCTGAAAACAACCAAGACAAAAAACACCACGACCACCGTAATGGCTCGAGTTGTTTTAACTTCTTAGTCTTCTTGTTTAGACCTGAAGGTGAAGTCAAAGTTCTGGCTACATTTTCACCAACTCCACTACCAATGAAAGTCCTCTCTTCAAATGACTGCAAAGGGAAATAATAATCTCCAATTTCCACCGGTGAATGTCACCACATTTTGGGCTACCTGAGCTGCAACTACTAGAAAATAACCCATGCACATATTCCTGCTGTGAAAAGGGATAGCTTAAGGGATGTAAGAGCTGGGGCAATTGCAAGAACCAAATGACATGATTAGGAAATAGAGGAAGGAAAAAGCAGCAACAGTTTGTCTGCTTTCCCATGACGAAGGCTGTGAAGACACCTAACGGCAAAAGGTACCAGGACATGAAGCTCTCAAAACTTCAAGCTGATATGCTTCAGATGCTTCAGCAATTGTGAAATACAAGAAGTGTGTCCCTAAAAACTTAAGTGTACAAATAAATGATTGTCTTATAATGAAAGCTAGTCCCTGTTTTTCACAAAACTCCAGCTTATAAAAAGGCAATAATCCATCATTAGTAGGTCCTGAATGAAAGGACAGTAGTGAGGGGAAATTGCTCCCAAACTTTACAGCCTTGTGGCCTATACACATACCCAACATATCTGGCACAAAAGGGGTTAGACCAGTAATTGTGGCAGAGCCCTGACTGCTAATTAAGTAAGTCTGCAGGGCTGTGCCCCTGTGAGAAGGTAGCAATCACCTTTCCAAGAAGTGCACGCAAGTAATCAGAGAAAAAACTATGTTCTTCAAAGGCATGTATAAATTCCTCATGGCACTGAGTGTGTTTGGAAGGGGCAAGACCCAAGGACTTAATTGCAAAAGCCCTTTCTGCACTTTAAGTATGACACTCTGTTTTCCTTACAGGCAGAAAAGAAGTACAATAATTTTGGACAGCAACATCTATGCAAGGGGGAAAGCACTGTAAAATAGTCACACACATCATTTGTTTGGCTTGTTGCTCTTGGTCCATAGAGGCTTCACCCTCCTTTGCCTAGTTTCCAGAAAATTGGCTTCTGCCAAAGTCAACCTTAAGCAAGGGCTAAAGAGATCAAATAGTAACTTAATTTTTAATGTAGCTGAAAAAAAAAAAAAAAAAAAAAAAAAAAAAGCAACTACAATTACATACTTTTTTTTTTTTTAAATATTTAATCAACTTAAAATCTTGATGCAATGATGAATTTTGTGCAGTCTCTAGTAAAACACTGCTACTTAACCGACCTTACTGCTTTGAATTCTCCATCCAATTTGACTCTCCTCTGTTGCACTCCATAATAGCTACCTGCTTGATTTAACAAAGCACTACTCGCTTTGTTTTCAGAGACTCCTTTGTTCTTAAAAATACAATGGGTTTGTTTCAGAAATTCGCAAGGCACTCACACTCTCTAATCAAGAACCAGCAGTACACAAACAAGCCATTTTTAAAATCATCCTTAAAGTATTACTTTTGTAAACTAAAAAGAATCTGAAATTGTGTTGTGTTTTTTTGTGTGTGTGTGTGTGTGTTTTTTTCTGTTTTTTAATATCTATTGTTTTGGTGCTTACATCCTGCCTCTGTCCTTGACCTAAAATGCCAGGGAAGTAATAAATCTGAATAGATGCAGAGTCTGATGCAACCAAATAGACATTTTGTCCATAAACGCACTGTACATGCAAAAACAAACACATCCCTTGATATTGGCAACGCACTAATACAATAGCTTTCATAACCTTTTTGTGAAAAGCCCAAGTGATGTTCTCACTGAAATTAAGTCTTTTACCTTATTACAGAAGTAACATACCTTCTCCTGGAACTACACTGGAATTTCAATTTTACCCTAGTGGGGGGTGGGGAGCTGTTCAAAATCCACAGAGGACACATGATAAGGATCTTGCATCTCACAGCAGGATCACAATTTAAAGGGAATTAATATGGAACCAGTCTCAAGGAAACAAAGTCAAGCAAGTTATGTGTAAAAAAAAAAAAAAAAAAAAAAAAAAAGAGAGAGAAAAGAAAAAAAGAAAAACAACAGAAATGAACATAATTGACAAAAAAGAGCAATATTATTTTCAGGTGTGATAATACTCTTCTGAAAACAATGACATTTACTCATAAATGCTATCTGAGCTTGCTGGAAATTATTCAGCATGTAGCTACAAAACAAGCCAACAGAAATAAAATTTATAAAGCACCGCTGCTTTATTTGTAAATATTGTAACAATAGTTGTACACCACACTATCCCTTTGAGATGAATCCAGAAGCTGAAAATCTTCGTTAAACTGAAATAACAGGGAAGTGTTTGTTTTTTCACATTAATCACAGGAGAAGGTGATCTTTCCATGGGAAGCACATTACAAGGGACTCAGGCACAAAAGTCATGAAATACAGAATTAGCTGTTTACGCTCTGCTAAAGAGAGCAGACCCTTAGTACTCAGTGAGAACTTACTAAATGATTTAGATACATCTTGGGATTATTTTAGCTGAACATTTCAGCAGAGCCCTTTCTTTAAAAAGCCAGTGAAATACGATTGGCCTGGGAGCAACCCTTATGCTAGCACATAAATCAGAGAACAGAATCTAGCTGAACGAAACCTGCAGTGCTCAGCTTTCAGTAGTCACAAGGCATTCACATCAGTTTCCTAAATTCAGAAACTACAAAATGAAAAAAGGGGGTTGTTTACTTCCACACGTATTATTTCTGATTTAAAAAATCAATTGGAAGTTCTAGAAAAGCATCACACAATCACAGGCTAACCTAAGTTGGCAGGGACCCACAAGCTCCATGAGGGAGCTGCAGGCCACCATGAGGCCTCCCCTTATCTCCTCTGCTCTGGGCTGAACAAACCGAGGGCCCTCAGCTGCTCCTCACACGCCTTGCCCTCTGGGCCCTTCATCATCCTCACAGCCTCCTCTGGGGGCTCTCTAATGGCTTTATGCCCTTCTGGTACTGCGGCACCCCAACCCGCACGCAGTGCTCGAGGCGAGGCTGCAGCAGGCCAAGCAGAGCAGGATGATCCCTTCCCTCTTTGTGAACCTGTGCTGGCTGTGACCAGTGACTGTGCTGTCCTTCAACAACTCCCAGAATAACATTCTCCAGGCAATGAAATTTTCATTGTCTTCTTACTTGAAGTGATGACAAGAAAGATGGAAGAGAGCCAGAAGCAGGATTTCTCCTTCCACAGATGCTGAGCACTAGGCACATGGAGCACAATCCTACTCCACACTTGATGCTACCAAAGTGGTGCAGCAGGCAAAGGCTAAACTTCATGCCTGAACAGGGGACTAAGGATCTACACGTCCCAGATGGTCAGTCTCAGTGACAAAGAGCCATACTTAACTGCAACCAATTAAGCAAGCCATGATTCTGCACAAACACAAAATACAAATTGGACACATCTTACCCTCATGAGGATGTTGTAGACAACAGTGTGTAATGTTCCATATCCTTTGTACTTGATGGGCCTCCAGCTGCGTTCAAGTGTGGAACACAAAACGACAAAATCTACAGGAGTGCTCACAGGCTATGTGGCTGAAGCCCACACGGAGTCGTAAGTACAGTCTGAAGATTTTATCATCCAAACGTATTTATCCTTCCTTCAAGAACCGCCTAAAACATGTTATTCTTACTTCTAAAGTTGACAAAAAGATAAAGCCTCTTGCAACAGCATGATTAACCTCTGACATCACTGAATTACATTAGCAACTACTTCAACTGATTGATGTATGAAAAGGTTAAACAGACAAAAATAGTATTTTGCTGTTCACACAGAACATATTTTACATTTCAGCATATTAATCAAGTCTATATAACAAGTCCAAGCAACATGTCAGGGAATTTACATTAAACAAACACAGTGTTTCCTACAGCTTGGAACAAAAGTTGTGAATTTTTCAGCCTGTGGTATTTAGCCTGGGAGAATTATGTATGTTATCCATCTGGAAGAAGTGACTTTAAGGAAGAATCAGCTATCCTACGCATTGTACCCGCAGAAGCACAGTACATTAGATGAGGAATATTACATATTGCTTATTTACTTATGGGAAAGGAGATTAAGTTTCCTAAATAAAAAGGAAAAAAGATGGTAGTTAAAAGGCATAAACACACACATACTCAACTCTTTGAGCTATGGTAAGGGCAAGTACCAATAATTATCAACAGATGAAAGAAAACTCATCACTTCTGCACTCTAAAACAATGGTGATTTTTCTCTAGGCTTTGTGTAATAAAAATAAATAAAACCAACCAAGGTAGAACAGTGAGAATTGGGAGCCCTACAGAAATAAGAAACTCCTGAGACAGCTGTTACAGATAGCACCTCTGGAGAGCAGCAAGCTACCATGCTTATACTTGGCGGTGGTGAAGATGAGAGGCATCTTGGCTGGTGTCCAAGTATGGAGCTGGGAAAGCGGATATCAGACACTCCCAGTGGTGAATAACCCTCTACCAAAGGTTGAAGGACACTCTCCTTGGTGGCTACCCTCTTGCATCTTCTGTTGGCTGAGTAGAGACCAGAATAGGCAGAGGGAACTCAGAAATTCAGGAAGGTTTCTGCCTGCAAGTCCCACATCTGCCTGCCCAGGACCACTAAATATGTCCTACAAAACATGAGTTTCACCTGCATGCATCCAGTTGCTTCTCCTCTTAGTGAGTCCTCAGCAACTTTTACGCAGTGTGTAATATGCCAAGTTTCTTTCAGATAGAACAAATGTGCATTATAAAATACCTCTATCTCTGTACTGCTTTCCTCTGCCTACCACTGATGGTAAAGCAATTTGAAAATGGAGATTAATTTCTTATAGAAAGGCATTAGATGGATCAGTTGAAATGGTAGTTGCTTGCTTTGATATTCTATAGAGTTTTCATAGCAAAACCTGGATCACAAACTTATTTTTCTACATTTGCAGGTGTATGTCTGTAGTAAAGGATGGATTAAATAGCAATAAATAAGAAGTCTCAAGAAAATGAAAACCTTAATACAGAAAGTAAATTCTGAACATTATCCTGAACTTACTTAGAACCGCGCTGTTTTATGAACAAAAGAATAGGATGATTCTGCAAAGCCAGCGCTAGGGTTACACATTTCCAACTCTTTTTCCTCACATCATCAGTAGAGATCTTTGAGAAGTTTCCAAGGTTGTTTCAAGATAATTTTCCTGTGCTCCTGTCCTGTCTCCCCTCTTCCATCTCTGTATGCAGCCACAGCCTCTGAACAATTACAGCTAAAACCAGCCCATTACTTCGGCAAAAAAATAGGAGTTAAGACAAATTCAAATTTTAGGCTTTAACTCCTGGTCATCCCACCTAGACCTTATGACTTCCCACCTGGAGCCACTCTAAGAATCTGAGTATGACAAGGAAAAGGTTTACCCTTCAGACTCTGTACAGTACCAGTCTGAGTCCATGATAAGGAAAACGTGTGACCTTAGTTTTTTTTTGTTGTTGTTGTTGTTGTTGTTGTTTTTTTTTTTTTTTTTTTTTACTTATTCCTAGCCATCAGATTCCTAGCACATCACCTCAGGCTGAAAGGATGCAGCAAGATGGTGGGAGACATTTCCTGATGTGGGAAATGCAGCGGCACGGCGATCCCACTTAGATCAGAGCATACATATGTCTGTCCTGTGGGACATAAGGAATCACACTCCTTCCTCCTCGTCTTCCCTCTGCTTCTTTAGTGATATGCTTAGAGCCCCATAAAGGCACAGAAGATGCAACTCATTACTTCAAGTGACTCATATGTCACTGAGACATCTGACCCACAGTTTCTACACAGAAAGATAACAAGGATCAAAAGAAAACAGGAGAAGAAAGGTGTGATGGTCCCTATTTTTCCCCCTCCTTCTAAGAGGACAAGCAAGAGATAAACATGTAAAGATTCAGTGTGGGAAGAGAGAGAAAGAAGCCTGGGATAAAACAGCAAAAAGTAGAGTGAAGCAGAGATTAACACAGCAGCACCAAGAGAAGTAGAGATTAAAGCAAGACAACACACAGACCAGGGATGCAGGAAAAAAAGAATTCAGGCTGTAGAGAGTACGTTGTCCTGACACAAATGGGGCTGAGGACTGGAGAAGTGAGGGGCTGGCCTGTGGCCTAAATTAACAAGTTGCAACTTTACTTCATCAAGTCCAAGATGTATTCAATTTACACAAAACCCCATCCTGAAAAATTATAACAAAGAAGCATCTCAGACAAAAACAAGTGCCCTATCCTTCATCACATAGGGGGAAAAAAAAAAAAAAAAAGAAAAAAAAAGTGAAAACAATGAGTTCTGCATGCTTAAAAAAGAAAAAGGAAAAAGACAAAATAAGTTGTTCAGAAATCTCTTATTTATTTATTTATTTATTTAATGCTTGGGGTTGCAGCAGCAGGATAATTGCCTGGTTCACACAGAAGGGTCCTCTTGTTCCACCTTTGATGTTTTATGGGGGAAGGTCACCGCAAGGCCCCACGCCGAAGCCACTAACGTTGCTTTTTCTATTATCTTCTACAAGGGCACCCGACAGAAAGCCTGTACTGAGAAACTTAAATTACATAGGTAATACATGCCAATATCCAAGGACTGACTCAAGCTTGTTGATTTTCAACATACCATTATTTTATTTCTCCATACCTCAACAGAACCCATTACTTCTACCTAAAGACAGGCTGTAGAAGTTGATTCTTGGCAGAGTAGATTCCTCCACCACACAGCCACAGAATCACAGCACAGCTTGGGCTGGAAGGGACCTTAAAGCTCAGCCTGTTCCAACCCTTGCCATGGGCAGGGACACCTTCCACCAGATCAGGCTGCCCAGAGCTCCATCCAGCCTGCCCATAGACTACCCAGAGCAAAATCCAGACTCTTGCTCCCATATACTATAGTAGCAACACAAGGTAAATTGGAGTAAATTGCAACTTATCCCCCACAACACCTGAGCAAGCACTGGCTGCTTCCTAGAACCTCCTCCTCCAGTGGCCACATCAGTTTCTAGCATTTCATTTCTCCTTTTTTAACCAGCTCAGGTGATGCATGCTGCTGCTAAAACCACTTAGCTGTCCTTTTATTTTTTTAATTTAAATCCTCAATAAAACCCAGTTCTTAACGCAGTGATAATAGCCACTTAAAAGTTATTTCAGATATGAAGCTGTGATCAACTTTTTGCCCTATGGGCATGACTTTTCATTTACCTAGATTACATTTCATCTGCCATTCACTCTACTCAATAGAACTAATAAAGTTCCCTGCATACACCACCCTCCTCCCTTTTTTTTTTTTTTTTTTTTTTTAATTACTCTGGACATCCAAGCCAGATGACTGCTACTGGAAGATTTATAAATACGCTGAGTATTGGATAAATGGATTGGAGATTTAGATGAGATGTGACGTGAGGAAGAAATTCTTCACTCGAAGCACAAAGCGCACGTGGGAATTAGGGCTGGAGATGCACCTTGCTTCTGTTCTTTTCCATAAAGAATAGAATGAAATTGCCTAAAAAGCAGTGTTAAAAATAAACCCAGGGCACAGGCTGGGAGGTGCAGGGCAGTCCCTGTGGCCAAGGGGCAGCCTTTCTCTCTGGCAAGCCAAATGGCCCCAGGGAGCCAGCCCCAGAAAAGGGGCCCTCAGCCCCCAACCCTCCTCCTTGTCCCCGGGAGGGCATCTTCCAGGCTGCTCCCAGCACAGCCGCCTTTGGCCACGCGAGGGCCACTCCATCGCAGAGGCTTGCTGAGGCCACCGTGGCCACCACTTTGCTGCGGGCCCTATAAAACAGGCCCCCTGCAGCTGGCCCAGCACTCGCTGAGCATCTGGGCCCTCTGACTGCCAGCTGGGGCGGCAGGAAGGAGACGAGAAGAGCAAGGTGAGCAGCAGGCCTCCTTGTGTGCGAGGACAGCCATGCAGTGCAGTGAAGCCCCCTGCTCGTAGCTCAGGCTCCATCACAAGCATTAGCTTGGAGCCACCAAACACCACGGACATCCCTCAGGCTTGTCCCAGCAATAAACAGCTCTTGCCGATTCTCAGGGGTTGTGTGAGTGCCTCTTTTTTTTGGGGGGTGGAGGGGGGGGGGGTGGAGAGGAATGGGCTAAAGTGGCCCCAGGGGAGGTTTAGGTTGGATATTAGGGAGAACTTCTTTACCGAAAGGGTTGTGAGGCATTGGGATGGGCTACCCAGTGAAGTGGTGGAGTCACCATCCCTGGAGGTCTTGAAAAGACATTTAGATGTAGAGCTCAGTAATATGGTTTAGTGGGGGACTTGTTAGTGTCAGGTCAGAGGTTGGGCTAGGTGATCTTGGAGGTCTCTTCGAACCTAGGTGATTCTGTAAATATTCAGGTCTTAGTTGAGAGTTTTGCAGGAACCTACTAGTGACTTCTCTGTACTGTGAGATTCAGCAATGCTGCTTTTTTTTTTTTGTTGTTGTTGCTGCTTATCTATCAGTGCAAAAATCCTTCCTCTTATTGCATGACACTTTAAATCTTTGAAGAGGTTTTGCTAATGGTACTTGCCAAATTACTTTCAGAAATCGAGGTGAATTTTATCTCCTTCATCCTGGGTTCAGATCTCCCTTGTCCAAAGATTTACTAGGTTAAGCGAGATATTTGAGGCATTTCCAAACCACACAAACTCTTCTCCCAAAGCTTTTTAAAAGGTTACAGCTGCATGCACTGAATAGGCGTTGGTCATATGTTGCCCAAAGCACCATTTCCTCAAGGGCTAACTATACCTTGTGCTCCAAACACACAGAACAACTGGCAGACTGCCCTCTCCCCAGGTCAGCCGAGCAGCCCGAGTTGTTGGAACAGCCAGAGGGGAGCTCAGGGTCATGGCACAGCCTGGGTCCCCCAGGCCAGGGGCTTTTGGCAGCCTCCTGGGTCCCCAGACCCCCTTGTATCTGCTAAGATGGCAGATGAGTCTCCGGCAACTCCACCAGGGTGAAATGTTTGCTCTAATAAAATTTTAAACTGTGGGATACCTCTTCTGTATTTTATTTTTAGTTTAGCAAATGGGACCAAAGCCATATTTACTAAGGCTAACACACTATTCTCCATTACTTACACAAAAGGTGCCAACTCAGGAAAAAATATTCCCAGACCCACGAAAGAGATTTACCATAAACAGTAAATGTTACCTTATGAACTTATCCACACATACAATGGAACAACAATCAAGACAAAAAATACACAGGCTACGGTACCCGGGAAAATTAAAGATAATAATACAAAAAAAAAAAAAAAAAAAGTCTTGTTGGCAGACAGCACAGAAATAGTAAATACGCACATACTACAGTCACCAGCAAGATGAAAAGTCTTGGGGCTACTCCAGCGAACACCATTACTTGTCTCACTTCCCAGAAAATGCTGGCAATAGCAACTCTTGGAGGTGATGTAAATGTAAAAGGTGATGCTGCGCACCAGCAAAGAGGATATGTATAAATAGGCAGAACGGGATCACTTGGAGGCAAACTTCTGAAGGATGACACTATTTGGAACTTGAGCAGGTTGCCTCATCCTTTGATACGGGAATTGAATCAGCTTTCCCTAAGTCTTTACTGTGCTTCAAAATGCATTTTTGTGAAAAATAAAAAAGCAAAGGGATTACCCCTGCTTTTCCTCATTGCCAAATGAGGAGGGAAAACATCTAAAGCTGATGTAAATGGATAAAACAACACAGTACAGCAAGAACAAGAGCAAATACCACATCACAGCCTAAAAGAGCAGCAGATGAATGAGGTTGGAACAAGTCAGACAATAGAGTGCAGATGGCATGAACTCACTGATGGGAAAAAAATCCAGTGCTGCTTCAGTCAGAGAGGCCTTCTGGTGTAAGATGCTGCTATTATACTGTAGACTGCCACAGCAGTATACAAAAATATGAAATACATGTACATTTCCATCTGAAATAAAGTGAACCCTTCAAAAAGTTCTCATTTTTATGGCTGGTGAAGAAAAGTTTCCCTGCATGGAGGACAACTGTGACAGGAAGGATATTTTGTATACACAAGTCCCATCCCCTCGTGTACCAGAGCACCCCTGTCAGGGATGCTGCCCACAAGTCGACCATTCTGCCCTCTGCCAGAGGTTACTCAGACTGACATCAAACAAATACAGAGCCTGTTTTAAGCAGCCTGACTGAAAACAGCAAAGCCGCACATTTGCTGTTGCTGCCCCTGCTCTGGGGATTGCAGCCTTGGATCCAGGGGCTGGAGGAAGGGCCAGGTATAAGAACCCCTCACCTCCACCCTAACCTCAGGACAGGTCATAATGATTCTTGGAAGAAAAGACTTGCAGCACCAGATGTCTTTAGGAATGTCAGACAAACTTTCATCAGGAAAAAAGTCCCTACAGTCAGAGCCACAGGAAAGCACAGAGCTCTTTATTCTACAATCTTGTTGTTCGTGAGAGACACAGCAAAAACCTCAGCAAGTCTTACTTCCATTCCCACACTGGACCTCTTCCTGAATTTGGTCCAGTTTATGAAAGTCACAATTGAAAAGTTACTCTTTGCCTTCCTAAAGAGATGATGGAGAACCATTACAGGGAAACCTTGGAGCTGAAGGTGCCCACAGGAAAATGAAACTTCACAGAACTCCAGCAGTGTGCTGCCACATGTTGTAACATAAAAATTACCCCAAAGTAATGAATTTTGGAAGTTTTTTTTGCCACGGTACCAAATGCAGTAAACTAACTTTTGCACTGAAAAAGAAAGTTACCACCTCAGTAAGCAAGTAAGCTTATTACACCTTTCAGTGTTGAAAACTCCTGGTTTTATTTTGGTACTTTTGGGGAAAAATATGTATATTAGCAAGGTTCATGTATATCCAAGCTAGAACTGAGCTCCTGGGAATACAAATTCTCTGATTATGTGCATAGATTATTATGTTAGGTACCTGCAAACAAAATGATTTGCATTTAAAAGAGCAGTGATGTTCCCAAGGGTATCCAAGCCTTCACATTTAAATATATTATCACAATACCAATCTCATTTCTATTTCAGACCCATTTTATTTTATTGGGACTATTTTAATAAACATTAGTAAATATTGCATTTACTCTTCACCTGCCACACGGGTACCAAGCCAGGACAAAGCAGAACCAAGGCTTAGCTATGTGACTACAGAGCCATTAGTGGGAGCCCAGGACACACTTGCTATTTTCTAGCACAACACACTTCAGATTTAAACTTACTGTGTCTGTGCTATATAGTCAAGTGCCTCAGAATTAAGACAGGCCCATAAGGCCCAGACGCAGCAAAGTCACCATGTGCACAGAACCAAGTCCCAGTTCTGAGCCGTCCCATCTGGGAAGCCCTGCCACAGCACTGACCTGAGAACTGGGGGTAAACAATTCTGGTGATGAAAAACAACCTCTGCAAAAAATGCTGATGAAAACTGCAAGTATCCCTGCATTAACTTTGTGCCAAATGCTTTTTTTTTTTTTTTTTTGGCACCTACGGAACATGTGCGATAATGTTCGTATTTGCAGTCCTTGAGCTTCCTCAAGAGAGGATCAATCATTTTCTGATAACACAACTTTTAAGTCCCTTGATATATTCTCAGTCAACTTTGACAAATGCTGCTGCAATACAAACAGGCTTTCATCAGAGATCTGTCTTATTTGTCTTGGTACCTGGGAACACAAGACAAGGCTCTTGGTGCCTACATGCACCAGGAACACAGAAGAGTGTTACGTCGGCACCTGTGGGTTCCTGTACCTGTTAATATACACCCTCCTTCCCCCAACACCTCCCCAAAAATAAAATAATAATAATCTGCCTGGGAGAGCAGGGGGATCTCCTTGACCTTTGGGGCACGCAGACAAGCAGGAAGGGCTACAGCTAGGGCCACCTCAGGCTTTTTGGTTCCTTGTACTGAATGAGAGAACCTACAAGTCCAAGACACTCAACTTAGAAAGAATCAGCCAAGCTGGAACAATTAGGGCTCCCTGGATCTCTCAGGAAGTAAGTGCCTCAAGATCTTAGAAGGTACCCATGAAGCAAAGGTCCTTCGGTTCATCCTCCTCGACCAATGCTTCCCTCCTGGGCATCACCTCCTTTATACACAAGGTATGTGGAAATCAGAGGGTCTGGCTGTTTCATTTCCATTTCATTTATATTTTTCTGAAATAATACAGTATTTCTATTGCCATTCTGAAGGAAATGTAAAAACATCTATTTTACATTTTGATTCCAGAAAGAATGCTTCTTTGTAAACACAGATTTTTGTCACTCAGGAAAAGCCAAGCTTTGGCTAGGTTTGCCTCTCAAAATAGAAAGTCATCTTTCAAAATTAACCTAAAACACATCTCTGGGATTGTGCAAATGGGGTGGGACTTGAGCTCTCAGGACAGACAAACAAGATTGATAAACAGGAGGCAGGCGTACGCTGGGGTCTGTCTTTGGCCAGTGAAATCCAAAAGCAAACTATTCTACCCAAAAAAGCGTTTCAGCACGCAACCCGCAGAGACTGAGTGCAGAGCAGCTACCCATTCATCACATTTCCGTGGGCAAACTGCATATGCAGGTAATCTGTTTTAGAGTTCTCAGGGACATTTCACAGTATGTCAGATCACAAATATATATTAAAGACTGATTTTGCAAATCTTGTTTGCTTTTCAATTCCTTTAGCCATTACTCAAGCGAATTAACATTGGGGCTTATTGGTTCTGTTTAGAAAAGTCTCATTTACACTTTAAACACTCAAGAACTTATAAATAATGAAACAGATCAAGCATTCAGTTGGGAGCACCGTGATCAGGCAATGGCCACTGAAGGTGTACATTAAATGACTTGAATGTTTTCAGCTTAATTTGGAGCCATCCTGGGGCCTGTTTACTTACTGTTCAGAGAGGAGCAGCAGGAGCCTGTAGCACCATGCTCCGAAGTTGAATTATTAAAATCATAAAAGGCCCACCTAAACATTGCTTATGGCTATTTGCATAATTTATTATTCAGTATTTCCTAGGTATCTACTGCGTGCTGTAATAACCACACGTATCTGTTTTCTCCTTCAAATAAGAAGAAAAAAGCACAACGTCCTGATGCTTCTACATCCCCTCGATCTGCTCCTGCTACCTCCTGCTGAGAAGTATCCTGCACAAAACCACAAAAACTCGGATTTTCTTGGTGCACCCCATGCAATAACAAAGGCACAGCGTTTAATGTCATGTTCTCCCAAACCTTGCACCAACCTGACTGCTTAGCCTGGCCTTGGCTCTAGCCTCTCAGCTGCAAATCCTGGAAAGTGAGATACATTAATAACCTGGGCTTCAAGGAAGGGGAATAGTGAGGGCATACGAGAAATGCAGGGAACAGGCATAACCAAACACCATTCAATCTGACAAAAACAAAACAAAACAAACAAACAACAACAACAACAAAAAACAACCCACACACAAAAAAAGAAAACCATCACAGACCTACATTTGTACCTATACCAAGATTCATATAGAATTCTTGCATTCATCTTCATTATCTCAGCTTTCTGTGCACTACTGCCTACCATTCCCTTTCTATGGGATCGACACAAGTCTACAAGAACATTTGAGACCTACAATTGTGCAAAAACTCCTATGAATTAACGTCAACTAACTAGAATTCCAAAAAACTAGCATGAGTGGTTGACAAAACTCCACCAGCAGTTTTGTAATAGCACACAGAATCAGGCAACTGAGATAGCAAGCAGAAGCAGTGATGGACCATAATGGACAGACTGAAAAAAACATCAGCCTAATGTCTTGCCACACCATTCTATTCCCATTAAAACACAATCTGGCTGATCTATGTCACTGGTACGCACTTTAAGATGTTTGCAGACATATCAAAGCCACAAGTACTTGATGTCACCTCTCTGCATTTCTACACTGTTCTGTTCATTGCCTCTACAACCTCGAGTATTACCTTCCTTAATACTTCAAATCCAAACTCCTTACCACACTCAAATGTTCCTTTCTGAAAATGATTTTACGCAGCACAAGTGTGGTCATCAGGAAAAAAAGCCAAACCTGCTAAAGCCACACTGTTCCTCAGAGCCAGGTAACTGCTTAAGACATCCCTGAAACCCCAGCAGAAGGTATCCAGCCTATGAGTGCAATAAGAGGTTTTTAACCTGTTCATCACTTACCTTGCAAATAATGTGCTTTCCCCCCCCCCCTTTAGACAAGATTCAGACAATCTTTTTCCTAAAGGAAATCATACTCGCTAAAAGGCTGCCTGGAACAGGTCTTCGCATAAAGAAAAAGTTATCAAGTGGACTGAAACCAAACATTTGGAGGAGGCTTTTAGTGAGCTTACAGCATTTGAGTTTGCCTGTAATCTGAAAGTCCTCTTCAAGTAGAAAAGCCAGGTTAGAATAAAGTATCAGACTTGAGATTAGCTGTTTCTGCTGTTCTATTGTATGCCCTATGGAAATGAAAATTTTAGGCATTTGCTTTATCAAGCAGTTGAAGCAAATTCTAAAGGGGAAAAAAAAAGCCTCAGCGTGTAACGAAGTAAAAATCACTGAAACGATAAAACATATTCATGATGATGTGCACAATTGGTACCACCTGACTTGAGCAGCAGCCAAACTTCTTGCTATTATACCACTCACAATGGTTAACCAGCTGAGCTTACTTCCAAATAAAACTAGGATTGCATCTTAAGACAGTAATTTTTATGAAAAAAACAGCTGAAAATGGATCTCTCTTTACTCCTATTAAAAATCCTTGCACTTTTTAGTAGTTCTAGCCTGTTTTTTATGGCAAGCATTTGAAATGGAGCAAAGTATTCACTCTCATCAGAAATGTGCCTTTCTTTTTCCCTGTGAAAATTTGCTTACGTGCAAGATGCTGACTGAAACACGCTTCACACATGGGCAGAACAGGACCCAGGATCTCAGCAAATAACAGTTAGAGAACTTCATCTCTGAGCACGCCTTGCTCACACGCCAGCCCCAACACGACAGCACATTATCCACTTTCCCACATCACCTGCTTGAGATTGCAGCTGGAACCCTCCAGAGATAAATCTGGGATTCACAAACTGACCACAAGAACGGAGCTTCTCTAGGAGTTAGAAGCAGACAGAAGCAGGACACAGTTTAACTGAGCATGACTAGGAGGGGGACAAGAAGAAAGTCTGAACCTGCTAGTGTAGAAAATCCATCTAGTGGGATGCTCAGAGGATTCCAACATTTCACTGCTTCTCTGGTGAGACCTGTGAGCAAAATATTGATCACATCCCTTCACCGTGGCCAGCCCATGCTCAGGGTGCATCAGTCGTGCAATGCCTCCTCCTACACAGAGGATCAATAAATTCCACCTGGGCCAGCACTGCCTGGTAATGAAAATTCTGCTATCATTTCAAGCACAAAATGTACATTATGAAAGAGTCACACCTCATGAATTCTTTTATTGTGCAATTTATTTATTTATTTTTGATAATTCATATCCAAGGCACTCATGTGCTCTACTGATTCAGCTGACAAGACAGCTAAAACAATCAGCTTCACTCAGCTCACCTGGGACAATTCAAGAAGGCTCAAGGTCACAGAGTTACATAATTACTGGTGGCAGCTTACCTGTATGATGGTAGTTAAAAACAGATTTTTGAGAATGTTGACTCGTTTTTATAATAAAAATAAGCACAAAAGGATTCAGACTTTAACCATCACAACTTTCAGTGCCTCATTTCTGTTCTGATTTCCGATAGCCTCTAGGTACCATAGGCAGTAAGTGCTCAGGGCTGGGTAGCAGAGGGATTTTTGCTTTTTCTTTTTTTTTTTTTTTTTCAGTACTTCAAAACAGAAGTAAAACTATCAAAGTCCAAACTGTATAATTTTACTTCATATTTCTACTAATAAAACTGTCAATGGATAATACCTTAAAACAGCTCTGACAGTCTTTTAATTTATTTCCACATTATTTTCACTTTTTCAAAGGCAAATATACAAAGAAAAATCAGCACCCGAATCATCTAACTTCCAGAAGGTCTCAGTCCCCTCAGTCCTGCATCCCTACAGCACAGTGGCCAAGGAAGACCTTGAGAGGACAAAAAAAAACCAGCTTAAACAAGCACATGATTACAAGTAACCAACTTAATGCTTTTAAAAACCATAAACTCTGCCCTCAGCAAAGTGCAATTGCAAAGCACTGGTTCCTGCGTGGTAGCTGAAGGACAGCAATCAAACAGAGAAGGCTAACTTCTCAAAACACATTAACCATCTTCTGGCAATGTCTTACCTCTCTCGCCTGAGAAAATAACTACAGCTCCGTAGCCTCCTGGCTCTACACACGTGGCTCTGCAGAGCTAAGGGACCACCTACCTCTTCCAGAATCTCTCACTCCATCACCAGCTCTGTGGTACAGCTTCCCAGGGGCTCACGTCCTCAAGAAATCCACCAGTGAAAACCTCACCGGTATATTACCCATAAAAGCAAAGCAGTCATCTTGTGGAAAAGTGTACAAAAATTTCTAATTGCACAGATATTGAAATACTAAGCATTCCTGAACACTAAGCAAATCTATAGCCCACAAAGCTAATCGAGTTGGCAAGAAATACAAAGTTAGTGGTTTTGGATGATCTACTTAGACCTTTGCACAAGTGATTTAAACACGTCCTGGCCTCATTCCCAGGAGGCTCCATCTCATTTGTGTCTTAGCTGCCAAATTTATGACATTCTTTGTTCTTCTAAAGACCTTCTTTATGCCTTAAATAGGCATAATGGAGAAATACTTAAGATGTTAAGATCCCTCTTTCTGGGTGGAGGATATATGGACACACTGAATAAAGGCTCTATTCCAACATTAGCATAAAAAAAATACAGTAACTTCTAATTTTCAAACAGAAAACAGTTCTGAAGTGTAATAATGTCCAGCATAGGAGTATTTTAAGTAATTACTGCAAATATAATGCAAAATTTTAAATTAATGAAGTTTTCATGAATACAAGTCTTATCTTTTATCTTCATATACATAGATTGACTAAAACCTCCACCCAATTTTTAGCTCAGTAAATATTCCAACAAGCCTACAAAAATAATAAAGGGTAAAAAAAAAAAAAAAAAGGCACAAAAATCATTACAAAAAATATATTCTTTTGTTTGTTTTGGGGGAAGGAGAAAGAGGAAGTGAAGGGGAAAAAGTTGAAAGCCATGGGTAAAAAGAGGCAAACTAAACACGATGCATTGCTTTAGCCTGCACAGATAAGGATCTAATAGTATGTTTTTCCTCCTGTTGCAAGATTTCCCATATTTGAATAGTCCAGAATAAGTATTTCTTCTGTTTTGTAGAGTTGTACATATTTCAAAGACAATCACATGAATTTTTGCAAGCATAATTTCACTCTGTCTTTGAACACAAACACTTTATGGCTGTTAGGTTTCTGAGACACGAAAATTCTACTAAGTAAGTTTAATTCAACTTCTGAGAGATACTGTAGGACTGTAATTACGCTTACAAATAAGAGTAGAGCCAAAGCAGTATTCTGCCCAAACAGTGGAGAAGTGAACAATTTACTTGGTGTCCCCTGCTTATGATTTTCCCATATGTTACTGTTAGATGTCCTTCCCCAGGTTCCTGTTCAGACACACATTTCCTAGAGAGTAAAAATAAAATAAAATAAAAAGGAAAAAAAAAAAAAAAGGAAAAAATCATCCCTTTCTGTTCTGTAATCCACCAAACTTCTCTCTATTGCACTTCTCTCAAACCTGCAGTTTGTTTTTTGGCCAGCACTTGACTGGAAATTAGATGCAGGAAAAAAGCACGCATGTACAGTATAGTCTGTACTGTCAGAAAAGATGATATTTGGAGGCCCAAAGAATGTGGTTAAGTGGGTAATGCATTTAACACGACTTTGAAGAAGACCTGCATAAGAAGAGACAACAGGGAAAGAATTAACATCTTCTGAAGGTGAAATCAAAGGGAAATCAAAGTCAGCATCCACACTGGCTGTCACCCTTGCAGAACACTAACAGTAACAGGCAACTGCTACGGATCTTACTTGATTGTTGTTCTGTATCCAATCTAATTATGATTGCTCGCTGTCTATTGTCAGATGTTTGCTGAAGAGTCCTGCCCACCGTTTCAGGGTTAAAAGGTACTTTGGCATCCTTCAAAGTCTGTTAGCACTGTAAGCCCAGGAAAATGGGACTCTCGGTGGAATCTCCTCCATACGCTCATTTTCTTCATAGCCTCATTATAGTTGTTCTGAATCATGAAGCAAAAGCATTCATGCTTTAGGACAAATAAATAAGTAAAGTCACAAGCCAAAATAAGAGCTTCCTATGAAAAAAAAGTCTCAGAAGAATAATGATATTTTCCTGTTGCTTTCTCAAACACAGCATGCTTTTATCTACACCAAGCAATTCCAGCAACAACACACAGTCTGGAGCAAATTATTTCAGCAGCTGAATGTTTCCTTCGGTGGTATTTCTTGGTTTGTGTCTTTTCTGAACACTTGCTGCAATCTTTTATTTCTTTCTCTTTTTTTTTTTTTTTTTGACAGAAATACTGAACAGCAGCAGTATGTGAGCAGATTTCAAAGCTAATTGAAACAGAGCCTAACAATATTATATCAAAAAACCCGTCAAGTTTAGCAACAGATCATTTGTATCTCCTTTCTTTTGATGCAGAAGTTATTTGTTTACTTAGAAAAAAAGAATCCAAAATAGTGTCAACTTGCTTAGTAAATGGCTGGTATCCAATAAGGCTGAAAATAAATATCTCAAACACTCACGAAGTGTCAGCAAAGCTTATGTGCCAAGCAAAGTACTGAAAGGCAGACCAACCGACCCCAGCCTGAGGGAAGAAAGGCGATAAGCCTCTCTCCCCTCTCCAGCCTTCCTGCACTGGAGGCTTTGCATCATCTCCCTGTATCAAACTGTTGTTCCACAGCCCAAACAGTGGCCAGTAGTCAGGGCTGGCCAGTGGTCACCTCGCTCTCCAGTGGGCCCTGGCCATCAAGCCCTTGGCTGCCACCACCGAGACTCAGAAGCCATTGGGAGCTCTGGTCAAGGGAGTGCAATGGTACAGATGTGGTCACACCGTGCCAGCTGGCTTTGGAACCACAGGAAAGGCCCCTTCTGCCACTTCATTACCTAGCAGAGATGGGACCATGCAGGACCAAAACTGACATCACTCCAAGTCTAAGCAACTGGTTAAATTTTGGCTTCATCACTCACATTGCTTTCACGTTTCATCATTTAGTCACTGTTAACCAAAGGAGTACCTGGCATCATGTACTATGATCTTTATCTGTGTAATTCTCCTCCCCAGCTTTCAAAGGCAAGGCTTGAAGCTACATGGGAGAAATGCTTCACTTTTTAAACAAAGTTCAGGTTTAGCTTTATTCTCAGACCTGGATCCAACCCTAATTGCACTAGTACGTAGTCCTCCAACTCATGAGACAGGAAAAGATGGTATCAAATGGACATGGTGTGGGACACTGCAAAAAGCAGCACTTTCATTGTCCAAATAAACCCATAAATCTACTAACTAGTTTAGGACCAACTCCAAAATCCCATCTTGTGAGAGGGAAGCACAGCTGCTCTGTGCACAGAACTACAAAGAGCACCACAGAACCACCAAGTCCTCACTTGCCTACGCTCTTTATATGAGATCGCAACTGCACTCCACCATCAAGTTTCCTAGTCAAATCCTCTCACAGCCCCAGGTATTTTACGCCTGACGCTGACAAAGTTGTCTTTTCTGGCATTTGGAATTTGTAGCTCAAAGAAGCAGAGAAGGCAATTTAAGGACCATCACAATTTGCTAGCAGTTGAATTTCAGCCTTGCCAGTTCTGCCCAGTTAATTGCCATTTTATCTTTTTGTTCTGGCAGAAGAGTCAAGGTCTGACCAGGAGCTGGCTTCTGGTTTGCTCCCAGCGTAGAGGACAAGAGGCCAAACCAAATGAATTCCTTCCAGTTGTTCAAAACTAACTCAGGCAAAAGTTATAAGTAAGAAGGTGAATTTATCAGTCTATGCAGAGATTTTAGGTAACATTCTGAATTCCCTGCCAGTGTAAAAAAATAAATAAATAAAACCCACACCACAAAGCAGGTCATATGTTGTTTAATAAACTATTCTTACAGAAAAATATTTTGTATCTTAAAGTATACCTCTGCTCATCTACACAGATAAATCATCTGCATCTATTAAGTACCCAGTATACTAAACCCAAGCACATATTCAAGTACACATCTTTACTACATCCTCATGTGATAAAAACTGTTAATAAATTAAACAAGCGATAGAGAAAATTAACTAAGCAGCTACAATGTGGAATTCTCACTTATTCCTAATCTCAAACGTGTACATGTTTCACATGAAGCACATGTGAAACAATAGAAGGCTGTTTATTACCAATGAAAAGTATCTAAAGAGAAGAGATGTGATCCATAGTTCCACAATGAGACAGTCCTTGATATATATTGCTTCCAAAAAATGTTTACAAACCACTCTGTTTGGCCTCTCAAGTATTAAATCGACACAGTTACCCTTAGATGCATTTCCAGAAGAAAAGAAACAGGAATGTCATTTTAATGCTGAACAAGGCACTGCTTAGCCTCAAACTGCAGAAGGGACTATAGTTCCCGTGTCTACATGTTGAGAAACAATACAGTAGGGGAAACAATACAGTAAGGGAAAAAAAATGCTAGTGCATAAAATAACACTACACAAGAATGTATTGAAAGATCTGAATCTCCTTGACTATGGGAAAGAATAACAAGAACTTCTTTGATTCCTCTGTATGAGCACTGCCAGTAAGTAGAAGCATCAGGCAAGGTAGGGATAGCAGAGAAAAGGATATAAAGACAACCATGTCCAAACACTAACAACAGAATTAGGGAA
The DNA here is from genome assembly GCF_964211825.1 of Aythya ferina. Lineage (NCBI taxonomy): Eukaryota > Metazoa > Chordata > Aves > Anseriformes > Anatidae > Aythya > Aythya ferina. Next base: position 7,215,616 of record NC_140302.1, on the reverse strand, counting down.
CTGAAAAAGGGAGACTGCATGGAAATATTGAAATTAAGCACTAAGGTTAATTAAATGCAAGTGCAACGTAGCAAATGTAATGTAGTTAAATGTAAACAATGCAGTAGCAGCCACTATCCATTAAAATGTTGCATTTTTTTCATATGACACACTTACCATATATATATTACCTCTGCAATACAGAGGTGACAATTTAATTTTGCCCCTGCTCCATGAACTTGAAAGGAAAACATATACAGTTTACTACCTAAACATGCAATAGCGCTGACAAAGATCTCTTCTGTCATCGGGTCAGTTAAAGTGACTCTGTTCTTCACAGGAGTTGCAAGAAATCACTGCATACCGTAAGACTGCTACTACATTTTTGTCTGTGTTACCAATGCCTTCAACAACAGCACCTACCTTCTACCTCTGTAAATCCAGAAATAGCAGATCACTTCATAATTACAGCATACAATTCACAGAAAAATTGCACCAGTGTCAAAGCCTTTACTGCAGGGGAATGTTCCTGCAATCGTAGGTGAGACTTTACCTCATTTACCTAGCGGCAAGAGGGAGGAACTGGGATTCATTTTTTGTTTTCAAAAAGCCATTTAATGTAACCTCTACCCTTGGGTGTCCTCTGATCTGAATATTTTCTCACAGCGACCTGAAAAATTATGTTTTTTGAGCCTGAACCAAGCCAAACCAAACAAAGAAACCCCGTGGAAGAGCAGCACCTGCACAGCCCAGCCTTGTGCTGTTTGACACTGGTCAGCTCAGCTCTCCCAGGCACATGCACCCCAGGTTTTTGGGGGGCCAGCCCTGTATTCCTGCCCCATAAGGAGCTTTAAGCCAGCCCCTCGTGCTCCTGGGGCACAGGGGGACACAAGACACTGGCAGACCAGAGCAGTGCCCGGCAGCAAAGCCGGCCCCAGAGGCGCACAAGGCCTGCAGCACCTGCACCACGAAAACCCCAGGGAAAGGGCTGGCAGCAACGTGGGCTCATCTCTGTTGAAAACAACATCCTACTCCAGCACTGCATTTGTGACATTTACTACAATAATGCTGTCATAAATCTATAATCCATTCTCTCAATAAACTATGCTGCAGTACAGTATATTAAACTATCTCTTAATAAACTGTACTGCTTCCCCTCTTACCTCCCAAGTACATAAAATAAACATCTACAAGAGAAAATAATTCATAAAATGAAGCACTCAATATTTTTACTCAGAGGAAAAGATAATAAATTTGAGCATAAGTTATATTCTTACATGACTTCCCCTTACTCCCCTAATTTTTCATTTCCTGGGGCATCATTATTGTGTCAGCTCAAAGCGCCTATCCCTGAGCAGCCAGCAGACTGTTCAGTGCTGGTTCACACTTTGGCATGTTGTTACAAAAGACAGTCTGTTATTTTTTTTTTATATATATATTTTTATCTTTCAATGTGACTGAAGACCCCAATCTGTTATGGAAAATTAAGACTTGACACCTTAGGGACTGGGCACTTAAACTCAGCAGGAAGGGTTAACTGCTCAGTCTTTCCCACATGGCTTTTGAAACAACTGCATTTTGCAATCTTTCTTTAATCCCCAAAGTCCCTCTACTCAGTGGTCCAGACCAGAAAGTTAGAGTAACAGCTGAATGGTACATCTGTTCCTACCGTTTCGCTGCTTTGGTGTCTGTTTCTCTACGGTCTCTATTGGCAACGCAGGCAATTCTCTGAGGCTCACCGCAGTTGTGCCTCTTCCATCTCTGCGATGAAGGCACAGAGTTTACAGGGCTGTGTCTCTTCTTGCTTTGCTACTGTTCGCCCTAATTCCATTCCTTAATATTTCCTTGCCTGCAGATGACGGAGCTTTCTTGACTGTTTTAAGTTCTCTTCTTCACCATCCCTTAGTCATGGCCAAACCCAGTGGGATTTGTGGGGCTGAGCAGAGAGGGCAGAGGAGGGAGAGGCAAGAAAGGGGGGTCTCCCCGGGAACAGAACTGACCTGTCTGATGCGAGAGGTGGTCCCTGGCTGCGATGCATAGGTCCCCCAGCAGGACCCCACACTCTTGGCCTCTTCCTGGGCTCCCACTGCAGCTGTGAGCCCTATGGCACTCCTCCTTGTCTTCACGGGCTGCTTCTGATTCACTGCAGCATTATTCACAACCCACACTTTGCTACTGACCTCTGCATTTTTCCATGTAAATGTAACACTGAGAACTGTCTTAGCACAACGGCAAATGAAGCCAAAGCAGAACACTCCAGGTGAACATCTAAATTGCCCAAACAATTCAGCTGCATGCCTGTAACGATGGCCTAATGATATATTTCCAGAGCAGGTCATATGTGAACAACTGAATACATGCTGCTTCAACTAAAAAACGTTTGAGTTCAAACGTGAACAAGCCTTGTTGCTCGTGACAGATGCCTGTCATATTCCAAATGAGGGTAGGAACAAACTATTCCAGATACGATGCATCAACATGTTGACTGCTAAGCATTTTAGTGGTAGCGGAAGGCAAACATGCCTCCAGCTTAGAGACACACATAAAGACATTATTTAGAACAACACAGCCAATTAGGTTTTCAGAAAATAGCAACAGGGTGTGATAGAAAATTGCCAAAAACATCCAAGCAGAGTTCTCAGTGCAGAATATTCCTGTTTATATGGAAAAAGGTAAGTATTTCAAACTTCCGCACAGGTGCACAACAAATTGATTCAAATTCCAGCACTGAAGACACACAAATCAACCAAAAGCCACTGTACTGAGTCATTCCTCAAGCCCAGAAATGGCTCGATTCAAATTCTGAGTCACTGTTGCCTGGCAACTGCTTTAGGGTCATTTGCAGAATGGAGATGTATATCCAGAAGAAAAATGAAAATATCTTTCGATATGAGAAGACTCAAAAATGTATAGCATGGCTAGGTAACATACGATGGTGCAACTGTCAGTCGGGCTGCATTTGGTACATTGGTGCTATAAATCAAACTGACCTTCAAATAGTGTTTACTTATTAACTTCTAAATATATATATATATTATTTTATTTTTAGCAAATCGAAGTATATTGGAAATCATGGTTTTGGGAAACAATATTAAAAGTAAAAACTATTGCAAGATAAGCGTGTCGTAACAGTTGAGCATATAGAAACAAATTCCTCAGAAAACCAATGAAATTTTATCTTCTGAAAGATGTTGCATGATTTTGCTGCCATTAACTGTCTTCTGTTTTGCAAAAAAGAATCTCATGAACAATTGTATTTTGTACAGGGCAGTATTAAAACACTGTTTGAGAAGACCCTAATTATCATTTACACAAAGATTTTTGAACACTTGGAAGTTTTTAATTTGAAGCCCTTATGGGAAAGTGTTGGATGGCATCAAGCACAAACTGTCCCATGCAGTATCCGATGAGCTGCACCTGTGCTTCATGATGATTATATTTGCTGCTAGAGACTATTCTTCCTTGGATCAAAGGCGGGACAGATTTTAGATCTCTCATCAGGTGGTTTTACTGACCATAAAGGAGTTTTTCCCCATCACTGCTATGTGTCAGGGGTGCTGTTCAAGAGCATGAACAGTTTCAGTGTTAAATAACATATCTATATAGAGTTAAAACTGTAATAGTATTTTTTTTCCACTTCCATTTTTGTTTTAAATTTCATGGCAGCCAAACCAAACCAACCAACCAAAAACAACAACTTCCTCAGGTCAGTCTAAAAAACAGAAGGGAAGGAGCCAGGATCTCATGCCTAATGCTTGCTTTAAAGCTCAGAGTAAGAACATTTCATTCTGGGTGTTGAAAGTTTGCTTTGATTTCTGGTTACTTTTTGTTTTCTTACGTGCAAGGGCAAAAGAAACAAGAAGTTTTTTAGTTAGTTTAAGATTTCACATTAATTTCCATTGAAAAGTTGGAAGAATTTTTCAATAATGTGAAAAGTTTTATTTATTTATTGGACAAAGCCCTGTCAAATTCTACCCACGCATATCAAAACATATTATTATTCACAGGAAAATAACCTAATTCTCCCTGTCACTCCTAATCTTACTATGTCTGTGAGAGGGCTTGCAAACAGATCTTTGCAACTGTCTGTCTCATGCTCCCAAGGGAAACGTTCCTCCCTTCCACCTGCTTTATGCTGCTCTAGGTCTTACGCTTAGGTAAAAATTCTTACAATGATTTCCAGCGGGAATAATTTGTCCTGCCTATTTTTGAAATGTTCTGTCTTATTTGCTGCAGTGTTAACTAACCTATTTACTTGAAGCTGTCAAATCAGAGAGATACAGTCAAAGGGTTAAAGACCTTCCCATCAGCAATTGCTGTAGTAGCCACCAAAGTGCTCCACAATAAATTGGAGAGGACATGGCTCTGTTGTCAGACGTAGGAAGTGAAAAGAAAATGCCATCAGAGAGAGCAGCTTTTTCAGTTATGCCTTGATCCAACTCAAAGCAAACAATTCCATCAGCAATTCAGCAAGCAAAGGCTGCTTTCTCTGCAGATGGCTTTCTTTAGAGTCACTTTAACTGAGCTATACCAAAAATTCAATACTAAACCTACAAGAATACCCTTTCAGCTCTTTTTCCATTAAGTCCTTTGGCAGCAGCAGTTTGGCATATAGACATGGTTATCCATGCTCATGCTACATAGAACAAAACAACCTTACACTGGGAATTACCTGAACATAAGTGAGACAACTCTACAGCTTGTCAAGTCAGTATTATAAACCACAGCAGTCACAACCTGAAGTCTGTAGATGAACACAAGTAAAAGCCAACTATTTTTCTATGCTATTTATGACATTTTACTGTAAGGAAAAATAATATATTTTTTCCCCAACTTGCACCTCTCTCCCCAGCTTGCCAGATGTATTTAATACATTTTTCGCAAATTGAAGCTTAAACTTGACAATGCTATGTTAGAGACTAAAGTGGACACAGAAAACAGGTTCATAGTTAAGGCTCGAGTGAAAAATCTGTGCACACAGCTATAAAGCACTGTACTACTTTCACAACCTTACTTTTGTTCAAGTGCACAGGTATTCATCCTGTAAGCAGCAAAATTAAGAATTACTCCAGGACTTGTGTAGTACCAGAACAACACAACCAGTGCTTACTGCATGTGAATTCCTGGAAACAGGCTGTCAGGTGTACTGAGCTCCTTTTCTGTCCTACTAGTGAATGCACCAGTGCTCCGCAACTGCAGCTAGTTTATCCTCTGCAGAACTCCTGAGATAATAAAGAATATGGAAGTTCACAGTAATGATGTGATTTTACAAAAGTAGTTAAGCTACTAAGTTCAACTAAGCACACTTTGATGTTAAAATATACTGTACATAGTTACATATTTTATACATTCAACAAGCAACTAACAGCCAATTGCTAATTGTCTATTCAGAGCTTAATTTTAAGTGCCCAGCTGTATCCGTTAACCACATTTTCCATTAGGATAGAAGGGTGGCTGTTTTTATTCAGCAAAAAGTTCCCTTTCACGGTAAGTGGAAGGGATCAAGGAAGCTTGCCAGAAGCATGAGTCTCACCACAGTGTAAAGAAGGACCTAGCAGGTGGTTGTGGGGCACAAAGAGTGCAGGGGAAGACTTTGGCTGATTATGTAGGACTTACATATTTATCTTGGAACAATCCTGAGTCCTGCCTATGTCAGCTATGATTACTTAAGTTTACCTTGTTACTGCCTGATCCTTTGTGACAAATCCATTCATGTCCAGCAGAAAATTATCAAGCATGCTTTGATGCAATAAAACCACACCTACCTAATTTTTTGCTATTTCAGAACATTTTCATCCTCTGAGTTGGCATTTACATTCACTCTTGAGAATACATATATAAAAAAGCCATCCCAGCAGTGTTAAACTTTATTTTTTTTTTTTTCCAGCTGAATAGACTTCGTCCCAACAGTTTTTCTTCACCAGCAGTCAGGAATTTAGAACACCTGACTCATTCACCAGGTGCAGAGGGCACATGCCTGCTTTACTTTCAAGGCTCCTTCAAACAACAGCTCTGGAAAAAAAAAAAAAAAAAAAAACAGAGCCAACGTCTGTAGCTGGGCCACTGTATTGAACTGATCTCAAAACGAGCCCAGACAGACATTTTTGCATTACTGATTCCGGTTTTGTGCTCACTCGCGTTTTAGACACTTTGTGCCACTTGTTGCAGTTTGATGAAGCTCTACAATAATGTTCTGCTCGCTTACTTGCACGACCTAGCAATTACAAATACATGTATCACTGCCTAGTTCTCCTATCAGGGATACCTGTTCCAGCTTTTCCTGCTCTTTCTTACCTCACAGATCTCAATTACTGCTCATTTCTATAAGGATACCATACATGAGTATGAACCAGCTGCTAAGGCACTAATATATGTATTTTTTCCCTATTCAGGCACGACAGTCCAATAATCCCATTGTATCTGTTGCCTAATTTACCTTTCATAAGTTTGTGCTTTTGTTATAGATCCAATTAAAGCAACACAACACACCTTGTTACTCCTGCCATTTGCTCTTGGCTGTGAAAATCCCATCAATTCTCTACCTTCCAGAAAGTTTCTGATGTGTCTGTGACAATAGTAACTTCAGGTGTCCAAAGCACACCATTATCATTAGGCCATGATAGTTTTCAAGACTTTAAACATTAATATAAAAATTTGCCTATTTGGTCTTGGTCTGGTTGGTGTAATGGGAATAAAATCTTGATTCCTAAGTCACTTCTTCATTGTTTCCCACCTGATGTTAATCAAATTCTGCCCTATCACTGTCCAAGGAAGCAGACTTTCAAGGGTTTCCTCCGCAGAAGATGAATTCCCTGAAACTGTTCATTTGTCAAAACCATTCACTCCTCAAATTCCCTACAGACTTCTGCTTTTAGACAGCACTTTGGCTTAAATCAAATTAAAAACAGCTATTAAAAGGAGCCATGAACCTCCATGGAAAGCTGGAGGCACTGCTAAGCACATTACCCACTTCCATGGCTATGCACCTTGTCCTATTTATGAAAATAAACATAAATGAGAACCTACGTTCAACCTGTTCCCAATACCAACTCACAAATAATAGACAAGTTCAATAAATATTTGTGGCAATTTTATGTGGCTGAAAACAGTGTTTTTTCTAAGTGATATATACTCTGCATCAGCCTAAAATACCTGAAACGTGACTGCCAGCCTGCTCTGTTTTATCACCTCCTTTACCCTTTTTTTCCTGTGCATGAGCAACAGCAGTGAGATGGAGAGTCTGAAGCCACTCATGAAGTTTGGGTCCCTCGCCCCCTTTTATTAGGATGGCACTTGGGTTAAGTTGCTCAGACAGGATGCCCAAAGGAGTATCACCCACATCTTTTCCTTTTTTTTTTTTTTTTTTTTTTTTTTGATTCCGTCTTTTACTATGCCACAAGTCCAAGCCTCAAAGCCTCATCAGCAAAACCACTTTGGAAACAAGAATCTTCCTACCTGAAGGCCTGACCCCAAATCCTCTGTGCTGCGACCACTTTCTTTAACAGCAGGGGGTTAGCAGAGAAGCATGTAAATCAAAAACTCATCATGAAATGGAGTCAGCCTTACGAACAAATATTAAATGGCAGGCCATGCTTCCACAGTGAATGAAGCCTGAGCCCCTGATGCCCCTTCCCATCCTCCAGCATTTTGGCTAAGCACGAGCCCTTACAGCAGAAGCTTGGTCACTGTCCTACAGAGTCCAGTCAGCAATCACAAGTTATTATTCCCACAACCCCAACGTTAAATGGTATTTAAATACTGCTACAGGGAACATTCAAAATCTTCTCTTTCAACATTCCCATACTCCTAACAAGAAAGAAATATTTCATACTGGATCCAATTGAGATGCAATCTATTTTAACTGAATGTGATCTGAGTTGCCATAAATATTTCTCATAAAAGAAGCTGGTAAATATGATTGATCTAGATTAATATGAAGAAAGTGAATTATATTGCTAGCAGCTGCAAAATCAACTTTGCCGTTGCAAGCACAAGATATTAGCAAAGGTCTCTTGGCCTTCAAGTGCAAATAATGCAATGAGGAAGAGGAGTTTTCAAATGGGGCAAAAAGATCCACTCAGCACAGCAGGAATTTAAATGCTGGTATAAATGTATGCTATATTTCTGTACTAATGACCCGTCAACTTTGTTTCAAAACATAGCTCTTGTTTTAAGTTGAAATATGCCCTATTCCATATTTATGCTTTTGTTTCTCACTTCAGTCCAAGTTCTCTATCTGTTTGCTTTGTCACATCTTACAGAAGGCACCAAATCTGAACCCTGAACCCTGGTGTTGCTTAGTATTTCTGTCCACAGAACAAAGAAGTTGTAAGCACTTATTAAAGGCTTCCCCTTTTTTGTTGGAAAAAAAAAAAAAAAAACAAAAAAAAAACTGGGGGGGATTTAGTCAGCTACAGGATGCTGAAGAAACAGTGAAGAAACGGTTATTATTTAAGGAATAACAGAGGGCAATGTCAAACAAGCTTTGAGTGTTGACATTGTACTTCTGCAGACCCAGTGTGTGGAATCCAAACTGTTTTGGAAGAGCTGCCCAAGTACTCGCATCACTTGGCAATAATCCTGAAACAGAGGGAAAGCAAACGCTGCACCATTTCTTAAAACCAGTAAGCACACCCCAGCTGAACCAGCAAACACATGCTGGCAAAAACAATGGAAGCAAACGTGAGACTCAATACATGCTAATGGGTGTGGAACAACCGTGCCCACTAACATGGGCTTATGGAAAACACCGAATTACCAACTGCATAGTATTTTCAACAAAATTACAAGCCCAGATGACAAAGGTGGTGCAAATTACTGTGTTTTCAATACCATGGCCTAGTACCACATTGGTTGATTCTCTCTCTCGATTTCATCAAGCAGCAGTTGAGGAATGACCTGACCAGACATGCAGTGCCGTAGAGCACCAGGGCAGGAACTGCTTTCGCTGCAGACAGCGGCAGTTCACCAAGACTGGATTCTCACCACAGGAGAAGCAAGGAAAGCATGTGTTTTTAAAAGTGGAATATTTAACTTTCCAAGCACTTCAACTGTGATGTGAATGGATTGTTCATCAAGAGAAATTTTGTTAAAGGCTGCTTGGAAAAGCAAAACCTTCTGTGTGTTAGAAGATGCACATACCCTGAGAGACTAGGTTACCGCAGCTCTGTAATCTGTTCAGCCAGCTAGAGTGCTTTTTGATTCTCCACTTCTCAAACCCATCTTTGCATTCATCTGACAGTACAGTTTATATTTTGTCTTGAGCTGGAAGAGCATTCTCCTTAGCTAATACCCTTGATGCCTTTGACGGGATGAAGCAGGAACGGGAGAGAGGCTTATCTTGACTCATAGCTTTTTCTTTCTTCCTCTGGGTTTCTGTGGGTTTAACCTAATGGACAGCAATTGCTTACAACAAATTGAACCGACACACAGAATTCACAAAATTCACAAAGCACTTCCACGGCTGTCACACTGCTCACCCTGCTCTGATGCTCATTAGGGCTAATACAAATGGTACAAAATGTTTCAGGGCTTGGCCCAGTGGCTGCGTGAAGAGCACAGACCAAGTCAGCACTGAAGTGAGAAAAAAGAGCTGCTTTCAATCCATTTCAACATTGACCAAGCCAGCGTACGCTAGACAGGAGAAACTTTATGTGGGAGAAAACAAAGGAAGCAGCAGCAGCTGAAAGACAGACATGAAACAACCTCTGGGACTGCTCTCACCTCTGTTTAAATTGGCTGTACAGAGAGCCTCCTACCAGGGCATGAACAGATCTCTTGTACACCATTTGTCTTTTCTTGGCCAGATGATGATTCCATAAATACATGTATGCTGAAGATCTTTTTGTCTTTTTTTTTTTTTATAGCAAATTTCATTAAAAAGTTATATATTGGAAATAATTGTATTAGTTACACCAGTGCTAAGTAGCTGGTTTCATTCATACAACTGCCACCTCCAAAGAACAACTATTTTGCTGACTGCACTGACTCCGATCCTGTTTGGAGCAGCCAGTAATTAGGATTTTTACAACCAATTATTTAGCACAATTCCTCAACAGTGTATTCCCTTCAACGTTTTTTTTTCTTTTTTTTTTTTTTTTTGAAAGGTTAACGTCCTTTAAGAATTAAAATAAATTTCACCTGACTGTTGGTTTACCCTAGCTTAAACGCTTAGATTATACCATTTTCTTATTCTTTTTCTACTGGTTGTACAGGTACTCCTTGACTACCAATTCATATACTTCTTTGTCCTGATGGGTCAGAAATGTAACAAGATAGACAGAGATTTTTTTCTCAACTGCTGCTGTTTGGTTTAATACCATTTAATTTTCAAGCTGACAAGTCGTGACCTTAAATAGCTATTTCCTCATGACAAAACCTGACAGCAACAGCTCTTTGAAGACAGGAAAAGAGTAATTTGTTTCTTAAGATGTGCTGGCAGCATAAGATAGCCCAAGTCATTATCCTCCTGCAATGCCGGGCACGACTTGTGTTTACCTGGGATGAAATAGCCCAGTGGTGGCTGCTGTACAGCTCTGCCCCACTCCTCCCACAGCTCTCACTGCATCATTCAAGATCCTGAATCCATGTCAGCGAAATGCCTCTCCACTTCTCAATTATGATGCAGATTTCTTAACTACTTAAAACGTTTTTAAAAAAGAGATTACTATAACGGGCTACCTCCCAATGCTTGTATGAGATACAAATAACGCTTGAATGGGATTTCCAAGCTTTTGGAGTGCACCCATCTTACCAGAACAGTGCAACAGACCTAAGAAACTTCCCTGTTTGTTTTTTTATTGGGTGTGTATGGTGTTTTTTGTTTTTGTTTTTTTCTAAATATTATTCACTGGATTTTCAGAAAAAAATTAACATCATAATAAAAAACCAAATGCATCTTTAAGTACATCATACTCCCTTATTCTTTTCTAAAAGTAATGCAGATTCACCTTTGCAAACTGACACAAATGTCAACATTCTTTTACTGACATGAGACAATGCAACACGACATACTTTTTTTTTCCCACTAACTGCAGCAGCTTAGTTGAATGTTATTTAATTTTCAAGTTGAGAAAGCATGCTATTATCACAATTATCATCACGATATCACACTGGACTCCAATGGAACCCTCCTGCATTTTGCACAGTGTTTAGTAAAATATAAAAAAAAAAAAAATCATCCTCTAAAACTTAAATAAGTATTGTACAACACAAACTTTGTACAGTCTTATACAAGTGGTACTTTGGCTGCAAACTTACTGTATTTGCATTCAATTCCCAAATGCTGAAAGTATAGTCTTTCTGACTATGCCAAACCATATTTCAATGGTTTAAAAAAAAAATTAAAAAAAAAATCTAATATTCAATGAACAGTTAGGTGAAATTACTCCTGAAAAAAGACAACTGTGATTTTCCGTCTACAGAATGATCTAGGAAACCTCTTATTCAAATTTTAAAACAATGAGGCATGGACGCGTAACTGCTTCAGCTGTATTAAACCGAATTAACAGTTAGGTGTATAAAGAAGGCTTTTTCTCCCTCTATCCCCTCTAAGGTTGATTTGTTTTCAATACAATTGATACTAAAATCAGTCCAAGGGTAATAAGAGTATAACAACCCAATTCCTTGTCCTTTTTAAAACAGCTAAAATATACTAACTTAAGTTCTACTTAACCTGACTATGCTGATGGTACAATTTACAGACAGAGACCTCTGATATCTCCGCTCCAAAAAGGCATCAGAATACAATAATTCTGATTGAACCTAATGTTAAAACTACTTAAAATGCCAGGTGCTACAGAAAGAAAAAAAAAAAGAAAAAAAAAAAAAAGCTGTTGCATAAAGGTCCTGGATTTCAAGGAAGCACAGGAGCTGCAGAAGAGGCTGAAAAACCCACAGAAGGCATCATTAATCTCATCACCTCTTACCGAAAGTGATACACTTTGTGGAGTTTGAATGAGTACTGTAAAACACAAGCATGCAGAAGCTCATGCAGTGTTATCAACATAAAGTTTTATCATCTATCCTCTGTCCCTCCACATTGCTTGACACAGGCTCAATAAAGCATATATGTTTTGAATAAACTATGAAAAACACGTCCTGATAATACACCTCTCATGCTGACATTTACTGGTGCTCAGGAACCGTTTGTAATCCGGTGCTCTAACTGCTATCAATTATCATAAAACAGTTGAAACCATCACCTACTGTTTTATAAATAATGCATGAGAGCTTTCAACAGGCAAGAAATATCCTTTCAAGATCTTCACTGCTTACTGTATAACAAGTAATGGTCTGTAGGGACCTGAACAAAGCCTGTTCCCCAGCTTGCAGAGCATGGTGCAGGGAAGGTGCTCTTTAAGCGCCTTTTACAGAGCTGGCAGTTATTCAACAGGTGGCTGAAAACCTAAGGTTTACCATGAGGTGCTATTGATAAAAAAAAATGAATTATTAGAGTAGATAGAACTAGCATGGTATGATAATCCAGTGAAAAAAAAATAATCAACATCTCAAACTGTGAGGTGAGAAAGAATGGTTACTCTATGTGTTGTTTAAACTCTTCGTACCAACATACATACTGCAGCCCACTGTTAAACATACCAATAGGAGCATGCCCCGGGGCCACCTTCAAGCAACACCAGCCAAGGAGCACATCCTTCTCTTTCGGCACCTCTTGGCCGCAGCTGCTTAAAAGCGGGGCACTCTGTGAGAGGCAGGGGCAGTGAGTGCACACCCCAATGACATCCTGGAAATGAATTTAAGTTCCTCAGCCTCAAGCTAAAGTGCCTGCAGGGGTGTCTCAGAGACCCTGCCGAAGCAGGTCTTGTCGCCTTGTGATGCTCCGACAGGGGCATGATGCTCAGTGAAAGCATGAAATAAACTCCACATGGCAGCTCTACAAATTTAACTTATTACGAGACAATGATACCAATGTTGCTTGAGCTGTACTTGAAAGGGTTTTAATAAGCCGGGGCAGTTATCCCCCAGCACTTTGTGGCAAATAGGCAGGCAACCCCTTCCACAGCCCCCAGCAGGCGCAGAAGTATGGGGAGTCCTGCTGCAAAGACAGCCTGCAGCCATTGAGCAGAAAGCACATCCAAGATCCAACAGCTATCGTGAAGGTTTACAAAAAAAAAAAAAGAAAAAAAAAGAAAAAAATAAGCTGCAGGTTCCTTTGCATTCAGTCTAGCAAACTGTGTGTAGCGACAGTAAAGTGTTGTGGGATAGCTGTAAGATTTTCTCCTTAAAGAAGTATAAAGACTGCTCTGTAAGGGCCCTGAATTTACAGGAGAAGTGGCAGAAACGAACTGCAAGGTGCCTTCATCATGGATAAATGGAAGGCAGGACAAGAGCCTAATGGCTTCAAGAACTCTTCTCTTTAGGTACATGAGCACTAATGTCCTACTGAGGGCGCAAGGTCCTGTTGAGAAATTCTTAATAAACCTTCTATACAGGACAAGAAAAAAAAACGACGATTCCCTCTCTGAAGCATCAAAAGCAAAACTGCTTACAAACAGACTTTTATTTACCTGATTAAAAACAACAAAACCCCCAACGCTTCCCTTTCAGTTCCCACAGGGAAGAACTGCGAGTAGGAGTGCGCAGAAAAATCACATCATAAACACCAATTATATGTCCATTATTTTTCCCCCCTTCCTTTAATGGGCAATTTCTTACAGTTAGCTAAGATGTAATTAACAAAACCTCATTAAGTTCTAACCCTGAAAGATGAGAATTTCAAGTTTTGCCTGAAGCGTGTTGCAAAAATATCTGGAAACAGAGTCAGGGCTCTCGGTCCCAGCAGGGAGCTCTTGGAGGTGACACCTGTGATCTGTGGCTTGCACAGCAATGCTCAGTCCTCCTTAACTCGAAGAGCTCTGGGCCAAAACTGAGAAAATGTATGTGACTGTAGCTGTTGCACAGCCCAAGCTGCTCAATACCAGTGCTGGGGAAAGAGCAAGGCCAGGTTTGGTCCTTCTCGCAGAGCACTCAATCACAGGGTAGCGATGTATTTCAGGACTGGGGGGGAAGATGATCATATTCCACTCAACCTCGAAAAATGGAATTGCATGAAACATCCAATCAAGTGTGTAAACATCTGGCAGGCTGCACTGCCAGAAAACAGACCCATTCTCTCGATTGCTCATCCACGTAGATAAAACTTCACATCTATTTCCTTACTGCTGCAAACCGCGCCTGTCATCACCCAAAGAAGCTGCCACACAGTGTGGAAAAAATACACAGCAAGCATAACTGACTGTCTGTGGCAAAAACGTACTGACATGGTGACTATCTGCTTCTGGAGATAAGAAAGCTTCAGCTTTCAAACCTCGGAGCAAACCGTTTGGAATTAAGTAAAGCAATGCTGTGAAAGCCTGAGACAGGCTCCCCATCAGTGCCAGCTATGCACAGAGCCAAATTATGCAGCCTAATTCACCTGGTAAGGAGGACACATTGCAGAGATGCCTCTTGCTTGTCCTGGATGCTGTGAGGCGACAGTGGCGACAAGCAGAACCCTTTTGTGCTGTCACAGTAAGCTCAACAGGGAGCTCCAAGAAAGGCGGCTGCACTGCACATCACCTGTCTCGCAGAAGCACCGCGACTGGGGAGGTGCAAAGATCAATCCAGAGGATGTGCAGGAATCTGAGGGTACAGCTTTCATTTGCATTAATAAAGAGGAAGGTGTTCAGAGCATGTCTCACCTGCTCAAGGTACCACACTGATCCCTTTCACAAAGCACCCAGCAGCAAGGCAGGCAGGGTGGTAACAGCCTTCTTGGAAGGATCAGCAGATCCTGGCTGTTTGATCTGGCTGTTGAAGTCAGATCATTCTGGCATGGCATTCCCTTAGTTGTTGTTGTTATTATTATTAAAAGACCACGGAAGGGTAAGTTGTGTCATTTTTGATTGCATCTCTTTAATAAAGCTGTTTCATACTTGCAAAGCAGTGAGCTGAGCTTCTCCCTGCTCGTGTAAACCAAATGCTGTTTCAGCCAATGATTTCCTACAGAAACTACCAGAAGCAATTCTGTGCCTCACACTAAGTGGGAGAACAGACTAGACGCACAAGGTTTTCCAGCAAAGTCACGGATGGCCAGGAAACAGATGTCTGATGAACTGCTTTGCCCGATCTTTCCCTCTCAAACACCAGCTTGGTGACCCAACACCATTTGTTGATCCTGCAACAAATTTCTCACTCTCCCATGCTTGTGCACGTAACCTGCCGCTTTTAAAACTCTAATTCCTACCCAACAGTCATATACAAATATCACGGCTGGTACAGAGCTGTAAATTCCTTTTACCTAGATTGTATTTACTGGCATGCTTTTACATTTTCTAACATACAACTGAAATCAGGTCCTGGAGAATTTGTGTTCCTTAAAGTAGTATATTATATTTATTGCAAATATATTGACTGAAGAGTAATATATTTTTCAATCATTTATTACCGCCATGCTTAGAAGATTTAAAATGCTGATCATCTCCTGTGTGATTTCATGCATCAGCTCTTTCACTACTGTGGGATGAAAATTATTTGCTTTTCCTTCCTGCTCCTTCTAGTCCTCCTGTTTTGAGCCATGCTGGTTTTCATCCCACCTGAGCACAGCCAGTCCACTGCTTCCACACCTTTTCATCAGCTCTGCTGTCCTTGCCCTCATTTTCTGCCCTGGTCAGGCCTCACTTGGAGTACTGTGTCCAGTTCTGGGCTCCCCGGTACAAAAAAGACAGGGATCTCCTGGAAAGAGTCCAGCAGAGGGCCACAAAGATGATACAGGGCCTGGAGCATCTTCCCTATGAGAAAAGGCTGAGAGACCTGGGTCTGTTCAGCCTGCAGAAAAGACTAAGAGGGGATCTCATCAATGTGTATAAATACCTGAGGTGTAGGAGACAGAGGGATTTGGCCAACCTCTTTTCCGTGGTTTGTGGGACAGGACAAAGGGTTTTGGCCACAAAATTGAGCAGAGGAAGTTCCGCACCAACATGCAAAAGAACTTCTTCATGGTGAGGGTGACGGAGCGCTGGGACAGGCTGCCCAGGAAGGTTGTGGAGTCTCCTTCTTTGGAGATATTCAAGGCCTGTCTGGACGCCTACCTGGGCAGCCTGCTCTAAGGAACCTGCTTTGACAGGGGGGTTGGATCTGATGATCATTCAAGGTCCCTTCCAACCTCTACAATTCTGTGATTTTGTGATTCACCATGGTCCTCCTTAACTTAACCCAAAGTGTTTATTTATGTTGGGGGCAATATCTAGACCACCTTTCACCTCTACTCTTTCTCTAACACAGCCATCCCACTTCACATACCCCCCTTTCTATTATCTTTGCTGAAAAATATTTATTTTTTTTCCATGTCTGAGTCAAATGGATTTCAATAGTTTTCATGTCCTGTTTGAGACAAAGCCATTTTTCTTGATCAACTCCTTTCTCCACTTCCCATCTGTATACCCTGTGTTTTTTCACACTATTTGTATTCTAAAACAGCATTATCTAAACTGAAAAAATGAAGAACATCCTATTGATTTAGGAACCTACATTTAGTGGAAGAGCTATAGTGATATTCATAATTTTGAGCCCTTTCAGATAGCAGTTCTCCTCCACTGAAGAAAGAACATCCCAGACACTAAACCCTGCTTGTCCCATGTCTTTTGATATTGCAGGTTATTAAACTAGTATCTAGTTAAAAACAAAACAAATAAATATCATGAATTTACAGTGCTTTTTTGCTTGGAGGCAGCTGACTGCATTTACATATAGAACATGTCACACTCATTTTCATATAGATGTGACGCACTGATATAGCAATGGCCCAAATATTTGGAAAAACATAAACATGGGGGCTCAGGTTCTAGCCTAATTCCACAGAGTTTTCTTAAGAAGTATTGAATGATTAGATAATAACATGAATAAAATGTTACCTTAATGGTTTAAGAGTTAAAAGAGTGAGAGTGCCTTCCTTCCCTTTAGCCACCATCGGCAACTGCAAGGCTCCCAGTCCATCAGAACTGCCTTGAACAAAGCAACATTCTCAACTGTTTTAAGTGAGAAAACAGTATTTATGTTCAAAGTGATTTTAGAATAATTGCACTTAATTTTTTGGATTTTCAGCAGTCCTTTTGTGGCAACTTTGGCTCAAAATTCTCATTTCTAGCAGTATGGTTATTGTCTAGCTAAGAATATCAAGCTATAAATCAGAAGTTCAGAGTCACACAAATCACATCACGAGCAGCTAATCCAATCCAAGATGTGATGTAAAGCCAACTGCACCTTATTTATTCCCACCTGAAGTGTCAAGCTGGCAGTCCAGCAGGCCACCACAAAACACCCCACGACCCTGAGCAAGAGCTTCACCCCACAGAGCACACTTCTACCTCCCAGCACCTCAGAGGGAGCTGCACACAGCTTCATCACAGAAGATCGGACCCAGATTGATCACCTCATTATTTTTTTTTTTTCTTAATGAACAAAATAGGAGATTCTGGAAAATTACAGACACCCAAAAACCCCACAAGTCAAGTGAACTTGCATTACAAACAAACCATCCTACCTGCTAGGAGGGTAGTTTTTAGTGTATGCAGAGAACAAGCAAATTGTAAATGCACTGCTGGAGGCCATCTAGTCCAAGCCCATGCTCCAAGCAGAAAGCAAGAGTAACATTTATTTCACCTTCAGCACTTCATAATTTTTCCAAATGGTCACTTAACTGTCAGTCTAATAAAAATAACTTATGATTAAGTTATTATGGAATAAAAAAAATCTGATCCTGAAAGCTAACTCCTAGAAGCATGTATACACATGGGTTCATGTCCTATCCAGAGCCAATAAGAAATTCAAAATCTCACACTCAAAAGTTCCAACATTAAAAGGATAAAAGATATTCTTCATAAGGCCAAGCGTATTAAAAAAAAAAAAATGTTGAACACTTGCATAAGAAAGCTTTTCTAATAAAGATTTTTTCCTTAATCAAGACCTAGTCATTTTATGATTCCTAAATATATATTTTAATGCATGTTCTCACTGTCACTTAAATTTTATGTAATACTTGATTCAAGTATGAAAAAGATAGCCTCAAGGTGTTGAATGCCACAACAGAAATCAACACGAAAGGTTAGTATGTGCACAATCAGTTGAAATAGTTGTTTTTTTCCAAACTTCATTCTGTGTCAGTTATTTTAAAACCATTCCTTTGGATCTAGTTAATTATATAAACTCACAACACTGTCTTTTCAATAGGGATCTTTGCCTGTCCTGTTGGCACAACATTTCTGAGTATTGAAAGTCTTGGGTATCTTTGTTCATCTAAAGCATAAATCCTATGCAAAAATTATATATATATGAACATCTATATACATGGCTGTATATTAAAAAACAACAACAACAACAAAAACTTAACTTGATTGCTGTAGCCACCAAATTCCCTGAGAGACAGCAACTTTTTTGACTGAGCTCTCAACACACAGGAGCCACTGTAGAAAGCAAGCAGTAAAGGGTCACCACATCACAACCTATAGTCTTTAAATGCTAAATACAAATCAACAAATTCACCACATTGTACATCCAGAAACATTTTGGCTCCATAAAGCATGATATTTCTCAGAAAACCTACACAGCTGGGGCACAGCCTTGGTTTATGCTATCTAGAGACTTGTTACCAATGTTCTTCAAAGCCTGGAGGCAGCTTACGTAAAATAGCAACTGTCTGCCTGGCTGATGTGCCTTACGCTCTTGAAAAGCTAATGAATCCCAAGCACCCCGGTCTGCAAGGCATCCCGTGTGTGAGTTCAACAGCTCTTCTTTCATGCTTTCAGAGTCAGGACTATTCCACTATGAAGGGAGATGTGGACGCGAGGGATAAACGTAGCACTGCTCTAAGCTGCACTGAACAAATCCATAAAGGGCGGGGGGAAAGGCAGGAAAAGTAGTGGAAGACAAAGACACCAGGGTATTAGTACTTTTTCAGCTTGTTTTTCTTATCTGTATTTTAAAATTGAAATTAAAACTTTTGTAGAAAATGTTTAAAGAAGAACAAAAATTCTGAGCTTCAAAGAATTAGCAGCTATGTGACAACCGTACCTGAATTATGACATTTCAGGCCTGACTTCAGCTGTTCTTCTCTGATTTTTACCTGTTTTAACACATACACAAACACCTCTGAACCAGAGTGCAAAATTCTGAAGAAGAACACAGCAATGCAAAGTGCTTGAGTAGCTGCAGCATTTTGGGAAAAAGAAAAAAGGAAAGGAAGCAAATCTGAATGGAAGCATTCAGAGCAACAGCTCAGAAAAAGGAAAAGCTGGCAGAGAGTATTAAAGGAAAACAGACATTCATGGATTTAGTGTGTTGTGGGTTGTTTTTTTTTGTTTGTTTGTTTGTTTTTTTAGTTTTGATTTGTAAAAATCAAAATAGTAAATAAGTCAGATGAAACCCACTTAAGGAAAAACGGCAAATTTAATCTTTAAAATTTCTATCACTTTAAAACAGCAGAATTAAACTAAAGGGAAAGTAGAAGAAAAGAAAACAAGGTATGAACATTAGAAGGATATTTGGGTATTCAACAGTTGCTTGTGATCCATAAAGGGAGCCTGAAAAGGACCTACCTCGTAAGGTTTCTGCTTTTAAAAGGAAACAGACCCAAGAGGCATTAGCAGGAGTGAACAAAAAGGGAAAAATGCTGTGAAGGAGGAAGAGAAGAGAATGAGCATAAGCTGTGGGAGAAAATGGAAATGTGTCTAGAACGCAAGGTGAGATCCTGACTAAAGACAACGCAAGTGACTGAAAATGGAGATGTCCACAAAGCCACAGCACAGAGCTGTGGAAAAACAGCTGCAAGAGCCAATGAGGACACAACGCTGGCATTGCAACCATCACCTGAGCCCAGCCCATGTATTGCTGTCCTGGCTGTTTTGGATACTTCCTACCACAAAACTCTTTCCAGCTTCAGATTTCAGCCCTGGACAGCGATATGGACCAGCAAGTGACCTACTTCTTTGGGTGAGTGACACTCCAGGAAGAGTGGGATGCATAAACCAGTGGGTGGGGAGGGGAGCTGTGAAGGATAGCAGCATGTGTAATCACAAAAGAAAAAAAAAAAAAAAAAAAGAAAAAAAAAGAACAAGTCAAGAGAACTATCAAAATACAGACACGTGCTGGAAAAGTTGGGCGTTTCTCTCAGATGCTGCTGCCTCAGGGATGCCCTTTTCAAAACTATTAATTCCTTGTCTGGAAGATAATTTATCTCTGAACTGCTCTTTAAAACTTCACCTTGTTATGACAGTGACAAAATAATAGGCCCAACACAAATGCTCAGTAGTGCATTTCAGAAGCTGCATTTGCCAAATTTTTCATTGGTCTCATAAACCATCCTGAAAAATAAAACTTAATGCCTGGTGGCAGTCACGTATAATTATTCTTCTGTAAAGAACTAATACACATTTGGGCTGATTTAGAACTTGGCATAAAATAATTAAGCAGAGACGATAATTTATGCCCAGCAAGCCTTGTGCTCAGTGGAAATTTGGTGTAATATTTATTCTGAACACACTCAGTATCACAGCCACAGCACCTCCTCTATGTACCACAAACAACAATAAAATGCCTGGTTTATACACAAGAGCTGTCTCCTGAGGGGCGGTGAATCAAGCTGGGTCGTAAAACAGCGCAGGCTCATGATGAAAAGCAGCAGAAATGCATTTCAGAATTTACCATCAACAGCAGGCTCTCTACAAATGCTTAAGCCAAACACTCTTGCCCCTTCACACCATGCTACTGACCACTGCTCCTCAAAACAGCTAGAGAAGAAAAGGTGGGTGTACCAAAGGAAAATTATCAGCAGGAACATGTTGATGGCATGGATGATAGGCAAATATGCAGAAAGTGGAGACTTGATTCATTTCAGTCAGTGCTTTCCCTAAACGGTTCAGTCAGTAGGAGAAAATGTAGAATACCCACAGTAATGATGAAAAACAGTAAATGAATAAAGGAAGAAAGAAAAAAAATCAGAGCTGTGGGGGATAACATTTGGCTTGATAACATGACTTTGAAATTCTAGAAGGATACAGGGAGTTTTCACCTGAGACCACGTAACTAAATAAACCAACAAATGTAATTTATGTTTGAGGCAGTCAAAGCTTTGAAATTCATCAGTAACTGATTTATTATTATACTGTTACATGCACTCTGCTGTTCAAAATAAGCAGCAACTTAAGTTTCAAAGCTAAAGGAAAGCTTAAACTACTAATGTTTTTTGAGCACCTGCTTAAACACACAAGGAATCTGAGACACAAAAATATACCCTGAATTGCGCTGTAATTACCTTTTCAAGATCAGAAGAAAACAAACGTAACTAGAAGAATAAAAGAAGTTGGGCCCTAACCATTAAAAAGCAATTAAAAAAAGAAATAAATAAAAGGTATCAATGCTTATGAAATCATCAAGAACAGCTCATTACTCACCTGGCCCTGTTTCATGCTCTGAGCAGCCCTTTCACGCATGTCTTGAAGAATGACTGATGCAAAGCCTTATCTTCTTGTTCAAGTGTGAAAAGGTATTGGGACCTTATCATTATTTTAAATAACTTCATCATTTTATAAGTCTTTTAAACAAAAGTTTAGTTGATGTTTCCTGGAAGCACGCAAATTTTCAAGAGTGGGCCTAGCTCACAGAACGGCTCTCAGGAAAGGGCCTTGGGGTCCGCTTTTCTTCGCCCTCTCTCTCCCGCCCAACCCCAAAATCTGAGACAACAGCCATAAATAAGCACAGTAAGGAAGGACGTACGCAGGGGTTGCTGTAATGGCATTTGTCACAAGCCATTCTGTTTCCCTCTTTCAGCAGCTCCTCAGTCCTTTCAGTGGGTTGTCACTTACTAGCTTTTGTGCACTTTGTGAGAAAATGAATTATTTTTTTTTTTTTTTATTAAAGGTAAAGAGAGGAATCCCTTTGGCACAGAAAAGGGAAGGAGACCAATCTAGGATTCCACCACACTATTAAATATATCAACAGATGTCTAATTAGACTTTGAAAAGAACTAAAGTGGCTCAGACTCCCAACTACAACCTAATCCACGTAGGCTTAGAAATGTAACATCCTTAATCTTTCAAAAAAGCTTATTAGATACCTATCTGCAAATGCAGGATCTGCTAATTAACATCAGCTCTCCATGCTCAAGTACTCTGGGATACATCCAAATTATCTACAGAAAACAGATCCCCAAGCTAAGAGGAAACCCACCCTACTGTACATCCACCTGCCTGCTTAAAGTGCTGTGCAGCTACGCTGGATCAGTCCGAACAGGCAGAGCCAGCTTTGATGCAGGCTTCACCAGGGGCTTTCAACAGCACCCTGCTGGACTCGACTGTTTCACATGCAGCACCACCACTTCCAAACCTATGCTGCAGATGGTGTTTTCTTGGGTCAGGCTCCAAAATAGTTCATGTATAAAACCAGAAGAAAACTGTCTGTACTTTTTGAAGACATATAAGCACTCCTAAAAATGGGAGAATAAAATAGTTTAAAAGTCACTGACTAGCTTACCATCGTTACTACCATGAAAACAAGATTTAAAAACAACTGTTCAGATTAAGATTTTGCAAAGCAACTTAATCTATGCAACCAAAGTACCTCTTTGCATAAATTAGAGGGGATTTTTAACATAGGTCTGCTATAGCCAGATCATTTCCACATTTACATAGGTTATCTGGGGAAGATGGGGAAAAGTGAGGTTAGAATAAAAATATATTTAAGATGTTATGAGTGCCTCTAATTAAACCATGATGGCTGCCTCCTGGCACCTGCTGACCCAGGCCTGATCCTTCTTGGTGCACGGCCAAGCTCTGAGCCCCACACTCCTGCTGATGCCTCCGTTTCACACCTCTTTTGTACACTCAGCAAAAACCACTTCTTCCCCAGGTCCCTTGCTACCAGATGCTTAAATCTATTCCTGGCTCTGCCTCCTGTTTGCCATGACAGCAACGTGCCCCGGGGAGGAGATTTTCCTCCAGATGAGCAGGCTAAACGTATATATCCTGCTTCCACAGGAGGAAGGGCTTCACAACAGCAGAACTTAGCAGGAATTTAACTCATGCACAGCAAGAAAAGCAGTATCACTTGGTGAAAACAAGGCAAATAAGAATTTAGATGCATCATCTGACTTGCTGTGCTGACCTATACATGCTGCTCTTGCTTCTAGCAGGATTCTCACAGTACCCACTTACAGTCATGACAAAAGGAAGTGTAATAAACTGTTCTTCCACAATCTGCGTAAACATTTTTCTAGACCTTGTGAGGGAAGAAACTGCTTATATTTGTGAACACTGTGAACAAAGATTTCAATACAAGTTTCCTTCAAAGTTCTCCCATGTTCCTGTTTCCTTCCTTTGGGACAGAAAAATAGAGCTCTGTACGTTAGTTTGCTTTGGGTATCCATGCTAGGTAACAGACTAACTCCAAAAATAAAGCCACACCAAAACACTTACACAGCACGACCCAACATGGTTCTGGAAATCAGTAGGCTTACTAAAAAGTAGGCTTAAAATGCATTAAATACTCCCATCCTTACACAGTTTTGCTGGAACTGTAAAGGAGAAGAATATTGCTAGTAAAATCACATTCAGGGTTTAAGAATCATACGAAGGAAATAAATTGTTGAAATCTGCAGTTCTTAATTTACAAAGCTAAACTGACAACCTGAGAATAGGTATGTATTGAGTATCACAACTTAGAGTGAATACTCTTACTTACAACTCAATCTGAATACTCAAACTGTCAAAGATGAGCCGTTCATAAACTTTAAACCATTTTGACGAGAATTTCAACTAAAAATAGTATCTCAAGTGCATTTTAAAAAGGCCTTGGTATTACACAGCATAACCATTATTCAAAAAATTACACCTGCTCCAGAGTGGGGTTGAATTCTAAATTTGTCATTTTAAGTGTCCAGACTAGGAAAGACCCGTGGTCTTGCCTGATGTGCTACTTACTTCTAGTTATTCAATATTCAGTGAGCCAAGCTCAATAGCTCGCGGCTGAGTGAGTGGTGTGTGGGTGCACTGAGACAGCTCCAAGTCATAAACCTGAGCGAATAAAGCAGGTACAACCAGATCTGAGACGTGGCACCTGAACAGAAGACAGAATGCAAAACAA
Source organism: Aythya ferina (assembly GCF_964211825.1). Taxonomy (NCBI): domain Eukaryota; kingdom Metazoa; phylum Chordata; class Aves; order Anseriformes; family Anatidae; genus Aythya; species Aythya ferina. Next base: position 7,191,505 of record NC_140302.1, on the reverse strand, counting down.
TACAGCTGTAATGACAATGTACAGCTCCTAAGAACCTACACAGGTTCTTAGACAGCTCATTATGAAGATAATGGGGGGAAAACACCTCATTCTCGAAGATAATTGAAGGTTTTCTATTTCACCTCCCCTGAAGAGCACCAACACCAGGTTAGGATATTTTCTAGACAGCTGGCAGCACAAGAACATTTTAAATAATTCCAACTCTGTCACTTGCTAACTGTATTTTCTATCTTTAAGAATATGTTAATTCATTTCTAAAAGGCAACTTACTGTCTTTCCCACTCCCAACTCAAATTACTTCCTGCTTTTTGACCCTAATTTTTCTTAAAGTGCATCATTTAAGGAAAATTACTGAAAGAAATTAGAATGTTTTGAGATTTTTAACAAAAGTTCTGCTTAAATACTGGCCACTGTTGACGTCTGTGCTCATGAATAAAAGAGGAGTAAGCAGCTCATTCATTTACAGCTCCTTCAGTCTTCACACATTTGTCCTCCATGAAAAATATGGAAATGTGATTGAAATCTGTGGTATAAAAATAGCAACAGACACCAAATTGATTCGTGACTTTTCAATGAAATTCTTAATACCAAAAGCCTAAGAATATATAATTTCAGAAAGAAAATGAACAGGCCTGAATGAAACAAAAATTATATCCATAAATTTAGGCCTCTTTCCCCATCTCATGCATTTATACACTAAATCAAAGTTGCTGGATGATACGTGATACTCTAGTTTACACTTTGATTTCAACAGCTCAAGACAGCAGTTTGAGCACCAGTACATATGAGCCAGCTGCTAACATGAAGAACTGAAGTGAAAACAAATACAAGTTACAAAAAGCATTCAAAATTCCATCTTGATGAAATCATTAGATGAGTGCAAGAAACTTCTACAACCTCTAGTTTTTACACTTACCCTTTACCTGTTCTGTTCCAAGCCTTCTTCCCTGACAGGAACAGCTACACTTGTCCAGGATGTTTAACCTTTCTTGAAATACAGATTTGTTATGCTCTGTTAAGCTTTCTAATGCTGCATTTGATAATGATTCTTGGGACAGCTGATTAAGAACAAATAAGTCCTAGTCTTAATTAGATACATCCCTGAAATTCTGTATTTGGCAACCAAGTAGTAAGGAAGCTACGACAGAAAAAGAATGTTTTTAAAAGGAGGTCATTAAACTGTAGAATATTAGCTGATTTTCTTCCATTATGAAGAATTTTGAGGTTGACATGCTTGGAAAATCCTCAACTCTAAAACAACATTTTGCTAGAAGAATAAACCAAGACACAACTGAGTCTCTCTTGGTGCTCTTGCCCTTGCACCCTGCTGCACGCTTCCCACCTCAAAGCCAAGGAGCACAGCATGAGCCAGCAAATCCCTTTCTGGTGCTTTTGCCAAAACTTGCCTGGATTGTACACCATTCCCTGTGGATTTCTATGGCCCAAAGCAGCTCCTCTCTGCAAGTCCAACCAACACATTGCTAAAAGGCAAGGGAACACCCAGAATGATCTGGACCCAGCACCAGTCAATGCTGTCCACATGAAGCTGTGGGCTTCCTTTGGGTAGCCTGACCATCGGCCCATGCCACCACAGCCACAGGGGCAAGAAGGGGCCAAACTGCCCAGCACTCTGCAGCCGGGTAGATTCAGTCTTCAGCCTGTAGTAGCAGCCCCAACACTGTGCAGCCACACAGCATAAACAAGTCAAACCCACACATCTTGTTAGGATTTGTTCACGACACTGAACAAGGGTAACTTCTGACACGCATTACTTAATCTGGCAGATTACGTTACATTTCATGTATCACCTTTCTTCCTATATAAAAACACAAAACCAGAATAAACTCCGTACTGCATGTTCTAATTTGACAAAATGTTGTTATGTGCCTGGGCCTGATCCAGCTCAAACTGGTATTGCTAGATAAACTAATACAGACCAAATATTAATGAGCAGCAGCAGCACAGATGAATTCAGCAAAAGACTGCTGATGCCCAACACTACAATCTCATTAGCCATCAAGACAGTATCAGCAGCTAGGTGCTATCCCCAAACCCTTGGCAGATAAGCACGTAGACTTACCGAGGGATCCAGATTTACCAATGTGATCTGAGAACACAGAACTGTCTGTGCCATAATTATAAGTTTTACAACCGAAGACAAGCTGATGGTTTAGAAGCTAAATTGATTGAGCTCTTCTCTCCCTTGCTCTGCAAGGTAATAATTCATTCAAAGTTTTATTTATTGGCTGCAATAACTTAACTCACCCGTTATCATATAAAAGGCATACCATGTTTCCAGAGCTCTGGAAACCAGATTCCAGTTTGGTGAAGATATATTTGAAAATGAATGCTTTCCACAGTTGGAAAAAATGCTCACAAAGACTTTATAAAGCTTTACAATTGTCTGAAGATGTGAGAAAAAACTATGTGTGGACACGCGTGCATATAGACAATTTCAAAACATAGATTGGAAATTGACTGAAGCAGTTTTCTCTGGAAACGTTTCACATGAGCGATAACATACATGCTCATCACTTGATTTTAATCTATTATAAAAATGTAATTGTTAATTGTTACCAAAGAAATAGCTCACTAACTGAAAGCTAAATGCAAAGAGTCTGCAAATCAACTTTATGGAGTAACTAAGAAAACCAATCAAAAATTACGTAGATTTCAGCTTGGACCCTTTTCCATTCCCATGCATCCCAGACTTGAGAGATTACCGTTCTCAGAATCACTTGAAATAGGAAAACAAAGATTATTTTTCTTTTCTTCATGCTACATAAAGCTCACTCTTAAACAATGGGAAATAGCTGAAAACACCTTGTTTTCAAGTTGAAGATACAGAGGCTTGCTAAAACAGTAAATTATAACTTACAGGAATATGTAACTTGATAAATTCTAACATCTCCATGCAACGTGTAAGTATCTGTACAGCTTAAAAGAAAATCAAATCTTCCCTCCTGCTGCAAGAAACCTAGTGCTGCAGCTGAAAGCTCTGCCCTATTTCAGTCCTGTTAATCCTCACAGCATAGCTTTAAGTCTTGCTCAGGTGCTGAGTACACGAGCCTGTCCTCAGCTCATCTTATTTATACCTTCCCCCCCCCCCCCGCACAGCTGAGTGTTAACTGGCTCATCTCACCGCTGGTCAGTACCACCAGCTGCTGCGGGCAGGCCAGCAGGCTGCGTTTGATGTAGGGGGTGCCAGTGGAGGAGAGCACCGCAGAGAGAGACTGCAGGCAGAGCAAGAAGTCAAAGGAGCAAGCCTTATGTGTGATATAAAAGACCTGGGGGACCTACAGATGTGAGGCTGTGTGCAATAGATGGAAGCCTTCACCATGGTTGGACTGTTTCCTTCCTCTGCTGAGGTCTCTAGGACAATGTGCTATGCTACTGTGAGATAAGCCATCCCTTCCTTCCTTCCTGCTTCGCTTGTCCTAACAAAAGCAGGAGATCAACTGGGAGACCGAGGTGCACTCTTCTACTTTTTACCTGCAGTGCTGTGTTCTGCTCTAGGGTGCCAGCACCAGAAGGACATGGAGATATTGGAGAGGGTCCAGAATGGCTTTAAACTAAAAGAGGGTAGGGCTAGATTAGATATAAGGAAGAAATTCTTCCCTCTGAGGGTGGTGATGCCCTGTCCCAGGATGCCCCAAGGAGCTGTGGGTGCCCCATCCCTGGCAGTGCCCAAGACCAGGCTGGATGGGGCTGGGGGCAGGGGGGGCTTTAAGGGCCCTTCCAACCCAAACAGTGCTGTGATCCTGTGATTCTATTTTTTAGTATGCAAAATACGTGTAAGCTTTTACTTAGCTGCTGCAAAATTTTACAGAACTGTCTTCTGGTTTTATGCTGGTTTGTAGATTTACCATACACATGTTAAGAGAGTGACGGGAACATACTACAGACACAAGCACGTTCAGCTCCTCTGTACATCTGGCACATCTCATCTCAGCCTGCTCTCCCTGCTACACCTTTTACAGGGCCAAATGCTGAGATGAATCTCTGTGTATTTTTATTTTAGCACTACTAATTATAACTCAGCAGCTCTTTTGGATGTAGCATAATAAAACACCTCTCAAAAATGAATTTGAGTGTTTGTTGAAAAAACATTCTAGGTTTAAACAACCCAAGCATATGACTCACTTGCAGTGGACTTTCTCATTTAAAAAAAAAAAAAAAAAAAGCAAAATCCCTTTAAATGGTATTTTGATCCAGTTACATAGCCTTGCTGGCATGTTTAAAATTAATCTGCAAAACCTAAAGATTCTCAGGAAAGAAATTTTGAAATAGCAGTGATGTCAAAGACATCACTTCTGTAAGAAAGATGTATTAGAAGGTACTAAAATGCTGAAAAAAGAACCTTCTCATCCTTCAACTCCTTAATTCATCCTTTTATGAAACAGAAGGGAAAGGCAGGAGAAGACCATGAAGTTGTAGCTCTTACGAAATGTTATTTTCAACACATCTGTGTTTAACCACAGCAACTTTCTAATACGAAAACCTTATTTCACTAAATCTATTTCTCCCCATAGCCAAAATGGCTCATGGCAGTCAGGGTAGAATTGACACATGTGGGGATGGACAGCAGGACCCTTACTCCTTAAGGCTCATTAGTTCAGTTCTAGCCCATAGCAGTTGTCACTGAAAATTTCATTAAACAATGGCAGCTTAGAAGCCTTCACACAGTCCATAGGCTTCAAGTGTACTAATATATTTCCTTTCTCAGAAGAGAGGCTAGAGATTTTATGTCTCTAGAAACATTTTTTTCAATCCCTGTCAGTTTTACCTGAAAAACAAAAATACTTTGCTATAGCATGGAAATTTGCAGACATATTGTCAAAGCGCTTCAGTAATCAAGTCTATTCTCCAACATTACGTACAATTAAACTGAAAATAAAATGGTCCTATGGTAGCAGAAGAACAAACCAACCAACCATAGCCTGTGCTCCTCTGCACATTTGTGCCCCACTTGCCATTTAGTGCCCCTCTGCAGGGCGTTATTGATGGGGTCTTGCCTGTAGTGATCACACATCCTCCTCCTCCCCAGGAAGCCAGGCTGACAGAAGATCCCTACCCAAACAGTGGGAAGATGAAGAGGTACTCAAACACTATGGAACCCTGCACTGCCCATGAGACTCATTCCTGCCCTTACCTGCGTTTGCACAAATACCAAAATCCCCAAAGAGACTGCAGAGACGCAAGCACAGAGAGAAAAGAGCACTATCTGCAGCAAATGTCCAACATCCATTAACACTCTGTATCGTCTCAAGAGTATAAAGGAAGAAAAAGAACAAAACAGAAGAATGTTTATTGAGTTACCCGGGACGGGCAAGAAGACAAACACGATCTTTATGGCTACAGAGGTTTTGTTGTGAATGCATTATCAAGATACCATGTACGTTGCTCTTCACGTTTGGGTGAAACTCATCTAAGTTACCCTGATTTCTGTGCTGGCATCTGGCTAGTAGGTAACTTAACTAAATCCACCTTAGGGGAAAAAAGCACACATTGATCTTTTTGGGGTGCAGTTACAGCAGCAAAAATCCAAACACCTAAGTCTCAAGTACAAGGAACTCTCGGTTGTTCACCATCACTGTAAGGTAGCCTCCGCTGATGCTTAAGCAACAGTATTTGGGTTTTACACAGCTATCGGCCCAAAGAAATAATTCATAAGCTCTAAACTACCCAGAAGAACACCTGGATTGGTGCTTCCTATTTACTACTTCGGATCACCATTCTGCAAGTTGCCTACCTCCATACACAGCAGCAGCACAATTCTGCTGGAACTCCAGCTACCATTAAGCTGGAAGCTACAAGTGCCAAAAGCCATCTTAATGCCTTCTTCTGACAGAAGCCACAGCCACAGGGAAGATTTTTTTTCTTCCTATCTAACCTAACCCTCCCCTCTTTTAGTTTAAAGCCATTCTCCCTTGTCCTATCCCTACGCCCCTGACACAGAGTCCCTCCCCAGCTTTCCTGCAGCCCCCTTTAGGCACAGGCAGGCCGCTAGGAGGTCTCCTGGTCTTCCCCAGGCTGAACACCCCCAGCTCCCCCAGTGATGCTCTAGCCCTCTGAACATTTTGCAAAATGCAACAAGACATCTTGAATTACTCAGTACAGCTGTCCTCTACAAAGCTGTGTTAACACTGCTGACAATTGCCCATGCAATATTCTCAATTTTTAGAATAAAACCTAAAATGTTTTAAAGTCCCCATTTCAGTAAAGGAAAAAATATATTAATTGGTGAACGTAATTCTCGGACTGAAAGAAACCCCCATGCATCTAGAAGCATTAATTTTGCTTTTAAGACTATCAAGTCCTATAACCCATTCGTTTAAACAAAGAAAAAATGGGGAAAAAAATCATTAATACCTCAAGAAATGTGAAGTTCACCATTCCTGGGACTCTTTACCGGTCCCCAAATATACTCCTACTTGTCAAGTGCATTAAACTGATGGGATGCCTCAGCCCTCAGCCTGCTGCTTGCATTCGTTACCCCATCTGTCACTGTCACACGCCACTGCTCGACAGTCCCTAACTCCTTGATACACACTCGGATCCAAGCATACCCTTCATTCGGTGTGGATCCACGCAAGCTACAGCACTCCCACTGAACCCTAGGACATCTGGAGGGGGGCACTCCGAGCCAGAAAACAATCTGCTGGTAGCAGCAACACATCCTTTGCTGGGCCTGTCTGTTTTAAAACACCTATTGCCAGCTTAAGCAAGACTTATAGAAAAAGAATCACTTAATATGAAGCAAAGAAGTGGTAGCACTGACTTGACAGCTGAGCCTCTACACTGTTATCAGGTATATTCAACCTCCATTAATCTTGGCCGCACAGGGCAGTAGGGGAGGACACAACTTACCCCTTCAACACAGACAGCTAAACAATAAGGGCATTTCGATACAAACGCTGGCCTCCCAGGAGATTCATTTATTTAATACATATTGTGGCTTACAGATGAGGTGTGTTGCTTCCATATCTGCAATGCGAATTGAAGTTTCTACTTCCCATTTGACTTCTTTAATGGGGAATTAATGGCTCATAGGAATTCACAGTGAAATAGATATATTAAATCATTGCAGAGACAAGCAAAGCTTTTAGGAAAAACACACCTCTCCACACGGCATCCTATTCAACAATCCGTCTTGTAGGGCCAGTTACATTTGAGTAGAAATATTAAATATTTAGGAAGCACTGACTCAAACATTCAAAAGCTGAGAAACAACTACCAACTAGAGGGACACAAACTTGTTACTTCACATTTTTATTCATACTTCAAGTGATTACATTCAAACTTTAAATTTCCTCTTTTTTTTTTCCCCCCACTATTGTTCACATATGCAACCCAAATGCTGCTCGAACATAAGAAAAAGTGTCAGTACCACCTTTGTGTAAACAAGAGTACTCGACACCTTCCCAACAAGGTGGCACAGATACAGTTATTTCACGAGTGTCAAATCCCATGACTACTTCTATAGTGCAAAACTGGAAAAAAAGACTAAAAAGACATTGATTGCTGACCCCTGAACTATTTAGGTAGTGTATGCATCTATTTTCACCATAATTTACTAAAACTGAATTACAGACTTCACACACAGGTTCTACAACTAAACAGTAAGAACCACCATATATGTTGTGATCACACGACATCTAAATGCTCTAAAACTTTTTTTTCCCCACTTTATATAAGCATGACACAAACATGATATTGCTTCTACTAAAATTAATATTGCACTACGTAAATTACTTTTATGGCATTCAGATTACATGTGGAAAAAGGAAAAACAAGAATCCCACTCAGTACGTGGACACAATTACCAGCGGAATTTCATTTTGCTACAGCCATCTCTTAATTTCAGCAGACATGACTGATGGCTGCAAGAAAAATCAGTACAGAGGAAGAAGACAGTCTGATGCTAAAAATCTCTCCAGTACAAACTGGGTAACTCAGCATACAGGTGTATTAAATATTACTGACATCATTTTTTCTTCGTTTCTATTATCAGAAAAAAAAAAATGCATATTTTTATCTGTTGGAATGTGAGCAACTCCAATACCAAGCTGTTTGCCCAGGGATAACAGCAGAAGAGTTTCACCAGCATGACCCAGACTTCGTTCAGCATTTCATTGCACTCGTGTGACAAAGGATAACCACACATGCTACACTCAACTGTGCCTAACTAAATTAAACACAATAAAAAAGGAAAAAAAAATGAATAAAAATTAGTGAAAAGTAGTAATATTGAAGCGTAACAGCCACTTGTACAATGTGACACTAAGAGGGAGCAAACACATCATCACATTACAGTATGCTGCATTACGGAAATGTTGAGACCAAAGATCAAATTAAAGAAGTGTATGGTTTGACAAATGAATAAAATAACTATAATTCATTTCTCTTTCAGAGCTTACATGAATACCTGTAAAAAAGTTCTGCTGCTTCAGAGGTATGCACTACCAAAGCTTAGACTGAACAAAACAAGGAACCTTCTAAAAGCTGCAAGGGAAACCCAGAAGACAACAACATTAATGCTCTTCCCAGGCTTCAGAAAAGTAGCTGGGAGCCTCCACACCCTCACCAGCAACTGTGGGGAACCCAAAGGGGCGTCCCGGAGAACAGAGGTGCACTCACCGTTACGACTCTCTTCATCGATAGGAACTATTGTGGCTGGAGGACCTGTTCTGGCCAATTTGCAATCTATAAAGATAAAAAAAGAAGTTATTTCTGATTCCAGAGAAAGGTCCTTGGGTTTTTGTTTGTTTGTTTTGTGGGTTGTTTGTTTTTAAAAACAAGTCAGCGTATTCAGCATACTGAAGACAAGCATCACTGAAGTGTGATGGATCAAGATCTGACCTCTTATCCATTATTCAAATAAACTTTTTAAAGCAAAGGAGAATCTGATGACGGAGGATTTAAAGCCTCAGATGCTGATCCATATCTAAAACTAACAATTAAACAGTGTAAGCTTAATATGCTTTGCTGCATTCTCTCTTAGGGGAGCTTTCCTTCCCATGTCGTGACTACACACACCAAATTTTTGCCACGTACCCACAACACAGTTTGCTGGCTACACTAGAACACGTCCATAGTTTGCTCTGGAGATGCTACCAGGGACCACAGTGAAGCAGAGTCTCTCAGGACAGATATAATAGGACAGTAATTTATCACAAAGAAAAAAAAAAAGAAAACAAAAAAAAAAAAAAAAAACAAAGGAATAATTAAAACATATTAATCATAATTAAAGCTTCACAGCAGAAACAAACATAATTTGAATTTAATTGCAACAAAAATATTTAATTAAAGGAAGTGAACAGAATTTTAATAGCATTCAAAGGAAAATAAAAATTAAGAACAGACAAGCAATGTTCAGGAAGTTTCATTGTGCCATCTTACCCTCATATTGCCAGTCTGGAGTCAAAAGTTTAGAGGCATCAATGGAAGCAGAGCAGAATAATGAAAGAAAATAAGTAAGATTTTGTTGCTTTACAGAAACGATAGCTTCAAAGACAAAGCAGTACATGCAGAGCTAGCAAAGGCATAGGTGTAGTCCTACAATATTCAAAAGCATGTATACTACTTGTAATAAGTGGATTTTGCAAACAATTTGATTTTCTATATTAAACAGAAGAAAAATATTACCTCTTCAACCCCAACAGGAAAAAAATGTTAATTAAGAGGTGCTTCTCATTTTCAAAGGGCCTCACAGTACCACTAAAACAGCACTATAAAGGGAACACATTTCTCCTTGCCCTTTCAGCACGGAGAACTTTGTCCTCCTTGCAGGAGCTGGGCCACGAAGGCTGCTACGCAGTGCTTCGTACCGATCCAGGGAAAGCAGCACTGGATTTTTAGAGAGGTCTAAACACTTTATACAATATCCCAAAAGAAAATAATCTGTAAATTAAATGCAGCAGCAAGGCAAGGTAAAACACAATTTCCCAGCCCACAGGAAAAATAACACACTCATTGACTTCAACAGAATTGCACAGCTGCTGATTACAGACTGCAACTGCCCCTGCATAGACCGAACCTATGAAGGAAGATGAAAACAGTGCAGCATTTATCCAGATGTCTCTTCAGGTGAGGCCCCCAAAGGGCATCCCCATGGCACAATGATGCAGCTGCGCTAGTCAGCTGAATAGCAAAGCTGTCCCTGCAAGACCAAACTTCTCAACAGTGAAGGCACCATGACGGACAGCATGCGTCTTTGAGACTTGTAATATTTATGAGCAGCCTGAACACCACCTGAATTACTACCAGCGATAACACCGCCACCATGTAATCACCATTATTTGGGTTTTCCAAAAGCCACAGAGGCAAACCTTTCTGCAAAGATGAAAGGCAGAGAGCTGGTATGGGCGTGCACACTCCCAGCCATTCAGCTGTGACACTGCGGATGGTTTCATGCACTGCTTCATTTGCAATCCTAAGAAATCCACGTACGTTTGCTCACTGAGCAAACTCTCTTTTTATTCTTATGTGCTCCAGCTTGATACATAAAAGTTACGTATTTGTTTATAGTTCTTATTTTTTTTTTAGGCATTAACAGAGGAAACAGAGCACCTCAACAAAACTCACCTTCCATGTCATTATAGCTTTCATTGCTAGGAGCACGTTTGTGCAAAACTAAGTACCATTTGCATATCCATATGAAACACAGAATTTTTCCTGCTTTTATTCTTTTCGCTGAATGCTATAAAAGTAACAGGACCATAACTGATACAACCCCAGCCTTTTCCAGAGAGATACATATATATATATATTTATCTGTTATAATTTTCAAGAACTTTATGGTTTGGCTAACAGAACAACCCTTCAACAAAATCTGTGAGTGCTAAAAGTCCACCGATACAAACATACCAGGCTGTTTTTGGGAAAGGTCTGCCATTTGTCACCCAAAAGAGATCACTGTACATGTAACCACACAGAAATCCAAAGCAGGGACAATTTTTAACCCCAAATATTACATATTCCTTACCAAAAGAACAATCGTGGCTTTTTGTAAAACCAAATGAGCTTTTTCCCCATTGTCTCTATTTCTGCACTGGTATTTTCTCCTCGCTGGGTGCCCCTGTGAAAATGTCACCCAGATCAGGGTTCACAACCCCCACAGCCTTGGGCTGAATTCTCAACTAAGCAAAGTATTGAAATTACAGATCAGTCGTGTTACTGCAGCCTTTTCATGGGATTGGCGTTCCACCAAACGCATCAGGATTTTCAGAACTGTTAACACACCACATAATTGCTTTGATTAAAATGAATACTCGGCGCTGAAATCTGGATTAAAAAACATCTCAGAGAAAAGGTACACTGTACAGTGGAGTTTGGTGATTTGCAGAGGAATTACTGCAAGTGTGGGCAGGTGAAGCAATTAAATTTGTCATGAGATAAATTTCAGTCAAAAGAACAGATTAGAGTAATAGCAAAACCTAATTCTACAGTGGGGGAAGGAAAAAAAACAGGATGCATAGAAGAAATTCTAGCTGAGGATCACAGTGATGGCACCAATAAAAAAAAAAATCTCAACAAACGTGGCTTTGTTGCACAGATAACAGTTTACAGATGATCATCTTATGTTATTTCAACCACACCAGCACTAACCAAATACCAGATTGCATTTTAGGATGTCTGTCACCCCTCCGCTTCTTCCAAAGACAGAGCCTAATAACGCCTTAGACTTGCTTAGTTTTGCATTCATCAGCATACACTCCACAGATAAATCTAAAATTGCAGTGTTACATAAATTTCCAATTCCAAAGCAGACAAATTCAACTTCAGCCTTTAAAGACAAGTCCCACGTTTTAAATACTTGTTAGGTATGTTTATTTTCTTGCCAAACACAGTCAACAAGCTCAGATACTGTGTTTTATCACCATGCATCAGCAGGGCCTTGTGGAAAATACCACGTACACAACAAACGTCTTTGGGCTGAAGCCTGGGCCAACTGTCCTGGCTGCGTCCCCTGAGCCCCTGCTGCTCCCCGAGGGCAGAAGTCCTTGGCTCTGTGTAAGTGCAGCAGCTCTGACATGGTGTGTCAGCATAGGAGACCCTGGAACACCCTTCCCACAGATACAGTGGAAAAAACTGACTTACAAAGGAAATGTTTACACACCTCTTTTTTCTGTTTCTTGTTGTTGTTGTCTGCTTTGTTTTGAAATGCCTTATATTTGATTGGGGGCCTCCATATAAAACTGAGATGTTTCCAACTCGTCTGATTCAAGCTGCAGATGATTATAACATAACACTGATGCTTACCTAGCTAACAACAAAAAAATGTTTATAAGTCTATTTCAATAGCTGAACAGTTTCTCTCCATCATGGGGTTTCTTTCACAGGACGCCCTTGCCCATCAGCCCCGTAAAGGCAGAGGCTGTTTCTCAAGGCACCTCCACTCCGCCAGAAGCACCTGCAGAAGTGCGATGCTGAAGCACCGTCTGCTTGCTCTCCAAGTATTTGTTCTCCACTCTTGACAAAAAGCCACTTGTCCTTGAAATTCCTGGGCATAATGGAGTGGTCACGGAAGTCAAATCACGCTGAATTGAGCACACTTAAAAATGGCAGAAAAGGCCATATTCTAAATGAGCTTCCCTACCTTCGGTTGTCCAAATATAATCGCATTTCTTGTTTAAGCAGCAGTGCTGGTGAACGTACTCGCGATGCAGCAGGGTCCTCCCACCCAGGCTCATCACAGAAAAGGCAGTAGCCATCAGGCAAGGGAAACAACAAGCTAGGAAGGCTTCCCTGAAAGCCTGCAGGAAAGCATTTCTGATCCTGTCATTAACTTCACTGCTCCCTCTAACCAGTGTTTTTGCTTTACCACTACATGATCAAGGCAAAGGCAGATAAAGTGCCTGCCTCCTTGGGAGCGAACTCAAAATCCATTTAACAAACGCTTCATGGAACAGTTACATGGCTTAGATCTGTTTGGTTTCTGATAGCTCATTTTCATTATTTTAATTTCTAATTATTTTTAATGAGATGGCTCAGAGGAATCCCTCAATCATGGCTCTAGGTAAGATGCTCAGCAAGGTCAAACAAAACAAGCCAGCAATCCGAATAATCCCATCCTCTGCCACTGGAGAGCCGCCCCATCCACTCCCCATCCGAATACCCACCGATATTTCACAGACTTCCACATTCAAGCTAAATAAAACACTGGAATTAGTTGGCAGCAGTGTCTGAAGTTGGCTGCTGTAATCATTAAATCACAACTGCACAGCCTTGCATCACGCTGGTTATGTGGAAGTTCAGTGACGAAAATGGCTTGCCCCACAAAATGCCTTCCTACAAATCTCAGTGACTATAACCAAAATGCAATCTCCCATGGCATTTACTGGGGCTGGGTGTTTCAAGTGACACCCCAAAACTCCAAGAGAACTTCACCAAGGCAGTCTCAAGGCCAGGGAAGTCTCCCTGCCCTGAGGGAGTAGCCTGCAGGGAGAGCAGCACTGGCCTCGGACCAGCAGCCAGCCTGAGCCTTCCCAGGGATGTTATTCCCTGAGATAACTCATCTCCTCCCTGGCGCTCCTGAAATTAAAGCTGGAAAAACATCCACTTCAATTTGCTAATCACCGACTCTTCCTCCAGCTGTTTCAAAAATACCCAATTAGCTCTCTACATTATTTTATTCTGTATTCAATTTTGCTTTCAAATATTCAGATGTAACTAGATTTTTATTTTTTTATATATATAAAAAACAGTCACAGGACGTACAACCACAGACAATCTCAGAAGACTGACTCAGTCCTAGCAGATTTGCAGCCTGATTTGAAAGACCTTATTTAGTGAAGTTCTACTCAGTAACTGTGGAAGGAAATCATTCCATTTGGTGGCAGAACAGAAGACAGTATTTTCATTCTTTGTCACTGGAACAGAAGACCAGACTCTAAATGCCATCAGGGGCAGTAGAAGGCTCTATTACTTTCCAGTATCCATCCGGATGCTTGCCTGGGCCTCTTACCCAAGCCACAAAACCTCACCATACAATTACTGCGTGCTCAGCCTTCAGGCACTTCTGCTGCACTGATGACGTCTGGAACATTAAACTGAACAGTTCGTCAATAATTAGCATGTACATTTAATCCACGTGGAAAACACTTTGAAAGGTGATATGTCCCATGAAACAGCTTTCCTATAAAGCGTTGAACTCAAAGAACGGAATTAAGGCCTGATAACTGTGACACACTGAATAAAGTTACGTTCTTTCAGCAGGAAAAGCTCTTACCCTGTCTGCAAGCACAACATAGAAGCAATATTCCAAGAACACAACGCTACTTCTTACCAGTTGTTTTTTTTTTGTGAATTTGTCCAAACTTTCTGAATCCACGCAAGTGCTTAGCATCTGCAACATATTAGAACAAGCTTACTTTGAACCTAGTCACTACCACTCGCACCCCAAAACGTGCTGTGATCCTAAAACCAAAGGAAACTCTCAGCATTCAGCAGCACCCCTCAGTTCAGCGACAGCAGCAAACGTCACACAGCAGTCTTGATTTCAAGCATGCTTTCTCCTATCCTGACCGTTTCCATTCATGTTGAAAAAGAAAATAGAGGGGTGGTGAAGAGTTTTTTAAAAAATCAACGGATGTAAAGTCTTCAGTTGCATTTATTCTGTGACTTTTAGGCACATAAAACTTATAAGAGATGTACAGCTAGAACCCACTGAAGTCCAGTCCTCAAGCCTGAATCAGTGTCAATACTACAGCCATATTAAATAACAAACTAATGAGACTGTATTAATTAAAAACTAGGTATGTGGTATCTGCCTGATCACTGACTAGAAATTACAGGGAGTTTATGCATGTGCCATACAAAAAATGTACTGTGGAAGAAAGCTAAAACACTGCACTAATGGATTCATTAAAACCTTGCCAGAACAGAAAGTGCCATGAGGGCTGGCTGGGAACCACTGAGGTGGCTGGAGATGGCTTGGGGTGTCAGGGTATTCACAAACCGGAGTATCAATGAATACCCTGACACCCCAAGCCCATGGGCTTTGCAGAAATCACCAGCAGAGCTCTAGGAGGTTGTGATGTGCAGGGAAAGTCATGGTATGTTCTCTGTCTTTTGTTTGTTTTCTTACCTCGGAGATACAGGAAATAAAAGAAATTAAATTCTCAGAGTCTGTGGAACTGGCTGAGGTCACAACACCTCACACTTAAACCTTCTGAACCACGCATTCTGCTTACAGATGTACTTTATTCTCAGCAATGCCCGAATTGCTCACTAAGCAAACAGTCTGTTGAAAAACCTCATACTTAAACCTCCACAGTTTGCACTTCCACTGCTCTTTCAGCAGGGAACACTCACAGGAAAAAGCCATGAAAGGGTCTCTCTAAACACCTCGATTTACAGAACACGGCCGCTAATAAAGAGCTACATAGAACCATACATTTAAGCTATCCGAGTAACTAAGCAACCCAATTTAAGGAGAAAATGTCCTGTCTTGTTTCCTGTGTTGCTGAATTCAGAAGTACAGCTGTGCAATTTAGGATAAGCTTGGCATAACCTTTACATTAGCAGGCTTGTGCTGCAATTGCTCTGTATTGAAAATAGCATAAGAAGGGCTTTCACAGACTATTTTGAGCTCTTCCTGATAGACATCTCTAATTGTTGGAACTGGGAAGGAACGACAGCAAACTTGAGTTTGATTCAAACGTATTTGTGATACTTCTAAAAATTACACTGAATTTCTGTGCTTTGATTCAGACTGCAAATTAATGGCTCAGCTAAGCACTACTGTAAAACTCAGAGCTCAGATTCAAATACTCAGGTGAAAGACGATTCAAATGCTCAAGTCTGATTGTTGACTTTTTTTTTTTAAACAGAAGAAAAGGGAATGCTGACAGATAATAAAGCAGAAAAAAGGGATGTAAATCCGAGTATTATTCTAAGTTCTTGTTCACATAGCCTCAGAAAACCATGTTCTCATACAGACTACGCATCCCCAACAGCTGATTTATTTGGAAGCTTTATTTCTCCATTCTTCAAACATTTTCATACAGATATAATACCTATAAAGGGTTTTATTTGTGAAAATTGCCCTGCAAGTGCTATGTATTGGTATTTTATTTTTACTGCTTTACAAAAATGCAGTACCATCGATCTTCCAAGCAATATTCTTTCAGATTGAAACAACTTCCATTTTATAAGCAGTTTTGGAGTTGACAGAGCCTTTTAAAAATCATACTTGTGCCCCCAAACACCGTAAAACACAAAGAAACATGATGCTATGCCAAGCAGCACCTAAAACAGCTATTAACCAGAAGTAATTTTTAAGACCATGAAAATGCACAGGATGAATCAAGAAAAGCTGTAACGTCTTCAGACATGCTAAAATTTTAAAAGTTGACTCAGCCTGCTTTTAACCATGGCTATCCACCAAGCACTAAAATTTCACTGTTTTCAGTATTTCTGAAATTCCATTTTCCCTATTACGACTGATGCATTTAAGACAATCTCATACAGGAGAGTGAAAAAATATTTACTATTTAGATTAAACTGAATCCAGATACTATAAGCAAGTTTTAAAGCTGCATCAGCCTTCACTACTGTATAAAAGCAGACAAAATACTAGTACGAGCAAATCAGAAAAAAGCAGGTGGAAGCCTGTACTGTTGATGAAACTTCTTTATGTGCAAGTAAAATAGGAAAAGCATTTAATAAACTGAAGCATGGGAGAGGGAACAGCTAAGCTCTGCCTGTAAGTGAGCTAAGAACACCCAGCTGTCCTATTTTCTTAAATGGTTTCTTTGTGACTTTTAGACTTCAGGCTCAGTATCAAGGTCATCACCACAGAAATCACGTTGGGTTTTCAGGTTTCTCATCTTTCCCTGAGAAGTTTCTCCCCCTTTCAGTGCAGTACTCTTTTTGTACACAACAGACACAGAAATCTCAAGTTTGTATCTTCCACAGAACTTGGTGGGATTAGCTGGGACAAAGGAAAGAAGCGTGAATAGGAAGATTAAGGTGAAGTTCAGAAAAAAAAAAAAAAAAAGAAAAAGAAAAAGAAAGAAAGAAAAAAAAACACCATGAAATGTTTCTATACACCCAGGAATATTCTAATTTTTAAAGATGATGAATTTTTTTTATTTTTTTTTTTTTTAGTATTGACATCTGTGAATACCACTGAATTGTATTATTATGAGATCATGGTCTCAGCAACGCTCTTTAAAAAGCAACGTGTTATAAAATACTCTAGAAAAACCTGTATTGATGGAAAATCTCAAGCTCCCTTTGTATTTTAAAGATTTAAGGAAAAAAAGACACCTTCACCTCAGACACTGTAAACATCAGCATCCACGTCCTTTACAGCAAAATACAAAAGCCAAGTTGCCAGAGCCCTTGTGTATCCTAATAAGCAGCTGGCTTTGCTGCTCATCAGCCACCTCCCCTTGCTGAGCTGGAATATTGCTGCCCCGAGCATTGCAGCAGATCAGACAAGTCCCACTCACATCCCAGGTGTAGCACAGATCATCTTGCTCGTGCCAGAGCAAACCCTAAACCTTGCCTGCAAACAACCCTCAGTATGACTGACCTGGAGGTTCTCACAGTTAGAGAGGGTATGTCTCAACTAAACGATGATTTAATTATCAGTGAACACTGTCTTGAAGACAGACACTGCTTTGGTCCCCAAACCAGAAAGCTTCAGTTAATTCAAATAGGAGATGCTGTATCTAACATTAGTGACAAAGGAAATCGACAGGCCATGTTATATATGGAGTGATAATTCATGCCGAGAAAATGGTTGATATTAATAAAGAAGGGGGAGATTTGGGAATGTGGCCATGGGGGTTGGAAAGCCCCATGGTTGAGATAACATTAGACTCTTAACGACGAGGCCATCAGGAATATAAAACAGTTTAGAGGGAACAAAGAAGGGTGATTCAGGAGACTCCATGCAGTCTCCGGTGTCTTGTTCTCCAGCCGTTAAGACATGGATGTTTCTGGGTGTTTGCTGTTGTTGTTACATTCAAAGTTGTTTGACCAATGAAAAGTTGTTTTGAAAAGAACTGCTGTGGAGAGAAGGGTATAAGAGGGGAGCCTGCTCTCAAGATAAAAAAGGCAACACGATGTGATGAAGTTATGTCATCAGTAAAGAAGCAGAAAGAAGGAGTGAAGAGGAACAGGCTGTCAGAATGGAGACCAGGACGGGAGCAGGCACATTGATCGCCTCGTGAAGATAGGTTCGGCCAAACTCAGCAAACTGCTCAGAGAAGCTCGTACAGAAAGTCGGTGGAAATAGGCGCACTGGAGCTGGAGAGAAGCTCGAGCTGAGAGAAGTGGACCCGTGCACACAACTGCCCCTCGCTGCTAAGCAGTTGCGCATTATGGGGAATCATACGTCCTTAGGAATAAAGACTGTCCTGGTAACCTTAAAGCTTATTTTCCTTCTTAACAATTGGACAGTTTATGAGCCTCAAATATGGGACCAAACTGAGGTCAAGTTGTGGGACTCTGCAACTAAAAACGACAAGGTTGCAGTGGGATTGCTCGGCACCTGGCAAGCAATCTCTGAAGCCTTAAAGAGCCATGTGGGGCCACAATCACAAACGTGTGGCTTGCCAGATAGTGAGGGAGCTGCGGGCTCCTTTACTGATCCGACTGCTACGCCATGGGCCCCTCTGCTGCTACAGCCATCGAAGGCCTTTGCTGTTACGCCCCCTGTTGACCTGAACGTGCCTTTTGACCCAGGCCTATTGGCCTTGAAAAGGAGATGGATATGCTTTTCTTCGATCTGGGAAGAACGGAATACATAAGGCCTGAAGACCGAGTTGCTTGACAACTTAAAGCGAGACATATTGTTCAAAAGGAATGGAAAATGGAGACTGTTAAGTCATGGAACTTAAAGGATTGTTTGTTACCTTTTCTGATCGTGAATATGTATAGGCGTACTCAATTTTAGTAAGTTATGGAACTTAAAGGATTGTTTACCTTTCCTGATTGTATGTATATATAGGCATGGTTGCGTTTAGTATGTAAAACAATGTTCTGTGTATTTAGAATGTTTGATGTTTGTGTGCGTGTTGGTGGAGCGTAGACTCCCCTCACGCTCAGCGCTGTTTACTTGCCTTTTATACCTTTTAGAAATATTTGTTTTATAAATATTACAAAATTCAGATTGAGTTGAGACCTCACTTATAAGAGGCCATAAAAAAGGATGAAGCCTGAAGGTTTTTTAAGCGTATTTCCAAGTATGGGTACTGAGAAAATGCAGGAAACAGGGTGCAAATCAACTTTTTACTTGTAATCAAGTTCCTGTGGCTTCATGAAGTTACCATACTTTGCACAGACAATGCTGAAACGCGTTCACCTGTGCAAAATGCTGTTAGCCAACAATCTGGAAAACACTGCCTCCCACCTTGGGTGGAAAGGTAGAGAGCTGAGAGCCAAAAGCAGGCTCCAAAGTTGCAGACAGAAGGCCCTGTACTGAAAAAAGGCAGAGGCATCTTTAAGACATCATGCAACTCCTACCTGCCATCTGACTGACAGTCCTGTCCACCTGCATGTTCCTCATCTATGAAAAATGCCAAGTAATAAGGATTCACATAAAAATTCATCCTTTGAAGTATCTGTTTAATAAATTATGGTCCAAAGGATTCAGTAATTTAAGTCTGAACTGCTTTCTGCACACCAGTTCTAGCCTGTGTCTAAACAGCCTGAACCTGAGTTAATTACAAAAGCAGTAAGGACTTTCACGTTGAATAGTTACAAAATATTATTTGTTTTTCTCCTGGTTAAATGCACACTTTTGATACCAATTTTCTTAAGCAGAAACCGATGCAATCTTAATTCATAATTAAACTTTTTTCCATATACAACGGTAATTGTACCTTTTTCTTATACAGCTTGTCCCCCCAGTCATGCTATACTTTCAGGTGAATTCACAACGCATTTCCCAGGTCAAACCATAATTTGCCTGAAAAATGCAGGCTGGTGGGGATACAAATTTTGTGAAAAGCTGAAGCTTTCTTCAAAATGTGTTTTAGAAACAGCTTTTTTATTATTATTATACAAAACCCACAAAGGTATAACTGAAACCTCTTACATGAAGCATCTACTTAATGAGATATGTTCTGAGCTGAAAATCTTTCTATTGCATCTCTTCCTTTTGCAAGATTTTCCTCACACTTTGGCATAAAAAGACAAACCTTGTTTTGTCTTTGAACTAACATAAAGTTTATTTTAATGAATTTAGGGCTTCAGGCCTCGCCACTGCAGAAGAGCGGCAACAAAAGAGTAATGGGATGAGACTAAAAGCCCACACAAGCCCACCCCCTCAGCAGACAGTGCTCACCAGCACCCATCTGCAGAGGATTCCTGAGCATCCAAGCACCCCCAAGAGACAGCACCCACAACACTAATGCATGGCATCTCCAAGCTCTGAAAGAATTCTTCCCAAAACTCATGCACTTCAGAAAGTATGACTTTGTTTTCTAATAATGCCAGTGAGAATAAAGTCAAAGCATGGTATACTGGCTGTCTGAAACCTTTATCATCAAACAACAGCTAACATGCAAGAAAACAGAGTCAGGATATTTCTGCTATATTGGAAAAGACATTTCATATCACTTGCAATGTGACTCCCAAGCCCTCAAAATATTTACTTCTGAATTTTTACCTACCTAGAAAATATTTTTTAAAAAGACATATCTTATAGGTCACACCAATTACCATCAAAATCTCTATCTTCCACTACCCTCTGGGAGAGGCAAGGAGATTGGAAAACATTACCTTTTGTTAAAACAAACACAATGTTGGTACATTTGTCCTTCCTGAGATGCCAAATACCAAAGAAAAAACGTAACAGTTAACAAATCAACTACTCCTGATGCTAGTAACGAGTACAGGCACTAACATAAAATGCTTAAGTTCAATTTACTGCAAAGACTATCAAAATTTGAAATAAAAACTCCAAGCAGATATTTGATAGCAGAAACAAAAATTGATATTCTCTTACATTCTTCTCAGTGTTTTAGACCCTATAAAAAACTAAAGGTGCTAAAGGGGTATCAGCATCATCCCATCAGCAATTCCTCCTTCCTCTCCAAATAAATACATACACACAGATTTTTAAATGGCATTTTACCAAAAAGGACAAGTATTAGTAGGCGGACTTGTTAAGTCAGCCCAACCTAGGTGTGTATTCAGGCAAATTTTACATCAGCAAGGAAGGGCAGAAAAGAAGGCATGTTTTTTTTTTTCTTAAATTGAAGAAATATAATAATAAGTTGAAAACAGACTACATAGAGGCCCATAAGCAGGACAGAAATGATGCCTTCAAGCTGGTCTCAGCTTCATTGCTACAGCTGGAAATATAAGGATACAAGGAGCTTTAAAATTCTTCCTGTGAGGTTTCCAACCTAAGAGACAGCACTGAAGAGAACCCTGAAGATGATACAGCGACTGCATAGATATTTCTGTAGGCTTCAAATGCATTCTTAGCATCCAGTAGTACCAAAGATTATTTGACTATTCCCCTTCCCAGTCCATTTGAACCCCCCCCCCCCCCTTTTTTTTTTGATTTTATCTAGCAAGCAGATGCTGATAGAGTATCAGCACAGTGACACAGAAGCACTCAGCTTCTACTCCATACCCAGGCTGACTGTAACAGAGAGCTTGACTAATTTTGTGTTAGCTAGATGCACAATTGAAAATAAATCCCAAGCCATTGATTGTACTGGAAGAACAAGCAGATAAGACATTTTCTCATACCTCTTGTACTTGATGATAGAAAGGTTGTACCCACAAGGACTGTTAGAAAAACAGCTGAACACAGCTGTGTGCTTTATTACAAAGTATTATTTTTTATGTTAACTAGCAAATGATTTAATAGGGCGGGAAGGGGGATTAAGAATCTGCTTCATTGCAAGTCTATTACTGTATAACTAAGAAAACAGTTGATCATCTGAAGCCATTCACTCTGTTTATCTTGCCTTGGCAGTGTGCTCCTAACTATTTTAATTGTCAGACAAGAGATTCAGTGATTCTACAGAACTGTGTGGGGACCGTGCCTGCAAGCCTCTGGCTTCCTCGGTGGTTTGTGTACTGAGCAATTCAAAGAGAAAAAAAGTGCAGTAGCCTCCATCACCGTTTCTTTGAGCACCCCGGCTGTCATTAGCCAGCAGAGACTCTCATCACCTGTTAATCACTACCTCTTTAGCAGCAGAAAAAGACCAAGTCCTGAAAACAAAACAAAACCGCGAATCCCCTGGAGCTGTGAAATCACCAGCCCGTGCCACTATACCTATTGGTGTTATTAACTGAGCAGATAAAACTGGAGATATGAGGAGCAATTGACTTGAGCAGCATCCCGGAGGCAAGCTTCTGTGTCTTCCTGATTAGCTTCATTCAATTATGTCGTTTTAATTGCTCATGTGCTCAAGCTCATTAAATGAAAAATAATATTGCTTTCCTGCAGGTTGTGCACTTGAGACTCGAGGAACGGACATACAGTTGTGCCTCTGAGATGCTGCCAGACAGATCTGAAAGAGCAGTTACGGCTGACCAGAAGAGAAGCAGACTGCTATTTCTCGGGGTTTGTAGGATCCAGGATCTTCTTGTGATCCCAGTGACAGTATTTCCCTTTTTTTTTTTTCTAAATCACTGGTAACTTTCCATTTTTAAATTTATTTTTTTTTCCCCACTCGAAGACAATCAAAATTTTGGAGTTAACATCTCGTAATCTAACAGCACTACAAAACAGATTACTGTAGGCTTGTCTTTACATTCACACTGTAAAACTGTAACTAATGCAACCCTGAAAGAGGATCTGTTCCCAGAAAGTACTTCAGAACAAAACCTCTCCAGTGCTCCCGAGCTACACAGCACGTGTAGAAGCAGTACGATTCTTGCTGAAGATACCACACAGTTATCCAGACAAGCAAAAAGTAGCCACTTGGTTATAGAAAATGTACAAATAACTAGTGCTACTAACCCTACCTCTGCAAAATGAAACAGTCTTCTTGTACCATACCACTATGCTTAACGGGATTTGCAGATGCCCAATTTAACTGAACATAAAATTGATTTTCTAAGGACAAACATACTTTGTGAACTTCTGGTAAGAAACAGAGCATGGCATTTTAGTGAAGAAGCTATAAACAATGAAGACAATTCAAGGCCATAAAACAATCCATCCTTGTCTGATTAATGTCTGCTACTGAAAGACATTTAAGGCTGTAAAATTTGCTACAGTTGCATCTGTTATGAAATATCAGTTAGATGGCATGCTCAGGTACAAGTGATACACAAATGCATTTTTCTTCTCTCAAAATCACAGAAAAAAAAGCAAAGGGTCACTGGAACAGATGGCTCACAAGATGTACCTACACGCACGAAAACCTTCAAACCTTCCTCTCTAATGTAGAAAACAATCCTCACCAGATGAGCTAGTACTTGTATCAGGCCATAATATAACTTGGCAATATTAAAAAAAAAAAAAAGTTGTTTTTTTCTTTCCTCACTCCTGCACTGTTACCAAACGGGGCAGGGGGAAGGCTCAGATAACCCTTAAAATGCTTCTCAGAATGGAATCATCATAAATGATGAGCTTCTTATCAGAAAATACATGGTCTGCACTGATATTTCTTCATTTTTTTTTACATAGCATAAAATACTTTACAAGAACTCTAAATTGTTGTAAAGCTAGCAAAGAACAGTGCCCAAATTTTTCTTTTCCAATGAATTTTGCAATATAAAACTGTAAAGGGAAACTTGGAATGAAAAAAAGCACTGGAGAAGGGAGCTAAAGTTTACAAATTGTGCATCTGTAACTTTGCACACTGAACAAAACAGCTTAAACATTCTGGGCCAAAAAGACATTTAGCATCTGAGTACGATTTTGAAAAAGAACTTGGAGCATCTTCAAGCTCATGCCATGATTTTCTCCATTTTCATGTCTAGAAGCCATGAGATACAACACCAGAACTGCAGGTAACAATAGTGGTACAAACCTTATTCTGAACTGTAAAATCACGCTGTGAGGAACATGAGCCACACTGAGCTTTGCCTGTCTCTGCCTCCTGAGAAGTGGCACTGACCTTGCCACAGACAGGCTTGCTCCCCTGTCTGAGACTTACCTGGAGCCCCCTGCCTCACACCAGCGTGTCCCTGTTATTGTTAGATAACCAAATATAGAGCACTGCCAGAAACATGTAAAAGGTATCACTTAACTTTACCTAAACACTAGCGATTATCCCCGAAAAACATTAAACGTGTTAGTAATGCACACTGCAGACTCCCAGTGATTTTATGAAAAAGAGACTGATGAGTGAAGAATTATTGGCAAATATGAGTAAAACATGGTTTCTCTGAAAGACAGTGGGCGCAAATAATATCACTATTAACTCATAAAAATTAAATGTATCAACTGCACCCTCATTGGGTGTCATTATCAGACATACTGTGTCTTTCAAAACACAATAGGGATAAAAGCAAAATAAATAAATAAATAAATAAAAATCCCAGCTATTTCTCAGGAAACATGACCAGTCCAAATTGTCCAACTGGTGACTAAAGAAGAACACCACCACCACAGCTTGTCTCTCCAGCAACAGAAATACAGTGTACACAGAACCAGCTTTAAGCTTTTAAAGCAGTTTGCAATACGCTGGATAGGACTCACAACATTTGGATGTTTCCAAAATAAGCGATAACTCTTATCCCTACTGAAGGCACAACAGAAAACCAAAATGGCAGTGTAGGCAAACAGCCTCACAGCAATAGCACAACACACAGACTTCTTAAAATCCATTACTGCTTTCTTCAGTTTTCCCCAAATTTTTCCTTTTGCCATATACAAAACCTTTCCTGTCTTTCAACAGATATTCCCTGGAACAGCTAGGAGAGGATATTCACACCTATCTGTGCACAGGTGTGAATACATACAGACAAAATTCCTCAAGACAGAAGGCTTTCTGAGTCCTTTCTCTTTGATCTATTAGTAAATTCACATTAAACATGTGAAGTCTTACACACTGGGAAAGTATGTATCTGCCCAACACTGCAGGACACACAATTACAAACAGTAGTCTCTTCAAAAACAATGGCAATATTAATGGAAAAACAAAGGGGGGAGGGGGGCAGATGCTCCTTTGTGTTTCATGTGTTTGTTTTTGTTTTAAAACTTCAAAATTCCAGATATTTCCTCCCCAGCAATTCCTTATAAATCCCCAGCAATTGACTGAGCTTATGTGAGCTTTAGTTGGAAAAAAAAACATTATGTTAAATGACAGACAACAGATGAACACTAACAATCCCCTAATCTGAAAATGATTACTGTAAAATACATGCATTAGGATGAGCTGTGAGAGCTCATTCTTTACAATTACTGCCCAAACACACTGCCCTGCAGACACCACAGCAGATCCGCTGTCTCAGGCCCTGCAGAAGTTTCAGGCCTTCTTTAGAAGTGCTGGAAAACACAAACAAGCCTGCCTCGATACAAGTCCATCCTTACCAAGTAATCAATAACAAGGCAAGATCTCCTCTGGATAAAAACTTCACACCTAATTTTTTCAGAAAAACTTCTTAGCATTACTACTGATCTTCTCCTATGGTAATTGAAACTTCCTATTTATTGCTACTGTAATTGGAAGTGTCCTTGCTGTAACCCACTGCTCAGTCAGATGTCCCTCCCTGCCACGTAATAAAATGGGGAATTATCCCTGTTACTGATACATCTAGAAGTGCCATTTCTGATGCAGGAGCTAACTGAACTGAAGCAAAAGTGTTCCCCTGCTGACCTGTGCCAAAGATTGTAGCTCATTTTTCTTTGAGGCTAGTGCAGTGCTTTAGCCAAGAAACAAACAGCAGAACTGCAGAGATCTGAAGGCAATAGATCTTCTGCAAATTAGCAGCAAGTTAAAGCCTATTTTAGAAATAATTGGGAAGTGGGGGGGGTGTCTCACTCCACCCACTTGAAAATCCATCCTTGTTGTGGCTCTTTGTACAGAGGACTTGAAAATCAGCAGTTTGGCACAAAGCAGGTGAGATGCTCAACCAGCCATCAACCAGCTGAAGAAACTTCAGTATTTAAGAGATAAAGACACAAACCCAAGTCTAACTGAACCCAGCTGTGGTCCTACAGCATTTCTCTCGTTCAGCACCAGGCTGTAGGTGGGGTAGTTAGTTATCAAGGCATCAGGAGGCCATCCAGTCACAGCCCCAGTGAAGATAGAGAAAACTTCCAAAAGAGCTGCCAGTTCCTTCCCTGATCTGAAGCTTTCACGATGAACACTGCCTTTAAAATCAGCCTCGTTGAAGAAGAAAGCAGAACACGTGCACATGATCTCCACTCCCAATGCAATTTGGGTAACAAACAGGTTAAAAAAGTGTAATTGTCAGTGATTAAGTACAAAATGCACATGCCAAGGAAGCAAACCGAGTAAAACACAAGTTTCTGTCTATCTTCATGTATTACTTGGTCTAGAACAACCACTGGATTTCTAAAAATACCAGTTAGGGGTGGTTTATTTAACTTTAATTTTTAAGCAGTTTTAAGACTTAACTATCAAGACATGTAATGGTAAGCATTTAAATGACATTATTTATAGTGAGGTTGCTTATAAGCATTTTTCCATTCTGTCCATAGCATAAGATAACCCAATTGGGGTAGGGCAGTGGATATTTTACCCAAACTACGTTTTTGAAGTGATGCAAAGCCAGATCTGTACTTTGTAATGCACACAACTTGTGTATTCTAAAGGACACTGGTATCATTGTGACTCAGCTCTTGTTTTATGAAAATTTGAGTATAATAAAATCAAGTTTTGATCAGGCAGAAGTCCCTGTGCTTTGTTTAAAACAGATACATCTTGTCAAAAAGGGATTAAATTGAAGCATAGTAGCAACAGTGAGGCAGTTTCAATCACAGTGTATTTGTCAGCATGTGACAGTCTCATATAAACGTTCAGAAAATAATTCTTATTGCTCTCCTGAATGAGACGAGGTAAAATAGGACGAGAGGTTGGAAAGTAATATGAAAGGCAGGGACAAGTGACGCTTAGGAGCAGAAGGAATCTGCAGCTTGCCAAGCTAGCAATAA
Source organism: Aythya ferina (assembly GCF_964211825.1). NCBI lineage: Eukaryota > Metazoa > Chordata > Aves > Anseriformes > Anatidae > Aythya > Aythya ferina. The sequence goes on along the minus strand of NC_140302.1, from coordinate 7,164,450 downwards.
AGCTGAGGGGCAGGACAGGGAACCCCACAGATCTAAGAGATACTAATGCACAAAAATGGGTATTTAGGGAGGACTGTGCTCACAAGACAACATGCACCAGAATATCAAAGAAAGAAGACGACAAAGTCTGGAGAAAGAGGGAAGAACAAAGGGGTGTTTCTTCCCCACCTTGCTCTGGCCTCTTCACCAGATGAAGAACATATTAAATTCAGAGAGTCTGGATTCTCATACCTTGCCCCATTCCTCACATGTCATGTGCCTGAAATGAAGTCTACAGTAGAGAGCTGCAGCTTTCAAGTTTCCTGCCTAACAGCTCAGACTCCTCCACAGACCTATTGCTTTGCCTTAGCATTTTCAGAATGGGTCAGTCTGAAAATGATCTTACTATGAAGGACACTACCAACCTCCCATGCCAACACGACACACCCTGGGATTCTCAGTTCCAGAACTGTTGCTAGATATACAATAAAAAATACAAACGAAAAGTCGTCATTGTTATTTCCAATAAAAAATAATTAGACAATGTAAATGGTGCCTACCCTCAAGAAAGAATAACCGGCCATTAAGGGATGGAACCACATTTTAATTCCTCATATTTTTACTATAACTCCCTTTTTTTTTTTTTTTTTTTTGAAAGTCAGAACAGTTATTTCTTATTAATTTAGTTATTGCTCTAAAAACTTCAAAGTCTCATTTGCTACAAACTAATTTCACTAAACAGACAAAATATTTACACTTGTTCTTATTAAGGATCTCCTATACAAGCAAGCGCGTTCAATCAGCATGAGATATCTAATTACAAGACCTACTGGCCGACTGAACTGCAAATGTGGTTATGTTTCAGAGAAAACTGGAGTAAGATGAAACACGCAGGTCTTGCTGATCCAGTTGGAGGAGGTGCATCGATTCGACAGGTAAAAGAGAGAAGAATTTACTCCTTGAGTGCAGATGGAGCTTAAGCTGCAAAGAAAAATGTTAGGAACACAGGGAACTCTACAAAAAGTACAGTTTCTTGGAATAATATTTTCAGTAATTAAATTGGCAGGGTCTCACCTACAGCAAATGGCTTCTGTTGGGAGTGACATTAGTGACATTAAGAGTGTGCATGAGTGCAGAGGGGGAACCCAGAGTTAATTCAAGCCCAGAGAAAAAGATGTCAGAGTTATAGCAACTCCTGTACAGCCAAGGTGGCTACCTTGGGTGTCTTTGTGGTAATTAGAAGAGAGAGGCACACATTTCCAAGTTTATGCAAACTTTACATTTTAATGCATGCACATTTGCAATTAAGGTCTGAATATTCATGACCGAAGAGCTTTACTACAGAATAAATTCACTGAGCATTTACTTTATAATCTTCTGTACTCAGCAATACACACAAATCCTGCCTCATCCCCCAAATTAGGGTGAAATCTACCACATCCAAGAAAGCAGTGTCTTATTTACGGTCTCAGTGCACTGCCTCACTTAGATATAAGGGATTAGTTTCAGTGGAATTGGTAAATTTGTTCTGTGAAATCTGGACACGAGATGGAGATCACATATCATAATGTTCTCAAAAAACCTGACTTTCCTTACTCTGATTCTGTTTATACATCAAAACACTAATTTATCAAATAAATTTACACAGATGTATCCCTGCTCATCCTGGCTCCCTCAAAATAACCACTAAAGCACAAGAAGGACCAGTACGGGAGTTGGCTCTGCTCAATATGCATGCTCTATGGCCACAAACCAACACAGAAAGGCAGACAGACACAACTGTCCCCGATTTTAAGAGCTTGGCCCAGTATCATTGGAGTTATCTACTCTAGGAAAATCCTGAAGACCAAGTCATTGTCACAGAGGGGATGCCAGCTGTGCCAGTGCCCTTCCACAAGGGTTTGCTTGCCCTTCCCCTGGCCTGCCCTCCCCAGATGCAAGCCTCATAGCATCCCTTGGAGGAGAGCACCGATCAGTGTTCATGTTCAGGTCGGTCAAGTTGTAGCAGCCTCGTAGACTATGCCTGCAATTATACATTCCAGGCAATACAACAGGAACTTGATGCACAATATCGCTAGGGACAAAGAGCAAGGCTTGAGCATAAAGAGCCTGGCATGTCCCAAGCTGGGATCTGTTTTCCCAAAAGATGGCTTCCTGCCTCATTCAGCACATGGGCCTTAAAGGCTAGGAAGATGAAGCTTGCTCCTCTTACATTTATTTCAGAAATTTAACTTGCCTCTTGCCAAAGAGAAATAGGTCTTCTGCTGACTCAAAGCACTGCTGGTGGCACACCAGGATGTCCCATCAGATGTGTTTTGAAGAACTTCTCAGAGTAACTAATGGTTGAGTTCCTCTTCAAAGACACCAACAGCAGTTCTTTTCCCTTTAGGACCACTGAAGAGCCTGGCACCAGAGCACTCAACCAAAAGCATTTACTTTTCATAAAGCAAGCAAAAAAATGACTTCTGTTCTGAGGAGCAAAGGGTTTCCCAGGTGGCCCTTAGGCAAGCACCTGTTTGCATTCTTCTTCTCCCACTGCATGTGTACAGCACAGGGCTCCAGAAATGATAAATGGGCTCCATGTATTCAAACATGCATTTTCTGCAGTTAATTTCCTGCCTGACAGTCATATATCAGGTTCTGAAACCATTTTATTTTTAAAGTAGCCTCTTAAAGTGATTTGTGAGCGCCTTTAGTTACTCGAATTTTTGTAGCAAAGACCGTGTTAGGCTAAATTAAAGACAGTAACTAATAGATGGATCCTGTGCAGCACAAAAACAGCTGAAAGAACTTGTGTCTGCCCAGTCCTGGTGACAAAGCGAATCACACAGTTGTGCTTTCCAAAGGAAAATCCATATTTAAAATGTAACCTCCAATCCAGGGTAATGATAAAGACAATTTACATAGGTAAGGCTGTTCCTTATATCCTGATAGGGAAAAAAAAAAAAAAAAAAAAAAAAAAAAAAAAAAAAAAAAAAAAGTTTTCCCTTATGAAGTGAAACACATAGTTAACAAAATCTTATTAGCCTTATTATTTAATTTCAGCTGCCAGCACCAAGTACTAATGGACTGCCACCACCCTCTAGCTGCTGCAGACCCAGCAGTTGTGCAGCTGCAGGTGGGACAGCCCAGCTTACTGAACCAGTGGGAAATACACCCAGCAACTCCAACTGCTCAAGTGGGGTTTCAGTTTGATGTGCAAAAGAATTCAGGAGCACAAAGCAAGGAGATAGAAGAGCAGGAGCACCCCAGGACCCTGGCTAGCTAAGTACAGTCTGACACGGTAGGACTAGGAGCACTGTTTAGTTTGCTCAACCACGATAATATATACAATTACGTGAGTAACTGCATGAATCCATTCACGTTTTTAAATGTTTTTAAATATTACTTAGTCAGAAAATCTGCATCCCTACTCTGCATCCTGGAACTCAGAATTATTTACATATTTGCAGAGTAAATTTCCACAAACGACTGGATTTCTGACAGCATTAAGAGTTTAATAAGAGCAGTGATGAAGTCGTTCATTTCATCAACTTCAAGCAGCAGGAGATGATTCTCCAACAACTTCAGCACAGCCAGGCAGGCTCACCTGGCATTCTGCTAGTGCAGGTGGCTGCCCATGAGGTCAGTTTTGCATCCTTTTGCATCCAAGATAAAGTATTCAGCAGCCACCATGTTTCTGAAGCTGCTCTATGTTCAACACAACCCAACTGCAGCACTCAGCTGTGCTCTTATCAAACACCAGGGTGATGTTTTTGATAGCTAGTGAACAGTCCTCAAGCAAGTCGTTTTTTTTCCTTGATTTCTCCCTACTGTGTTCTTTGCTCCAGACAAGCCTATACTTCTACATATGGAAGTAAAGAGGAGGAAATATTGATACAGCCCTTCAAGGGTCTTTGTTGGCTTAAGGAAAAAAAGCAATACACATCCAAACCTAAATGGTAATTTTTTCCCCTCCATCTACATGTTAATTTGGACTGCAACAAAAATGCTAACAAAACGTCTCCAAGTTTCCCAAGCATGTCATCTTTGCTCTGCAGAGGCATTCCTGCTAGAGAGTCTCATACTCTAAGAAAAGATCCTGCTAGCAGATTAGAAGTGAACAAAAACCATTGAGCTCTCAGTGACAGTCACATTTGCCACAGAGCAGCTGTCAATGGCACATCTCCTGTTCAGGAGGTTATAGCAGTCAAAATAAAGCAAAAAAGTTGTAACTGGAAGCTTATTAGAACATGACATCATACTGCTTCGGTGCAAAGTTCAAGTCCACCCATACTTTTGAAAAAAAAAAAAAATCAAAAACAGATCTTTCCTATTTTAACAAATATTAAAATGCAAGTATTGGTTCAATACCAAATGCAAGGAGAATTCAAATGTAGATATTTTGGGAAGTAAATAAGCCAAATAAGTAAATAAAAGATAGGATGGGATAACAATTACTGGCAGCCCCTCCCCCCAGTTCACAACTATACCCTTTATGAAAGATATACACTAAGACTAAACCACTAAAGATTAGCAAGTCTGCTAATTGTCAATTTTTTTTTGCTGGATTGGTTTGTAGCATCAGAGAGCACACAGTGTTTAAATTCAGCAGCCTTCTCCACTGACCAAAAGATTGCTGCTAATTTTTTTTTGTTCAGTCAAATACACTATGCCTAAAAGAAAAAAAGAGATTGCATCCTGGGCTTCCACCTTCCTCCTCACTGCTTCTTTTAGCCTGAGAGTTTGACTTGGAATTTATCAGAGCATCACTAAAAAAATAAATAAAAGCCACTGTAGCTGGCCTAATTTTACGTATTCCAAGGCTGTAACTGACATTTCTACTTTTACTTACCCATATGTATTACTTAAAGAAAAAGATACATTTTACATTATATATATAATAAAGATAATAAATAATATAATATATATAAGATAAATTAAACGCATCTTTTGTAAATGTGTGTGTATATATATATATATATACACATAACATACACACACATAATGCATTGCAACACACAAATATGCAGCATTTCTTCTGCTTGGAAAGGAGCAAACTAGAGGCAGAAGAAACAGAAAACCACATTTCTTTCTTTACAAGGAAAAAATATCCACCACAGTACCCATTCACCCAGTCTTACATCTATTCTGGCATACCATATGGCTGAGCAATACAACAACACAGACAATGAAATCCATGGGAGAAAACACTGCATTTTCCAATCGTATACTGAGACAAACGTGGTAACTCTAACAAGAAAATTTTTCCTTTAATATATTTTGGGGTTTGTTTTTGATATAAGGGGACTACAGCAGATGTAAAATATTTGCATTTCATCAACAAAAAAAATAATTTCACCATGACCTGCCTGCTACCACAACACATAAAATATGCTTCAGTAGGGGAAGTAACTCCAACAGCGACAGCAAAGCACAACTGGCAGAGCAAGGGGCTGGCAGGAGGCCACTTGGCCACCAAACACAAATGCCAGCAAGCACACTCGGGAGAGGCATTTCAGCCAAAAGGAGGACACAGCAGGACTTCCAGGATCAGGAGAGGAAGGAGAACCCAGGTGCAAGGGCAGCTTTCAGAAACACGTTTGTTTAGGCTAGTGAGCAGAAACTGAAGCAGGGAATTATTGTTGTCTAACGATCCTTTGGCTGAAGAGCAGGAACACCAGAGAAGGAAACACATTACCTGAACTGAAAGATTACGCAGGCACTGCCAGCTAACCGTGAATAAAGTTAGGATAGGAATGAGACAATGGCACTGAGCCAAATGAACAAACAAGAGTCTGGGAAAGCTCTCTTGCAAGTGTAGCAAGAAAGAAGTCTAAATATTTCCAAGACAGTCCTGTATAAAGTTTTTAAGGCTAATTTGTAACATTGTCAATTGCTATATCTGGGAAAAGATTTGATGGCTCAGGATGTCAAGCAAAAACATCCAAAATACAGAAACTGATGGCTAATGGAGCAAAATGCAGTAATATTGGCATGCAAATAACCAAATAGGTACTGCTACAACCATGGAAACAGATCATTTGCATGCTCGATGCAAAGAAATAAGTTATGATTTATGCCATAATTGATTTTCCTGTTTGTATTCATGATTGTTGTGCTGTTAAAATAATTATGCTATTTTTATATTGCAATTGCTAAAAGAGTGCATCTGTCATATCTGCTATATGTTAGATTACAAATTGTGACATTGCAAATTCAAGTAACTCTACTGGTATGGTACAAGTCATGCCAAAGTACTTTCCTGCAATGAGTTAAGTATGGAACATAGCTTTCTTTTTAGCTTCAAGAAATACATTTCAAAAGATTTTAAATGCATTGCCTAATTAGGTATATGGTATTTGTTGAGTAACCAATATCCTACCCTGGCTTAAATTAATTTCCATGTATTTTTTCCTCTATTATATCATCATGTCATTTATACAGAGAACAAAGATAACAGGAACACTTGTAGCTAAATTCACTTCCCTGAATACAGGAAGAAAAATTCTTGAGTTTGATGCAAACTAATTCTTGAGTTTGCATCAGAAGTGGTTCAGCTACATATTCCTCAAGCAATGGTATTTCTGAACCTTTCCCCCAGTGAAGGAACAGTATTCTTGGCTATATTCAAACTGATATTTCACTGAAAATCAAGGCACCCTCTGTTCAGGCTGTATAACAAGAGAACTTCGGTGATAAAAACCAGTTTGGGTTATGTGCTAAATTCAATGTCATGAGCCAAATCATACCAAAAAAAAAAAAAAAAAAAAAAAAAAGGCAGGAAGAAAATCATTACGTGGCCACCCTAGCAGGGATCACTACAAATCCATCTGAAACATTGCATTAAACACAAAACACCACATTTCAAGAATTTAAGTTAATGCACTAAAGGGAAGCCCATAAAACCCTGATGGTGTCTGCGTTCTGCCTTCAAGGACATGGTCAGATGGAGTAGACAGATTATTAGTTCTAAGTTGTCCAAAAGAGTTAGACCTGTTTACAATATTCTGTATTTTCAGGTCTTCCCCACTTCCTGGTAACAGGAAGGAAAGTTTTATCGGCAAGTTTTCATGGGATCACTGCAAACATGAAACAGAAGCAGCAGATAAAAAGTCAAAACAGTGCATGGAAATTTGAAAACCAAAAATCTAATCAGCTGAGTTTCTGCTGCCATTGCTATCTGTCACTGTTGTAATTTTCATTACTCCAGATGACTCTTAAAACAGAGCAAAGAAGCTGCAGGGCTTCTCTCCTACCACGTGATCCCATCAGGCAGCATTATCAACAGATCAATAACTGCTGAGGTACAGGCTTCACAGCCTTTCTAAGTCAGGAAGCCACTATGCATTACAGGCACATTACCATTAATGAACAATAGCTTCATGTGTAAGTGTGGACAAGTATCTTTCCCTTCCTCTAAAGCAACTGTAACAAAAAGGTACAAATCTGAAGATTTTGAAACAGAAGAAGGACCGAGGTACCTCCATCTGTAATTCTGTGTTACTACAGATAACTGGAGGAACAGATTTCTGGTATTTTTTAATTAAATTTAACAGAGATGTGGCACCAATAGCTCATGCTCTTTCTTACAACATCACTTTGGTATTTTTGAAGTACTGTTTCTAAGAATTAAAAATTAAGAATTCTTTGAAACCACTGTTCCCAGTGCTGTAGCTGTCCATTTACAAGTAAAGCAAGGTAAGGTAACTCTTTCAATAAATAAGAAAGGAATTACAATGCTAGCTAACTCTTTGCTGTACCCTATCTTCCCTACCACTTGTTCATTTGATAACTCCTGGGCGACAAAGCAAATCACAGAATCATCCCCTCCCTCCCACAGCAAAAGCCTTACCTTCATCGTTCTGGGCCAAGGAACCTGCTAAGACAGTAGCAAGTGCAATCCCTACAGCTAACCACTTCCAGAGACAAAACCGCTGTAGCATTTTTTGTCACACTTCACTCAAGGCAGATCTGAAAAAAACAAAGATTTGGTACATGCATTAGTCAACCAACCTTCACAAAGGTGATTACAAACTATTCCATAGCTATGGATGCATATAGGGCATATACAATGTTGAACTGTTATGGACCACACCTGTTAAACAAGCAAGCTTAATCCCATTAACATTAAAACATACAAATGTACATTAATTTGATAATCACGTATGCACAGCCTCCCAAGCAAGAATCTTGCATTTGCTTTATTAAGCTGCAATTTCAATAAAATTAAATTTTTCACTCTTCCTGCTTCAGCCTTGTGCTTCACAGTACTTTGGAGAAGTGACCCTATGGGAGAAGTTCCGCTTATTAAAACTGATGTTTAATTGCAAGAGTCAGCAGAGAGCCAGCATCCAAACCCAGTGCCCAGCAGAACATCTCCCAGTAAATGGCCTTCTCTAACAATGCTCTAGGTAAGTAGGTAAGTGGCCAGCAGGGGAGGGGAGGAAAAAAAAAAAAAAAAAAAAAACACAGAACAAATCAAAACAAAATCAGAAGAATAAACTGGCCAAGACAGGTCTGGATGAACAAAGAGAGGTTTGGATGAATTCCAGAGCATATTTAGAATGAGTAACATTAGGAAGTTATATAAAACTGTTTTATTGCTCCAATAAAGAGAATTAACATATTTCTGTAGACCAGAACTGAATTATTTAAAAATCTTCTTTCACATTAAAAAACATTGTGACAAATACAATGAACTTCCTAGCAACAGAAGCATGAAACGGCAAGAGAGTTACAGCATTATAAAAACAAGCTATTGTATAAAAAGGGTTTATGTGCTGTCAATTTTCCCAAGCAAAGCACTTGACTTGGATTTCATTGCCAGTTTCCGCTTATAACTTCCCATTGTGGTTACAAACGCCCTGTATCTCTTTCCAAGCCAAACAAACAGACTGCTTCCCCCCCTCTTCACGGCTCCAGCACTAACAAAGCCCAATCCACCTGGTGGCACAGTGCTGGGCTTGTGCTGTCATTTTCTTCCATGGACCCAGCATGTAGAAAAACAAACGTATGGACAGCGTCTAATTCGCACCACAAAACCAAACCACCAGCTGAGGACATACAGACATCCTTTGGGATCACACTCTGCTAATCCACACCAAAAGGATGTGGAGTTTCCACTAACAGAAAAGTTTTGTTAGGTATTGTAAAAGACAGGAATTTCTCCAAGGTCTGAACTTACTCCAGATCATATCAAGGCTCCCTTACACATCAAGCAGAGCTCCTTTCTTCTTCCCAAAGACCAAGGAGATCACCTCTGACTTCTTGTTTTTCAGGGATTTTAATACTAAAGTTCACTATTAAAAGAATGCTATGAAAATACAAAGGGCAGGGGAGGATGGCACAGCACATTCACTACTCCACCCCTCATTCAGGGGTTTAAAGATGATGAGAAGCCTTCCCTTGTCCTGATCCAGGTTGATGTCTGGCTCCTGCCACCCTGGCCAGTGCAGGCCATCAGCTGCAATGTGCAGCAGCTTCAGGAAGCAGATAAATACCACACATCAAGCACAGGGCTCCATGTGGTAGTGCGAATTTGGGGGACTGTGTTTGTATTTCAGCTGGACAAACATCAGTCTGACAGGACGGCTCATGATTACGTGAGTCAGTGAATCCAGGCCAAGCAACAGGATCTACATATCATGAACATGTGCCCATCTTCCTCCTCCTACAACAGTCTCTGTACCTAGCTCCAGGGGAAACAGCTCAAGTAAGAATTTCAGACTTTTCCTAATGGGGCTATCATTCCCACCCACAAGAGGACACCAGAATTGTTAGCAGAGATCTCACAATCCATTTGGCCAACTTTCTGTTTAAAAGCCTGTTATGCCGCTAGGAAAAGGAAGCTTTAGGCTCATAAACATGTTACCAATCAATTGGAAAGCATGTAACTGCTAGAGGAAAAGAGCAGCTAGTTCTCAAGAAAATAGAAAGACAAAAGGGAACCCCCTCCCAGAAGCATGCGCAAGACTTTGTGCTGGTCAAAAGTGGCTTTTTCCCCCTTTACTTACCCTAGTAACCAAAATGCTCACGTGCACTGTCACTTCCACATAGCCAACTCAGAAGTCATTCTGGATTCTGCAACAGCATCTTCAAAGGACAGAAGCAGCTTCCACCATACTATATTCTAGCTGACTACTTTTAAATCAAGGCTGAGCACCTCCACGTTGCCCAGATGGTTATTATTAAACAAATCAAAATATCATCAAGCTTACTGGATGCTTTTGAGGATGCGATCATATCAATACTTCACCATTTTTTCCTCACACATTCAGAGGAGACCCTGAAAGCATTGAGCCCTGTTGTTTTTAATTTTAAGCACATGGCATTATTATTGCACGAGGTGACATTTACTGTCACGTGCCCCCAACATCTTACACCTCAAAAACGGAAACAGGTTGTTCAAGAGACTTATTTAGTTTCTTCAGCTTGGCCTAATAAAGACCACAAGCATATGCAGACTGACTGTGCTCCAAGTCCTAGAAAGAAATGTCCATACACACTTCAGACCTCAGAGATATTTAAATTTACAATCTTGGGAGAAAAAAAAAGAAAATCCACATCTCTAAATCACCATGTCCTATTTTTGAAACATCTATTCAGAGCTCAGCTGACGTTCTTGAGTCAAGTCTACTCTAGAGAGATTTCAGGACAGAATCTTGGCAGACTTATTTTTGATTTTGATGAAAAGTCAAGTAAAACACGAGGACAGCAGCACTGCTGCTCTAAGAATATGCATCTCTATATACAAGTGCATACAAATTGGCCTCCCTTTCTCCCCCATTTTAAATCAGAAAAAAAGCTGGTAAGAGAATGTAGAAAGCAAGGATGCTCCTACCAAAGTTAAGCAGACTCTGCTAACTCAGAAATAGCTCACAACCACCCAACAAGTTATTACACAGCTCCAAAAGGTCCACAGTCTACAAGAAACAGCGTTCAGCTGTAAATGCAGCCTGACATGGCAAAGGACAATTGTGAATTGCTAATAAAAGGAATATCTGTCATGTAACGGCACACAGTAAGTCTTAAAAGATTAGGAAATACAGGAAAATACATCACATTGCTGTAGCAAAATTCTTAAGTTTGATATTACCACAGGGAATGAGAAGCTATATATTCACTCACAAAAATCCTTAATGAAAAATAAAGAGAGCTGAGGTTTTGGGGAACTCCAATTTTTGGCATATATCTTTTTTTTTTAAAAAAAAAAAAAAAATTCTCTCAGGAGCATTCCATGTTTGACTGCATGTATGTACTGAGACATAAAACCAGACAGAGGTCCCAAGAAACACAAGTACACCCGTGTTTTCCCAGAGGGGTGGTGGCGGCAGCCGATCACTGGCAGTATTTGCAATTGCCAGTATTTACAGCAGTGCCATGATGGCACTCCAAGGAGCAATCATCTCTCCTCATCTCACTTTTGTTTTATTATTTTATCTTTCACCAATGTAGTTACTGAATCGCTCAAACTCCAGCAAGTCAAGTCACCTACATGACACATTTCAGAAAGTTTTAAGACAGGATAAAGGTGAATGGAAAAAAACAAAACCCCAGAAATCAAATGAGTCATGGCATCTGCGCACCTGGAATATATTTAAGACCCAATGCTCTTCTTGTAATCTTAAAATATTTACGATCCATTGTTATTGCAGTACTTTAAAACTCCATACTCATTTGAAGCTGACCAGGGAAACATGGACTTAATTAAAATGGATAGCCTTGGTCAGGGTAAAATAAGCAAATAATAATTTGCTTTTTTTAATATTTATTTTTTTAATAAATATTTTATATTTATTTTAATAATAATAAAATACCCATGCAAATTTGTTCTTGGTACAGAAATAACTGAAGTTAGAGAAGCCCTCTGAAATCAGGTGTTTGCTATTGTCACACGTTGGAAGGAAATGATTCTTTATAAAATTTAACCTCAGAGAAAGATAGGCAAGGGAGAGGAAAAAAACTATTATAGATGTGGTTAAGAGGTAACAGAGAAGGAAAAACTGCTGTACAAATATCCAAACCCTGGCTAACATTGTCCCCACTGGTCTCTGGCATATTTCCAAGCCAAAACTAGCACTTAAATTGCACCAGAACATGAAGTTTCTACGTTGTTTTTAATAAAAAGAAAAAACAAAAATCTCAGCTTTGGACTGATTTTGCCCCAAGTCAGAGGCAGCTGGGTTATTCAGAACCTAGCCAAGGCTCCCTATGAACAGCACCACAACACGAACATTGGTATAGCAGCAACTTTAATACCTTCTGACCACTAGCAGCAAATTTGAACACATCTTTGAGGCAAGCACAGTTTATAACTCATTCTAAGAGGAGAAAGTGCATACTTACAAATCACTAAGTAGATGTAAACAAGCATTTGCCATTTAATATACGTCAAGAACAATAGCCCCTGTGAAATTACCATGGTTGCAAGAACAGTACAGCATGTTTATAAATGTTTAGATACCTATTTACGTGAATGCTATGATTTTACACAACCAACCAGAACTCCTTCAAGGATCAACAGTCACACATTTCGTTTATGGGTGTTGCCTTGTGAATATTACAATTGTGATAAAACATTCAGGTATAAAGCAAACTACAAGTATACATATAGAATTCTTTAAAAACACGAAAAATTATAGTGGACAGTTTTATTATGGGCTCGTCTGTATTATTACTGATCAGATAAAATGCCTGAAGATTGCAGACACAAAAACGGGGTCTCTGAAGTGCAAATGTTTGTGCTGTGATGGAACTGGTGCCATAATATATCAGAAATGTCAGCAGAAATGGTAAAAAAAAAAAAAAAAGTGTCTCTTACAGAAGCCAAATAGGAGATGAATTTGCTTTACAGTCTGACAGCGTTTGTGGCTAGGTTAAAGCTATGCTCCATTAACTGTATGTCCCGAATACTTTATTTCTGTTTCCAAAACAATTATGTTGAACTGTCAACAGAAGAAAACACTTCAAAAATACTTAAACATGTGAACAGGCAAAAACCACCTCTGTTTGTCTCAGTGCCATTCTTAATGAGCGTTATGTCACTGGGTAGGCAGCCACAGCTGGCTTGACACATACCATACCCCATCCAGGTGCAGCAGAGCGCCCACCCACTCCTACTGCCACCCCAACAGCACGGCACTGCTGCTTTTATGCCTGCAAGCAGCTGGGACGTCCCAGCAATGATCACTGCCATGCACCTGACACCCACACCGAGCATCTTCCAGGGCTTTCACCACCCATCAGCTGGGTCCTGGGGCTGAATGGCCATTTGCACATCAGCTGGGGAACTACAGGGCTGGGGAACACCTTCAGTTAAGGCTTGACCAAAAAATAAAAATAAAAAAAATCCAGCTCATGAGCTCAGGGATGTCCTGGGAAGTAAAAGATCAGGCTGCCAACTCCCGTGCCCACCCTCTGCACTTCCCAGAGAGCTGCAGAGCCCGCCTCAGCATCAGCGTGTGATGAGAGACAGTGAAGGCAGAGCTTACATTGGAGTTAAAGCCACAAGAGATATTTACAGCTCCACTTCAGCACCCAGTGTGAATAACTGAATAACTCTGTTTACTGAAGTCAAACATCTGTTTATATGCTCTCCTGAAGAAGTTAAGCATATGCAAATATTTGGTTGAACTGGGGTTATATTGAATAATTTACAGTACAAATACAATCCTTTCTCCAATTTTGCATGATCTAGCTTTAACTAGAACACTATCACAGTTTTTATTTTGTGAACACTGCTTGAGCGCTCCACGTGGAAACATTTCAGCCTATGAACTCTTTGACATACTTGACTCCTCTTACATTAGATAAGAAGATTTTCATGCTATAGAACTAGGACAAATTGTATGGATTTTGTTACTGTCCTTTGCTTGATTGGATCCTTTCAATAAAGTAAACATTTTTAAGACTCAGTTTCAACAATCAAACGTACTTCCAACTCATTCCTTTTTCATGGGTGCTGAATCCATTCTCATGGATGTGTTCACTTTCATTACATTCAAGTAATTCCTGAATTCCTCATTATCCATTTTCCTCTAAGACCTAACAGCTTTAATTATTCCCCTGCCCTATGTTCTTCTTACAAAAATGGCCACTTTCCCAATACAGTCACTGCCACTGCCACAGCAAGGTGTGTCCAAGCCAATGGAGAACATCAGTAACAGCAAGTTACTTGCCTCCACGTTAGTGAAAAAAAAAAATAAATTTAAAACTTTAGTACAACAGCACCTCATCTAGGTACAGCTAAAATTAAATTTTGCTACAGGGTCAGTTTCGCATTTAATGCAAAAAGATGCACTTCTCAACTTAAAGAGTAACTTTTACTTCAACACTGAAATTCCTAAGTTTATTTCAGTGCTGTGTACCCCAACCCAAAGTGACTGGTATTTCCCTACTCACCCTCAATAGAAAGATGCTATTTTTCCTCCACACATAGCAATGGCAGCTCATGTGTATGGCCCCATTTGCAGCAGGTGACATCTTGCGAGCACTTTGCCAATCCCCCTGCCAGCAGAGCGTACAGTAAATGTGCTGTATTAACACTTGATGCAGCATGCTGTTAATTTCCAAAGAGAAGAGGGAATATTGCTAAGTATATGCAGGTTTGCTCAGAGAAACGTCAACTGCACCACCAAAAATAGAAAAAAAGCTTTGACAGAGTAACTGAGGTAGAGATGGAGAGGGGTTTTTGTTTCCTGCTTCATCATTAGTTGCAATCGCTGGAGTTATTTTCTGTATTTTCTGAGAAGCAATCCAGCCATGAGATGGATTACATCCTCTTAATCATAGGTGAGTAAACAGGATAGCCAATTTAGTCCTGTCTCCAGACCCTGGTTTGTAATGCGGAGGGCACCACATAGATACTCAGCTCCCCAACCCTCTGTGTGCACTCAGCCTATACAACAACCCCACTCTCACAGGAGGCTGCCACTGCTTAATGCAAAGATGCTCCCAAAGTCAGGCCTGCATTGGGCTGTACATCTACAACTGCTACCTGCAGGCAGTGGCTCTAGGATGTGGAGAGGGGAAAAATATCCTACACCTCCTTACATCACTGCCCAAGGACTCTAAGAAGTAACATTAACTACTTACCATAAAACCATTAAAAATATATATAATCTATATTAGTCAGAAGTATTTAAGTTAGCTCTTCAATAACCTTTGTCTTTACAAAATATGCCCACAAAGCTTAAATTATACGTTAAAGTACTGGCTACTTTACTAGTTAATAATGGAAATACAGCTTGATACAGAAATACAAAGATCAGTTTCACTGCTGTTACTGCAAGACAAGTATTGGGCCATATTCCAGAAATCTCTCCATTCCTCCACTGATGAAGCCTTCTCTCTTTCACGGGGCTCACTTAAGGCAGAGGAGCAAATCAGAGGTTTCCTCTAAGCAAAAACCGAGGAAGTACTTGGTTACCTTGCACTGAAACAAATGCTGGATTTTTGAAATACCAGGATGGGCAGGAAGTTCAGTTTTCTCCCAGCTCCCACCTGAGCTCTCAAAGAGCAGGATTCTCACAGGGGCAGCCCAGATGAATTGTATGGGGGGGAAAAGCAAGTTCAGGCACAGGGAGTACAGCATAGTCACAGAGCTGCAACTGCAGGGCTGTCCCATGGGCTGCTTTGCTCACCCCAACAGCTGGACCACACATTCATCTGCAACTCATTTGGACTTGAATTACCAAAAAAAAAAAAAAAGTCCAGGAATGACTTCTCGAAAGACATACTAAAAAGCCAATTGTAAGAGCATAGGTTCTGCCCTGCCAGTTGCTTTTTTGTTCTTCAGGATCAGAGTTTGATAGCACCTGCCTCAGTACTGACTGTTCCCACGTTTGCTGGGTAAACCCTGGTGAGCGATTAGTGCAACGAGGTCAATTTCTGCTGTGCAGCTCCCTTCCAAGAGGACCAGATGGTTAAGGAGGCTCATTCTGAGCACTACTACAGGAACCCAATTTCTGGCTGTAGGTATCTCTCCACATCCCCCAGGATGACTTCATCTTTTAGGACGATACAACCTTCAAACACACCCAGGCCAAACCACCCGCTCCTACAGAGTTCTGCCCACAGCTCTCTTGTCCCTGCTGGATGGCACAGACCCACCAGACCTATGTCCCTCTCACACCAGGCACGGTTCCCTCAGAGCCCCTCTGAACACCCTAGGAGGAAACCTGCCACTTCGCAAGAGTTCAAGGCTTAAACCCCAACTTCCATTATGGCAATGGGTATGTCCACAACTGCGTTACATGAATTTATTTTATTGGAGAAAATTACATTTTCTCAAGTCAGATTTATATGCTGTGGCTTCACTTCTCTGCACTCTGATGTAAATTTTGTAAAATAAATACATTGAACTTGTCAAAGCAAACCTATGTTTCTGTAGAAAGTCAGGAGACGACTGATTCTCCTTGCCCGTTAGTCATCACATGCCAAGAGTACTATTAAACACATCCTGGAGTAATTACAGTTTTTTATTAGCTCTGTTTGTCGTGGTTTAACCCGACCGGCAGCTAAACACCACGCAGCCGTTCGCTCACCCTCCCCCCTCCCTCTCTGGGACGGGGGAGAGAAATGGAAAGTGAAGCCCGTGAGTTGAGATAAAGACAGTTTAATAAGACAGGAAAAAAAAAAAATAACAAAATAATAATAACAATAATAATAATGATGATACAATGGTGATAATACGAAAGTAATAATAGTATGTACAAACAAGTGATGCACAATGCAATTGCTCACCACCCGCTGACCGATGCCCAGCCTAACCCCGAGCAGTCCGGCCCCCTCCCCCCGGCTAGCCACCCCTATATATTGTTTAGCATGACGTCAGATGGTATGGAATACCCCTTTGGCTAGTTTGGGTCACCTGTCCTGGGTCTGTCCCCTCCCAGCTCTTACTGCACCCCCCAGCCTGCCCGTTGGCAGGACAGAGCAAAGGCTGAGATGTCCTTGGCTTAGTATAAGCACTGCTCTGCAACAATTAAAGCATCGGGGTGTTATCAGCACTCTTCTCATTCTAAGCCAAAACACAGCATTCCACCAGCTACTAGGAAGAAAATTAATTCTGTGCTAACTGAAACCAGGACATCTATCCACCCCTTATTCCATACCATTTATGTCATGCTCAGGTTACACTCTTTTCCATACATTCTAATTAGTCACCTATAGTAATCATGGTAGTGATAACATACAGTATAATATACTATTTAACATGGTGCAATTCAGTTCATGGGCTATTCTCACCCAGTATTAAATCTCCTTGAGGTACACACCGGACCTCTCCGTTCTTTTGCATCACCCACCAAGTATATCCAGGTCCCTGAGCGAAAACAATTCCACGAATAGGTTTGCCTTTTCCTGAGGCAGGAGTAGCCCAGACTGTTTTACCCAGCATATTTTTTACATGCACTACAGGAACTTTATCCCCATCTACAGTACGTAACAGGTTTGATTGGGCAGGTCCAGCTCGGTTGGTAGATCCCCTAGTATTGACTAACCAGGTGGCCTTTGCCAAATGCGTATCCCAGTTTTTGAACGTCCCAGCGCCCATTGCTTTCAAGGTAGTCTTTAACAGGCCATTGTATCGTTCAACTTTCCCGGAGGCTGGTGCATGATAGGGGATGTGATACACCCATTCAATACCATGTTCTTTGGCCCAAGTGTCTATAAGGTTGTTTCGGAAGTGAGTCCCATTGTCTGATTCTATTCTTTCTGGGGTGCCATGTCGCCATAGGACTTGCTTTTCAAGGCCCAGGATGGTGTTCCGGGCGGTAGCATGAGGCACAGGATATGTTTCCAGCCATCCGGTGGTTGCTTCCACCATTGTAAGTACGTGGCGCTTGCCATTGCGAGTTTGAGGGAGTGTGATGTAATCAATCTGCCAGGCCTCTCCATATTTATATTTCAGCCATCGTCCTCCATACCAAAGAGGCTTTGACCGTTTGGCTTGCTTGATTGCAGCACATGTTTCACAGTCATGAATAACCTGTGCTATAGCGTCCATGGTCAAGTCCACCCCTCGATCACGAGCCCATCTGTATGTTGCATCTCTACCTTGATGGCCTGAGGTGTCATGGGCCCATCGGGCTATAAATAATTCACCTTTATGCTGCCAATCCAGGTCCACCTGAGCTACTTCAATCTTAGCAGCCTGATCCACCTGCTGGTTGTTTTGATGTTCTTCAGTAGCCCGATTCTTGGGCACATGAGCATCTACGTGGCGTACTTTCACAGCCAGGTTCTCTACCCGAGCAGCAATATCTTGCCACAATGCAGCAGCCCAGATAGGTTTGCCCCTACGCTGCCAGTTGTTTTGCTTCCATTGCTGTAACCATCCCCACAGGGCATTTGCTACCATCCATGAATCGGTGTAGAGATAGAGAACTGGCCATTTTTCTCGTTCAGCAATGTCTAAAGCCAGCTGAATGGCTTTCACTTCTGCAAACTGACTCGATTCACCTTCTCCCTCAGCAGCTTCTGCAACTCGTCGCGTAGGACTCCATACAGCAGCCTTCCATCTCCGATGCTTCCCCACAATACGACAGGACCCATCAGTGAACAGGGCATATTTCTTTTCATTCTCTGGCAACTGGTTGTACAGTGGGGCTTCTTCAGCACGACCCACCTCCTCCTCTGATGATATCCCAAAGTATTTGCCTTCTGGCCAGTCCATGATCACTTCCAATATTCCTGGGCGACTGGGGTTTCCTATTCGAGCCCGCTGAGTAATCAGTGCAACCCACTTGCTCCATGTAGCATCAGTTGCATGATGCGTAGAGGGGACCCTTCCCTTGAACATCCAGCCTAGTACCGGTAATCGGGGTGCTAGGAGGAGCTGCGCTTCAGTACCGACCACCTCCGAAGCAGATCGAACTCCTTCATATGCTGCCAGTATCTCCTTTTCAGTTGGAGTATAGCGGGCCTCAGATCCTCTGTATCCCCGACTCCAAAACCCCAGAGGCCGACCTCGAGTTTCCCCAGGTTCTTTCTGCCAGAGGCTCCAGGTGGGGCTGTTCTCCCCGGCTGCAGTGTAGAGCACATTCTTTACATCTGGTCCTGTTCGAACTGGCCCAAGGGCTACTGCATGGACTATTTCCTGCTTGATTTGTTCAAAGGCTTGTCGTTGTTCAGGGCCCCATTCAAACTCATTCTTCTTACGAGTTACTTGGTAGAGTGGGTTTACAATCAGACTGTAATTTGGGATGTGCATTCTCCAAAACCCCACAACACCTAGGAAAGTCTGTGTTTCTTTTTTGTTAGTTGGTGGAGACATAGCTGTTATTTTGTTGATCACATCCATTGGGATTTGACGACGTCCATCTTGCCATTTTATTCCTAAAAACTGGATCTCCCGTGCAGGTCCTTTGACTTTGTTTTATGGCAAAACCGGCTTTCAGAAGGATTTGGACTATTTTCTTCCCTTTCTCGAAAACTTCCTCTGCTGTGTCACCCCACACAATAATGTCATCGATGTACTGCAGGTGTTCAGGAGCTTCCCCCTGCTCTAGTGCAGACTGGATCAGCCCATGGCAAATGGTAGGGCTGTGTTTCCACCCCTGGGGCAGCCTATTCCAAGTATATTGGACTCCCCTCCAAGTGAAGGCAAATTGTGGCCTGCACTCTGCTGCTAGAGGGATGGAGAAAAATGCATTAGCGATATCAATTGTGGCGTACCACTTGGCTGCCTTCGATTCAAGTTCATACTGAAGTTCCAGCATGTCCGGCACTGCAGCACTCAGTGGTGGCGTGACTTCGTTCAGGCCGCGATAGTCCACTGTTAGTCTCCACTCGCCATTAGACTTTCGCACTGGCCATATGGGACTATTGAAAGGTGAATGAGTCTTGCTGATCACTCCTTGGCTCTCCAATTGACGAATTAGCTTATGGATGGGAATCAGGGAGTCTCGGTTGGTGCGATATTGCCGCCGGTGCACAGTTGTGGTAGCAATTGGCACTTGCTGTTCTTCGACCCTCAGCAACCCCACAACAGAGGGGTCCTCTGAGAGACCAGGCAAGGTAGATAATTGTTTAATGCCCTCTGTCTCTAAGGCAGCAATACCAAAAGCCCACCGGAACCCTTTTGGGTCCTTGCAGTATCCTCTTCTAAGATAGTCTATGCCAAGGATACATGGAGCATCCGGACCAGTCACAATGCGGTGCTTTTCCCACTCATTCCCAGTCAGACTCACTTCAGCCTCCAATACAGTCAACTGCTGAGATCCCCCTGTCACTCCACAAATATAGATGGGCTCTGGTCCTTTATAGCTCGATGGCATTATAGTACATTGTGCACCGGTGTCTACTAAAGCCTTATACTTCTGTGCGCGTGATGTGCCAGGCCATCGAATCCACACAGTCCAATAAACTCGATTGTCCCTTTCCTCCCCCTGGCTGGAGGCAGGGCCCCCCTAATCCTGGTCAGAATCTTCCTCGTTTCTGTGTTTGAAGGACTGTCTGCTGGAAGTTGGAGCAGCAAACTTTTCGGAGAATCCCTTTTTCCTGATTGTTTTCTTTTGCAACTCACGTACCCGTGCCTCTAGGGTCGCGGTAGATTTTCCATCCCACTTTCTCATGTCCTCTCCATGGTCTCGTAAGTAAAACCACAGGGTGGCACGGGGTGAGTACCCACCATATCGTCTTCCTTGTGTGGGTGAACGCCTACCCCTGACAGCTGAGACACTGCTTTGTACAGGTGCGAAGGAGAATAATCTCTCTTCAAGTTGGTGAACCTTTTCAGAAAGTTTCTCCCAAGTGTTCTCCTTTGGTCGGTGGGCACTGGTTGGTTCAGGTGGGGAGGACAATAGATTCTCTTCAAGTTGGTGAACCTTTTCAGAAAGTTTCTCCACAGCTGAGACGCAGGCCTGTAAGGAAGAGGAGAGACTTTCTTCGTACTGCCGGAGTTGTTTAGCCGCTTCACCCACTGTGGGTTCCTCATCCTCTTTCCAGGCCATTATTGCCAATGAGCTGGCATATGATGATGGTGCACTCCGTACAAACTTCCGCCACATGGGTCGTGTACACTTGACTTCATCTGGATCTGTGGATGTTTGTTTGAGGTCTGGATCCTCATAAATCACTTCCCGTACGGCTAATTCCCTCAGGTACTGGATTCCCTTCTCCATAGTGGTCCACTTGCCTGGTAGACATAAAATATCTTCCTTGAAGGGATACCTTTCCCTCACAGCTGAGAGGAGACGCCTCCAGAGGCTGGTGGGTCGTGCTCCATCTGCAATTGCTTTGTCAATGCCGGCGTCTCGAGCAAGGGATCCCAGCCGCTTGGCTTCCCTGCCGTCTAATTCCACACAATTGGCTCCAGAGTCCCAGCACCGGAGCAGCCAGGTGACAAGCTGCTCACCTATACAGCGACCAAAATCTTTTCGCACATCTCGTAGCTCGCGCTCGTTTAGGCTTCGGGTAGTTACTGTTGCTCTTTCGGCATCCTCATCTTCCTCCTCCTGAATCCTTGACGGCCCAGCGTCGTCATCATCTTCGTCATCTCTATACTTAGTTTTGGCAGAAGCCTTACCTGGATTGGCAGAAGACTCTCTGCGTTCTAAACGACTTGAATTTCTATACCATATTTTCACCTTCTCTACAGGGGCAGCTTGCACTGCTACTGCTCGTTTCTCTGACTTTGTTACAGGGTCTGCCACAGGGGTTGGAATGCCCTCTGCAGGGTCAACTTGCACTGCTACAGCTCGTTTCTCTGACACGGCCACAGGAGCTGGAGCGGCTACAGGAGCTGGAGTTGGAGCTGGAGCAGTTGCAGGAGCTGGGACTGGAGCAGCAGTAGGAGCTGGAGCTGGAGCGGCTGCAGGAGCTGGGACTGGAGCGGCTGCAGAAGCTGGGACTGGAGCGGCTGCAGGAGCTGGGACTGGAGCGGCTGCAGAATCCACCGTAGGGGTCACAGTGGCCGTTGGATCTGTCACAGGGTTTGGAGTGGCCGCAGGGTCTGTCACTAAGTTGACAGCAGTATCAATGGCAGCTCGATAGGCATGAGCCAGGCCCCAGCACGTTACAATGATTTGTGTTACTTTGGAACTGCCAGAATCATTACACCTTTTTTCCAAGCATTCTGCCAGTTTTTGAGGATTTTGCCATTGTTCAGGGGTGAATTTCCAACACACTGGGGGTGCCAACTGCTCTAGATGCCTGCCCATATCCACCCATACTCCCTGCCACCCACAACTATACTGCCTCCGGGCAGATCTCCGGATGAGCTTCATAAGTAGTTGTTTAACTTTAAGCAGAATCTGAAGTGCATTCATGAGGCAGAACAACAAGACTATGGTATTCTGAGTATTCCAGAAATATTCAATATCTTGGAGAGCTATTGTGACAAGCTCAGGGGATAAGAGGGTGGTGAAGGAGGAAGGCAGAGTGACCCAGGAGGATACAGGGGTGGTGAAGGAGAAAGGGAGAGTAAGCAAGTAAGGAAAAATATCCTCCCCTTTCCCCTCCACAGATTGACTCTCTAATGGAGAAAAACAATAGGTATAATTGCTAATAGTTCCCAAGATGCTGTTTCCAAAGTACAGAGTCCACGATGTTACTGAGTATAAATACCAAGTTAGAGTCATGACCAGATATCTTATCGTCTCATAAGCCATTGCTATAACACTTAGTACCATAATGGTCTGAAACCAGGGCCCGGAGAGGAGAAACAACACTACAGAGAGCAAATACGGAAAATAATGTACTATAATACTCAATTTGGAAAACAGGCGCAGCAGAGTTGTGATTAAAGCAATCAGCATCATGACAAGTGACTATTAAGCAGGTCTAATCCTTACACCAATTTTAGTTTAACACACTCTGATCAGATCTGCCGTTATCTCAACCTTTCGGGCCCCACGTTGGGCGCCAAAAAGACTGTCGTGGTTTAACCCGACCGGCAGCTAAACACCACGCAGCCGTTCGCTCACCCTCCCCCCTCCCTCTCTGGGACGGGGGAGAGAAATGGAAAGTGAAGCCCGTGAGTTGAGATAAAGACAGTTTAATAAGACAGGAAAAAAAAAAAAAATAACAAAATAATAATAACAATAATAATAATGATGATACAATGGTGATAATACGAAAGTAATAATAGTATGTACAAACAAGTGATGCACAATGCAATTGCTCACCACCCGCTGACCAATGCCCAGCCTAACCCCGAGCAGTCCGGCCCCCTCCCCCCGGCTAGCCACCCCTATATATTGTTTAGCATGACGTCAGATGGTATGGAATACCCCTTTGGCTAGTTTGGGTCACCTGTCCTGGGTCTGTCCCCTCCCAGCTCTTACTGCACCCCCCAGCCTGCCCGTTGGCAGGACAGAGCAAAGGCTGAGATGTCCTTGGCTTAGTATAAGCACTGCTCTGCAACAATTAAAGCATCGGGGTGTTATCAGCACTCTTCTCATTCTAAGCCAAAACACAGCATTCCACCAGCTACTAGGAAGAAAATTAATTCTGTGCTAACTGAAACCAGGACACTGTTAAAATACTTCAAAAGACATTTCAGAATTAAAATGCATATATATATGCACACACTTAGAAGAAATTACATTCAGCTACCTGACTGTCAAGTAGAAGGGTGTACAGTTATGCATTACTGGGCCAAAAGCTTTAAAAACAGTCCTAGCTTTTGAAGCTGGGACAGCTTACAAGTGCTAAGGCTGATTAAGGCAGATCAGAATTTTTGTACATCTGCACTCCAACTCACAGACTTTGTAAAAGTAAAGTTTAGAAGGTTTGAGATATCTTTATCTGCACTTAGTTTCTCTGGAAATACAATTTCTCCACTTACCATTATGAAGCAGTTTGTCCTTACCTACCTGTGATTACCAGCTACAGAGAACCCTGGCAAACCAGCCCTCAAGAAGAGATGCCTGCAGCCTGACTTGTAATGCTGCTCCCAACAATCCTCTTCCTAGGCAGATTCCTGTGGGGAGGACACAGCTCAAAACTCCTTCGCTCTACAAGTGTTGCTTAATTCATCATAGAAAGTAAACCCAGAGTCCTCCACTGCTGCTGCTTTTTGCATCTAACTCCACCCTGTTTGGAGCCGCTGAGCAGGGCACTCAGCTACACGCTTCTCCTGCCCAACCTATGTGCAGTGGGACAAAGGCATCCTACAAAAGCTGATGCATATCCCATTCCTCCACACAAACAATTTGGTTCAGTCCACCCTCCTTAGCACCCTTGGGACAAAAGGCAGCACCTGCCTTTCCTCATTTCTCAGTACTTCTCAGACACTTCTCCCTCCCCAGTGTCCATCCTAAATGGATATATTTAATAAAGAATTGATGTCTCTTTTCCAGAAATGTAGCAAACTGCACATTTGATGTTTATCAGTTCCTTGCTTCCTGGGTCACTCAATGCATTACCAGTTACATTCAGCTACACGCTTTCCAGGCGCTTAAACAAATGAATTACTTAAGCCATAAGCCAAGTACTCTAGCAAGCTTTGAGACAATAAAAAGCCTCCTATAATCAATGCCACGAGTGTTGTTTAGACCTCTTGTGCATCACCACATATGTGTTGTGAAGCCTCATCAGCCTGGACAGCTGAGCTGGAGCCTGCTAATCAAACCACACAAGAATTGTTACTCAAATTTCAAAAGATGCCAGAATTATTTACATAAGACTGTGGAAAGTATTTCCTGGAAGGTTTCATAAAGGCAAACAACAACATTGTTAGTATAAAGACGGTCAGACAACATCCCCACACCCACGCAGGGTCACCTCGTGCCACTGTTTGGCACTGACTGAGGCCTAGCTGTGGGAAGGACGGGCAAAAGCCAACAGACGTGCCCTGAGAGGCAGACAGCACTCCTAGCATCCTACTCAATATTTTCTTTGTTACTGAGCTGACATTTCTGTGAATTTCACAATACTTGGAGCTTAGAAGGCATTAAAGGCTGATCTGGTGAAGTTGAATAGAGCATGCAGGAAGCCAGTGGAGCTTTGACACTCACTGCCACCCACAGAGTGCACAAATTAGTCAAAACCGTACCTACCAGGAATGATCACAAGTTCAGCAGTGAGATAAGAGAACAGGACAAGTTTCAGAAACCAGGGATTAAGATACCTCTTTTACTTGGAGTAATGTAACTTGATCCAAAGTTCAGAATCGCTGGTGCTGACAAAAAAATGCTGCTGACCCTCACAAGAAGGTTAGTGTCTGCATCATCCAGGTGGAACAATGTCCTCATGATGGACAGCTAGGTAACAGATTCCTTTATTCAAGGACAAGTAGCGTCTATCCATTCTGGAAGCTGCCCTGGCCATGACACCAAATAAATAGTTCGGCCACCTAGGAATCTGACAGTGGTGAACTAGAAAGCTGCCAGGTATCTGTTAGCATTTGCAAGTCACTGATGGCCTGGAAAGAGTCACACTGAAAGTCTGAAGTCAGTTTTCTGAAGTCAGAAAACAAGGAAGGACACTCCTAGAGGCAGGGGAAAGGGCTGCAGCCAAAGAGACGTGGCTCTAGAGTGCTACACAAGGGGAAGCAGGATCGGCTGTCCAAGAAAAAATGCTAACTTGTAGAAAATTATAATCTGGCAATTCTAGTGACAAATCCAGAAGAAAATTGAAAACTAACAAATAGAGGAGCTGGTCTGCATGGTTTATGACTGTATCAGCACCGGTTAAAGGAGGAGCAGGTGCCAGGAGGGAGTCAGCAGAGCAGCATGGGGACACCACCAGTGAAAGGTCCCAGCAGTGTTTTTTGTTTTTTTGATTTTTTAACAGCCCTGGGGGATTGTGAGTAGCTCTGTAAGGATTTAAATGCATTTGGTACCTGAGCAATAACTGGGGAAATGAATTTCAATTTGGATAAAAATGCACACTGGGACAAATAACATATTCATGAATGCAAATATGGATTCTGAATTTATCAGCTTTTTAGACATTATCCCCTCAGAGGAAGCAGTACAGATAGCTGCTGTAGTGTAATGGGCACTGAGCTAAAGTAAACAAAATGCTTGGGAGCATTAGAAGGGATAGAAATGCGACCTAAATTATAACAGCATTATAAAGGACAACAGAAAACCCCAGAGCATTAAACACTGGTTTTGCTACCATAATTTCCCAAGGAGGCACCAGAGAAGAAGAAGGTCTCAGAAAGGACAGATGAACTGACTTTAAGTCACTGTGGGATGTAAACCTTCCCTCATCAACCAAAGCAAGAAATGCCCCCTCTTTCACTTGAAAGAGATGTTACAGAGAATTTACAAAGATCTTGGCTACCAGAACTGCTGCAGCAACGTATTTTTCACTTGACTAACGTAGTGCTATACTACATGAATACAGACAAGAATGAAAACATGAATAAATACAAAGAAATTAACTAAAAACATGAACTGAACATTTGGACTCATTCAGGAAGTCGTGGTAGGGAGAACAACTTATTCCACTGCCAGCTAAGATCCTTTTACAAACAAAACATTTTAAACTATGCACATTATGGCAATGATTTTGTATGCTCAGGGCTTGTGCAATGCACCTGTAGGAGCCCCATGAGAAAAGCCATGGAGTGCCGCATAGCTCAGTTCAGGGGTGCTTTTCAATTCCTCTTCAACACGCAGTAACAGTCAGATGAATATCTGAGGAATGCAATGGATTAATGGCTTCTGTTGCAAATTCATGGTTGACTTCTTTTTTTCCAGCTGTGTTTTTTAAGTTCAGTAAAGCACAGAAACCCGGGAGTTTTCTGCTACTTCCCTGTGCTTGTTCCAAGCCAAACTGCCAGCAGGAAGGAATTTTCCCCACCTCGGTTCTTTTGCTTTACTCCTACCACTCGGGCCCTCAGCACACAACAGAGAAGAGAGGAAGAACCATGACTGGCAAGAGGGCAGACACATTTGGGAGACTTGGGCTTAAAAACAGCATTTTTAGCAGTGCTCTGCTTCAGAGCAGCTGCAGTTGGTGATGTGACTACAGGTGGTAGCACCTCCCAGAGGGGCTCTCTGATGCCTCTTTCTCCCTCACATATTCTTTCCAAGTTGTACGGCCTCAAAACACAGCTTTTGTTCCACAAAATTATTTAATGAAATTATATGATCTAATTGCTTCTGTGTTGAAAAGAAGAAAAAAGCCACCAATTTCCATTTTTTATTCTGTTACTGTTGCACAGTGCTGCAAAGTTGAAGGAGAAATGGGTTTCTAGCCTAGGAAAGGAAGAGGTGAAATCCACTAACAGAAATAGAGTAAGTTAAAAGAAATAATCCATACTTATTGTTTTTCAATAAGCAAAGGCAATGCTATAAGCAACAAGACTATTTTCTCTTTTGAAATTCACGGTTCAATTTTAAGCTGTTTCCCTTTGGCAAATTACACATTTTGCTAACCATAGTGATGACAGAAATGCAGTACCTCGAGATGCTGAAATTAGGGCTTAAGTCACGATCCTGCAGGTACAGCTCCTTCTGCTTGAAATCCCTGAACCTGCACAATGCCATTAGCACACAGAAATGAGAAATTACAGAGGCACCAGGTCCCAGACAGCAGCACCATAGGAAGCTCCAACTCCACAGCAACCACATCATTTTCTCTCCAAAACAGGTATGGAGTAGAAGAAGGGCATTTTTATCTTCTCTTGTTCTCCTAAGTGGATTTCCTCCTCCCCCCCCCCCCTTTTTTTTTTTCTTAGCACCCAGTCTAGCTCTTCTCAACACTCAAAGGATAAATGTGAAATTAATCTCAAAGGCCTTTCTCGAAGGCCTGTGAGAGGCCATATTAGCCACAGCACCAGTTCCCCAAGACCCAGACTGCCTTCCTACAAGACAGAGATTTTTGCTTTAATGCCAGTGCTCATTTGATTAGGAAGCAACATTTTTTTTTGTGTGTGTGCGCGCACGTGAGTGTTTTTTGTTTTTTTCCCCAAAAAGAGACATTACTGCAATGACATCAACCTTTCCCTGGAGCTAGCTCCTAGCTTGCACAACTGTGACGGGAGGTATTTCTCCCTAAGAGAGAAAACTGGAAACACCCCATTCTAGACCATTAGAATGATAAAGGGGTTTTGTCCTAGATGCAAGCCATCAAATGCAAGGCAAAACCTATATGTACACAGTACCAGCAGAAAGCGTTGAGAAATTACACAGAACAGAATCCATGACAGAAGCACTGCAAATTGTCCCGAGTATACAGTCAACCTTAGGTGGCACAACTAAGCAAAAAACATCATATGACATGAATGCTGCTGTACAGCCTTACCCCATTTTTGAAGATTAGATTATCGGTGCTCTCAAATTGCATCTCAAAAGGCACCACATGGCTTTAAACTTGCTGAGATCACAGATTTTTAAAGAAATAGCTTCAACGCTGTAATGGAATGGATGTTGTTTAATAACTGTGACACTATACAGCAGGACTTCATCTTTTGCATCTCCCCCTCAAAAGGGTGAGTGGAAATGAAACAGAAGATCATGACCATCAATGATTTGAACTTAACACTGAGAGAAGGTTGCAAAGACCCAGCTTTACCTAACCTCCTCACAGGTCAGCTGTATGGGGAACCTACCTGGATCAGAAGGCAGAAACTAATCAAAAGCAGCCACTGGTAAGCAGGGTTAGCCTAAAACAACTTGCACATGCTTACAGATACAGCCCATGGAGGTGGCTAACAATCACTCTGAAGCCAGAAACCTCAGTCACCAATCTGTAACATGCCCTTTCATTGAAGTTAGTCTCTTGGGACATCTCCATAGAGAGCCTTCTGTGGGCCTGAAGACCTCAGAAGTGTCTTCAAACTCTTTTGGACTTTCTCCTCAGCTTTATATATAGAGAGAGATATAGATATATAGATATGATATAGATATACGCATCATTTAACCATGATTGCTTTAATCATGCCTTCCTTAGAAAACATGCACAGAGCAGAAACTGAGACTCAAAATATTATGCATTTTTAATTATTACTTAATGTGCTGTTGGAAGTACTACGTATATCTGAAAGCACATCGGACAGGCAGGTTGCAAAACTTGGTTCACCAGATGTCCCACCAGGAAAGCTTCAGGGGACTGACAAGTTACGCAGTGCACGTTGGTTTCCTGAGCTACCATCCACTTGCAGCATCTTCCAAAAATCATTTGTGTTTTGTGTCCTTCAGCATAAACCTTTTAAATAACCTCCCACAGGGAAAGGTTCTTCCTCACTTGGAAGATTATTCAACATTTGCTACATTTTAGTATGAAGCAAACTCTGAATCAGAACACATCCTTGTCTCTTGCTATTAAACACAGGTGGTAAACAACAACCCTCCTAAATACACTTAAATTTGTCTCTTTCATCCTGGTTCCCCCCAAAGAGAAGTATTCCTCACAGCCTGCTGAAGAACAGGCTTGCCAGTATGAAAAATATCAGCAATAAATTAATCATTATTTGAATAAAAGGTTTTCAGAAGTACTCTGGTGAGGTTTTACCAGCATGGATCCAAATTAGCAGTTTAATGAGTTACATAATTCTGGGTCATTCCTCGTTCCTAACGAGTACAGCAGTTGACTACTGTATTTCTTAGTGGTTGCTCCATAATTCTCTTTTCAACTCAAACAACTACAAACTGTTACAGGCATGGGGAAGAACAGCAGGCAGGAGTCTGCGCTCAAAGAGTAAGTATTATATTTGGGGGAGATATCTTTTTTTTTTAAAGTATTTCCATCACTTCAAATTCAGAAGTGGCCTCAGCTAAGGAACTACAAACATCACTCAAGAGAAACTTCCACTGTTCTCACCTGAACGCCTCTTCAGTCCAGGGAAGAGAAAAGGGGAGGTGTTTTTGTTTAAAATATGTGCAATAGTAACTCACCAGGAGTGCCTGGAAGCACTGCGTTTTAATATACTTGCAAGAAAGCCATCACACAGAACTGTCACTTCCAGTGGAAACAGCCCTTAGTGAGGCTGAAACTGCTTGTGTGTTTTCGTAGTTTCTCCCTCGCAAGGAGGACGGAAACATATCACACACGCAGTGGCATCTTTCACCAAAACGGCCCACATTGTGGTCTGTTTTAAGGCAGCAAGTACCCCCACTGGCTCCTTGGCACAGGACCAGAAGAGCTTCATCTCCATTTCATCCTCCTCTCCAGGGCTGCAATCCCACAATATTCAAACACTTTAAATATGCCCATTCATCCTGACCCATGAGGCAGGCAGATACCAGTTGCAAACATGCCTATCTTAAAACACCCAGTGCTTTACGTGCAAATTGTTCAAAGATTAAAACAACACATTCCTCTTCCACCATACATCTCATCTCCAGCAAGAAGTGATGACTGCGAACCCCATTTCTTGCTCTCCCCATTCCCCTTGGGCATGCACTATGTCACAGACATACCTGAAATGGTTCTACCAACTGGATCAAACTTACACTCTTAGTATTGCCTACATTAAAACCCATTTGTTCTAACATTCTCATCCACAACAACGAGTAGCTGCCCGTCCCGTTTTGCATAGCCTTTGATGAAAACGTGGTTTGCCTACCCTGGCACAGACATTCCAGCCCGCTTTCCACAAAGCAAGGCACCAAATGCCTCCCGTGTATGGATGAGGTGGAGAACAAGCACCCAAAAGCAGCTGAAGAACTCCTACCATACTGGCAGCAAGAAATGGACACCACACCATAGTTCTTTTAGCAAGCAAAAGAGAAAGTACAAAAGAAAAAGTGATGCAGCTTGGTATCAGAAAATGAAATACGAGCCTAACAAAAACATCTATTCGGTGGCACTCAATTCCATAACTTTTTACTAAACAGACTACTTTGCTGTGAAACTGAAGCCATAATAAACAAGCAGCTGTAACTTTGAACTACAAGAAGAACATTTACAGGGTACAGACACAAAACTTTGAGAATTAACACACTTTAAAATACCAGCAGCAGTTAAAGAGCAGAAAAGTTTCTCAACGCTATTTGCCGAGCTTATCACATCTTTACTTCCCATTTGTCACTATAAAAACAAGTCCTCGTTCAACCTCTTTGAACTGTAATAATTAATATTCATCACTCCCAGTGCTTTCTCTTCCCTCACGCTGCATTTCATAGAAATGGGTCTTCTTTAAAAGACTGTTTTTCTCCCATGGGGATGACTAGCACAGACTGCCTCTGCTACCAACCCAATTACCAAACATTAGAGAGATCTGCCTCTGTACTAATCAGACGGGTCTAAGTAAGGTCACTCCATAGTTAGGAAAAAAGAAACCAGAGCACAGAAAACCATTTTTAAGGCAAAGGACAGAGCAGTTCAGACAGGCTCAGGAACCTGGGCTTGTCACTGGAGTGCATTTGCGAGAGGTTAAAGGCGACAAACTACACTCCAACCAAATGATCCATTGACAGCATATTTAGGGTATAAATAGAAAACGTCTTCTCCAAATAGATCAGATCTTTAATGCTTTGGAAGGCATTGTCTGCAAGCTCTGCCACACAATAAATTGATTTAGCAAAATGTCAAGTTGCAGGGAGGAGGCAAAAAAACAGGAGCTGGATTCCTCCCAGAAGAACATAAACTATATAACTGCACTGAAACAGGCAGCTGAAGGATTTACTGACCTGCTGGAGTATTTAATGTAATTATTCCCATGAGCACGATCTTTATGAACTGGATCATTACGATCTCTCCTCCAGTAACTTGCTCCCTTTTCAATATGCAAAAAGACTTCACACACACCTTCATACTCATGATTCCCACCACTTGTGCAACTAGAAGGATGTTTTCAGAAACCCTTTTACACTTTCACTCACCTGTCGTAAACATTCCAGAAACCAAACTTAAGCATCTCAAAACACAAACTTAAAGAGCAGTTCTGGTTTATGAGAAAACATCAGGTACACTCTTATTAAACACGGAAGTTTTGTATAATCTTCAAAGTTAATCAAATATCCAAGCTGACCATAAATATTGTACCAAATATCAAATTCAGTAACCTATTAACAAACAGAACCATATCAAAAAAAAAAACACAACAAAAAACAAAAAACCAAACAACTGTAAAGCACACAGTAAAAAGGTGGGATCACTGCAAGACAATTCAAACTCAAGTCTGATTTCAGAAGAGGTGAGGAAAAATATGTATTTTAGCATCAAATGGTTACTACAAATTTAAAGTTACAGGTAAGAGCCTCTTACATTACAAAAGCTTATAATTAATCAAAATTGTTGGCCTTACTTCTGGAATTTTTTACATTACTTATGTTTGTATCCTCATTTCAACATGCCCAAAAACACAACCCTACAATATTACTACAGATACTTATCTTGCCTAAGCTCACTGAGGTCAGAAGAGACTGGAACAAGCAGTAAGCACAGGTCAGACTTGATCAAATATTCCTGTATTTCTCTATTTACCAGCAAGTGATCTCTCAAAATATTTAATTCCTGACTTGCTTTTTTTGTTTATTGGGTTCTGTTTTTTTTTAGATTTTTAGTTTCTTTTGAAAAGGGTATCTTGTAGCATACATGCCACCCAGATTTTGTATACCCTAAATCCTGGAGGAAGGGAAGAGGCAGTGTGTACCTTGAAAGGAACAAGGTTTCTGACCTGCTGCTGGGTACCAGCTTGTGTTGATCACCTCCTTACAGTGCACCACTTCACCACCTGCCTGCCAGTCTTCACTGCCATTCAGAAAACATGATTTTAAAGTTAAGGAATTAAGTTTATTCCCAAGATATCATATCAATATTTCATTTGATACAAGCTGCATGAAAGCCACCAGTGTTGCCACATAAACAGCCAGTGTATCTCAAAGGCTACAGAAGCTCTTTCATGTGGCATGTGACATCCACCACTACACTGCACTTGTCCAATACCCAGCAGGAGATACAATCCCTCTTGAGTTTTCCATCCATGATCTGTGGCCAGAGCTTTCTTGCAGTACTGATTTGTCATGCATGAAAGGCAATGGCAAGCTGCAAGAAAAAGCATGAAAGGTTCACCAGCTATGCAAAGTATGCAGCAGAAGCGTGAATCTCTGCTAGGCCACTGCTCTGTAGAAACTGAACCAACACGGAGTCAACAGGGGCCTCAGGCACGATGTTGAGAGGCTTGAGTAGAAGAGGCACTAAATCATGGTCATAACAAGCAAACTTTCCCTTGTTTCCACTAAAAAAGGCAACATGGAAGGCACACAGTTATTTAATACAGCAAGTCCTTACCCACGAATGGTTCAAGGATTATGAACTGAAGAGGCAATGGCTTCATGCCATGATACATGAGAAGAAAGTCAGGCTCACTCAGTATTCATCAAAATAGTCTCCATTGGAGAAAACTTACTGCCCCCATTATTAAAATGAAGTCCCTCTTATCATCTCTCCTTTTACTGCTGTGGTGGTTTTACTCAGGTGGGCAGCTGAGCTCCACCACAACCGCTCTCTCACTCCCCCTCTCCTCAAAGATGAAGGGGGAGAAAATACAACACAGAGAACTCGAGGTTTGAGATGAGAAAGGTTTAATTAAAGGGAAAGGGAATGGGGAGGAAAAACAGAAACAAAAGAAACAATCAGTCCGCGCGGAAGCACAGAGAGAGAAAAAATTATTCTCTACTTCCCATCAGCGAGCGGTGTTCGGCCATGTCCTGGGAAGCAGGGCCTCAAACGCGTAGTGGTTGTTCAGGAGGAACAGCCCCCTCCCCCACAAGAACCCCCCCCTTTTATTGCTGAGTGTGACATCAGGTGTTATGGAATATCCCTTTGGTTGGTTTAGGTCAGCTGCCCCGGCAATGTCCCCTCCCCATCACTTGCCCACCCCCAGCCTGCTGGCTCTTGGGAGCTTGGAAGGAGTCCTGATGCTGTGCCAGCACTACGCAGCAATAGACACAACACTGGAGTGATATCAGTGCTGTTCCAGCTACGAGTGCAGAGTACAGCACTGTGTGGGCTGCTGCAGGGAAAAGGTGACTCCAGCTCAGACAGACCCAACACAACTGCTTCATTTTTTGTCTAGTTAAATGGTATCAAACGAAGAGGATATTGCTCATATTTTTACTGTTTTAATGCATATAAATTATAATAAAAATACCTAAGTGTGAAGAGCACTTCAGTATGCTATACTTCTTCCACTTCAAAATTAAAAAGAACAACTGTTTGAGAAGAGAAAATACAGCAACAAAAATAAATGTAGCATACCTTGCAAAAATTTGTGAAATCAAATTTTGTGATAAAATACACTTCCACTCTATTATTCCATTGGAAACACTTTATATTGCTGGAAATGAGATGTCTGGTTTTGTTTGCTGTAGAAAATGGCTACATCTTAAAAGACATTACAGGTGGAACATACACAAGAGCCTTCTGCAAACACCGAAAATACATATGCCAGTGGACTGCTATAAGCAATCCTGGCCTCAAACATAAGGGAATTAAGTTTAAGCTACAAAGGCAACATGCAGTCCTTCCCAAGAGAAGGTTTCAAAAGACAACATTCCATTGAGAGAGCTGACAAATGCGTAAGTACAACCCAAGAACCAAGATTCTTGGAGAAGAAATGTGCTTCATGAAAAAGCACGCTATTTCAGTGACAGTGAGGGATTTATTTCACTGACAGTCTTCATATTAACAATATATCCATGCATTTCTACTTTAAGACATTTTAATATTAACTCCGCAATTCAACTTTCTTAGGCAATGTCACAAATCAAACACTTGGATCAAAACAAACTCCCCCCAGGAAGAAGCGACGAGCCTACAGCAAGCTTCTCAAAAATCCAGGAATCTCAATACCCTTGCAGCCCAAGGAATAACCTTACTGATGAGGATGCTCCAGCTCAGCACCCCACAGTGCCAGAGGGCATCCGAATGCTTCTGCAGGGGGAATTGCCATTTGTGGATGAGACACAGAACTGACACTCTGATCACCTGTGGCCTTTAAAAGCAGCATGGCACATTCCATGAAAAGAGTCAGTCTCTGTCCAGTTCAGCATCAGCATCACATTTCAGTTCTCCACCTTTTTCCTTCAGCAATCTGTGTCACTAAAATCATTGTCAGTCACAACAAGAAAAGGCATTGATGCCACTCAGTAGTTTCGTTCTTGTTTCAAGATCGAAATCCTTAACGAAGCCACGCTGTATCCACTGTCTGAACTTGCTGACACCACAATCAATTAGGTAAGGTAAGAAGCAATACTCACTTTCTTACATTCATATGAGAACAGATTTTCATACAGCTATGAACAACAATGAAAACAACTTAAAGAATTGAAGTACCTACCAAATTTTTTTTCCTCTTGTCTTACAAGGTCAGAAGTGTACCAGTCTATACAAGTCTTTGGCATGATCAAGCATGGTTGCCTTATCTCCAAAGGAAAAGATCAATAATAGATTAGGAAGAAAAAATAAACATAAAAACAAAAAACCTTAGAACTACTTTCATGTCAAATCACAGCGCCTGCACTGAGAGAGATGGGAGCCATCTCTCTGAGCTCCCCTTCCCCTTTCACTCATGATTACACACCTGCACCACATCCTCCTCCATGATGAGTCCCAACCTCCTTATTTGTTCTTCAGAGAGAAATTATTTATGTTTGAAATTAGATCTCTGCTGAATTTGGCCTGGATTCCATGAAATCTTAACAATGGGGAAACATAGGGGGCTAATTCCAAGGGACAATGAAGAAAATGTTTTTCTGCCTCCTGCGTTGCAGCAGAGAAGCTGACAAGCTTTTCTTTCCATAAAAACTGAACATTCAGGAAGAGAACCTGATGATACATCGCCATCACTGCTAAAGTACTGGGGAAAAGGCACGTTCCAGCCATTACATGAACTGGGGACGCAGCTGCAGGTCACAACCAAAACTAGTCTCTTACGTTCCACTTCTGTGACCACTGTGCCTTGGGACTGAGGGGATATGATTTCCATGAGCTGTTTGCTGTCAGCTGAATATTCACAGTTTAATTATATCAACTGTACAGTCTTTACCACTATACTGATGTATCACATGGTAAGTAGGGGAAAAAAAAAAAAAAAAAAAGACTGTAACAAATATTGAAGATCACTACCTAGCTACTGGAAAAAGCACCTGCATTTTTGGCTTGTGGTAGCTTTTCTGCGGTGACACATGTGACCTTTTCTCAGGTCAGGAGTCAGTTATTACTTCTGTGTCTGCTCCCTGACCCATCTCTGCTCAAACAACAGCTCATTTCTCCTGCCTGCACCCCTTCACCGCTCCCATTAACTCACCTCCCTAACCCCCTCCCTGAGAAGTCATTCTTGATTTACTCTGATCTTCAAGTAGCACTGACAGATCCCTGGCTTACAGAGATGGGACAAAACACTTCTTTTACCTACCCACTAAGACAGGTCATTAATAGCAATGAAAATGCAGAGGGAAGGGGAAAAAAATACAAGTGTCTTGGTCTAATAGTTTCAAATGGGTGTTTGGTTAAAATTTCAGGATCAGGCTGGCACATTCAATACAGGAATGTAGAGACACAAAAGGGATTTGCGTAGAAAGGAACAAGATCTGTAAGTCACCTTGTAACAGGGAAAGACCATCAGGGTGTTTGTTATTCAATAAATACCAATGCTAACTCAGCAGAGGAGCAGCCACAGCGCCCATGCTCCTGAATAAGAGCAAGGCCCCCTGGACACCCAGCTTACAGGAAGCATGAGGTCAGGGCTGCGTGCAAATCCACCAAGACCGGCCATCCTAGAATAAAACCTTAAGAGAAGATGGGCAGAAAGCAGAAAAAGAAGAAATGCAATGTCAGGTCTGTGCATGGTCTGCAAAAGCAGCTCCTGGTTATACCTTATACATATGCCAACCTGAAGGCACGCAATTAGTGAACACCTTTACAACCACTCTGAAGCTGCATCACCACCATTATTCTTCTCTGGGACTGAAAAAATAATAACAACAACACTTGCCCTTAAGAAGCAGTACACAAAACCAAAACAGCCAGCCTCTTTTACCTTCAAAACTAAGTTGCTTTAACAGAACACAAAAGCCATGCCAAAGGTCAGATGAAAGAGTAATGGCCTCAGGAGGCAAAGAAGTGTATTTACATATGCTGGTGGTGAAAAAAGGTACTTCTAAAATTGACATTTAGCAAAGCTGAGCAAGTGCATTTCATAAAGCCAGTCTAAAATTCTGCTGCTTGAACTTATGGCACAAAATGGGAATGACCAGAGCTGATGAAATATCATAGCACAAATGAAATTGTTTTCTAACAGAATAGTTAGCAACTGGGAATATTTCCTGCCTTTGTATACCAATTACTGCTCAATTACTGTCAGGCCACCACACTTCCCGAAGTAGCACCAGAAGGTCATTTATAACACTGGTAAATGAAACGTCTGCTACGTCAGTAAGCAGCAGTGTAGCTGTTTGTTAGAACTAGACCTTTAATTCAATAGATAATAACCAGGAAAACAATGTGATTGATATTGTTAGTTACTAAATTAATCATCTGGCATAATCGAATAATATTTAATAACAAAGATGATTTCATTCTTTTGGATGAGCAAAGCACTGGAAGAAAGATTCTTCTCCTTGATTACAGCTCTGGAAGAGCACTGCATTACTGCATTAGTAGCTGCTTCATTAATTACCTATTTGCTGCTGGCCAGATCAACAGCCAGCTGAGAGGGATGGGCATCTGCTCCCCTTGAAAGCGCAGGCATCCCAAGTATTCTGGGGAAACCATTTAACTGCCGTCACACCCAAACACCCATGCAGAAGAAACGGAATCAGTGTTTCCACAATCCAGTGGTTTCCAATGGTTTGGATCCCCCTTCCTGACAGTCTGAAGTCTGCATAAATCAGGGTTCCTACAAATTTTTTTCACAATAATTCTGCAACATAAGAGGAATTCATCCTCTAGGGACAGCAAAAGGTAACAGAGCTGAAGAATTCTAGCACTTCTGTGAGCAAACTCAAAACCAGTATTTGCACAACTTAAGAAGCTTACTGAATTGATCCTCAAATACTTTTCAGAACTAACCTCCTCCAGTGCTGGTACTCTTCCACCTCAAAGTAGGATACTTCTATTTCCTAACAGAAGAGAAAGAAAACTGAAATTTGCTGAAAGATGGAGCAAAAATCAAGAAAAACTCCTTCCACTTCTACTCAGAGAGCAAGGCACATGCAGAGAAGCCCCTGGCTTCAAGGACAGTTTAGCATTTGAGGAAAAATATCCTCCGAGGATTTTAAGCACACAGGATATATCTGGAGAACAGCCTGGCACTGTTGTATTGTAAGGAGGAAGAAAAGCATGATGTAAGAGAAAAACTTTGGTAAAGAGATTAATTATCTTAAAATTAGGGATTCTGAAATGAGTCATAAGGGGCAGGTTCCTCTCTGTATGGACTGGACCACTGCAAACTGGACCTGTGATCCATAAAGCCCAGCCTTCTCAGAGCAACCTGACATGAAACACTTGATCTGCTGGTCTTACCCCAAGCTTTTATTATGATAGAGTAAGGCCCAAAGTAAGTAATAGTAATAATCCACAAGTCTGCAGCTGTCAGCAGAACACATTCAGCGTACTTCTGGCCCCTTGTACACTACTTTTTGCATATGCAGAACTCCCTGTGAAAACACATGTTATCAGCACGTGTCACAGAACCTGTCAATGTGCATTTCCAAGTCCTCTCAGCATCTACAAAAATGCTCAGGCAGTAAGGCAGGCATTGCATGACAGCAATTTGGGAATTTTGGTTCTCAAAAACCAAGCACAAGCATTTCCAAGGCAGCTTTCCCCATATAATTGTATTGGTTTAGTCAGAGTTCCTTCACGTTCTTCATACAAGATGCTTCATTCCTATGCAAGAAGATTTTAAAATAACTCTCATGCTAGTGAGAAACAGAGGCTATTTATCTTAACCCATGTTTCTTGTAATTCTAATCGACCAGTACCTAAACTTCACTATTTAATTCTCATTGTTCATGTACAACTCTGTTCAGTTGAAAGAGCTTAAGGTTGGCAATTTCAGCTGATCATACAGGAAGGCAATGAAGTATCAAAAGTAGAAGGTGTTATAGGCAATTTACCTTTTAATTAATCTAAACTGGGAACTAAAATTATGATATGCAATTTAATTTTATGTTTTAATCACTCCCAATACAGCATTTTAATCTCCACAAGCACTCACATTTGGAGGGGTGCAATGCAGGGCTCATCTAAGCTCTCCACATCACTTTAAAACAGTTCCCAAATTTTAATTAACCCAAGAGCAACAGGGTTGTTCAAACTGGTCTCTGTACTAGCCAGAATTCAGTCAAGATCCCTAATCTTTGCCTCAACACTGAAAAGAAAAGGTCACATGAGAATACGAGAAACGAAAAGACTGCCATAGATGGCGCTTTTCCAAGCTAAGAGGAAGAGGGAAAAAAGAGCTGAAACCTGCTTGGAAATCTGTTTTCAGTGGGAAGGCTTATATCAGATGTTCCTCCTGGGGAGCAATCTGTGGTGAGCTATTCTGCCATAGGTCAGTGTGCAATCTAAACAGGAAAAATGGCTGAAAACATAC
This sequence comes from Aythya ferina, assembly GCF_964211825.1. Lineage (NCBI taxonomy): Eukaryota > Metazoa > Chordata > Aves > Anseriformes > Anatidae > Aythya > Aythya ferina. Next base: position 7,125,041 of record NC_140302.1, on the reverse strand, counting down.
AAGTAGACATAAAGGTCACAAATAGCACGACTAGGGAAGTTTAATACCCTGGCCTTGGTATTGGGCGTAATTGCAGGTACTCAATTATATTAATTACATAATTCATTACCTGCAAGTAACACACGAGGCATCTGCCACCGATATTTTAACTCCTCACATCCACTCAGGTTTGGTGATGGGACATTAACACAATGGGAGTGAGAAGACAGGTTAATGGAGAAAACATTGGACAAGTCTTTTCTGAGAATTGTTGGAAAAGCAGAAGCTGACTTACTTGCATCCCCACTCACCCACAGGAACCCACCTCCTCCATGCCACAGGTGGAGTCTTTTGTCTTTCATTTTAGCAAATACAAGAGAATTTTGCTTCATGGGATCAAGTACACATCTCCATCCCAGGAGAAATTTTAGATATAGAAAAAAAAATAACCTTCCACATAGTTTTATCCACAGTTACGGGAATATATACCAGAATAAACAAAAAATTAAAGCTAGGACATTTGGAATACTGTATGCATCCAATATGCATTGTGTTTTGTATTGGGATGAATACCAGCAAAGAAAAACTCTGAGGTTTGTGATTGGTATGCTTAAAAAGGTTTTAGTTCAGAATCAGTTTGTGTAGGTTCACAGCTGATGTACACCAAGCAACACAAAGAAAGCCTGCAACACATTACAGCCCCAAAACATGCTAAAGCTCTTCTCCCTGAAATAAACCAAGATAAATTCAGATGAGAATGTTTGTTAATAACCAGCCTCCAGGGGAATAGACGCACCCACATCATCTTTCCAGTTAGCAAATCCAGAAGCAAACAGCCCATCCACACGCACCGTAATACAAAGCATGTGTCAACTAAGTGCTGCCTTCAGGCTTTTGACAGGATGCCAAAGTGGTCCTTGGTAGCAGACACTTTGGGACCACTGTAAATAAAACTGTCAGAACAAGAAAAATGAATAGTATGAGTGTGAAAAAAAATATTAATTGAACTTGATCTGTACATCAATTTAGCCTCTGGGGCAAACTAAAATTACTTGGCTCTTAAGTACCCTAGGAACAGCCAAATCACTGTCCAGTGTGATTCATGTTCCAGGCTGAATCATCTGAACCAATTAAGAAAATTTGTCTCGCTTTGTTCTAAAGAACAATCGCTCTGGTCCATTTGGTACAGTGATGTTGCTTTGAATCTCTGTGGATGCAATGCATGAGGACAAGAGAAACGTTTAGCCAGACTGCTCAACAACTTTGTGCCTCTTTGTTCATGTTGTGAGCAACATGAAGATAAAGGACATGACCTTGCTCTGATACCCCATGCAGCTAAAATACTGCAAACCTGCAACTGCAGAATTGCTCTGTTCAACAAAGTGGGGAGAAACAAAGCCGAATTTTACTGGATTCTGCTGTCTATTTATACGGGGAAGAAATCCAGTAACAGCAAGAAACAGTTCAGAATACTGAGCTATATTGAGTACTACTCAATCTGATTTGGAAACACGTTTTTCTATGGTTTGAAATGGCTAGGAATGTAAGAGGTGACTTTCAGACTCAGGCAGCAACACGAGAACTACCATTCAGGCACTCCCTAAGCAGTGTGTACAGCTGGCAAGTCAAGACTGCTTAATTTCTTACTAGCGAATCTATCTCAGAGGTAAATAGACACTCAATAACAGAAGTGAGAGAAGAAAATGTGAAACTAATATCCCTCTTCTGCATTCACAATCATTTCCCACTAAATATTTACAAATAATTTATCCAAATCAGTCATAAGCAGTAATGATTCACACCTTGCCATAGTCAGCAGCAATTGATCACAGCACATTAACAGCCAGTAGTTGATGAAGGATCTTGCCCTTACCCAAGCAATACTTTTAATCCAGTCTTTCTCAAGATCAGGTTCCTGTCACCTTCCCCATACAAAGCTTCTTCCCTAACCACAGTCAATACTTCACCTTTTTAACCATACATAATTTTGCCACTTTTCATCCTCCTTCCCTATTTGTCTACCCCCTACCAGTACCTGCAGAACCAAAGAGTGAAACCCAATCTGTGATGGAGTGAACTTCACTTGATTTCTAGCTCACAGATAGCACATTAAACAAAATTCAGAGTTTTAAAAACATAAAAACAAACAGGTGTTCGCTCCACAAGTCAGGAATTCAACGTTACTTTGGTAACTAACAAATATAGTCTTACAGGACAGCCACAAACACATTTATAAAATTTTAACCAGTGACCACCTTGGAGAGATGCAGAGACTGGACGCATGGATATCCTTAGCACAGCTATTGAGTATCATGATGGCCAGTGCAGAAGATCCATTAATGAATGTCATAAGAAAGAGTCTAATTATAAAAAGATCACTTAGGTAGGGAAAAGGTGGCAGGCTCTCCTCTCAGCATGTGGAAGAACCACCTTTAGATGATTCTTCAACCCGCTGAAAACCAAGAAGCAATAGCTGGATCCAGTTCCATGGCACAGGTTGCTCTGACATCTTCCCAAGGAGCAGCCCACTGGCCAAAGGCCAGAAAGCTATCTAAAATAACATCACTCACCCAAAAATTATTCATAAAACTGAGTGTCCTGCTTCTAACCATCCAGTCTGAATTCTGGTCACGAACTCATTCCAAGAGTAGTGGAAAAGCCAACAGCACCTCTAGCCAGCCTCAAAGATAAAGCAATAGAAATGACAACTGTCACAATTGCAGACAATTTGCGAAAGTTATATCTTTGCACATTTTTACTGCTCTTTTCAGAAGTTGATGATTCAGAAAGAACTGGCAGGAAAGAGTGGATACTCAGCAAATGTGGCTTTGCTTATTTTCATCACAAAGATTGGTGGTAATCATATCTGTAATAGTGTAACCGGCTTCCTTCCCAGCAGCAGATCGCCTTGCCCCTTCCTGGCCATGCTCTGTAATGTTCAGTACACATACACACCTCTCCTGTGCTGAAAAAGCCTGAAGAACACGGCTTCACAAGACAGCCACGTCCATCCGCATCCATCACAATTCTGCTGGTACTTCACGCACAAGGGAGAATGGCCATGGAAAGATCAAACAAAAATGAAGCAGAAGCAATAGAGAATAATCGAGATGCTTCGTGTGAGATGCTGTTTGCCCTCCGTGCTCTCCAGGAACTGCCCTCTGCCTGCCAGCAGCAGTTACCCTAGCGACACAACCTTCATCCAGTCCCATACAGGTCTGGGCACAGTGATCTACCTGGCCTTCACACTTGATTCCTGTAGCAAACTGCAGCTGTGAATTGCAATGAAAACCATGAAGCCCAGCAAGCCCCAGGTGAGTTTCTAACCAAGACTGGTTCTGAATAGCATGTCACTCAGCTGCTTGGTGCAAAACAATGTCTGCCTGTTTCCATGCTCATGTAATGCTTGTCACGGCCTTTAGCCATCAGCACAGGTGGCACAAAGCCTCTCCCTCAGACCTCTGGCCACCAGAAAACAGCACTGGAAGTGCTGAAACAAAGAGACTGTGCCCGTTAGTGGCTGCATGTGGCTGTCTTGGAAGGTTTTATACACAGGACATTAATTTGGTGGAGAGAAAGAATTTAAGACAAAGCCATCAAGAGAAAACCGCAGGTTTCCTTGCCATCCTCCACCAGATTAACTAACATGCACAAGCTTAAAGCTTTTCCTTACACAAATCTACCACGGGGCCGAACAAGCCCTGTGCTCTCCCCTGCCCCAAAAGCTTACTCGGTACGTCCTGCTGCAATTCAGAGGTGTGCGGGGCTGAATGCTGGCAGTGGGACATCCCACAGGCTGAAGTCTTCTCTTCCAGTTTGTTGGCGTTGTGAAGAGAGGCTGCTATTGCAACTTCGCATGTTCACTGCTTACCTCCTGAGTACTAAGTTAGTTTCCATTAAAATCTCCTGTTCTGTGACTTGTGTTTTACCAGCAGATGCCAAAGTGAGAGACAATTCCTGTGGCTTTGCATTAGGATATGAACACAGTGAGGCTGGCGTTGCTTTGGGCTTTCCACCACCTTTCAGAACTCCTGGAAGTCCACTGTGTAAGTTTCCCAACGCAAACAACGATCCACACTGCTTTCTCCTACAAGCTTTCAAGTTGTGACCCATGTATACCAAGGCAATCTGAATCTTTTATTAAGGAGTCTGATGAATATTTCTCTTAATTAAGCCAACATGTAAGAGGAAAAGAAAAACTACTTGTAGCTGATGACTACATCACTTGAAATAGGCACTTGCAATAACATATTTCAAGAGTATGACAAATGGCCTTTAAGAGTTCAAATTTCTTCAAGTTAATATCCCTTCTGAGAAGTTATGAAACAAATACTAAGCTGATGTTAGCAAGCTGTTCCTTTTTTTATTCTTAAACATGTATATATATGTATATATATATATTCTTAAACAATTTAAGAAAGTGCTTAACTAAATCATCATTTGTAAATTAAAGAACTGCTTAGGACATGCATTTTCATCCCAACTGTATGTTATTTTACCATTTAAAGCAGGGCAGTGGGACTGGCATGCCAATAAATGACACCATGTCAGCTCCAAGAGTCCCTTCTGCACCAGGCACACTGACACAAGCAGCCCGGGGAGCACAGCCAGAAGAGCTCCCCGAGCCCACCACCACTGCCCTTGGCCCATGCCCACAGCTCACACATTTTAGCAGCACCCAGGGCATCTCACTCCCCATTACACACAAGGCAGACAATGTAACTTAACTAAGCAATGCCCACAGCAAGTCCAAGAGGCTGTGGCTCAAGAGCGAGATAGATGTTTTAAAAGACTTTATGTTATGAGTAAAGTTCCAAAGAACCCAGGAAATTTATTACATCCCTTGCTAATTTATTTCAGTGGTTAATTACCTTCAGTAAAATATTTACAGCTTGTTTACACTGTGAACTTTAATAATTTTGACTTCCAGTCATGGTATTTTGTTACACATTAGACTGCAAGCATAAAGACCCTCCAGCAATGAAAACTGTTGCTACATAAAAAAAATAACATTTTTTTTAGGAGAACTGCCTTGATTATGAATCTTGGCCTCAGAAGGGAACCTTACGCTGTCTGGGAAGCACGTCTGCATTTCTTACCTTGGAATTCTGGTTCACGTTCAGGAACACGAACACCACATCTCACAGACAGGGACAGCACCATGGTAAGAATGCAGCCTGGCCCCAAACCCCCTCACAAGGCAATGGGCACTTGAATGCACGGCGGCTGAGCTGATTCTTATCAAGGGACAGCAAGGAGGGACAGGATCACAGTATACTTAACCTGAAAACATTAAAAATCCTTGAAATAGTTCAAACACTGCCACAAGTGTTGCTTGAAACCAGAGCATTTACAGGCAATTGGCCATTATAACCACGTACTTTGCAGTCCCAGTAACAAAAGCTAGGTTCCCTGTGACTTCCATGAGAGGCTACCAAGCGAGACTACAACAGCCAGCAGAATTCAGCTCTTCAGTAATTACAGCTCAGGAGTTAACAGAAAGAGTATGGCTAAGGTTAACATGGGGGAGAGGGAAGGAACAGAAAAAACAAACAAACAAACAAACAAACAAACAAAAAAACAAACAACTACTTTTCAGCAATACCTTCCTTAGTAATCAGAATTAAAAATATATTACAGGCTCTATGTGAAATTAATACATGATTCATGGTGAAGCCACAATGAAGATGTTACTATCTCCTACAGCATCACGGCTACCCGTCTTTAGATCATCAGAACGAACTATTAGCTCATTTGTTTCCCTCCAGGGCTTTGCAGGAACACAAGAAATTTTTGCCCATTAGAAAATACAGAATTTATTTATGTTGCAATAGACTAATGGAAACTGGAGTAGAGAGTGGTGTACAGACCAAGAGACCAGGAGTAACCACGGGTTACTCCTTCGTCATTCCGGGGGCAGCAGAAACAGGACTGAAATTGCACCCAGGCCTCTACCCTGCATCCGAAGAACCACCAGGGTGCAGCAGAAGATAGCGCTTGCCAGCACAGAGTGTTTTTCTTTATGCTACATATTAAATCTCATACCCTGTTAATGTGTATTTAGTGATTATTGGCATGAGTGTACATCAGGCTACAGGTATAGATACATATATATTATTAAACGTTTGTGTCCAGAAGTATTTTCACTGAAACAGGCTCAGTCTGTTATTAAATGTAAAAGTTATAGGTGTCTCCTCGTATGATCCAGTTTGGCCCAAACGTACACAGGATAACAAAACACGTATAAAGAAGCTTTCAAGATAAGGAAAGCATCGTGTGTGTTAATTCTGGATCTCAAGGCACAATACTAGAGAAAAATACAAGGAACACTCAACTCGCGGTCATATTCAGTACAAATTCAAAAGTTGAATGTTTAAATATGTTTTGATACTTAGTTGATAGCCTGTATTTGAAGAGCCCTTTAAACAAATAATTATAACCCTAGAATATTTTTCTTTAGGTTAGCTGAGTTTCCTCATCTGCGAAAAGAAGAGCTTCAAAAGCTCTTCTCACTTTATTTGCAAATATCACTGCATTCAGTGCATCACATTAACCGAAACAAAACAGCTGATGTTTTGGGTCATCTAATTAAATGCAAAGTACACATTTGTGTCTCCTTCATAGACTCACAACAAGCCAAGAACAGAGATACAAGGGAGGAACCAGTTCCTACCCTTCTCCACAAGCAGCAGGCCATTTCATATGCAAACTACTGTCCTCTTGGAAGAGACATGCTTCTGACAAACAGAAAAAAAACAATTATCACTCTCTACAACTACCCCAAGGAGGCTACAGCAGGGTGGGGGTCAGTCTCTTCTCCCAGTCAACAAGTTATAGGACAAGAGGGAATGGCCTCAAGTTGTGCCAGGGGAGGGTTAGGTTGCATATAAGGAGAAGTTTTGTCACTGAAAGGGTTGTGAGGCATTGGAATAGGCTGCCCAGGGAAAGCGGTTCAGTCACCGTCCCTGGAGGTCTTCAGAAAACATGTAGATGTGGTGCTGAGGGACATGGTTTGGAGGTAGACTCGGTGGTGTTAGGCCAGCGGTTGGACCTGATGACCGTAGAGGTCTTTTTCAAGCTAAATGATTCTATGAAATCAGTTGTGCTCAAAAAATACAGTTGGTCCTCATCACAAAGATGTAACATGGTAAGTGAGCCTGGATTTGCCTGAGGTTAATGCACATCCTTCTGCAATGCTGGACAACTACTCCTCCAAGGGAAGCTGTGTACCCAAAAAATCAGCCCCATGCGTTTTCTTCCCCTCCTCCTTTTTTACTCTTCTCAAAAATCACCTTACTGGGGAAGTTCAGAAGAGCCAGAAGCCTTAAAGCAAAACAGTCATATGCCTTTTAGGTCAGGGAATAAAGATCCCCATTACCCTCACTAAGAGGCAGAGTGACAAATTCATGCTCTGGCAGATTCTCTCCAGAAGGAAATAAGGACTAGAATTCTAGCAGAGATGGAAGTCTAGGAAAATAAGACATTTATAGTAAAATTAAAATAGCTAGGAAAAAATGCTCTAAGAAAAAATCAGCTGGCTATAACAGGAAAAAAGCTCTGCAACTGGATGGCACATTCACGCCAAGATGGAAAATTGATGCTGCTGTACTAAAAACACCAACAGTTAATGCTGTAGAAGCATAGCAAAAAATCCTGTAAAACAGCCAAATAAATCCATGATGGGGAGAAAGCATTATGCTCATTCGTACAGGTAGAGGAAATAGCCATTTAAAACAATTCCAAAATACTACAGATTTAGGAAATAGAGATCTATACCTTCCATAACTCCACCTAAATATCCCTACCCATGTAGCATACTTAAAAACAGATAAGCGTAAATGCAACTTTTAAGGAGCATTATACTTTCCATCATACTAACAAGGTGGTACTTTAAATAGTGCTGTTAAAAACATGACAAATACAATTTAAATGGTATTTTTTAAAAAAATGCAACTTGAGAAAAAGTGTTGGTTTAGTTCTGCCTTTCCTAGAGCCGTACTTTATTTACACAGGAAAAAAGATGCAAACAACAAATCCTAGCTGTACAGTTAACAGCATGCCTATTATTACTTTGGCATGGTTACATCATATTTAAGTTAGCAGATCCAATTAGGCCTGCATGACATAAAATCAAAGACAACTACCATATGGGCATTTCCTTTTTATAATGTGTTGTTCTCAGTAAAACCAAAAAAACCCAACCCACTAATTAAAGTAAAAGGCCATTTAAAGATTTTTAAGGCCAATCATGTTATTTCTCAAAGAAACAAATTAGTTTCCTGTGAGAATGCTGGGGGGAAGGGTGAACACAATGCACGCAGCCAGGCCACACACTCCTTATTTTCGCATTTTGTTTACAGGCTCATGAAAGTCCCAATTAATCTCATCAGAAAACAGTCTTTCAATGCACGCTTTCTATCATAAATCTAAAGCAGGCATATTTGACATTACATTTCCAAATCAATGGGAATTATTTGGTGAGGAAAACAGAGAAATCTTAAATTGCAGAGATACCCATGGGAGCAGCAAGGATTACAAGGAACGCAAAATGCATAAAACCACTTGTCTGATGTGTTAGTGACCAATGATGTGCTGCTGCAGATGTAGCAGCACTGAAGCAGAAGGCTCAGGAACTGCTGGCCCATATGGCCCATGGTCCCAGCTCTAAGGATGGGTACAACTCGGTACAACTCACCCAACTAGGACTCAGGTCCCTGAAGTAAAGCATGTCACAGCACATACGATGCAAGCAGACACCTTCAACTTCTTGTGATCAGAAGCACTATGTAAACAGACAGCATCTCATGCTTTCCTGCTCCAATTTATTAGCAGCTTCCCCAAAACTATGCCGGATGCACACACTCATATTCCCAAGGTAGTTTAAGTTTCCAAATTTCAACAGCTCAGCCTGACCTGTGCAGCCTACAAGCTCTGCCAGAAGAGAGCAGAGACTAGCAAAGCCTCCAAAAAAAAAAATTCTGCAATTTAGGCACTGAGAAAGGTCACTGAAGAAAGAGAAGAGCGATGTCTTCACACGTTGCTGAGACAGTGATCAGTACAGCAGCCTTTAGGCCACAGGTGCCTTGTTACCCCCACTGTAAGGCAGCCCTTGAGCTCCAGTGATTTCTGCAGCCACAAACTGCACTCCTGTCTCATGGATGGGATGAAAGATGACCTCAAGGTCATCAAAGAATATGTTATTACTCATCTCGCTCAACCCAGCTACTGCATTTAAATATGCTATTAAAATGCTCAGAATTAAAGGACTACCAGTGATTTGGAAGCTTTACTTAACAGTATACAAGGAAGCTCACATGGTGAAAGCCTCAGCTGGTTGAAGGCAAGGCTTACCTGCACCAAACTGCCCATTTGCTGGCTTTGACAGTATTGAGAGTAATGTGAAAACATTAAATAAAAGGTAAATGAGTAAGGAACTGGAAGATGATACCTCATAATAAATCTAAAGGAACTGGAAGAACAAATCAGGTCAATGACTTCCATGTCCTTCTCAAAACAGTTTTCTTACTAATATGACAAAAAAGATTACCTGGAACAAAAAATAATTGGTGCGTGAAAATAAAGACAAACATACAAAGCTAGTAAGAGTCACATAAAGCCCTGTTCACAACAAATATATATATTTTAAATATGCCTGGCAGCTTTAGGCTAACACTTATGATACCTGAGGACAAAACCAGGTGTTTCAGCTATTCAAGACTGTGCATTCAGAGTTTGCTCAGAGCCCAAAATTAGCCCTTTGATGAACAGTGACAAACCAGCAGGTGGTGCAACGTGTTAATAGCGTTTTCTCATTCCCCAAGCAAGGAGCCATGCACAAATCCAGCCCAACTTCAGCCTTCTGCTACCTCCCCAGACAAGGCACCCCCAGGGTTGTCAGACAGGGCTGGGAACAACCACTGCCATCTCCTGCTCCATTCACATAGTGGCCCTGGGCTTTACTACAGCATTATGAGGGGTTCAATAAACACACAGATGCACGTGTTTTAATGAAGACTACACTTCCTTCAGAACACAGTGCAATAGACGTACAAAGAATGCATATATATATATATATATATATACACACACATACATACACACAGCTTTCTACTATCACCTTGTCATCTCTTGCTGGCCATACTGACAGGTGTAGGTTTGAAAACTACTTACAGGAAACATCTGGATGTAAGTTCATGCATACACTATCCAAAACTCAGCTAGCCATACATACCTTGAGAAAATTTGCAGCTCTCCCCTTCAATAAGCCTGTGCTTCTGCCAGCCTCCTCCTAACAAACACTTTAGAACTATATTGCTAGATTATATGAGCATAATTCTGAGTTATTTATGCATTTGCAGGTTGCACATGCATGTAACCACTATGTCATTGCCAAAGAGTTGGGCTTTTCTTAAGTTCACGTTACATTCAGCTAATGTAACACAGGTGTTAAAAACAAGCCTAGGAAGGCTTTAATGCAGAAACTAGTTAGCTTATTGCATGGTGCATAGGTATCAGTGTATCTAATTAACCAGAATTAACTCTCAGCTTTCGTGCCTCCCCAGTCCCTGGGTGCAGCGCCTGGATGGGCACTGTGGGGGCTCCAGATGAGGCTCCCTCAGAGTACAAGACAAAGTTTAGAAACCATCTCGGTTTGCTCATTAAAAGTTGAATCCTTCTTGCTCTGAAGTCTGTGCTATGCTATTTCGGGGGGGGGGTGGGGGGTGGAGAGGAGAGGGGAAGAGGAGGAGGATCGGAATTTTTAAAAAAGTGTTCCATTTCCTTTTTTTTTTTTGAACAGTTTCATAAGCATCATTTATAAATTACAAACATAAATGAAGTTACATCATCTTTACATTTCTATACAGAAGCCTGACTACTCAAGGCTAAAAAAAAAAAACAGCGCAGCAGATCTCAAGAAAGAAGTCCTTCAGACCTGCCCTCTGAGTAGGCTGCAACCAGAAATGCTACTTTTCTCTGCCAAAACAATCTGAGCTATCCCTGAATAGCTTAAGATACAAGTATTCAAAACATCACTTAAAGGAAAAATTAATAATAATAATAATCAACATTCCCTGCTTTTCACACACACGGAATCAAGAACCAGAATCTCACTCTAAAGGATCCCTTTGCTTTATTCCCCTGGCTGTTACATCACCAGCAAAGCCCCCCCTCCTCCCTCCCCCCCATCACCTGAAACCAAATCTTCCAGAGTTTTAAAAATCTTCAGATTTCCTCCTAGCAGCAGGAATTCAGTCTCCTGCTTCCTAGCTCCAGCTTTAACATGTTTTCTTGCAATGCCAAACGAGTCAGCCCTTCTTCGCTGGTAAACAGGCAACGTTAATGAGCCCTACACACTGCACATGAGGGGGTTTGTTGGTGTGGTTTTGTTTTTGTTTTTTAGGGATGGGGTGGCTTACTTAACTCCTTGCTTGCTTTAAGCATTGATCAGTCCCTTCCTAAGAACAGCCTGAGAACCACTACTGCATTTGCTGCGAGGTAATCGTAACATTTCTGTGCACATCCAAATGACTCTAGGTTTAATGCGAGTGAGAAGCAACTATGTTTGTAGGAAGAAGTAAGGATTTTTGATAAATTATATAAGTTTTAAAATATTTAAACCTAAAGAAACTGAGCAAGACGGTTTAAGTAGGAACCACGAGACTCAACCATCAGCAGACAAAATCAGACAGACCAATAACCTGTCAAAAACGGAGGGAGATCTGTGAAACACAAACCAGGAGAGTGCGGCTGGAAGAAACAAAACACTGCTTTGGCAGCGGGAACAGGCGCAGAGGGCAACCTGGCCTCCACTATCCACCCTCTGGCCTGTCCCCAGAGTCTTTTGAACCAACTTGTTGGGTTTTTCCAAGGAGCTGAAAGACTCTTATAGAAATATTTAAACTTTTTAGTTCTGCACAAAGTCCGAGAGCCTAAAATGCCTATAAATAAGAGCAGTCTTTTGCACTTTTGTACATTGCTCCTATTTCCTCGAATAGGAGCAAAGATTCCTCAAAGATTCCATGGCAGAAGGTTAAGGGAGTAATTTTCACCTTCCCCTCAGCAACACTGACTGTACAGAAATGCCCAAGGATTGCCTGTTTGGCTGTGCAGTGTAATTCAGGCCTAATCCACGTGAGAAAGCAATATAGGAGTTCAACAGGTGAGTTTTGCCAGCAGAGCTGACACAGTTATTCTAGTGGAAACAACACACAGAGCAAGGCTATCTGGATTTCCAAAACATTCCTGTGTATCACCTATGCAGCTGTTTCCAGTCTCCTTAGCTACTTGTAACACAGGTTTCCATGTGAATCAGGCCCATCCTCAAAAAACAGCAAGTTGTGGAATTTAAGACACTCATACAAACGCTGCTATTTGCTTAATTGGTATTTCTGAGCAACCAACCATTTAGAAACACTCAGAAGCAGCTGGTGGACCTGGAAGATCTCAGAAACCAAGGAACGGCAGCAAGAGCCCTGACCAGAACTCCAGGTAATTTGTTTCATTCTGAGTTTGTCAGTGTATGATTTAAAATTGTTGGGTTCCCAGAGGTTAAACATTCTGAAAAAAAATACAAGAATACACAGCAGGATTTGCACAGACTGTAAATGCCAAAACTATAAATCTTAAAAACCCATAATTTGTTTCTTCTCAGTCTTTGAGAATTAATGGGATTATTAAATGCAGTGTATCAGAAACGAGAAGAGTTTAAGCCTTCATTAATTTATGAAACATCTGATTAAGCAGCATTGCCTGTGTCACTCCATGCAACGAAACTTCCTGTGCAGTCTTCCTAGAAATAGTTTTAACTTGAGGTTACTCTCATTCATGCAATATTGCTGCTTTTTATGACATGTTTTTAACATCAGTGTATAAAACCAAGACAACAGCAGCCTAATAAATGACTGTAGTTTGAAACAAACAAACAAACAAAAACCCTCAAGAAATGGGGAATCTTACCAGTAATGAAGAAAAGAATCCAAAGCCAAATGCAACTGCATCACCACCTACTGGGCAATGATCAATATAGTCTTAATGCCAGATCAGTCAAAAAAAATTGAAGGTGACATTTTGCGATGAAAACTCTGACGGTCTCTAAGATGATGGATTATGATGTGCAATTTGAATCAGCATCAACCAGTCACGACACAGGAGAGCAGTCCAAAAAGGCATGGTATTTTGAAATGGCAATATCAGAAGTGAAATTAATGGCACTACCATGACTTGGCTCACTCTCAGCTCCAAAGCACTTTGCAGGAACTGACTCCAATAATCAAAATGGAAGCAGCTGTGTAGCACCTGAAGCTGAGCACTATACCATCAGCCTGAACGCAATGCATCTAGTGAAGCTTCAAGACTTGCCTATCCTCAGGAAGCATGCCACAGCTTTGCAGACTTCTTTTCACAAGGACAGACAAAAGGAACATACACAGATATAAACCAAAATAGCCCTAGGCAAAGAAAACACAGAGTTATCTCATGGAGGCTTCCGAGGGTACTCTCTATAGCTACAAATGTCTGAAAAAAAAAGGGAAGGGAACTCATTTCCATTATCTGCTCTTTCCACTCTTCTATTAACGACAGATCTCTGAAGGGACCCTGTTGACAAGAGAACTTAAAAATTTCCTAAGCACCTACTGTAAGCGCTGTGGGGAATAGGCAGCCATCCCTCACAGTTCCTTCACCCATCATGAAAAGACGGAGATCTTGAGCATCTCTGAAAATACTGAGTTCAAAACCAGCATGTTCTTAACTCAAGTGGTATTGGAAATGCAAAAATAACCACATGCTTCGATGCCCTGGATCTTCAGTGGAAAATCACCGACTGACAGAACAACCTTTGCTGAAATACCTGTCCATATGAGGCATCAGCACTTGACTGAAAAAATACCCCCAAAACATAAAAACAAAATCCCCAAATCCAGTAACAGAAGCACAAAAGAAAAAAATAAAGTTTTGTTTGTTGCTAGCTTTCTCATTTTAAAAATAAAAATTAAAAAATAGCAAGAGTATTCATTTGGGGGGCTTACTTCATGCGAGTTCTCTCCTTTTAAATGAAAACCCCGCTGCCTGAGAAACATGGAAGGAGAAGTGAGCTTGCTTTTGTGACCTGCGTGGGCAGAGCAGAGGGAAAGATGGCTTCTTGCAGTACTGTTTGAATACTAATCACAATTAGGGGAAGATGAGTGCATCTTCACCCAGTGGGAAGATTCACAACAACTGCATACATGGTATGTGATTAGCAACTGTGAAATGCTGCATTTACTACAGTGCTCATTTTGGGAAATAAGAAAAAAAGAAAGAACTATGTTAAATGTAAATGTGAATTAAAGTAACCAGCGGAAGGAACTGCTTAGCCAGAATTTAAACATTACATTACTTGGAACGTAGCTTGCTGTATCCAAATCACATGTAGAAATTCAGAGGTGGGACTGTGAGTAACGGACCACTGAGAGCAGATTTGAGAGAGGCAGGATGGGGAACACAGGTAAATGGTACAGAAGACCTATACTGCTTAATTGGAAGTGCAATTTGCACTCAAAGTGAGCCATGAAAAATGGCTTTGCTATAAATAGGAGTCTACTGTATATTGCATGAACCGCACACCGCACTGAAATCCTGGAAGGAAGCAATTGCTACTGTTTGAGATTAAAACCATCTCAGAGACCCTAGGCTGTGCAGAGCTAAGGCAAGAGAGGGGAAAGAAAGATTAAGGGGCAGGTAGCATCAGCGATGCTGGTACTTGCTATACCCTTCTCATTCCCACTTCGGGAAGAGGCAGGGAGGGGATGACTAAACCCACACAAAAAATCTTAGGAGGGGAGGGCATGCAGAAGCAGAAACCACAAGGGACAGGAAACAATAAAGATAGCACTGACAAAAAGAAGCATGTCCAAATGAGCTTCTCACAGATTGCTGCTTAAATGTGATGTGTATAACAAGGATTTAACAATCTGCTCCTTTCATCATAAGTCACTCAGCAACGTCCATATGAAAGATTTAATCAGCGCATTCACATATATACAGAACATACTGGATTGAACGACACATATTACCTTAAAAATATGTATCAAAGTTTCTCAGATGCTACAGGGCATGAAAATGCAATGGAGGTATCTGAAAGCAGGAAGTGAGACTACAGAACACCTCATTTTTCTAGGCAGGAAAACAAAACCATATTTGAAAGGAATCATAAAACTGTAGGAACAAAATGATTTCTGATCTAATTTAAAGGATTATCTAAAAACTTAATAATCTCCGCTTGTAATTAGATAAATGGCATAATCAGATTGATTAAGCTTGTCATTTACAGTAGGAGTACACATTCCTCTTCTATATAAAAACAAAGAAACAAGAATGCTCAACTGAAATATTCTGAAATTGAGAAATACCAGCAGGTCAAAGCTGAACGACGAATGGGTACAGTGCTAACATATGGATACCATCAAAGTATTTTGGATTAGCCTGAAAAGCTGGTTTTGCACAGCACTGATTCATCTTTCTTAACTTTAAAAACAAACAAAGGAAGAAACAAAAAGCCCGTCCTTTTCCTGTCCCCATTTCTAGGTAGCTGTCTGCCTCTGCCATCCCAGAGAGGCACGTACAGCCCGGCTGGAAGCATGACTTGCCGCTACAGGTTGCTGCTTCAAGAAGATATTGCCATGCTGATCTCATTCATCAGTGTGCCTCGCTAATTTTGGTAAAGAGCAAGCAAGCAACTGTGGGAACAACAACAAATGAAGACCATCCATTTAGCTGTCACCTTGACCGATCTCAGTTTCCACTTAACTGTTACCACCTTGAGTATTCTCATCTTCCCCAGCCACTTCCCCAGAAATGCAAATGCCGGATCCCTTGAGCTGCCTCCAGGAGCCTGTCCATCCTCAGCAGCTTTGGAAGTGGTGAAAGAAGAAAAACAGCCAGCACATAGTGCCAGTTACAGATGCTGTTGTATACACAAATTATTATAAACCATCAGGAAAGTATGTGTTGTTTTCATCCGGTTATTCTCGCAATCTGTAATATACTACAATGACTTTCAGGCAGGGCAGTTCACAAATTTGGTGCAGATGTACCCTTCCATCTCTTCCAACCATTCCATTCACAGATGACCCTAGGCTGTTTCTTTAACCACCACTGAAAAGTCTCTAACAAAATCACCACGCAAACTTTGCAGATGTGTTTAAAGCATTATCCTTCTTGTTGAAAGTTCATACACACAGATCTAGCCCCAGAAATGATAGGTAACGAAGTGTTTCCACTTCTTTGGGAACAGTTTTGTGAGTATTTTGTTGCATCTCAAAAGCCTTAAAGAATAATTAAAAAACAAACACCATAATGCATTGAAAATGCTGAAGCTAAAAAAAATAATCATGAGTTTTATCAACACTACTCAGTTGGAATGAGACAAGACAGTGCATTAGGACACTGAAGACATTAACATAAGCCTAATGCCATTAATGACTAAGAAAACCTGGCTTTTCAAAGTGAAGGATTGCTACTTCTATTAATAGGCAAGAGGCTGCATAAAACTTTAGGATCAGCAACCTGTACTGACTCACTCCTCTGCAAATTTTTAATTTACTGACAAAGAAAACAATTGCACAGGACTCCATACAAAGTAAAAGACATTTCCACTCACATCTGCTCTGGATGAGCATGATTCTTCAGCTTACTTGCCTGTGTTAGCCGAAATGTCAATAGCTGCAATAATAAAAAGTTACTCTGGGAGCAATGCCTTATCTCTTGAGTACAGCAAGAGGAGTGATTCACAAGAGCGTAATAGCTTTGAAACAGTCACGAGGCCAGTCGCTTTATCCTAGACCTATCCCTTCAACAACAAGGACAAAAACTCCAAACCTCTTCCCCCTCCCCTTGCCAAACATTCTAAAATCATAAGTATAATATAGGCATTAAACAGTCTTAGAGTACATACCACAGAAAATTAGAGTACATACCACAGAAAAATAAATAGAGTTGAAGGTAAATGCTGTAAGGTTCCATTTGACTGGTTTTAAATCATCAACACTAAAGTATGCTAATAATTTATGTCAATGTAAGACATCAGAGCAAAATATTCTGCACCCTTTCTCTAAAAATACTTATGAAACATTATTATTATCCTTGCTATGAGAAGAAAACTGGGGTTTTGCTCATAAAATTCGTTGGCCTCCTAAAACATACTAAAGCAGCAGCTTTTCTACATTTATTTTATAAAATGCTGGTCACTGAATGTGACTGATTAACTGTGAACAGAAAATTTGTATTTAGTTCATTGCGGATAAGAAAAAAAAAAGACATGTTATGTGCTTTTCCTTTCCCATGATGTCATACTTACTTCTAGATATTCTCTAGTGCTCAAAACGCTACAAATCATTGTATTTTCTTTCAAGGAATTTTTATATATTTAACGATATTTCAGTGCTAATAATTGAGCAGATGAGGAATAATGTTTTTAAGAAATAGCTGGAACTGCTCCAAAATCCTCTTCTGGAGACCACTAGACATATGCTACTTCCTGTAACCTACACTTTGCAAGAACTAATTTTCCTGGAATTTCATACAGCTTATTATTACAAGTAGCATTCCAGACTCCTTTTACCCCAACTCTTATGAGAAAATATGTCCAAATTCTTCCTTGCAATTGTGATAGAAACCCAGTAGGGACAATAAAGTTCCTTCTCCACTCCCCACAACAAACATGCCAGTTCCAAAATTATTCAGAAGAGGGAAAGTAGAAGAAATGGACCAAGCACCAGCTGAAGAAATTGTTGGAAGGACCAAGTATAAGGCAGTGATTGCACAGCACTCCTCAGTCAAAAACCAACAATGGGCACATCACACTTTTCAACAGGGAGATGGGTACAACAATGAATGGTTTCTTCTCTAAGCAAACCCACACAGTTTGTGTAGCTCTGGGTTTTGGCCAGGTTATACATAAAGGAAAATGTATTTATGCTTATCCATGATTTTGAAAAGCCTTGCCATTTCTGAAATATTATGTCTCTGATATTTTAACTTTAATATTCTAAGTCTAATACCTAGAAGTCACTAGAGTACTCTTCAGTCAGCTGATCTGGGTCATAGCACAGACATAAAAAACCACCTCTTCCAGCCATGCACAAACAGGGGTACACACAGAAGCATGTATTATATGTTTGAGACAATAAACACTGAATTTCCTTTCCACTTCTCATATTAACACAGTCAGAGGATTCAAAGAAATGGCATTAGAAGGAGAATGTATTGCTCTATAACAAAGTGTGAACTCCATCACTTTCTTGTCATTTTCAAAGCAAATTATGGAACAAAATCATTCAAATTAAGGGCAATTACCATCCAGCTTCCAGCAGCTAAACAGAGCCAAATGCCAGGCAGCTCTCCTCACGACATTCCTGTGGAGGGATAAAATGCATTCATCTGGCCCAGCCTGCTTTTGGGTTTATTCACAAATTTTATTTCTTTCTCTCCCTCATTGTCCTCTGTATCCTCCTCCTCCATGATTCATCTTTGCATATTCTTCCCATTCCTACTGCCCTTCCCTTCTCTTCAAATCCTCACACAGCTCTCTTCAAGAAAATGAGAAAAAAATAAAGTATCAGATCCTTGTCTCAAGTTGCAGCTTCCTGACATGGGCTTGAGGTCCCAGCTAATAGAAACTAAGGACCTTCTTAAAAGCAACTACACTGAGTCCGAAGAAAACTGAAGATGCATGGCCAGTTCTAAAGACCTAAGTGATCTTCACCAATCCGCTATTTCGATATCCAGTCTGATCAAAACTATGAAAAACTACTGCGGTAAAATGTCATACCACCTGATGACCCTAGCCCCAGGGGGCACCGATGGGATTTCTGTGTCCATACTGCCCAAGGTGCTAATACAACGATGGCAACTTCCTGCACATCCCCTGCTGCAGAGCTAACCACAGTATCAGTGCATTCCACTATTCCAGGAAGAAAAGTATGAGAACACAATTGGGGAAAATTCTGATTAGTAACAGTGATTTTCTTATTACATGGAGAAGTAAGAGTCTACCAGGTTTTTGGCAGAACAGCATTGAATGTGGACGTCTTAACTAGCTGGTTCCACCCTGTAGTTCAGAAACTCCTCCTCCCATACAAATCAATATTTTCAAATAATGTTACTGGAGTTGGTGCTATAGTGCTTTGAAAACAGTGGATTTCTGCAGAATTCACATATTATACTGTTAGTAAAGACACTTTTTTTTTTTTTTTTTTTTTTTCAACTGAATTCAGAATACAAGGGTATTCTGAATAAATCTCAGAAATCTGGCTGTAAAGCACAGGGTACTAAATAAACCTTCCTTCCAAATATTAACATAAAGGGAAGCTTTTCTCAGACACATAATTTGCACTTCCATACGGATTCAGTGATCCAGAATCAGAAAAACGTCACTCAGTCACCTCTCTAAAATAACAGGAAAGCATTCATTAACTGGACTTACTATTAGCATGACACAGTTCATTAAGTATGCTACTGTCTTCATTGGTACAGGAAACTGTTTATAATTCTGCTGGACGTGTTCAAGCTTCCCTTTCACTAGGGCTGGAAATGAAAGAATCTTCCAGATAATGCAAGCCAAACATCTGGCACATTCAGAGAACACTTGCATGCTAATGATGGTGGGAGAAGTAATATCTCTCATCAGTTCATTTCATAACAATCATGTAGGTTGTGTGGTGAGATAGGAAGTACAGAAACTTTTTTCTTTTATTTTTCCACTCCCCATCGGGCACTCAGATTTGTCTCACTGTCTGTGCATATCTACTGGCACCCCAGATGTCTGTGAACTAGAAAGACTACATCAGCACTGCCACTACTTACTGATTTTACATTCCCGCAGGTCTGCTGAAGTTAAGTTCCATTTCTTAAGGGTTACAAGTAAATTTTTGCCCATGGAGTATGGCGTCAATCCAAGAGCCATTTTCAATTGCACAAAGCAAGAGTTCAGCACTTGCTTCTGCTACCAACACTGCTCGGGCTTTGCACACACGTGCACAGCTGTGGCATAGACTCCGGCACCACCTGCCCCTCTGAAAGCCCTCAGCACTCTCCACAGTGCAACTGGTAATGGTGTGAAAGCTGCTCAACTACCAGCACCTGGTAGGAGAGGTGTGACGGACCCTGGGGCAGGACCTGGAACTGTCCGAGGCAGCACCCCGAACACAGTACATCCCTGCTCCCTTCAGCAAGCTGGAGCTCCTCTTCAACCCTGCTTGAATAGCACGGGGCTGCTGCGCTCAGCCCCACAAGATAACTTCAGTCCCAGCTGAAAAGGAGAAATTGCAGATCAAGAGGGTGCAGATGGAGGCTGATGACACAGCTGGGAAGTACTGCCCATCAGGACAGGACCTGGCGGGGTTCACCTGACTGTGAGGATGCCCTGCTACAGCCTCAGTACTGCCTTCTTGCATTTAGGCTTGTGGCAATTGCTGCTGGGAGTTCTGACCTCTTGCAGCACGAGATGACCCAGGCCAGCCTCTAGCTCCTCTGGTGGCCCGGACACAGGCCTCGCAGTGTCTGTGGCAACTGCCCAAGGTGCAGGTTGCAGAGCAATCTGCAGCAAGTCTCAGACCCTGCTGTGCCTGCCTCACCCGAGGGTGTTCACACAACAGCAAAACCAGCAAGGTTCAGGTTAATATAATGCTTCTCTCTGGCTTTATTTAGCAGAGGGCCTAAAAATCACTTGCCAATGAATGGTTTCATGTCATGCAGAGGGGGCAAAGCTGGCTTTAGCTGTAGGTAGAGGTATCTGAGCAGTGACACCGCTGCACTATACACCACATGGCAGTGTTTTTGCACTGAGCTAAGTCAACGTGAGCAGGTAAAAATAAAGGAGTTATGCCAGAATACCAGCTACAGGTCCACGTGCAGGATGGTTCGTGTTGTGTTCTCAAGTCTCTGATGTTGATCCAAGGCCAAAACAGCACTAGGCCTTGGATCAATCAATCATCTTTCCTCTGGAGAGCTCTGTAAACACTAGTGCCAGCCTTGAGCTATGTCTAGTGTGCAACTCATCAGCTGAAACAAGTGTAGTAATAACCATGGTCTACCACGGCTCATAAATTGCTATGTGTACTCCACTTTCCAGCTGATGCTGGGAAATCTGGGAGAGTCCAAGCTATTACATTTTAAATCACAGGGCCATAATTTCTTATCCCGCTCCCTGCTTCTATGGGAAGTGTTGCCTGTGGTGTGTTCAACATTCAGCTAAGGCAGAACCATACCGGAACAAAGACCAGGAGGCAAGGTTAAGAGAGAAGCGCATTTTCTCGTCTTGTTTGCAAGTATGCTTGGGACAAGTGAGTACAGTAGATCTCTGGCTGCATCTCAAGCAGTATGTGTAGCATGAAGATTCATTTATGGAGGCAAAACCAAATCTCACCCCAGGCTCTTTAAAAAGCAAATTGGACACTGCACGGGTCTGATGTGGTCACAACAGTACAAATTAAACAAGCATCCAAGGGTACAGAAGCAGACTGAGGCATTTGCGTCTCACTTCCACCGAGACACACAGGCCACTTTGAATCAAGACAGCCCAAAGTCCGTTGTATCTGAAAAACAGAGGGCTGTCAATCCAACCGTACCAATTCATCCTTGCACCCCCTCACGCATAGGTTTGGTGTGAAGTACACTGCACAGAGCACCTCACCTGTCCAGCACACAATGCTCACCACCTGGACAAGTAGCAGCTCTTATGTTTTGTTCAGGACAGATAAATCTTTCACAGCCATGCACAGATGGCCAGGCAAGGATGAATCAATTCAACATGGCATGGGATGTCTGCTAGCTGTACTCCAGACCCACCTTACGAAGAGTCGACACTACCACAACTAATAGCTTGGTGGCCACTTCACCTTGTATTTGGTTCTTCAGTGCAGAAACAGAGAGATGATTTTGTCTGGTGTGTTTCCTGTGAGGATGACTTCAGCCAGACTGTAATTTGCCCGGTTTTGTGACTGTAGACCGGAAATGATAAGCTATCCAACATGCTGGTTACTCTGAAAGAGCAGCCCTGAACATTTTTTTAATCTATTTACTAATAATCTGGGCTAAGCTGGTGTGGTGAGCTTATCAGTCAGCAGTGATTTCAAAGTGATTTCACTACGTTCTCTGATCAGGATGCTCCAAAGCATGCAGAAAACTGAACGTAAGACACAGAAGCAGTGGTGAATACAGAGTTATTCTCAATACACAATATTACTAAAGCAACAGCTGCTTGGTAGGCAGGGAGACTGAGCAGGGAACTTCTAAAACTGAGTCACCAAAGGATAAAGTGTGCTGGAAAGTCATTACGAAACTGTTAAAGGGAGGATACAGTGTGAAAGTACATCACGGAATTAAAATCAAGTGTCACTTATTTATGAACCAAGTATGTAAATTTATGGACCAAGAACAGCCCTGTATCCCATCATCAGCTTCTGACCTATTGTGTCAAACAGCAGCTGTTTTGCTTGGCTGTTCCTGCTCTGTGAGTGCTGTGATTATGACCGTATTCAAGGTGGGACTTCTCCAATTTTTTACCATCTGCTAACTTGTAATCAAAGCCTGCTTTCCCAGGACCAGCAGTGTAACAGGTCCAGAATGCATTGTCACAGCTCAAAAACATGGGAGCACTTTGCAATGACATTAGAAGAGCAGTAAAAACAGCAACAATCCTCCCTGTTCCAAGCTCTTCTACCACAAGCCCAACGAAATCCAACAGCTGGGACTGTCAGGTGTGCACAGCTTACAGACTGTGTCTAGACCAGGAACTTTCACTTCAGCTACCTAAATCCTCCTTCTGAAATCTAGAAGTATCCTGACCGGCAGATGCAAATTGTAACAGAACTAAATTCTGAAAATGAATCATCGAAAATCAGATCTCCAAATCATCATGTACAATTTGTCACAATCCTGGTCTACTCCTTCCTCACTCATTTGGTCTAATACAGTGTAATCGCTTAAAAAAATGGAAAAATAATCTCATAATTTTATCTGTGTTGGTATGCTGGGATGGAGAAGAGTACTACCAAGCAATAGTAGTTTTGTGGAAATGCAAAAGGAGTCTTTCTATCTCAAATGTCACATGGAAAGTAGATTGAACTTACAGAATCACCTAGGTTGGAAGAGACCTCCAAGATCATCGAGTCCAACCTCTGACCTAACACTAACCAGTCCCCTACTAAACCAGATCACTAAGCTCTACCTCTAAACATTTTTTCAAGACCTCCAGGGATGGTGACTCCACCACTTCCCTGGGCAGCCCATTCCAATGCCTCACGACCCTTTCGGTAAAGAAGTTCTTCCTAACATCCAACCTAAATCTCTATTGGCGCAACTTTAGCCCATTCCCCCTCATGCTGTCACCAGGCACGTGGGAGAACAGACCAACCCCCACCTTGCTACAGCCTCCTTTAAGGTACTTATAAAGAGCGATAAGGTCACCCCTGAGCCTCCTCTTCTCCAGGCTGAACAAATCCAGCTCCCTCAGCCGCTCCTCGTAGGACTTGTTCTCCAGACCCCTAACCAGCTTTTTCGCCCTTTTCTAGACTCTTTCAAGCACCTTGATGTCCTTCTTGTAGCGACAGACCCAAAACTGAACTAAGTACTTGAGGTGCGGCCTCACCAGAGCTGAGTACAGGGGGACGATCACTTCCCTAGCCCTGCTGGCCACACTGCTTCTTATACAAGCCAGGATGCTGCTGGCCTTTCACTTAAAAGAGGAATTTCACTTTAAAAAAAAAAAAAAAAAGGTTTAAGATATTAAACTGCTATAAAAGTTCAGGAGACATTAAGTGCTTTTTAATAGAGCTTACAATTCTTTCTGTATTTTGTGATACTAAGGTTTTCTTCCTGAAAGCTCAGAATTCGTTCTAGCTTTTTGCACTGAAACCTTGCAGATACTTCTCTGTCAAACTAACAGTTAATGTCTACTCTGCATGAATTTGATGGCAATTTAGCTGATGGTCCACTCAGGTCTACTCAGCTAAGTGGAACTTGAAGTGGGGCACCACCACCACAAGGATTGGAGTGCAGACATACAGACTGCACTGAATGGCGGGAGATTGTATAGTAGCTAACATGTACATATGCATGTTATATATGCATATATATATATATATATATATGGAGAGAATATACACTCAGGTACAAGCACAACAATAGCATGGTTCTGAAACTGTGCAATCTGCAAGGACTAAAGCAGGATCTGAAGCTTAGAAATACTGTCTTCGGTGGCCTTCAGACCCAACTGTGAATTATTTCAAACAACAAACTCCAGGCTCAATTACACTTGCAAAACAGAGGAAGCCCTGGTGCAACCACCTAACTTGATCTTATTATTTCTCCAGACATGAGCACAGTGGATATTCTCTAAAGACTTTCCAATTTGCGAAAGTGATACAAAGCCAGAAGTACCCCATATGGCAAACTTCAATATTAGTTTTGGTCACAGTCACTCTGGAAAGAGACGATCCAGTCAAATTGCACTTGACTGCAGTAATACCATAAACCTTGAAGCACCATGTAGATCGCTGTGGCATTCTTAGAGAAGTAGGGACTATCAGAAAGTGTGCCACCACTGGAGATTTCAATTTTCCAGATACAAAGAGCAAAGAATACTGACAGCAGTGTAATTTGTGTGCTCTCACATGCAATTGATTCAGTGGATAACCTTTATATCTGTAAGAAATAAGGTTAATTCATACTCGATTTTCAGAAAATTCACTCACAGCAAAGTAAACTGGATTTGAATGGTAATAAGCTGATTAAATAAAAGAGAAGAACAAAAGAAAACAGATTTGTAATTAAGGGTTATCAGCATTTGTTTTGAAAAAAATAAAAAAGAAAGAAATTAAGAGACCTAACTTGAAAAATCAACTGAATTGAGGAGCTCAGCTGTCAGAATATGAAGAATATGTCCAAATACAATGTGTTCCTGCTTTTGATAGCTTTATAAAATTTCTTCAGTGTTACAGGTATGGAAAGATCAGGAAAATAACACCTTAGGCTCTCATGCAGGACATTTTTGACCTTATTGTTAGTAAGGGTTTTAATTAATATTTTTACTATGGCATGAGAGGAAGGAGATAAACAGTGAAAGAGAAAAAAAGCAAGATACACAAGGGTAAAAAAGAGGAAGTCATCACAAAGTGGAATTAAAAACTTAAGGAGCCATTGAAGAGTTGAACCCCAGGTTTAGAAATAAATGGCACTCAAAATTGAACACTGCTAAGACATTTCTTTTAACTGGGATACTGCATACAATTAAAGAGTAGGAAATAAATTATTCATGTTTTAAGTAAAAGAAGAATTTTCTACAACCCTTTAAAACTTATTTCAGTGGCACAGAGACCAAGTATTCTTCCCTTCGAATCTCCTTCCAGAGACTTGAAAGCATTGCAAAATGTGACCAAATTTAATAGGGGTTTAACAAAAGGTAGCTTGTGACAGACTAACCTAAGAGATTACTTCATCAGATAACATTCTCCAATTGCTGTAGATCTCATTAATTGGGATTTTAGCAGAGCATTCAGCAGTGTCACATGGGAAACTGTTAGCTAAGCTGCAACCAGAACAGCAATTTTGAGATGGGCGAGCATCTGGCTCAAGGGGACACAACAGCAGAAGTCCCTAAAACTTAAGTGATTATTAGAGAGTCTTAAGAATCACTCTTGGAACTGATCTTATTAAACATTTCCCCTAATACCTCTGTCGCTAGCATTAGGAATAGGCTGATAACACACAATACAACAGGGATAAAGATATTGGAAGAGAGGACATGGGTATTACACAGAAATAACTAGAAGCTCTGAAGAAATGAAGCAGTGACAGGACAAAGGTCAGTAAAGCACAGCACACGTACCCAAGGGCTACAAGAGGTTTCCTGGTATGCTGTGTGCTTCC
This sequence comes from Aythya ferina, assembly GCF_964211825.1. Taxonomy (NCBI): domain Eukaryota; kingdom Metazoa; phylum Chordata; class Aves; order Anseriformes; family Anatidae; genus Aythya; species Aythya ferina. The sequence goes on along the minus strand of NC_140302.1, from coordinate 7,099,157 downwards.
CGGTGAAAACTGCAAAGGAGGACAACTAGCAAGTTATAGTTAATTGCAACATCATTATAATGAATAATAAACATGATCTAGGTGTAAAAAAGCAAATGTGACCTTTGGATCCAGAATGTATTTCCAACATAAACGAGAAAGCAATGGTATCACAGAACAAAACACCAGTGATATGTCCGCATGAATGTAATACACAATTTTCTTCATTACATAGAAGAAAGCAGAGTTCGAGATGAAAGACATCCTCAAAAAGACAGCCAAGACACCGGCAAAAAAAAGATTTTTGGCACAACAAATGGTCAAGACTGTGTTTGCCCTGGAAATGAGGAGAAGGGTCTGAGTGCTAGGAGCTCCAGTGTTCCAAGGGAGCACCAGGGACAGAAGAATGAAAAACCAGCCATCCCCTTGTTATTAAGAGGGGGCTTAATATGTATTCCAGTGATGGTATGATGCTGTGGCTGCAGTAGCAAGAACCACAGCTGAAGACATGGATGGCCCTTTCCATTCTTAAGCTCCTATTACATATTTGAAATAATGAACTTGCATCCAATTTGTAGCCAAAACTGGTCATCACATCTCAGCCTTTAAAGTTTAATATCACTACTGAACTACAAAATGTCCTTCACGAGCCCACTCTTCATGAAAATTTGTTCTTCTCTCTTTTTTTTTTTTTTCCCTGAAGATACTTCTTGCAGATAATAGACTTCCATAGAAGCAAAAGTTACAAAGCATCTTAAAAAGCAGAAATTAAGTTCAACACTGGACATCTCAAACCAAAGGCTGCAGCACACAAGGAGTTAATTCTCACTTAATACCTTTAACCCTTAAAACAATTTAGCTACAGAGTAAGTAAAGACCAGCTTCCAGCCTGGCCACTTCATCTTATTTTTAAGCCTAACAGATGTAATGGGTTTTGTCTTGTTATTTACAAGTATTCAAGAGCAAGTGTTTCTTTAGCATAAAGACCTGCCTGCTATTCCCAACACAAAGATGTTTTCAGACAATCTCGCACACCAGTAAACCAGTGAACTCATACACACACAAAAAAAATAATAATAATAATAAAATAAAAACAAAGAAAAACAGAACAAAAATGCCTTTAACAGCCCTCCCCACCTTTCCAAAGAACATTAAAACCTTTGCACCACAATTTTACAGGCGACTGCCTTTCTGGCAAAGCTATTACACCTGAGCAAATATGACACAAAGTGACAATACAATTATTCCACCAATGATTTAGCACAAGCAGGTAACTATAAAGCCCCAAACTTCTTTACAGTCTGTGTATTCACTGCCCAAGTGTAAGGTGTGAAACACAGCAGCTGGGGCTAACTTTCTTGTCTCAGCAGCTCATTACAACAGCTGAGAGAGGAGCACTTCATCCTTAAGCAGAGCAGCACTCTCATTAAATTGCACTCTTATTTCATAGGGTTGTAACTGCAAAGCTATGTGGATTATGTTCCTGCAACCTGAGTACTAACACCATAGACAAAATGCATCAAATAACCCCTTGCTAGCCTAAGCCCCCCCAGGACAAGAATACCTAAAGCGATAGCTACATTCAGGTAAGAGTAACTGGGAATTCATATACACAGTCTCAAACTCCCTAAAGCAAGGCTCAGTCCTGTAAAAGCCCTCAGTGCATTAATATTAATATCATTAATTATTTACTCTATCCCCTATACTATTAGCTTACCAGCTCCACCAATTAGAGGACTTTATAAGAAGAAATGAAATGTGGACCCAGAGTTAACCTTACACAGTAACATGCTATCCTCTTGTAACAACAGAGCACTTCAAATAAAGGCTTTCTTCTTGTGTATGAAATATGTGCATGCACATATGCATTCATATCCATTTTGTCCTCAAGTGACATCAGAAGTATAATAAAGTTGTTTAAATTATCCATATTAAATGGGATGCAGTAATCATTAGAAATCACCTTTTTTTTATTAAAAAAAAATAATAAAGCAAATCCTTCAATTGATAGCACTATTGGAATGAGCACTGTGCAAGGAAAATGCAGAAATACAAGAATAATAATTAGCAAAATAATACCAAGCAGTCAACGTAAGTAACACACCAGGAGTCAGGAAAAGAATTGCTATGCAGCAAGAAAAGTTAAATATGAAAGGTACTCAAGTTATAACTGATTAATGTCGTTGTAAAAGATACACAAGGAAGGCTAACTCTGGTATAAGAAAGAGGAGCTGGAGGGGAGAAAGTGTAATGGACAGTACCAGCAGCATTGTTACTGTTTGACCAAGTTTAGAGGCATATCAACAAACTAGCCATGTACAAGGCTGGGAGTTTACTAAGCCTTAACTCTAAAAACTGCAAAATTTTGCCAAAATGCTACTTGGTATGCTAGGCTGTTAGACAAGAGGTTCCCTGAAAATAAATTCCTCAGAGGACAAAAAGAAGAGTTGTGCAAGCTATACGTTGCAGCAAGCGTTCAACACCAGCACAAATAATTGAAAAACAAATGTTGAAACCTTTTCTATTTCACTGCAGGGAACCACGCTGATGTGAGAGAGAGACTGAAGTTTCACAGAGGACATTCTGCCTAAACCAAAAAGGCTGCTTTTGGCACTGATTCTGGCACTACAATAAAATGAGGAGTTCATGGTGACAGGTTTCCTGAAAACGTTGATTTGGGGTAAATTTGCTACGGACAGCTCCAAAGGAAAGGCAAACCAGGGAAAAATGCAGTTTTCCTGACTTGGTGGTACAAAGTTTGCCTGGCTGGGCTATGCAGCAAGTTTCCCTGCCCAGTCTATATGCAGGCACCCTGCAAACAACCTTCCCTCACTGCTCCCTGCCCCCAAAACAAAACCCGAGACAGCACGGAGCGACGCCGATCCCTGCTCAACACACGCCAAAGGAACAGCAAGGAGAAAAATACCTCTGCATGTCAGACCAAGGGGCACACCGCTGCTGCTCCACATCCCCGTATCCGTCCCAGGCTCTCGGACAGCAGCTGTAGGGGATGTGCCTGCCCCTCTGCCTGCTGTTCTGCTCTGTGCTTGTCCTGCGGGGAGTGGGGCTGGGGGCTCCTGGGGATGCTGCAGCCCCCAAGGCCGGATCCGGATCCCTGCGAAGAGCGGTGCCAGGTACTTTCTGCTCCACGTTCAAGCTGCCTGTGCTGGCGGCGCTCTGCCGGCGCTTTCTCTCAGCACAGCAGCGTACGCTTGTTTATGATATCAGCTGACGGGAGAGGAGTAATCTCCTTAAAGCCCTTCTCAGCACAGCGGTGCTGCTCGTTGAGTCCACAGCACCTGAAATAAGGGTGCTCGATGCGAGACGGGAGCATTGCCTGAAAAATCTCTCAGACTTTTAAGTTATCTTTATTGTATTTAAAAAGCATTCACTGAAACTCCCATTTCCAAAAAGCCTGTGCAGAATCACAATGTGAATGATGTGAGACTGCACAGGAATCTCATCAAGTTTATTAAAAGTTGAATGATTAATAAGAACAGGTGGGATTTCACACTGAGCACCACCCTCTCCAGAGCTTTTATCTGTAGCAGGTCAGTATCAGTAGCAGTAAGCCCTGCCTAAGTTCGGGTTTAGCTTTAAACATCTATCCTTCAGCCTGAGCAAGGGAGGTGTAATTAGCGACCCTGCTGTGAGATGGAGAAAAACCTGCAATGACAGCAGGATGGGCACCACGGAAATGGGACCTGTCTGGGAATGAAAGCTAGTGGCTGTCCTCTCAGAGGTTTTCAGGGCCAAATTGAATTAACTTTAGAGGTCCTGGAATCATTTCCTACTCTAACACTGTCCCTATTATGAACATGTACCATTTATTTATTTTTTTTTAATATGAAAAAAATCCTATAGCACTTTGGTTATTTGAAAGCCTATGCTGGGACTGAAATCATTCATCAGCTCTTTTTTAAAAAATATACAGAACCCTCTTGCACAACTGCCTAAAAATTTGCTTCTTATACACAAAAACAGCTCATATTATTACTCAGTAAGACTTAAGTGATTTTAATTTCCCTCCAAAGAAACCCACAAAACTTTATAAATGAGACAAATTAGGAAAAAAAAAAAAAAAAAACACAACTATTTTCTTTGTCCTATAAGACCAAGATTATCATTAATATCTGTGCACTGAAAAGTTCTAAAATTTTAAGATATACATAAATAAAAAACAGAATTGAGAAATATTTTTAAAATATGGGGCAGTTACTCTTTTCCTGTAAGGGTGTGTGCATTTACGTTGCTCTGCTACCTATTTGCTTTCCTTTTCCCATGAGGCACACCTGTCTGTAGTACAAGCCACAAGCACCTCATTCTCCAAGCATGAAGCACAGGTCCTGTTTAAGAGCACAAGGTCTTTGGGCCAGGTTTCTGCTTTCCTATCATCATAAGAATTCCTACAAGTGGAAAGGATGATCCAGGAGAAACTGCCGCAGAGAAAGAGAAAAGACTTCCTGCTTCAGCATGGACATATACATTAAACATTTAATATGCTACAATAATATTATTGTTGTTAGTTTCATATTTTCTTGGAACATGATCAGAAGGAACTAATTCACCTTACGGTCTGAAATACTTGAGAGCATTACATAAGCAAAATATTTTGGAAGTGTGAAAATCAGGCATAAATAATGATGGTTGGCTTATTAAAAGGTACTCATTAATTTCTTTACCTTCTGAGGGGATCCTAGACATCACCAATGACACTGGTGTTCAAATATTCTAAAGAGGCCCAAGGTCATCATTTCACAGAGGATATTCCCTGCAATAAACTGATGAGAATGGCCAGTACCTTCTTGAAATGTATTTACACAGCTGAAGTCCAGCATGGAGAAGATAAAAGCACATTATTGCAGACCCAGGAGGGTAGTTTTTGCACTCAGGGACAGGCTGCCCGTGAAATAAAGTCTGCTTTGCTAAAAAGGAGGAGCTCTAGCCCCATTGAAGAGCTGTGTTTGTTCCTCACCAACCTTCTTCCCACCTATGGCTTCCAAGAGGGCGTACCTGTACACCCAACTCATTGCTGGCCCAGACAGACAGACAAACTTTCTGACCTGCTGCAATGCTACTGCACAGCTCTGAATCTGCCTGGTTACACACAGGTACAGCAAGGTCTTCCATCAGTCTTTTAAAATATATACTCGTATAAAGTTACTTTCCATCTTCCAGCTATTTTAAACACCTCGTATGACACAAAGATCATTGGAAATAATGGAGTGAGTCCTCCCAAATCACAGTTCTGGGCGTATGAAGGAGAGGCAAGTGATTGGGATCAGTCAGCCTGGATTTACCAAAGCTCAGTCATGCCTGACTGACCTGACTGCCTTCTGTGATAAAATGTCTGGCTTTGCGGATGAGGGGACAGCAGCTATCATTTCCCTTGACTTTCACAAAGTTTTCAGCGCTGTCTTCCACCACACTTCTGCCCGAGTCAGGATGGCACGGTCTGAACGGGTGGACAACTGAAAAAATGGATGGCTTAAACAACTGGGTGAATGGTGGGGCTCCAACCTGGCAGGAGAGACAACGGGCCTCGGCTGAGACCAGCCAGGTTTGGACAAGGCTTATGGACTGTTTTCTCCTCACAAGCCCAGGAGGGTTGTGCAGCAGGCTGCCAGCAAGGCCATGCAGCTCCTGTTCTCTGAGGGCCTTGGGCCTGGCTGGACAAAGCCCCAGGCAACCGGTTCTGAGCATGAGGATAGGCCGGAGACCCCTGGAAACCCCTCCCAACGTAAAATTTCTGTCATTCTTGGTATTATCTAGAAGTTACATGCTTGCACAAACAGGCAGCGGTTTCTTTCATTACTTGGCAGCTGCTAAATACAGTTGGGAGCTACTAATCTGGAAAGATAGAAGTGTTGGTAGATCAAGTCCTAAAGTTACCAACATAGATATTTCCAGCTAAAAGCAAGGCCACAGCCACACAGAGCACTTTAAAATATTAATGGATTTAAGATTTTGAGTAGATTAGCTGAGGCAGAGGGAACCATTTACAGCCTTCAACTGTATAGATGTCCACAGGTCTTGGAAGACAGCAGTACAGGGAAGGTGTTGTAATTACACCAGGCAAAATATAGAATCATTTTGGCTATAACCTGCTGCAATATCTCTACTATCTTCCCAAGAAGAGGAAAGTTTGCAGTTCTGGAATGCAGAAAATGCTGCTGGACACTCAGTAACTGATTTGGGGGAGGGAAGGGCAATGAAAAATTGTTCCTGGCTTCATTCTTCTATTTTCTATTTAGTTGGTTTGGCCCCTGGTAAAATATTTGCCTATGTTATAAATCCCTGAAAACAGGAGTTTATAATAAAATGCTGACAGACTCTTAACTACAGTAATTCAGTAGCAGGACCATTATAATGTGCCAGCAGGCATTCAGACAAGTCCATCCTTATTTGTGACCAGCTCCGGGAGAAGAGGTTTTAAGGAATGGGTGGTGAGAAAACTGAGCACCATTTGCACAGCCGCACCTCACAAAAGCACTGACTGATTCTGTTCCTGCCTTTTTCAGTACTTTTGTCACCAAGAGGCAAGGTGTAAAGGAACACAATCACAGCGTACGGGAAGGCTGGAGCATGTTCTGCAGAGACCTGTAATCTGCCCATCTGTTCACAGGGAGGGATTACACCAAATCCCACTGAGCTTTCATATTCACAAATCCAGGACGAGCAGTAATTGGTTTACTAAAGTTTGTTAGTCATAATTTCATCACAAAATCCTCTCAAGGCAAGTTCATTTACAGTATTAATTTTTCTCCCTTTTCAACGGCTCATTTGTTCCATAGCACTATAAATATTATGTGAATGAAAATCACGGGAAATGGCTATTCTGCACTTCAGTGCTTTATTATAAGATATGCTTCACAAAAAAAAAAAAATAAATCATGAAGCTAACTGTATCAGCATTTACATAGCTCCTTTCAGAAAGCATATCTAGGACTCTTTCTAGAGCACCAAATTACCAACCTGCGGCAGAACTGACTATATGCAAACAATCCGATATATTCCATATGCAGCTGTGAAGACTGCCATAAACATTTATATTCATGCTGGTTCATCTGTGCTCGGATTAACTGAGTGAGAAAAGCTGGCCAAGGACACCTATTTAAAGACCCAGCAGGTTTAAGTAGATGGAACCAGCGCGGTAACTTCTCATCTAAAGTACAGTGCGGCTAATGACTGCACAACCTGCAATGCCTTCTGCAAAGGCAACATCCTGCACACATGGCGTGTCACAGAAGTTGTGCTTGATGTGCAAGGAGCCTTTTTGGTGCAGGTCCTCAGCACAATTTCACAAAGCTATCAGGACTCTGCTAAAACACGTCGGAGCTGTGCACAGGCAGGGTACGCATGCTTGCGGCCCGGCAGGGACAAGGCCCTGCTGTGAACTGCTGCGGCAGAGCCAAGGAGGAGTCCCATGTGTGACATGGCAGCACCTGAAGGGAAACAAGATTTCAGGGAAATACATGGGATTTGCAATGCTTAAAGCAACAGTGCAGACTTGAAAACCTCCTTGTGTGCTTGGTAGCTGGTGAAAGAGCACAGGTGATACTGCACTTTGATCTTAAAATCACCCCGCTGTCTGGAGCTCCATCTCGGTGCAGACCGAGAATTTAGTCCCACCAAGGCTGACAAACTCAATGCTTTCCGGCTTAAGCCAAGTGAAATCCAGACAATGAGGCCCTGGAGGTATCGGTTTCCTTACAAATCACCTCCCACGGCCTTCACAAGGTGGCAGTTACGGCTTTCTAGAAACACCCTGAGCCAGAACGGAGAGGCCTTTCATTCTCCTCATAGGAAATGAGACCCAACACTACCTCCAGGGCCAGAAGAAAACAAGAATGTACCACTCCTGTTTTGCAGGAAAATGCTTTAAGCACCAAGATATTTGCAATTCTTGTAGACATCCCTCACCTCTGCTGCTGAATCTCTGCCAGCAAAGCAGGTTTTACCAGGCTGCAGAGACAGATTAAGAGAGAACTCCTCGGTCTCCTGGTGATCAGGCTGTTTAATGTAAAACACAGACAAAGTCCTGGGACCGAAACTCCTTCTGCTGGCATAGTTCACACAGAAAATATGAGCTCTGCTAAATGCTTGGAAGAAAGAGGATAAAAATCTATTCCCAAAGCAGCAACCCAGTGGTGGGCTCAAGAAGGTTTTCTTAAAATTCACATCATATTCCAAACAGGCAGAAGAACGTAGACAATAACACAAAAACACACACACACGTACATAAATGCACACCTATAAAAACAACTATGGGTATATATATTTATATATATATAAATTGCCTAGTAAATGCACACATTTTAGGTGTAAGAGTTTTGCACCCCTTTTGTCCCCTTTAAGCCTACCCAAGTTCAGAGCACCAAGGAATGCCAAGCACTGAAAGCACAAGAGAGCCAAACTGCTGAAGTCGTAGTTGAACCATAACTGGGAATTATGTTTATAATTCTCCCTCTTCTTTCTCTCCAAATGGCTGTGTAAGTTGTGCCCAAAGAGCTCTCCTTGGTAACACAGCAGCGACAATCCACTGCAACATCTAAATGCCATGGTCTTGCCCTAGAAGCCTCTGGAGTTCTGATGGCTCCGCACTTCTATTACTTTGTCAACAAGAAGGCAAAAAATATCAGGTGCTAGGGCAGTATTGTTCTGTAAACACCAAAGCATAAAATCAACAGCTTCACAAACACACGCTGCTGCTACCACAATGATTAGGATGTGAGCAGCTAACCACAGATAAGGACTGGTTTACTGCTGTCCTGCTCAAACCCCACTTGTTTGGGGTTGCATTCTGCTTCCTTCTTGCCAGGGCAGCAGCAGGCAGCAGAGGAAACACGATTTGCCCATCCTTGAGTAAAAGGACAGACAACTGCATGAAAATGAAACGCTCTTTATAGAAAAGCATTATCTTATATTCAAACACCAATTTTTGTGAAAGATCCTACATCTTCTCGGCTAGTAATTTTAGAAAAGCCATAATCTTTCTGGGATATTTCCCTAATAGCACCAGCAATAATCCAAAAATTGAAGTAGGACTTCACGCACATTTGTTTCTCTATTTGGTATCCTCTCCCATACTCTGCTCACTGTTTCCAACTGCCACGCTCACTGCATTCAATTGGTTGTCTGCTTTTCACTACCTGAAAATTTATTCTTTGAGTAGTTATTCTTAATACATCACTCATGCAACTAAGTTATTTCAAAAGGTGAAAGGGTCTCTTTGGAGAGATTGCTTTATTGTCATGCTTCAACATCAGAATGCAACACAGCGCATTATACAGTACAGTATTATACAGTAAAATACTCAGTAAATTTACTTTTACTAAACTGCTACAAAAAAAAATTAATTACTATTTTCCAAGCTCAACACAAACAAAGCCCTGATCAGTAATTGCTATCCACTGAAGACTAAAACCACAACTGTACTTTTTGGTATCCAACCTGGGTTAACTTTTCCCGAGGAAACAACAGCAACCTCAGTTCGGGCATTGATGTGTCTGGTGGGATCCTCATAGGAATTCCACTTCAAGCAAGAACCACTTTGTTTTGGCAGTCCAATATAGATGCACGTTAACGGAGGTCTGCAAGTCAACTGCTTGCCGGCTCTTTGTCAGGCAAGGCTAATCCCCACAGATTAGAGAAGGAAATCCTCATATTCCCCTGGGTCCTAAACCCCTGACATTACAGAAAAGAGTTTTGGTTCCTCTTAAATAATCTTCTGAGAGAAAAAACAGAGTTGTCCGTTCATTATTACAACCTGCACCACAAATACCAGAGGAGGTGACCTAAGGCCACCAATCTCTGTGCATTAATTCCCAGACCACCAACTACAAACACTTTGATTAATGCAAGGACCACATGGTTCCTTGTCCATAAGGAACCTGCAAACTCAGCACTGATTCCTATTTTCCTGGTGTCACTATGCAACTGCTCTGCAATGAATGCTGAGCACTGGAGCTCCTAGTACTGGTTCTGAAACTCTGAGGCAGAAGATCTAGATAACTCTTTGTTCTGGACCACAAAACGAAGATCTTCCCTAAGGAGAGTAGTATTTGCAATCAGATTCCTGTAATGGACTATTCCCAAAGTCTGCGGGCACTGCTTGGCAGGGGTATCCAACCCCACGCTTGAACAGAACCCTTTACATTCTCCATAGCTTCTCTGCTGCAATTTTTCCTTTTCACCCAGTCCCTTTCTCCCTCTGAACACGCAGAAGTATTAAATTCCCACTGTGAGCTTCCAACAGAAAGATGCCACAAAAAAGTGCCCCTCTGGCTACCCCAGGTACACACACCCAAACTACAAACAGCCCATCAAACACAGCCAGAAAAGAATTACCTACCCACTTTGCTCCAAACCTCTTTTTCACAGCTGTGGATCAAAACTGAGTTTCAGGGCATTTTTAGCAACCTTTCCAGAGGCACAGACTGTGGCGTAACTCTAAGAGGCTGCTGGTTTGTTTCCACCATTGAGTCACTGTGTGTTGATTCACTTTTCTTTTCTCAGAGTAAGCACACATATTAAAGACGGGGTCTGAAAATACAGCCAGGAGTTAAATTTTCAGCTGGACTTCTACAACTCTGAATATATGTTAGTGTTATTCTTGAAGGATTAAAAACGAAAACAGAAGAGGAGACTTTGCCAGCAATCCGACACAACTGAAGAATTGCCACTTTTTGCCACAATGTGGGACACACAGTAAGTGAGCAGAGAGCAAGTAATAAGCTTCCTAGTGCCAATGAGCTTATTGTGCACGTGGCTAGAGCGGATTGACTTGAGCTAGGATGAGCAGAAAGGATGCTGGCATTCTGGCTCATCCACATTGCCCATGGCAAATCACAGAGCACTCAATTCCCATTTTTTCCCAATTCTTTTATAATGTTGGCAGTATGTGCTTCTTAAAATACTCTGCAGAGCTGACGTTTATTTGCTGTTGAAAACTCTTGATTGTTTGGATACATTTTGTGCAGTAGAAAAAAATATGCAAGTGTCTATAAAATACTTCTCTTCACATTTCTTACCCAGTTGAGGAAGGAAGACTGTAAGTACTAGCTGCCTTAAACTTCACCTCTTGAAATCATTTCTATGTTAATGCATTATTATGTGATAGACTCTGAGCAAGGGTCAAGTAGCTCTCCAAAGAAGGAACATTGTGCAATATTGTGAAAGTTAATGGGAACATCTTTAAATTATATTGAAAAGAACAAAGAGTGGATTAAGAACACCTTTAGGTATTCCCCAAATTCATTTTATGTTCATTCAGGTCTTACAGGAAGTAAGATAAAAGATTTCAAATGGCATTGAGATTTTTTTTTTTTATGTGTTATACAGAAAAGACAGAGGTAATTCCCACTCTGGTTTAAAATCTTTCCTACATAACGCTCTCAGTCCCTTTTCATCTCCATGTGTTGCTCTCTGTCGCATTCCTAATTTCTATGCTGAAGTACTCCAGAGCTGAATGGACCAGCCCAGAGAAAAGTGCAGCAGTAAACGCTGTCAGAAAAACTGTTTAGAAACCTCCTTGCTAGGTCCTCTGAGATGAGACAACGCAAGGAACGACGCCCTACCACCAGCAGAAGTTTTCATCATCCATGTGCCCATACTCTTGCTGTCTCATGGCACTGTATGGGAAGACACTCTACAAATATACTTGCAGAACCACTGTGCTGTCCTCTTCAAATCTCTCCTTCACACTCTTGCTATAATTGCCAAATGTGAGTGGATAGGCAAAGAACACAGTTTTCTAACACATTTTTGTCATATTTATATTTTCTAATGAGCATATAAGTCAAAACATGGTCCAGATCTTGACAAGGTCTATTCTTTCTCCCTTCTAAATGCTAATTATGTTCACTTAATTTGTCTTAATCAAGAAAGCTCCCTTGGTTTAAGCCTAATCCTTTCACATTCTCACAGAAAAAAAAAATATATATATATGAAAATGAGGAGAGGACCACAATGAAAGAAAAACAACCCAGCAGTGAACAATCTTGGGTGCATACATTACTACCTTGTGCTGTCCTGACTCCTTGCTGTCTAAGACCTGATTTGCCACTTGAAAAGCACAAATAAAGGAGCCACTTGGATGCTGGACACCAGCTTCAAGCACAGAGCTGACTCCTGATGTCCCTTGTTTCACCTCTGTTCTTTCCAAATAAAAAGTAATAACAGAGAGTATAAGGAACAAACCATGAATAGGCCAAGCCCTGAGCACAACTTGACTCAATGTGGAAAGCAGCCTGCAGAAACCTGGAGTTTGATGTGCTAGGGGATATATCCAGGAAGATGCAGGTGTTGGGAAGCTTATGGTCCCTAGTACTTCCCACAGAACCAGTCTAAGCGTATGTCCCACATAAAGTTAGTCAAAATCTTGGAACTGAGGGAGCCAAGGGAACAATGGTAATCATTTTAATGCCCTCAATATGCAGTTCAAAACAGAGGAATTTATCTAAATAATGTACTTGCTAGGCTTGGTTTTATCTATAATGTCCATGGCATCGGCAGGTCAACATGAAACATGAAATAGCAAAATCAGCTCAGCTACAACAGAATACAGACGGTCCCGCAAATTTCTCTGCTGCTCTGCTCATCTATTACATGTTGCATCTAATAGCAGATGAAGAATAATGACAAATCATATTTAATAAATTCAAAATGTGAAACAATTGAACTAATTTGCATTCTTGCTGATAATTATAACTGATCTTCAATATCAGATTGTTACCAATCTTCATCTAATGAGACAGCAGCTTATTGATGAAGAAAAATTGAGATTTTGTTTGCATTGTACCAAATTATAATTACCTAGAAATAAATACTCTATTGTCATACATTCAGAAGCAAACTTAATTTCAATGCAAAGTAAGCATCTTAGAACCCCATTTCTCACCCTTTTGGCTAAAGTGTTGCATCTGCCTTTTTGACTCACAGAGGAACATGCAACTGTCAAACAGAAGCACCAGCACCTGAGTGAATTTTCTCGTTTGAGATCATCCTGTGATCTATACCTGATTATTATACTTAAGACAAGAGCACTTCATTTTATGATCGATACAAGCTGGACATCCAATGTGTGCATTCAGTATAAGTAAATGTTAACATTTTTAAATCATAATAATATCAGGAAGTTAAGATGCTGCTGAGAATAAATCAATACAAACGAGCAGTGATACCTATGTAAAGCATGAACATACATCTGTTCATGATAGGAGCCCTCATTTCTAAATACTCACACACTTTTTCTATGGGAGAATTTTTCATTTATTTAAGAACAATAAAAAACCTATCACAGCTGTGAGAGGTGATATATGAGTCTTTCCTTGCAAAAAGCAACACGTTAGAGTTCAGCTGGTTTTGCCTAGGGACATTTAGTTATATGGGAGAGATGAACTATTTTTGTAATCCAGAAAAAAAAAAAAAAAAAGCACCAGTCTCTCCACCCAAATTTACTTTTAGGCTAGGATTAGTAATGAAAAATCTCAATCAGTAAGTGAATTTAAGGGTTGCAAGCACTGAGGTAGTACACTGTGCTGAAGACCTGCTTATAATTTTGACTATGGCAGAACTGTATTACGTTGTGTCATTTTGAGCTAATACCTGATGATGACAATCACTTTTTTTCTCTGAAGTGCCATGCTCCCATTGAAGAATGGGACGTGACACGAGCAGGATTTTTTCTCCCAATAATTCACTATGGGGATTATTACCCTTGCAGCAGTGGAACCCACAAGAGCACTTTAAACAGAACCCTTCCTTCTTACACATCCGAGTATATCTGTGACACCTGCTGTCAGTCTAGGTTGCTAACTTTTTGTTGACACAAAAAAGAAGCGTTTTCTTTCCCGTGCAAAAGCACTCAACCTTGCCCCATGACGATATGCCGTCTTACTGGCTCAACCAAAAAGTTTGGCTGTTTTGACTGCACGATTTACATTGTTTCTTGCAAGTTAACTTGCTCGTAGCTTTGCTGTTCATTACCTGAAGCCCATCACATTTTCTCCCACCCCACTGCGATATGGACCACACAGTTTCACAAATCAAAAATAGTCATAGTGAGGAATCAAAGTTGACTTTTTCCCCCCCTTAGACAATAAAAAGTTCTCTTTGGGAGGATTCAAAATTTCCTTCTACAGAACATAAATTAATGGTGATTAAACAGATAGAAACACTGTAAATGGGGAAAAAAATCAAAACCAAGAGACAAAGGGCTTGCCATGTCTGGAAACATGCAAGTCACTGTCAGTATCCCCTTGGACTGACTAGAGTCTTGCACCGACTCTGCTTTAAGGACCAGCTGGAAAGCTGCAGAAATGGATTGTCCCTTCTTTGCCAGTGTCTGTCCAGATTTGTTATTTTTTAGGTCCTAATATGCAATGGACATGTGCATATGAAAATTCCATTCCCCACTGCCACCCCCTCCAAAAGAAAAACAATAGCCCTAAGAAACCCTTCCTTGTGTTTGCAAAGACAGAAAAGTGATACCCCAGGATAAGGATCCCAAAACAGCCCTTTTCATGACTTTCAATCTATATCTTTTGATTTGGACCAAAAATAGCACCTCTAAATCAGTGCACTGTGTAAAAATAGTAGTAGCAACAATAATAACAACCCTAATAATGAGAATGGAGCTCTTTTTAAACCACAGAGTTTGATTTTAATCCAAAATTAATTTGTGAAGAATTACAGTATTTTGTAATACTTATGATCATTGTTTCCTCCTTCCATTCAGCTTTCAGGATGCTATTTATAAGAAGAAGGAGTCACTGCCTTGTCTTGGGATGGGCCCTTGGTATGGCTATATGTAACTAGCCTGACCAGGCACCAACCTGGGGGCAGGGCATTTTTGGGAGGCCGACAGCAACCTCCACCCAGTAACAATGAAACCTCTGTTCTGGGATTAACTGTGACATGAGAAAGAAACATGCTCAAGAACAGGAAAGGCAGTGGCAATCTTGATATGAAAATGTCGCCCCAAGACAGAAGCACCCTGAAAACCCTCTCCAGGGCTTGAGAAAGGACTGCAAGTGGCTGCTGGAAGTTTGCTAAGGCAGCACTTTAACTGGGGGTCGTTATATCCCTGCAGCCACTAAAAGCTCACTCTTTTGAGAAACCCTGTATGGCCTAGTGGAAACTAATGTCCATGGCTGAAAACTTCCCATAAAGAGCCTTCATTTCAGAGCTCATTTAGCTTTATCTCTTGCGAGGTCATGAGATAAGCAAGCGCGCCTCAGCGTTTGGGACACTCTCTGCATCGAGTCTGGAGCCTCAGTGCAGGGCAAGATGTGGCCAGGATGGGTTTGATGCGGGTTATTCAGGGAAGCTTAAATAAATGAAAGGCTATTTCTGACCTTTCCTTGCCTTTCAGTGCATCACCCTACACACAAATCCTACCTCTGCAACTGGAATTTCGGGGCTCTTGCAGCAGCCCCAGCAGCTCACACTACCATCACCTGATGCAGCCTTAGGGTCACTTATAATTAATTACTGGCAGCTGTGAAGGAGACACTTAAGTCATAATAGGCATTTCTGCAGACAGCACGGAGATAACACATTTTTTCTTAAATGTGAACAGTGCTCTGGAAGATTGCGGAGGTATTTAGTACTCTGTGTTTTCAGGGACCAGTTAAAAAGGATCAGCAGAATTGATTATGTACGCTGGAAGTGCGGAATGAGAAGTTCATTTTCTCACTTCTTCTCATACCCACGCCAGCAAGCATTAATATCCCACACAGGCACAGGGATTACAGACACCAGCAGCGCAGATTTCTTCCAATGCTTTTACACTCCGTATAAAAGACTTAAGGAGCTTCTTGCGCTGATTCAAAAACATACTGCAAAAAAAAATGTGTATGTAGCACAGATTACTGAAGGGTTCCTTGTACAAAGAAGCTTTATCTGCATTTTAGGGAATCTTTCCTTGCAAAATACAATCTTCAAGTTGCTGCAGAACATCACAGCTGCAAAAAGCTTTTACAGAGACCTTCTGCACCAACTCATTTGCTAATGTCTCCTGTTGACTGATCTAAGCCTGGCCTCAATCTTCTTTTAATGAAAGAGGAAGGAAGAGGATACTTTAACAGCTATAATTAGCTCTTAGTACCTGTCCAAAGAAAACAAAACAAAACAGCACCTTTAATTCCCAAGGCTTTCTCAAATGCCCAATGGGACATTTTTCAAGAAAATCAATATACGTCAACAAAAATAAAAATACAAAATAACTCCTCTAGCTTGCTCTGAGGCTATTGGGATGGCTACCTGCTTTTGGCCACTGCATGTCTTTTGCACCACCTTGAAGATCTGTACATGTATGTGACACTTTCTTTTTCCCCCCAGAATCTCACCTGATTCAATTAATGCTGCCACCTTCCTACAGACTAAAACACTGCATTTCCTTCCAGAGTTTGACAGCCACCACTTCCTGTAGGGCAGACAAGATGTAAGCTGTGCCGGCAGATGCACTGTTGCGTTCAGGACGGCATTAGTTTGGGAGCAAAAAGTCGATTTCCTGCAGTTCAAGGACAAATAAAGTGGGAGGCAGCAGCAGGGAGCAGACCAAGCACCACCGATGCAGTGCTTTCCTCCTCCTGCAGCAGGAATGAATGAAGTCTGCGAAACCTGAGAAATGAAGAAGCTCAGCTTCCACTTCCAAAAATGAACGCTTGTTTCCTTAGGTCTATTTTTATATGCAAGGAATCTGTGGTTTTTTTTGTTTGTTTGTTTGTTTTGTTGTTTTTGTTTTTGTTTTTTAGTTTGTGAAAATAAGCTTTTGGATGAAATATTTAGTAAATGATGGGCCAAAATATTTGATGATTGAATAAAAACAGTAACGTGGCTGCTTCCCTAACTGTATAACTCGATAATTACCTCTTATAGGGTAACTGATACATACATAAATAGATTACATACTTAAAGTTCAGATTGTGTTGGTTAGATAAAGTAGTTATATATCCTCCAACAACAGCACAGATTGTGCTTTCAGCTTGATTTTATTCGCATTATGCAGCCTGAATAATTTAGAGAAAGAATGATTCACAGCAAACTTCACAGAGAATTTTGAACTATGTCGGACTGCATGCATATAAAGACCAAGAAAGACAGAGAGACTGCAACAATTTTGTGCAATGCTCATTTAAGTTTACTTTTCCCCGTATCATTTGTGATGAGCTACAAAAACCCTACTTCTACATTTGCCTGCTTAATGGCAAATGAGAAAATAAGGAAGTTTTCCACAAGCAATCCTTCAGTCTCAGCAGAGGGGCATTATTTTTACATAAAAATATTCTTGGCAGAAAAACAGGATTTCTAAATATATTAATGCCTGCTGCTTATAATTTGCACTGTAAATTATAATCATCAACAATTTTCACCTACCTGTCTCTTGGTAAAACACTAATTAAAATCCAGAGTCTGAAATGGGGCGGCTTGAACCTTACTGTCTTTGAGTTTACACCGTCTTTTACGTTCAGTTACACCTACGTGTAATTCACTGAAAGCTTGTAAGGGGGAGGATTGCTCCCATTTCCCATTAAATGCCTTCTGAAGGAGCCCTCCACACCCAGCCCAAAAGTGGATTTATGTAAGAACAAGTATCAAAATCTTACTGTATCCAGGTTGTCTAAACAGTTCTCATTTCTGTGTCCAAATTCACATAGGTGGTGACACGTACAGATGAAGGCCTTAGGATTTCTGCACCACTTTTGTCCTCTGAACTCTTCTCCTGATGCAGCACTATACACACATCTCTCTGCATTTCTCAGTAACACTGTTCAAATGCCTAGAGTCTGTCATTATTGTCAATCGAATATGTATCATGAATAGAAGAAACCTTTCACTTTTTTACTAACACAGTCACTTTTGCCTCCTTGCTTCCTGAAATAACAACACGACATTTTGATTAATAAACATGCTGCCCCATGGCTGATAGAGGTAGCACATGCATGGTGGGTAAACTGATTTCATTGCCCTGGATGTTTAACAGCATTTGTTGTGGTTACTGGTATTCAGACTATTTTTGTAACTAAAGTTGCTTATCAATTATTCAAACTGCAAAAACTTGGAACAATGCAAGACAAACTACACAACCGGGCTCATGTCACATGTATTTCTCTGTGGCACAAAGTTCACTTTTGAAGGAAGTCTCCACCTACATACTCTGATTTACAAGGAACTTTTCGCTCTGGTATCTGTGAAAAACGATGAATTTGGCAAGAACATTAACATATCAGATCCACTTTGTGACAGAAATATTTCTGTAATTTAAGCAATATCAAAAAATACAATTCACGAAATACAAATTGTAGCCCTTCCCATCTATGGTAAATGAACTTTTGCTTGATTATCTCAAGGAACTGCTAGAAAAACATCAGTCATGTATGCTTTGTTCCTCTAACCTGTTGGTCTCATGCTGTGGAGAAGAGAGCCCTCCTGGAAGCAGCATGCAGGCCGCAGAGGCCCTGCCCCAGGCATCAGGCTCAGGGCCTGCAGCTGAAGCAATTCCTTCTGAAGCAGCCTTCTCATCAAACATGCTGCAGTATCCTGGTGCTGAGCTGCCACAGGTGATACCTCTGGAAAGGCAGGTTTGAGACAGAAATAAATAAATAAACACGGGGAAAGAAGAAAAAGAGCTGCATCTCTGCAGTGCAGAGCTGAAGCTCCAGGCAGGCGACCACCACAATTCCCTTACCAAAAGCTGCTCTACAACTAATAACACTTCCTCCCTTTAAAATAGCTCTGTGATTCTTCAACAACAGTGAAGAAGATCTGAACACTTCCTGGGCTGTCTCCAGTCTTAGTAGATGCTTACTCCAGCTGTTGGAGCTTTTCTGACACCAAGTGCTGTATGGGATCTCCCCTGCACTAAGGCTGCTCTACTTCCATGCTACTTTAATATTAAAACACACTACCAAGGGTTTTCTCCTTTTTCACAATCCAGAAAAGCTACCAGGCTGAGATGCTGTATGCTGGGATGAAAAGCAAAATACCGAGAAATGTGTTATTTATTCCTGCTTTTACTTCTTTAGCGAGCTTGCTGACAGAGTACCACTTATAATTTCACTCCTTGGGAAAAAATGATCGCAAAAGCCTGTTTGCTTTTTATAATGGAGAACAAAATCCAAGGGTCAGTTTTCTGTAGCTTACTTTTTTTTTTTTTTTTTTCATGAAATGGTGTAGGAACTACCATGACGAGACACACTGCAATAACAGCTCAGGAAAGAAACTTGCTGTGCGAAGACTGACTAGTGCTCAGCAGAGGAGAGCAGCACAGACTGGGGGAGGCTGTGCCCCACACCTTCCCCCTCCTCCTGTTCATTTCTTCCCCAGATGCCTCCAGATACATGGGACACCCCCAGTCCAAGCCCCTGCTCAGGGCAGGGTCCCCCCACCTGTGCCAGGTATAAGTCAGTGTGGGAAAACCGCCTTTGGAAATCATCTGAGAAATGAGAGTAGACACAACAACTACTAAACATCAGTGCATTAGCCTACAATGCTAACCAAATGTTAAGATACAAACACTGAAAGGACTGCACTCTTTGTAAACCATGCTGCTTCCAGACCCATTTCCCCAGACACCGCCAGCTACCCTCCCACGGCAAATGCAGTGAGTTGCATTTATCAAACACATTAACAGACATTTATAAATGCAAATGCCACTGCAGGTCCACATGGCACATGCTGGTTATGAAAGACTACTGAGCCTTTGTAATGAACTGAGCAGAAAATTTCTATGCCACATATCACTTATTTACAGGAGATGGTGTCTGCTGCAAGGGGTTAAACCCAGAGTGTTTGTCATCTGCATTTTTTGCTCCCTGAAAAGAAGTGACAAGTAACAAGTAACACTCAAAGCAAGTAAATGAGAGAAAGCAGATACATAAAGGAAATGTTGTTAGATTAGGCAATACAATAAACCCAAGGTAACAGACAACAAATCAAACCGAGCACTTGCTTGTTCCATCCCATGAGAGGCTGTCTCTGTTCTGTTTAAACACATCGTACCTGCAGTACTCTGCCCCTGAGAAACACTTCCACGCAGGTACACCCAAAACCATCGATCTGCGTAACACATGTCCTTCCTCATCTGTGCATCCTCTGGTTTCATACCCTCGAGGGAAAGTTACACAAGGAGCGTCACCTGCCAGGTGACAGCATGCTGGTGAAAATCACCAAGACACACGTCACTCAGTCCTGTACCATGTGCTAGCAGAGAAGGCTAAAAATTGAGTCCACCGAACACTGTCAGACCCCCAGGTCAAAGCATTACCATGCCCACTGGAACAGCAGATCTGGAGCTGAATGCTAAGCACTACGTTTATTATGATAAAATGTGTTTACTGTGATTTATGGCATGCATGACAAAGGCTGGCTCTTGATGCTAAGCTTTCACACCGTATGTCCTAGAGCTGACAAATGTTTCCAAGCCACACAGAGGGATTAAGGACAGAGCAGAGATCTAACTGTCTTCACAGAAATGTACATACAAAAAGCTATGCAAAAACTAGCATAAAGTGTAATTTCATTGAAAAAAAAAATCCTCCAAATATTCACATTGCTTTAAAACTTACAAAATCTGTTACACATTATTGCATACTGACTATTCTGCTTTTCAAACACCTCCTAATAACGTATGCTAAAGCAAACAGCACAGCATAACTAAATAAAAAGTTTTGCATTTTTTCTGGACCTGCAGCAGCTTGCACATGGTTTTACTTGCATTTGGAAGTATTCACGAACCAACAGTGGCAGAGTAATAATATCAGTGATTAGCAAGCAGGTGGTCCAGTGCTACATTACTGATATGTTCACGTGCACTACAATAACCCACTACTTCTGAATTTCCTAGCAATTTGCAGGAAACCCACTGGTAGGGATGTAAACCCAAACGAGGAGAGAGAACCGAGGACCAGCATTCTTTAGAGGGCAAAGAGGAGCAATTCAGCTCAAAGGCGGTTTGGAGGCAAAAGCCAGCGACCTGTAGCGCCCAGCAGTTCTTCCAAGCAGAGCCACCAACATGTACCTGGATGAGGAGATCAGACCGAATTTACAAATGGCCTTTGAGAAAGATGACAGCTGCCTAATTTCTTCATTTATCAATCATTTATCCATGTGAAGGTCTTCCCTTTTATTTCATAGCAGCTCAGTTTCTCTTAAGAGGCTTGATTAGGAACCATGCCAAGCGCTGGCTGAAATGCAGACACATTTCTTTGTCCACAGACTCGATGACAGCTCCAAAGAACTGCAGTATAGTTGCAGTTTAAATCTGCAAAAAATGAGGGTAGCAACCTGTGCAAACATCTCCAAAGTGATACAGATGCAAAATACTCATTGAGGTTTCCTGTCCTGGCCTAATTTTCTCTGATAATTTCTTTTATGCCTCTAGTACTGGTCCTATAAGCTTCTTCCATCTGGAGTATTTGCTAAACAATTAATCAGTTCTCATAATTGCTCTTCCTATTCTTTTTTTGGCATGCCTTACTGTTTAATCTGCCAGGTATAGATCTTCTCTATTTTCTTTACCTGGACACAACCTCAGCTTTCTGAAGAACCCCTGTACTTCTAGCAGCTATCCTTTCCCTGCTTTTGGCCAGGAAAGACTCCATTTGGATTTTCTCCTATCTTTTTTGATAGTTATCATGCTCAGAATATCTCACATGATGCCTTCAATCGTCTCCATGCCATCTGCAGGAATTTCAATTCAGGGTTGATTTTAACAAGTTTCCATGTCAAGTTGTTCCCTTTTATCAAATGAAGCATAACAGTAGCATAGATATATTTTTGGCCTTGGTTCTTTCTGTAAACAAGTTTCCTGGTTTCATTTATGGCTGTACCCTTTGTATTATTCTGTATCTGTTTCTACACACACCTAAGCGGAGTTCCTACATCCTTTCAGAAATAAAGATCTTAGTTTTCACTTCTTCTAAACACGTCTGATAGAAACAATCTTCATTCCCAACACCATTACATTTACATGCAGATAGATGGCTTAGAAAAAACACGGGTAGTAGATGTGCAATGAAGGAAAGCAAAAGGGCAGTCAGAGGATACAGAATATTTTCAGTGAACCAGAGTAGCACTCTGGAAAGAACTCTGAAAGAGAAGCCCAGACCCTTCAGTCTAGCAATGCTGTTAGTGAATATTAGAGAGACAGTAAAAATAATGCTTTCAGGCCAACAACGTTGTAAATTAGAGATCATAAGAAACTGATGCGTTTGCAGTATGCTCCCTCTTAGAAATGAATTCATGGCTTTTGACTTTGGTTCTTCTGATGGACAATGTATCAGGAAAAGCAAGACAGAAGTACAGACAAAAATCTTCCTTTCAGCCTGCTGTCAGCAGCTGAAGTTTCAATAACCGAATTAAAAATCTCTACCAACCAGCAGGTTTTGCAGAAAAGACAGTTCTATTCTTGGGATTTCCCATTACCAATGTAGTCCAGACTCAGAATGTGCTCCCATTTCTATTTATCCACAGTACTCCTACCTGTGTGCATAGCAACTGAGTAAGAGGAACAACTGTATGCCATTTAAAAAAAATGCAGCAAATACCGTATTACACAGCACAACACATTTGTTAACTCACGACAGTCTAGAAGCCTTGAAGTTACTGATGAGTTCAAATTCATGGATTAAAGTTAAGTTTTAAATTTACAAACGCATCACCGTTCCTTGCACTGTCAGTCTGCTGCTTCACTCCAGCACAGCCATTTATTTCCACCCTAAACCAATTGTTTGGGTCGATATGTCACCAGTGACACCTCACAAGGCAGAGAAGCTGCTGAACTCTGTAAGCAAGTCAGAAGGGAATGCCCCTTAATGCTCATTACTGTGTGAACAGAGTGAATGCTATTTCATGGCTCTTCAAATATTACAGTAAAAAAAACAAAACAAAACAAAACAAAAAAAAAAAAAAAAAAAAACAGGACTTAAAGGAAGCATGTGATAAAGAGAGTAATTTGCTTTCTCTTGCCAAGTGCTCCCCAATTTTAGTAAAAAAATGTGGTCTATATACTACATAAATATATCATATACATAAAAACAACATCTATCATATACTAACCATGAAAGTTCTAACTGAATTCCACTAAGGTTTGATGTTTCCAGTCCCAATTCGCCATGTCCTCTCAAGGTGCCAATTCAGACCAGCTCAACAGGAGTTTGCTCCCATGGCTGTTGAATCCTTGGCCTCCAACCTCTTTCCATCAGCACCGTGATCGCCAGCTGCGGCACTGGCAGAGTCCCCGTTAGGAACAAGGGAACACCCATCACATCTCATTTCTCCTAATTACCCGACGTGCTTTACAAGAATAACAAGCTCTTCCCAGTATGAAGATCTCCATGAGTAAAACCGGTAAGTTAGAAACTCCGGTACTCAACTGTTTTCAATAAACCAAAATTAAGATTATAAAACTACTTAGATACAGAGGTTTCGTAAATACATGTAAACCTTGTTTTTAAATTAAAGTTATACAACTGAAGTCAAATTACAACACAAAGGCAATTAAGGGAAACACCTAACAGAACATCAGATCATCTAACTGAGCATTCAAAAGAAACATTAGTCAAAGATAATATTAAGAGCCATCTCATACCTTATTTAAAATGATCAGTACCATCCATTAGAGCCAAATCTCATCAGCAGCCAATAATTCCTTAGAAATTAATTAAAATATTTGAAATAGCCGCAAAGGCAAAGAATTCTGTCTTTGCAGTATCACTGAACTTACAAAAAGACAAAGGCTGAGTGACAAGAGATGGCTTTGCAGCTACTGATACAGACATTTCTGTAAGAAATGATTCTGCTCATACTTCCACAGAATAGATGTTCTGCATGGTACTGAACAGTGCGTGAATAGATCCAGTCTCCACCCCAACTCCCGTTTCCCTCGTTCCATTCAGTGCAATGATGCCTTATTCTCTCTAAATGCTGTTTAACAGTCCTGCCAAGTGGATGGCTGTTATTTCAATCTCAGAAAATTTACATTTTTCCAGGAGGCTCAGTGTTGTGACCACTGCCCTGGGGAGCCTGTCCCAGTGCCCAAACACCCTCTTGGTGTATGCAAATGCTTTTTGTCCATTCAGAAAGTTTTTGGGATCTAGGTATTTTCCGGTCACTTTAAAAACAGGACGGAGTTACACTGTAAACATAAAAGCTAATATTATTCAGAGAAAACAAGGGGCACAAGTGCTCTTGAATATTTTTGGAAAAATACATCTTCTTGTTCTGTACTTTCCCATGAGTGCTTATGAAATCAAATTAACCCTCTTCCATCTCTAAGTGGCTAGTCTTAATTAAATGTGGAGCTGGGCAACCAGGGTTATTTCGGTGCCTGGATTTGTCACGTTCCCTATTGTCACTCCAGCTCCTAACTCATATTTGGGAGGTCTATAGCCAAATATCCCAATGAGGTAGCAATTAAGACTATGTGTAAATTGATGAAAAGGGAATTTTCATGGTCAATATACTCATCATGTACACACCACGCTCCCCTTGAGCTAGTATAGGTTGTTTTGCAACCACGGGAAGTGCTGAAAAGGCCAAGGATCAGAAGCATGATACAGGCACGTTCAAAATGACAAGCTCAGAAAATTTCATAAAGTCGGTAAAGACATGTCCTTAAACAGTCAAGCAATACAAATCGCCTACCACACAGCACATTAATCCCCATCTTCTACTACGGTCTTTCGTTTCATGCTTGAAGAGTTTTCAGGACTAAATTTTCCCCTCCCAAGTCAATTACGTGTTACTTATTTCATTTGCTGTCTCCAGTGGATCTCCCCCACTGCAGAACTGGTTTTCATGCCCAAAACACGCGCTGAGTTTCTTCTCCTCATCTCAGCCCAGTACTCATCACCTCCACATGACTTCCTCTGAGCAGCGAGGCAAAAACTCACATAAATCCACTGCTCACTTCTCGGTGGATGCTTTTCTGGGGCTCTGCTTGACCCTGCTGCAATGTGCTTTAGTGAGATTTCAGACAGATGTGGCTGATTTCCCAGTATTGGGTATTCTGGGGAATAATCACTATTCCCCCATACTGGCATCACTGTGTTTGTGCTCTGCTGCACTGCTACTGTAGCGGTAATGCTGCTCTGAAACACACCGACCCCATCTGTAGGAATCCCACTGTGGTCTTAGTGTGCTTTATGCTGCCAGGGCAATGCTCCACCATTTATTGCCTTATCTCGTGGTACACGCCCCAAAGGTGCTGTTTGTTTTATCACTGCTGGTGTAACACACACAGCACAGATAGCTTTAGCTGTGGTTTTCAGTTACTATCCCAAGTGGAGTTCTTGCTTTTGATCTGCAGCATTCTCTTTTGTATTTACCAGATTTTTGACGGTTAAGTCTCCCGACACAGACCAGCAGCAACTTGGCCCAGAAATTCAGATTATCTGATTCCTTTTAAACGTGCTCTCACTGTTACTTTCTATTTGTACCTCTGTCAATTAAGTATCATCAGAAAATCTGTTGCTTTGAAATGAGGCATTATATCCAGTCATTCCAACAGCGAAGCAGCCGGGGGCGTCCCTAGCGAGACGGTGTTCTACCACTGCTAAGTATGTCCCAGTTTAATCAAAAGAAGTCCTTCATCACTTCATTACTACACTTTTTATCTTGCACTGTTTCACAATGTTCAGACTTTGATACTTTCCCAAATGGATTTGTAATCACTGTAACAGCTTTCCCACCTATCACACTGTACAGTAGTGAAGCTTTGAGTTATTGTATTGAACCGTTCCTTGCTTTAATCCCAATCTTCTACTGAATAAATCCTCTCATTTCAATTACAACTATCGTATAAATTCTACCGCTCACAACATGTGCATCGCCCTCCATGACAAAAGATAAATTTAAGCCATAGGTTAAAGATGCTCGGCCAAGATTGGGAACTTGTACAGACCACATTTATTTGCATCAGTCACTTTATTAAGAGCTAAGTGTGGAACAGGCGTGGGAGCCCAGGGGAGAGCCCTGCCGAGCCGTGCCCTGTCTCTGCCTGGCACCAGGACAAGCCCAGGAAGGGAGCAGGGATGGGACAGCAGGTGGTGGCTCTTCCTAGCAATAGTATACAGCATCTTGCTGCTAAGACCTCTACGAGCTGAGGTTATATCCTCATGGGGCACAGCCTGTGATGGATTTTCCCTTTCCACCCCAGCTCTTCCAAAACCCCATCAGTAGAGCACTCCCCAGGGCACAAACTCTGCCCACAGGGTGACTACACCTAGGGGAAGAATGGCTTCTCTGCTTGACCTTGCCCCTGGTGTCAGCTAGATTCACCATGTGCTTCCTAATTCAGGTATTCAGGATTTCATGCTACTCTATTGTAAATATAAGCTATTTAGTTTCCACTTTCCCAAACTGAAGTGTGCCAATCTCTGCTGTCATTCCACGTAAGCCCTTCCACATTTTGGATCACCCTTACTGTCTTGCCCTCTTTTTTAAACAGGTCTCCAGTAACTCCCTCTGAGTGACCCAAACTGCACCGTGCAGAGCTTATTACCATAATGCTTTCTGGGTTTGCTGTTGGTTCTTCTTCCAGTAAGTCCAATATTAGATTTTTCATTCATGACTGTCAAAGGACACTCAGCCAAACTACCCATCTTAATCCTAACTTCAGCATCACTTCAGAGCACCAGCAGTTCCCTGTTTCACCTGCACTGAATTACAAGAAATTCACTGTTTCCTCAACCAGGTGCTCAGGACCAAAAAATCCCTTCTGCATCTACCATCCTAAAAGGCTCAGCACCAACAGAAAAGTTCAGAAGAGCACAAGATGCTTTGGGAATCCACTGGTAACCATCCTCTGCACTGAAAACTGTTATTCCTTCCCTCTGGTTCTGTCTTGTAGCAACCCATCTGTGTTCTCCAGAAGCTTCCCATGTCCCATGGCAACTTGCAACCCCTCTGGGATGCCCAAATACAGGGGAATTCCTTTCTTCACTGGCTGTAGTCGCTGCTTCTTGAGGTGCTTGCCTTTACAGTGGAAACAACTTATCTTTAATGTCTAATTTTGTTCACCCTTCATAATTAAAGTATGCATACAGCTGAAATTGCAACTACACATGGATTTTGCAGTAAGAGCACTGGCGTGCTACCAGGTATTACTGCCAAGCTGCATTCCCCATTATTGCCCTTCTTATCCAGCAATGTTTTCTCCCAGAACTCAAACATTTGACAAATACTTTGTCAAATACTTCAGTCACCCTTCAAAATACTATGTTTTCCTTTCAGACTACAAAAATGCTTTTCATGTAAAGTCCTGCTTTGTCTCCTACCCACCCCTCCTGTCTCAGTTTCACAGATCACTATGACATGCATGAAGGACCCTACTTTTACACTAAGGGCCAGGACCATTGCTTGGAGATCAGAAGACAGAGCTCTTTGAGTAAGTAGTAATAGGTTGAGACTCTTCTGCTCACCATCACGATCTTCATGAGCTACCACCATTGCCTTTTTTCTGTCTTCTAGCTCTACTTCAGAATATGTTTTCTTCTTATACTAAGCTTCCCATTTCCCTTGCTAAACTTTTCCCATTTGTGGAGACATCTGACTGCCCCTCATTTGTCTTTTTGTCTTCCTTAAAAATTAATATTCATAAATCAGAAATCAAACCTGTAGTAACTCATTTCCATTACAATGAATACAGACCTTTTATATTTGTCCTTCTCATCCATATGCCTGTATTTCTTACTTGCTCTTCCATGTACTTGATTTTGTCCCTTGAAACAGTTTTAAAACTCCCTTAGAACACTGCCTACTCTTTCATATGTTCTGTTATTTGAGATGTAAGCCATCTTTTTGTTGAATTAGTGTGGTTTCCAAATCTAGCCCAGGCTCCAACAAAATCAGCACCCCTCCCATCCGAGTCAGGCACTGCCTCTCCCATGCACAGTAATATTTGCAGCCTGTTCACACCTCTCCCTGCTCCCTTGTCCCTAGGAGGAGCTCTCCTAGTACCAGTTTGCCTCCCCCTGCTCTGTAATGAGCTGGTAGTGAAATCCCCTCCTGCAAATTTAAGCTTGTGTGCATGTTGAGAGCACCAAGCTGCCAAACAAGGCTAGTAAGCAGACGACACACACTTCTTACCTTCTTACACCTGATGGTGAGCTCTGGTTTCTTTTTTTCATTGTGTATTGTCTGCATCTTCATGACATTGATTTTTCTTTTTTCCCCAGTGAAGATGGAAATGTGTCCCATTTGTAAAACTATAGAATAAAACCACTGTGTAGCCTACTTAAATTGCAGGAAACTTTAGTCATTGGGCAAATAGATATTTAAAAAAAAAAAAAAAAAAAGCATAATTCGGATAAAAAATGTTTTAAAAGTTATGACCACTTCCCTCAAAACAGAAACTAACCATCCTTAACAGGCATGGAGCATCTATAGCTATTTTTTTAGTGCTCAGTATTTGTTACAAGACATTCTCTCCAAAGGAAAGAGCCTTCTTCAAAACAGCAAGGAAAGAATGAACACACTCAAAAAGACAAAGCAAAGGTCCTAAGCTGTCTGGAGTACTCCATTAGTCCCTCCACCTTCTTCCAAGGTGTAAGCTGTACAAGGACTATTTGTACAAGGACAGGACTGAGGACTATCTCTGCCTACCCACATACTACTAACAGCATGGCCAAAATGGAAGCATATATAGTTCTAATGGTCCTACCACCAGCATGCTGCAAAGGTCTTAAAAAGCATTCCTAAGCTTTTATTTTTACCAGGTAATGGGAACTGAGTGCAGAAGAAATCAGATGCTTTACTTACAAAATATAAATTAGGCCCCCTTCATATAGCAACAGGTGTTGTCGACGGGAGGAAGACACAGACGCTCAATATGAGTGAACAATGAACTTCAACTTTAATGGATAGCTCAGTCGCCTTTTATCTAGTTCGAACATAATCAACTCATACATATTGCAAAAACTAAGCTCAGCATTGGCTAACATTTCCCGCTCTTTTCAGTTTGTTCCTCCTTCTTTTAGCCACCGTCCCGCCTTAGGGACTTTCCCAATCGCTCAAGGGCATCGTGTCCTTGATCCTGATTGGCTCTCAGCCAGCTGCGTTCGTGCCAGACTCATGTGAGTTGAGTACGGTACTTTACTAGCCCATTGCCTCCTAACTGCCCAACATCAACATGTCCTATTTCACTTAACCATTCCTCCACAAACAGGGTAAAATTTTGTCAGTAAATATCTTTCTATAACCCAAGTAGAAAAGTATACCCTAGTCTCAACATAATTGCAGCACTGTTATCAAACCATGATGCGCTGGAGTGGTGCATTTCCCTTTAATTAAAACAGAATTACATAAATGAACCCTTCCATCTGATACGCCAACCCACTTAATCATCTGAAAAAAGAAACCTGAACACTCTAATTATTTGCTTTCCGAAGGGTCAGAAGTCCAAAAATGCATGTGGAAGCGACGCAGAACCTCTGAGAGCAGAGCTGTCAGATCTGAAGCCGCGGCTGTCGGGCTTTGTTACCTGCAGCGCAGAGCAACGAACCCAGGGCTGGCCGAGTGACCACTCCACAGCCACAGGGAGGAGGCACACAATTCACAAGCACATCTGTGCTTCTCCTGCTTATCTCGGCCTGCCTGCCTGATGCAGCACTCTGCGGTTAATAAACCCGTCTTTTGCCATGGTAAACTTGTACAGTTGTGGACGTTTGTCTACCCACTGTCACCAGGCTGTCCTGGATGCACGTCAGCAATGGCAGCGCTCACAGCTTTCCTTCAGCTCTGAAGCTGGAGGCTGAGCCTCCTCCGGGTCTGCTCTCAGACACAAGGAGGAAGAAGGGCAGGAGGAAGAAGCCTGCATTGTGCACATCCTGCAGTAAGCAACACGAGAACCATGCTGACAACAAGGCCACAAGAAGCCAGTGCAACCTCCAGGCTAACAGGTAACTGAATGCCTCCCCCCAAAAACAAAACACAAAAAAACACCAAGCGTCATCCAATACTTTAAAAACATAATACAGTAAGTGGGCAAGGTGCTCTCCACAACCATTCCTGCAGTACAACTTCACTTCAGATATTATATAAGGCCAGCACAAAAGTACCAGTCATTGAACAGGAAAGAAAAAAAAGATTTTCCTGATGTATTCTCTTCTTTGGTGTTTTAGGGAAAGCTTCTAGATAGATTCAGAACTTTTAAACATATTTTCAGAAGTCTAGACCTCTGTTATTTCCATTTTTTCCTTTGCATTTTAAAGATGATGCTTTAAGAAAGGATACTACCCATTCTCAATCTACTTAGATTTCCTTTGTATCATCCACTAAGATATCCATTAGCTGAAGACCCTGACTGGCCGGAGTGAATACAACTGGTTTACATCAAATGAAAATAACAACAAATGAAAATGCAAGTATTTAAAAAAAAAAAAAAAAGAGGTACGTATCTGTCAATGCCAAACAGCTCAGACTTGACTTTCATGAAGGATACCTGTCTTTCCTATTGCTCAAATCAACTGCAGAGTCCCTAGCTTTGATTACAGTTTCAAAGGGAAATTTGGTAATTTGCTCTATTAGGGAGAAAAGCTCTGTACCCTGCTTTCCCTGCCTTTTTTTTTAATGTCTTCTTACATAACTCAATAACCCCAAATTTATGGGCGTAAAATTAAAACCTGTCACCAGCACCACTCTCCTTTACCAAAAGAAAGGAGTTCATTAACAGTGAGCAGTGTTTGAGCTGGAAGGAGTACAAAAGCAGGTAAGCCTGGGTAAATTCAATGTACCAAAGGATGCAGTTAGGATTTTTTTTTGTCTTGTTTTGTTTTGTTTTGAGAAACATTTTAGTAGAATTGCCTTTCTTACAATATCATTCATCAATATTGAACTCTGCAAGTCGAATCTTACTTACTGTAGGCCCGAATGTTTGTCTCAGTGAGACCGATGGCTCTTCTGGCTGCTGAAGGAGATTGATGGACGAGTTAGACATACATAAGATTGAGCAGTGACGTTAAGTGTTGTTTTAGCGTGGCAGAACATGAAATAAAGCACCAAATAGTGAGCTCTCCTGATGCACTGCCAAAGCTGTGAAATTTACTGACCGCAGCTTATGCCTAATCATGTATCTTAAAACACTGTAAACAAGGTCAACTGAGGAACAAAAAGGCAGCTAAAGGTCAGCCCACTTTGTAAAACAAAGTAAGTGCAAGACTCAGGCTGAAACCTTGGCTTTTACTGAACTGCAGCAAAGAGGAGAACTAAATCTATCTTTTGTCTGAGCACACTTCTTACTGTGCAGCCTCTCTTGGATCTGAAAGGTTCATACTCAAACTCTCACTTAAGGGTAGTATTCACGATCCCTGAGCATCAATATTAAATGTCAAAATTATAAGCAATGATTAGGGATGGAATCCCCACATTTATATCTAAAAAGAAGAGACAGTAAACAGCATCTTTGAAAAGATGCAAAATATCAAGTTCAACCCAGTTCATCACAGTTTCTCCTGCCCATTTAATTTTTACTGATTTGGCCAGGCTCTCACTCCTAGTGGTTTCCTAGAAACCTCAGGGTGGGGGCAGTGGAAGGAGGTTGTTGAGTATCTTAAGGGAAGAGCACCTCCGTCAGGTGCTTTGTCCTGCCTGGTGTGGCTTCGTTTGTCTTTTGAACCTGAGAACTATCCCGTTTGTCCCTTAATTTCCCCCAAAATGCTAACTGTGAACATTTGGACAGATTCAGCCAGACTGAAGGGGGAACACAGGGACAGAGCGCTTCTGTGATGTAATACTTATTCCAAAACATTCTCAGGTGTTCAACATGAAAAATGAAAATAAAATAGTCACTAACAATAATAAATTAGAGGAGTTAACACTAGCCTACAGGAAATTGTTCCTTGTAGTTTCTAGTAAAGAATTACTAAGCTCACTAAATGTCAACATCAAGAAACAATTTTCTTGATTTACTGAACCTATAAAGGTGGCTACACGTAGTTCAAGAAAGTATGATTTTTTCCCCCTCCTTAACCTTCATAAAATAATTGCCATTAGTAGGACTTCATGGATTACACTGGAAAATAGTGGGTCTGAAATTGCTTATGAATTAAAGCTCAGCTTTCTGCTTGAGGTTTAAAACTTCCATTGCATCTTGGGCTTGCCAGATAGGTTGACATACAATGGATTTGGAAAATACTACGGCAACAAAACACAGACTGGGAAGGGGAAGCAGTTAGAGGAAAGAAGAGAAGAAGGGCTGAAATAATCCAGTCCTCTGTTTGCATGAACGAGCCTGGGGACTAAATTAAATATTTATCTGCAGGACAGGAACTCTTTATACACTGAAGAGCAAAATTACACTGTCCTTGTGTCTTGGACTGCAGAGCAATTAAAAAGTGGCCCTACTGCTAAAACTTACAACAAAGGTACTATTTGCAATGGGAAAATATGCTAAATAGAGCACATACCGTTAAAAGCCTAAAACATTTGGGTCATAGTGAGCTGTCAAAACATAATACATGTAAATAGCTGTTTGCATTGCTGTGAATTAAGGTTAGTGATTTATTTATTTTTTAATAGTGAGGAATGTAATTTCTGAGGTGCAGAGTACTGCAGTGATGTGCTGAGTCTCTGCAGTGGGCCAGCGCTGGCAGAGCCAGCCACTGAAACCCATCCAAAGCTCTGCCTAGCTGCTCTCACTGCCCCATCCATTAATGATCACCTGAAATAATTCACTCTGTTGGCACTTCTCAGAGCTTCGTGGTCTGAAAAACAATGGCTATGCAATTCAAGATGCAACTTCATAAGAAAGGGTTTTTTTGCCAACTTGCAAAATAAATATTCTGCTTCAAGAAAACCTATTCAAAACAACACAGTTCCTGAACTCTATTTTGTGCTAGAGACAGACATGTGCTATGATAAAAATTTTCAGGCAAAATATCACAGCCACAAAATATTTCTTAACATCTCCCAAGGTTGGTTGTGCAGCATTCCACTTTTTTTTTTTTTTTTTTTTAATTTAAATAAAACAATGCAAAACAACAAAAAATAAATAAAGCAAAACCGTGAAATTTGCCCTCTGGAAACATGTCCTTGTTGACCGCCTCCCATTAATTACGGAATGCTCTGCTGCAGAGAAATACAGAGCTTCTTTACTGTCTGTCACAAACAACATACTTTGTGGTTCACAGGTGCAAAACCAAACAGACCGAACACACATTAAATCGTAATGTCAATGAGTTGTGCAGTACAAAACTACAGTCTCTGGTTTTTGAGTGATTAAATTGAGACAGTCAGAAGTTTCAGTCCAAGGACTATGCTGAAAGTATTTGTCATTTGTTGGTTCTCCCTCCTCTGCTTTTTTTTTTTTTTCTTGGCCTGGTCAACTACACACATGCACAAAATACGCTATTCAACTTATTTAGCTGTTTAAATTTAATTATTTTTATTTAATTTAATTATTTAGCTGGTTTATTTAAAACCCTTACTCTGCTCAAAAAGCTGGGATCACCTTGGGGTTGAAAGTTAGATTTCTTTTCTTTGTTTCGTGGCAGGACACCTACCCCTGTGAAAGTACTACTGGCCCAAACGAAAGGCTCCAGCAAACCAACCAAAACAGAAGGGTGCTGGGGGTCTGGCTGACATAACAGCACCTCCTGGGGGGTATTAGGATTTGTTGTAACAGCCAGAGATAACTAGACTCCCTGATACCTCCTGCCTCATTCAGTGCAATTTTCTTCAAATGGTTAGCAGCCTATTTGCAATGTCACTGCCTCATTACATTAAAAGATCTGACAAAGACTGTTCCTTAATCAACATCTAAGGATGGTATCATTATCCCATGAATTTGTTTATACTGGTAATTAAACAAGCTGAACACATTCAACAGACTAAATCCAGAAATATGCAGGGAACTGATATACAAAATTCCTTGCTCACGCTTTTATCTGCCTTGCAGGCCTCCTGCCTTTCAGCAACAGCTTTTCCATCTTTTTTTTTTTTTTTTTTTTTTTTTTTTCAGAACATTTTCAAGACTTTGATTTTCAGACACTTCTGCCTGCAAAATTGGAATGCTTCAGACTTCTCAGATGCATCCCAAAGCACGTTTCAATTCTTTCTGATTTTGCTGAAGGAATCTAAGCAAATATCATCTATGGTTATAACCTCGTACACCAAGCCATAAAAACAGATCCATACAACAAGAGGTGACAAATGGTATGTGGAAAAGCAAGCTACTTCAGTTTGTGCATTTCTGTACCTCACACAATTCTTCCAAAGGTCTTATGTCTGTAGTGTCTCTGCGGGGCATATAAATATGCTGAGAAGGGATTCTAAACAAATAATCTCATCCCAGTCTTCTCGGTACCCTACCAAGACTCAAACTGTTCGTGTGACACCACAAGTCACGTCACAGAGTATCCGTGCAGACACAATGACATCGCTCAATTTCAGTGTAATACTGAAAGCTTTTAAGTAATGGCAGTTCAGCACTGCACACATTTTTCACAGTGAACGATGATGTAACTGCTTTATACCTTGAAACTGCATGCTTTCATAAACTCCTGAAGGCTCCACGCTGTTTCTGTAACACGGTTGCTTACACACAGCTACTAACGAAGAACACCAACACCTGAACCAGTTTCCACCAGATCGTGCTAGCAAAATGCACTATGTGGTTATAGCATATTTTGTACTTATAAATTAACGTTGCCACTTGTGGACAACCTGGAGTTGCTGTTGCTTATTGCAGCTAATGTTTTTGTTGCAGGACACCCTACCACTTCTAAGAGAAGGGACAAAAACAGAGCAGCTGATGGCTGCATCCCTTTGAAACTACTGTCCTCACACAGCAGCCACTGAGGGTGAAAATAACTATGAGGAGTTACATACACACTCAGCCCCAAACTATTAGATCATGGAAACAAAATTCATCCACCATTATTTGGTACACTAACGATGAGAATATGTGTGGAAAGGAGATCAGAAAACAGGGTTTCTAAACCACTGCGCATCCGCAGCTCAGTGCAGTCTGGCATTTCTGCATGCTGTCAGGTTTGTGGTGTGCCTGAACATCTGCACTTAGCAGCACCAGCAAAGTTGCAGAAGGAATTATCCAAGTAAATCGTGTAACTCTGTATTTTCACCCTAGAACTACTTACTAAGTCTGCCTTACTGAGAATCTAAGACAACTTGCAAAATTCCTACAGTGTTATAAATGAAAGCTCTTCCCAAATATACCCTAGGCACTTTGGGCAGCTTCTGGGCTTACCGAGAGCAGGTAGGGCATGTCACCCTGGCTGTCTTGGAGCAGGGACCATGTCAAGACTGCCAAGTTACAGGAAACACCTCCTTCTAGTTCGGTAATCTCTGCCAAGTTGATAATGACCACAGAAGTCACCAATGTTGCAAGTACTAAGTGGCAATTTCATTGGCAATTGCAGACAAGGTATTGAACAGCAAATGGGGGGAGAAATCAGCAAATGCTGCATTAAGAGTACATTGGTCCTATACACACAAGAGGGTTGAAATCAGGGAGCAGAAAAGCTGACTTGCAAAAATAAAATAAAATAAATAAACCTCACTAGAATTCTTCTCCCATTTAGATCTAAAAAAGGAAAAACCCTCTCTTTGATTCCAGACAAATCAATGCAGCCAATACTCTGCTCTGAGAAATTGCTCCAAATACTCAAGTCATTCAAGTAGTCTAGGGATTATCTCAGTCTCCATCAAGGTAAACAATCCAGTACCATTTTTAAATACCAATCAAAGAGAACCGATAGAAAAGCAGACACTTAAAATGGTAATGAAAGAGAAACAGGTTATCCAGATATAATCCCATTTCAGCCCCAGTATTGGGAGCTTTTTATTTCTGTCTCTTCAGCAGCTGAGAATAAATAAGAGCCCTAGCGAATGTACTAATACCTGCAGTCACTCTGCACCCACGGCACTGAAAGCTCATCGGGTAGGTCAACTTTTTATGCAGCTAGCTAGCCTGCCAAGTTGTTATTTCTGTCTACACTGGGGGCACCACCCCTCCCCTCGCCTACAGGTTCCCTGCTGAGCTTCCTGGATAACCTGCAACAGTGATGTGACAAGTCGTGTATTTAGGTATTAATTGAAGCATTACCTAGTGAAAATGGAACAAAACAAAAAAGCATCAATGGCTGAGTGAGCCAGGCAATACTGGCACTAGTTAGCACTCTGTTTTGATATTAAACAAAGATTCACTAAGAAGGTATCAGTTCCAAGATGTTAGGGATTTAGGAGTATTTTCCTGATGTATTTTATTTTACTGCATAAAAAAGTATATATGCAACTACAAAGCTTTCTTTTTTAGATCCTAGATCAGCATATATTAAGAAACAATGTAAGCAAAGGCATGGATACTATACATCATTCCAGGGCACCCAGTGTGTTCCAACAAGTGCATAGTAATGCCCTTCTCTCTCCTAGAGGCACTTGTGTGCCCAGTACCTCTGCAAGCATAACACATTGAAACGCAGAGTGCTGGGATGATCCTGCCAAGGCATCAGCTTGTTGCCACTACAGCAATGGCTTTGTAATGGCCCTACTTACAGAAAATGGGCCACAATCGTGAGTTTACTACTTTGCAGTTGCGTGGCGAGGTTCTTCCTGAGTTCGCTGTTCAGCACAGGTAACTGCTTTCAGGCTGCCTCTGTTGTGTCTCTTAATGAAAGCATTAGGAGTTATACTACCCTGCCATTACACTCAGGCTCGCAGAGAAGGAGCTACAAAGGAAAGGCATCGCAGGTGTAATTAATGGTGAGAGCACTGCAGCTGAGAGAGGGGACCTCTACTGAGAATCACCCAGGGAAACCGAAGACAAAGACAGTCCTTAAGCTGCTGACTGCAGAAATACATGTAAGTTCTGATCCAAAAATCAAATTGACTGCAGTTAACAGGTACTACCTGTTTTGTCCTGCTCTGCCTTGAAGTTGCTGTGTTATTGGAAGACCCTTTCAGGCTAACACTAACACACACCAAAATTACCACCTCCCAGCATTTACCCTCAGTGAGACAGACCACATTTGTGCAGTAATAAAAGCAGGCTGCTTCCTGCCAGATATCACAAGGATCATCATTTGGATCACAGCAGTGGGCTCCTCAGTGACAACAGGAAGGCTGGGCATGCACATACAGCTTCCAGGAGGCAACACAAAGCAGCGCCAGCATTTGGGAGCTGATCTCCCCTGGCATTGACAGTGCACAGGGTCAGACAGAGGAGCATCAAGAGGCTGGAAGGAGAGAACAGCAGGCAGGCACCTTCCAACAGCAGCTGCTGAAGGGAAGGCCTAGTATATGGGAAAACACTGAAGAAAGAGCAGAAGATTGTTTTCCTCTTCTCCCAAAGGGTCTACAACGCACGACCGCTGACCTCCTTTCCCGTATTTGCCTACATCCTAAATGTACCCATCTGACCTCTTTATCTTTTTATACTCTTATTACCTATGGTTCTCTGGAGGAATTCTCTCTGGATATTTTACACTTTCCTTATACTCATTACTGTGATTGAAATCTCCTATAAGAAGGCAAATGCTTCAGAGCTCCTTCCTTGTTAAATCTCAAAAATCTCATCAATAATAAAACATTTTGCAGTAAGTGACAATTTGCAATGGCTTATTTGTGCTCCAAGACTCTGACACCAAGAAAGAGAAATCCTTCTGTGATGCACCAAATCCCCAATCAACCGGAAAATTAGGAAGAATAATGCAAGGCTGCAGATCTGTGTAAATTCATTTTCCATATTCATCTTCCACAACTAAGTTTCTAAAAGTGCTGACTAATTCTGGGTGCCCAAGCAGGCAGCAGGCACTGGTGTACAGCCAGGCCAAGTCACCTCCGTGTGGCTTTTCTTGTGTCTCTGTACACTTGCAATAGCTGACAAGATTTCTCTCTGTTTGGGAGTATAATTTAGGAACAAATTCACTTTGGGGAGGAATTGCCCAGTGCTGAGATACAATTCAACTGAAGTTCAAACTTCAGAGTCTATAAAACTACCTATAACCGTATCTTGAATGGGGAAAATAAATTTAGGGATGTACACAGGAGAGACAAATCACAGAGATAAGTATCATACATAAATCTACAGAAGCTACGTAATTACTGGATCAGAGATCCATGAATAATCTCATTCCTGTTTAGGACAGAGCTGCTGATACATTAAGGACGTCCCTGCAGGATTGCTGCAGTTCAGGCCAGATGCCCACTTCTGAAGTGGCCATCGCCATCGCTCCCACCTCACAGCATGGTGGTTTGCACTGCAGCGAGGTCTAGGAGCACAAAAACTGGATTCCTGGAGAATAAAACTCTGAAATCTAGGAGAGTCTTGGTCTTTCTGCAGCTGAGGTCCAGGCACCTAAGGGGACCAAGCTCGAGCCAGTCTGCATGAATTCTCCTGTACCTGTCAGTGGTTGTCAGGGCCCAGCACCAACTGTGTCACCCTAGGATGCACCAAGTCCATGCAACAAAGATTCTGCTGAAGTCTTGCCATACTTTAAAGATGGCATTTCCACTTTCAGCTGGGTTTCTCCAAGAAGCATGGCTTACTTAACTACCCCATGCTACTGTCCCCGTGTCCTTCCCCAAAGAGTTTGTGTGGCGGTGTCAAAGCTTTGGAGACGCAAACCATTCCTGAGAACACGCAGCCAGGCAGAGGAGAGCTGTTCCCCAGTACCCCTCCAAGGCTGTGGGTTACACTTAGTGTTCGTTAGATGACATCTGCTAATGAGGTGGTTGTTCTGACTCCCCAGGAGAGGGAACGGCCCCAAACTGGTGCCTCATGAGGAAACCCAGGGCCCAGGCAGGGGACACAGAGCTGCCAGGACACTAGGCCTCACCGTGCTCTTGCTGAGAGCACAAGTAACAGGTTCAGCAGCATTTCTGCTCCTCATATATATAAGATGATCTCTCCCCTGAAAAGTGCTTTTAACACAAATATGTGAAAAGGGATAAATGGTCAAACATCTGATGCACGGCTCACAATTTGCAATCTTACCAGCTGTAGCAAAGCAGGCATGCTCTTATGTGGAATGTCACACAGTACCTTTTGTATTCACATGAGCCAGCATTGCCAGTCGCTGTGTTAAAACCTGAATTTCTCCCTCTGTAAATATTTTTTTCCTTCCTAGTGAATGTGGAAAACATCATTTAGTTCTAGGAGCACCTTTGCAATTATCTTAAAAGATTGTATAAACCAGTGCACAGCAGTACCAGCCAGAGACAGTCATTGCTGCAATATTATTTTCTTTTCATCTAATTCCATTTGCAAGACCTCTAGAGGGCAGTGAATAAAAGAAAATAAAGTACCAGAAATAGCCAGAAATGTTAAATACAATATTAAAAACTGGGATCTCCTCTAATTATTCCCTTGCATTGAAAGCCTTCCAGGTAATTCTATGGATTTATGGATTAATGCAATGGGATTTCTCCACCCCCAAATCCTACGCTCTGCTGCAGTTTGCACTGACAAACCTTACAGCAACGCATTTCCCCAGTCATTTACTTCATTAAGCAGAAATCACTTTCTTGCAACTAAGCTAGAACATGCAGCAGGCCATCTTATTTCCACGGTGCTCACAGGCAAACAAAGTACTAATTTTCCTTCAGAAAGTCACACTAAGCCAAAACAAAAGGAAAACACAGTCTAGTAAACAGGAACTACAGCAGAATGTAGTCTCATATAACTCCTCTTTGATTTTCACGCATGTACTGGACACAGTTCAGGCATGCTGCTAATAGCTTCATTATTCATTTCATGGTAGGATATACAATTAACCCATTACCCAAGGAAAATGTAAAATCTAGGATAAAACTTGATTTAGGTACAACAGAAAAAAAATGAAGAGTAGATACAATATACTTTACCTTATCTGGTCCAGTAAGAATAGCAATCAATACAGCACCAGCCCATATTACATAATTTCAGCTATGCTTTAGTAACTTTTTATGGCTTTACCAACCTTTGTGTGACTCAGAAATTAGCTATGCAATTACCACAGGCAGAGCTGTCCTCATGGTGAGTTAATGCCCTGCTTATTTTGGGAATGCAGAACAGGTGTTAATGCATCTACAGACACAAGGAACTGAGAGTGCAACAAAATAATGCCTGGAAATGTGTATGTTAACACGTGATGTCAGGGCCCCATGGACACTAACACACCTTGCAGGCCCCCTGGCTTGCCCTCACTGGCGTGCTGGGACAGCACACTACACTGGCCCCCAGCAATACCCCAAAAGAGTTAGAGAGGTAACAGATGCTTTTGTCATTTGCATTTGTGAAGATACAGACTTACGTGAACTTCTGAGCCTTCTTCATGCTCCACTGAAGTTTGCTGCAATGTCTCTGAATGATGTCCTACAGGGACAAAAAATTGGGAAAAAGTTTTTCTTTCTCATTTAACAGAATGCAACTAAATAATTTTGCTAACATTTACACTTTCTGTCCCATCTTGAAAGAACAAATAACGCATGCAAGTGGCAAAGGAATGAGGAGACTTTGCAAAAAGCCATTTGACTTCTTGCCAAACTCCACACACTAGATAGGTTTTTGAAGGTCCCTTATTCCCCTCCTAATCTTTTTTCAAAAATTCTCAGACAAAACTGAGCAGCAACTCAAGCTATTTTCTCTTATCACAAAGCTTCTTATATTTAGTAAGTTCTGATGTGTAGAGCCAAGACACTTGTATAGAAACATCATTACTGTAGTGAAGTGGAACTGACAATGAAAGAAAAGGACCACTAGGCACAGACAGCCATGCTAGGGAGAGGACCACTTTGGCTGGTAATGTGAACTTACAAAACACCTGTTTAAAAGCCAGAAAGGAAAATGGATTTGACTGAATGAGTTTCAAAGCCAACTAAATTGCAGTTTACTCACAAAGCCCACATCTGCACACACCCACTAGCAGACAGAAATACGCAACCCCCCTTAGCAAATGCCTGGAAAAAAATTAAGGCCAGAAGTCACATGTTGGTCTCAA
Source organism: Aythya ferina (assembly GCF_964211825.1). Taxonomy (NCBI): domain Eukaryota; kingdom Metazoa; phylum Chordata; class Aves; order Anseriformes; family Anatidae; genus Aythya; species Aythya ferina. The sequence goes on along the minus strand of NC_140302.1, from coordinate 7,058,235 downwards.
GTAATTGAAAAAATGGTGAGAAAATAACACTTTATGCAACTCTACAGCCAGAAAATAACCACATTCCAACTAAAGAAATAAAGACAAGTGCTCTGGGACATATCCTCACTGATAACTTTTCACTAATGCTCCCCTAAAAGTCTGCAAAACATTAACCTCTTTACTATGGAGTCAAATGTCAGTGTGAAGGCAAGAAGTTAAGCCACAAAGAACAAAGAAGGGATGAGAGGATGAATCCACAATTTAAGCAGGAGGGCTGGGGCAGCCCTGACTACTGCATGCCAGGAGGGTCTCTCATTCCATCTCAGAGGTAATCTACATCATGTTCAGGCTGTGCTCCTAAAACAAGTGGCAGCGCTCCTAAAACAAGTGGCTTTTGAGGTGAAAGAGCACACCTCAGGCTGGAAACCAGAAGGGACGCTGGGCATCACCTTCCCCACAGCACGCGGAAATGCACTGTTTCTGCAAAGTGGCCAAGGAGAGGGACGTACAGGAGGCACAATTAAGAATGGTCTGTAAATCTCAGTTACATACAGCCCTGCTTACAAGAATCGTTTGTTTGAGTGTGAGCCAGCAACTCCCCACCCCAGGCATACAGGGTTCTGCAAACTGAACAAACTGCCTGGGTAGAATTAAAGCGCCCTCCACAAGCAGATTAAAGAACATGGCCATAAAAGTAGCACAGACAACTATCCTCTCTCTCAAACCCTGGAAAACAACCATGTAATTGAATATAAACTAAGAGAAGCTGGATTCTTTGAAATGACCTGCTTATGGTGTGCTCCTCCAGGAGTAATCCAAATGCTGTAATGCATTTTAGCATTAATGCAACAGAGACTTTCATTTCAACTGAACAAGTAAATACAAATGGTTATGTCTCAAACAAAGATGTAATTTTGCACAAAACCACAAAGCTAGACTCGCTCTGGCTCGTTACAAAACATTAGTAGTGTGAGGGCTTGCAGCTGAAGGTACTGTGAGGACCTGTTCTTCGGGCTAGGAAGATGAGGCCTACAGCAGATGAGACTTTCCTGATGCAGACCCTTGGGGCCATTCCCATCCTAAGGCAGCACTTTTCAGACAATGTCTCAAGAAATAAAACCCATCCTGACCAGTAACTTTTGTACAGGTTGGTATGTCTGGCTGCTGTCACTGCTGTTTGTAACACACTTTTTACTCCTGGAGTCGCTTGCTTAGGCAGCTGCAGAAAAGAGATGTTTCAATTCCCAAGGCACAAGCTCCTGCCTTCTCTTCTCTTCTCTTCCTTGCCCTTCTCTACCGTGCCAGGGACTTCTTTCAGCCACTGCTGCCACCCGGCAGCTCCTCGTACAGGGGAAAATGCACCAGCTGGCAAGACTCAGGCATATTTGCTCCATTTCATGGTCTTTTGCCTCAAATTTCTTGCACATCTGGTTATGCAGAAAATTAGGTAAAATAATACTATAGCAATAAAGCTGAATTACTGCAGAAAGCAATTTGGCTACGTAGGTCACTGGCAAATCAGAAAGGCTTCTGTGAACCTACTACTAGCTTAGTGAGGAGGGGGTAAATCACTAAAACAATGAAATATTTAATCCATAACTTTGAAATAATCCCAAATCTATTTTCTGACTTTCTCTCAGTAGCAAGTACATTAAGAAGCTCCTGGTGAGCACAGCCATCATGCTAATTAAAAACCAAAAATAAAAACTGGAAAATAAGAGTTAGCTTAATTGGAACAGGTAAGGCTTCACGTTCCCTCTCCACCATCAGTGCTATTGCTCCGAATCTTTAATTATAGCAAAATGGACTTTTCCCTTCAGGCACTATGATTTACAGTTGAAATCAAAATGCACATTGTGTTCGGAAATTGCCTGGGCACCTGTACATGCTACTGAGTAACCTGGCGAGAGCCTCTACATCAGGGCTGGGGGAATACACTGAGAAAATCTCAGCTTACCCAACCTGCAGACTACCGGCATCCCACTGCTAGCCCCAGGAGGAAAGTGAGGCAACCAGGTCACTGCCTACCTCTGCATTCACCCCTGCTTTCAGACGCATATGGAATTCACCCCCCTGCACTGGCCCTACCTCTTTACGAAGCTGGTTATGCTGGGAAGCGGAGCCTAGGAGCTTGGACAGTGCTGAGGTGTATTTTAAGCGATTTGTTCAATGAGGTTGTCCTTTCTTTCAATTTTATTTTTTTTAGAATGAGCTCTCACTGTCACTACTTTACTTCCACTAGAAAACAGTGGATAATTAAGAGAAAACATTATTGTAAATCAACAGAACTGAAAGGAACAACTCCGGCATCCAAATGAAGGCATTTCACAATTCAAGTCTACAAGAACTTAATTCATTCACATTCAGGTTTCTGTTCCGGTTTTTGGCCTAATTTAGATATTGTTCCCTAACCAGAAAACCACATGGTTTTTGCCCCATGCATCAGCTGGCAAGCGGAGATGGACAAGCACCAAGTCCTCCACACAAGAAGAAGAAATCACCTGCGTATGGCACAGGTACAGCACAGGGATGGAGCTGCTCGGCACTGAGCAGAAACACTGGGGAGACCACGGAGCATCACAGCAATGCTGGAAGGACAAACCAGAACTCAGCTAGGGCGGTGTCCACCCAGTGCAGGAAGAAAATTCAGGCTCTGCTCTGGAGAGGTGTTCCCCAGCGAAGCAAGGTGCCCAGTCCTGGGCACTGAGCTTACAGACAGAGGGAGAGCATTCTCACAGCACTCGGGAACAACAGGAGTATTAAGGGATTTGCAGAATGCATCCTGCAAATAAAGACTGCAAGAATAACAACGATCACATTCGTTAAAGTGTTGTAAAGTGGAATTATTTACAAAGGAAGGTAACTGTGAATAGCAGAAAAACACCAGACTTCTGTGCTTAGCACAACAGAACCTGCAAGGGTGATATAAACAAACAGGGATGGCTTTACCTACCCAAATTACCAAAAACCCTGCCTGCTCACAGCCTGAAAAAAGCTGCAATACCACTTCAGATGCAATTTGAAACGTTTCTGTCAATGTAAGGAAACAGAACCACCATCCTATCTTGCCCAAAGTGAGATTATTTATACATAACTTGATTTTAGCTCCCGATGAAATTCTGCTCGTGTTTCATTTTTCAGTCTGTCCATAAAGACCTTGCAGCTGCTGGCAGACCTCTCCAAGGAAGCGGGACATACACTTGGAGCAAACTGGCCAAGGCCAAGAAAGCACAAAATTGCTGTAGCAGCTTAATAAATAAAACAATGGCCAGGTAAATCCTACCAAGATTTACACCTGTGTGTGAAAAAGGGAGTAGGAAACATACATTGCACTTGTACTGCAAGTACAGTCAACTAGCTCTGTCCTTTTGGTTCTACTCCACACAGGTTGTATACCTTGACTTAGGTGAAACTGAGAAAATGTGAATACATAATAGGAAACTGATGTAACTCTATTTTAAGAGAATGAATTTTCTTTCCTTTTCAATGCCTCTCCCTTTCAACAGTCAGCATCTGAAGCAACTGGCCCTACTTGCTCTCCTCAGAGGTGCTGCTGAAGCTGATGGCAGGCAAGCAAAGGACAAAGGAACATGGCAAAAGCAAGAAGCCTGCAAAAGGGTTAAGATTATGGCAGCAGTGCTGCTGGCTCTGAAAAAAAAATATGTTACAAAGCAGCAATCTAAATCTGAAAGAGTCTGATGTGTAAGGCAGCTTTTAGGCATATGAGTTTGTATCCTGCTTTACTGATGAGTCACAGTTGTGCCTTTCTTTATCCCAAGCTGTAAGAAAACAAAAAATTGTAATTGTTGCAGAAGTTCTGTCTGTTCAGAAAAAGTTACATTTTGTCCTAAGAGCAGTGCTATCTATCATGGCAGAACCTTCCAACACGGCTCGCAGAAGCATGGAAAACATAATTTTCCAGTTGCACTTTGTCACCTTCAATGGCAATGATGCCTTTACCCATTTTATTTTTCAAGTGTTTTCTGTTCATGTTTTATTTGGGTCTGTTTTGCCTTTTAGCATTTCAAACACTCCTGAGAAATCAGAAAGGAAAAAAGGACAGCGGGACATGTTGAATGAGATGTTAAATTAACTACCTGCATATTCAGTTTGTCTTTGTGTTGGAATGGTTGCTACTACGTGTTCCTCCAGGAAAATAAATGAGGTTGAGAGATGGGAAATTTTTCTTCTTGCAAAAAATTCTTGCAATAACTTATTTTTCTTTAAAACTAATAGCCTAGCTGGATCCCAATGCCAATCCGAGTGGCAGCCACACAACACAGACTCAGCAAGCTGCTTCCAGCCATCAGCACTTACACATTTTATGGACGTGGTTGAAGTGCTCAGGTTCTTTGGTCTCACTGCTTCTCGTTGACAGTCACTAATCTAGAACGTGGAAATACTCTTAAAACAAATAAATGCCCTGGGAGATACCCTGAAATCATGAATATATGGTGCAGTTTTTGTTCATGGACAACTAGATTGAGTGTTTGAGTGTTTTCACAGCCTCAGCAGTTTTTATCTCAGATCTCTTCGGGAAGAAGCTGTGTATGTGCAGTGGGGTACTCCATGGGTTTATAACCAGTGGTATTATATGACCCTCAGAAACCTCGAGGTCTGTTGAATTAATTTAGTAGGACTAGCACTTGATACCTGATGGGGCCATGACCTCATAACGCAGCTAAAAGGAGGAATGTGGCAATCTAAGGTGAAGGGAGCAAGCCTTGTGATTTGCGGACATTCAGTATCATTATAGTAAGAACTTTCATCTAAGCAGAAATATACCAACGATAAAAAATATTTTACCATTGTTGGTAGAGTAAAAACAAAAAAACAAAAAACAAAACAAAACAAAACAAAACAAAAAAAAAAAAAAAGGAAAAAAGTCTATGGAAATCATTATCAGAGCAAGCCAAGTCCTGACAGTCTCTCATACATTTGCAGCTCCGTGATTTCTGTACCTTCTGACTGGGTCATAATAAAGATGTACTGTTCACAGTGCTTAAATTAGGAAGCCTGTTCACTAGAGGCTGATCTGAGATCAAAATTCAAAGGTAACTCACTCACAGGTATACTAGCTTCTGCCTGCAAAGTAATAAATCAGTAGAGTAAAAGTACTCATATGCAGGAAGTAAAGCAGCAGCAATTTGAGGGGGTTTCATGCAGATTATGCAGCAAAACCAAAATTAAGATATATTTTATTTCAGCCCACCGAATTTCAGCATCTGAAGCAGAACTTCATGGTTTCTTCCTCTAACCTCAGTGAAATTGCCTGAGCTTGGCTTGCTTTTAAAGCACAGCACAGGAGGAGGTAACTCTTACTCCACAGCACTGTTTTCAGCACAAAGGATGAAGGAGGTTTCACCAAATGGCTGCATCCTGGAAGGACAACGGTGCTTTTAGCACAGCAGGAGGAGGAAGCAGGCATGCCCCGTACAGCAGGCAGGGCAAGGGAGGGGGCCTGGCCATGCTTTAAGGCAATTCATTGCCGCATATGCTGAACACTTCCTAAATCAAGCTGGAGCAGAAGTGTTTAGGGCATCAACTCTTGAAACTACAGAGGAGGAATGTCGTAAATTAGATTGTTTCAGGGCTAGTTTTCCCACAGGAAGACAACAACCACCAAAAAAACAACAACACACAAAACAAAACAAAAACCCCACCAGTGATAAAAGGGATTTTAAGATCATTTTTTTCTCTTTGCTGTAAAGACACCTTAACAGGAAAGTACTTATCCACGTACTGTGGGGATAACTGTTGAGTGGTACTGTACCCACACAACATATGTGGCCTCTCAAGTTCCTAAGCCATATTGCTTTAGCCCTGGAAATGGAAACAAACTGGTGGACACTGCCACTGCTACCCTGAAAAACTAGTGACCTCCAAGGAGGTACCTCTGACTTGGAGATGTAGCCACATGGACCTCACTGGCGAGGTCACGTTTCCCTGTAGGACAATCAAGGCAATTCAGACAAAGGCATTCAGTCTATTACCCAAACACGAGCCAAGCTACTGCTCTCCCAAACTTGGCATCTGACCTGGCTGTTGTGCCAAGTGCACAGCCTCTGATAAAAGCCAGTGGGCTGCTTCACTCTGCTGACTTGCAGGTCCCAGGGACAGAAAGATATGGTGTTGGCTTTGCCTTGGTACTCAGGATGGAGGCCTGCCAAGAATTTTAAAGCAGATTAATATATACATGTATGCACTCCACAGGCTCTTTTTCTAAGAGTTCCAGTGTCGGGTATAGGGACAGCCTGGATTTATGAAAGTGTGGGAATGTCCCAAAAGACCTATCACATAACTAGCAAATGTATTAAGTTCCTTTTTTTCTGTCCTTAATAGCAGCTTTAAGACAAGGGCAAGTAAAGTATGTCCCAGTTCTGGTAAACGTTCAGGGCTATCTTTGGAATGACTTTGAGGCAGGATTTCTTCAACACCTGTCAGTGGAGAGGCACAGAGGGTGGCCTTGCCAGAGTTTGGCATCGCTCACTTTGCAAAGGGACAGAGCCCAGCACACATACCATCAAGAGCAATGCCAGCATGGTCCAAAAGGAGGCTCCAGAGCACCTGAGGAGGGAGCTGAGTCTGCATGAAGGAAGCATCCTCGAGAAGTTTTGGTGTTGCAGGCTGAGTCATTACTGCTAACTCCTGCAGACGTGACGTCTCCTCATGTGGATGACAGCATTTGAACTCGGCAGAGATAGCCTCGACCTCGGCCCCAGCTGCTCGGGTACGTGAGCTACGGAAAGATACAGCAGCAACAAAGAGGGCCCCTGGGAGGATTGCTGCCCCAGTTTCTGTTGGGCAGTCCCCCGGAGGCAGCAGAAGGGATAGTATTACTCCTGACCCTGACGAAGAGACTTCTGCTTCACATTTGGAAGAATTAATTGATAGATACTCTGACCAGGACTAGTGGGGCCCTGCCTCTGGCCAGGTAGAGGAGAGGGACAACCGGATTTACTGGACTGTGTGGATTCGATGGCCTGTCACACCGGAACCGCAGAAATATAAAGCTTTAGTGGACACAGGCGCACAGTGTACCCTAATGCCGTCAGGCCACCAAGGGGCAGAACCCATCTCTATCTCCTGAGTGACGGGGGGATCCCAAGAGCTAGCTGTATTGGAAGCTGAAGTGAGTCTAACTGGGAATGAGTGGCAAAAGCACCCCATCATGACTGGCCCAGAGGCTCCATGCATCCTCGGCATAGATTACCTCAAGAAAGGGTACTTCAAGGATCCAAAAGGGTACTGGTGGGCTTCTGGCATAGCTGCCTTGAGCACAGAGAAGATTAAACAGCTGTCTACCCTGCCTGGTCTCTCACAAGACCCTTCTGCTGTAGGATTGCTGAGGATTGAAGAACAGCAAGTGCCAATTGCGACTACAACTGTGCACCGGCGGCAATATCGCACCAACCGAGACTCCCTGATTCCTATCCATGAGTTAGTTCACCATCTGGAGAGCCAAGGAATGATCAGCAAGACTCATTCACCTTTTAACAGTCCTATATGGCCAGTGCGAAAGTCCAATGGCGAGTGGAGGCTAACAGTGGACTATCGGGGCCTGAATGAAGTCACACCACCACTAAGTGCAGCAGTGCCAGACATGCTAGAACTCCAGTACGAACTAGAGTCAAAGGCAGCCAAGTGGTATGCTACAATTGATATTGCTAATGCATTTTTCTCTATCCCTCTAGCAGCAGCATGCAGGCCACATCCCTTATCACCCTCAAGCCTCTAGGAAGGTTGAGATGTACAATGGACTGTTAAAAACTATGCTGCGAGCATTGGGTACTGGGACGTGGAAACATTGGGATATAAATCTACCAGAGGCCACTTGGCTAGTTAACAACAGGCCGTCCTGGTCCTGCTGAAACAAAACCCCTACACACTGTGGGAGAAGCTAAAGTCCCTGTAGTGCATGTGGGGAAGTGGATGGGGAAGGCGGTTTGGGTTGCCCCTGCCATGGGAAAAGGCAAACCCACTCGTGGGATTGTCTTTGCCCAAGGACCAGGGTATACCTGGTGGGTAATGCAGAAAGATGTGGATATCAAGTGTGTGCCTCAAGGAGTTTTAACACTGGGAGAAAATTAATCTGTCATCCAAGTTATGTGTTGTAGGAGGACACTGCAGAACCAATGACAGGCCAACTTTGCAAGGAACCGGGCAAGTGCAACAGTGATATGAGCTAAGCTGGTGCTGGTGTCAAGAAAACCAACTCTGCCTGCCCTGAGTGACCACTTTGACAGATGAAGCTGAAACCATCAACAGTTTTTATGAACATTTTGGGAAAAGACCTATAGAATAAAGAGAAGTACAGACATATAAATGCTTCAATGGACAGAAAACAATGGTGATGAGAACATCTATATACTAAACTGTACCTGATTGTGACACAAATGTTATGGAATAAGGGGTGGAAGTTGTGTTGGGTCTGTCTGAGCAGAGTCACCTTTTCCCTGCAGCAGCCCACACAGTGCTGTACTCTGCACTCGTAGCTGGAACAGCACTGATATCACTCCAGTGTTGTGTCTATTGCTGTGTAGTGCTGGCACAGCATCAGGACTCCTTCCAAGCCCCCAAGAGCCAGCAGGCTGGGGGTGGGCAAGTGATGGGGAGGGGACATTGCCGGGGCAGCTGACCTAAACCAACCAAAGGGATATTCCATAACACCTCATGTCACACTCAGCAATAAAAGGGGGGGGGGGGGGGGGGTTCTCGTGGGGGAGGGGGCTGTTCCTCCTGAACAACCACTATGCGTTTTGAGGCCCTGCTTCCCAGGACATGGCTGAACACCGCTCATTGATGGGAAGTAAAGAATAATTTTTTTCCCTCTCTCTGTGCTTCCGCGCGGACTGATTGTTTCTTTTGTTTCTGTTTTTCCTCCCCATTCCCTTTCCCTTTAATTAAACCTTTCTCATCTCAAACCTCGAGTTCTCTGTGTTGTATTTTCTCCCCCTTCGTCTTTGAGGAGAGGGGGAGTGAGAGAGCGGTTGTGGTGGAGCTCGGCTGCCCACCTGAGTAAAACCACCACAAGGCAATGTTCTCAAACACGCAGCCCATGAGCAGGGCACAGGCAAAGGGTTATACATCTCAGCTCCATGCCTGTTGCCTTGTTCAAGCACCACAAGAAAAGATGAAAGGCTGGCACTCCTACCTTTCCACACACACAATTTCAGAAATATCACATTGAAAGTTTTGTGGGATGCGAGAAAAATGGTGGTATGCTCCGTCTCAGCTCTAGCTTGATTTGGAAGAGTTTCTTGTACAGACAGGGCTGCATATGTTTAGAAACGTGTAACAGCAGAGCATCAACAAATATTTTCTGATCTCTACCCATGTAAGGATTAAAAGTTTGTCAGCTCAATGAAGGCAAACTGTGGTTGCAAAAACTGGGTTTGCAGTGACCATAAAGTCAGAAGCAGTGGGTCTTGCAGTCAGTGTGATTTTATAAGCATTCACATTTAATAAAACGCCCACTCTGAATTAGTCACCGGTCCCTGAGTGTCAGAAGCATAGGATAAGCTGGGAAGCCTCTAAATAAACAGTTTAATCTGCCCAGAAAAGCAACAGTGGGCGTAACAGTGTGTCCAGATCTCCAAAAAGGAAATCTGCTAATGGAAAGATGGAGAACAAGAGGGTAGGAGATTGCTCAGAGGGGCCACGCTGCCACAGCACATGAACCTTGTGAGCTGAATCCAGGCAGACTTGTCGTTCAAGCATTTGTGTGCTCTTCAGCAACTGCAAAGTTTGAAGTGTCACTCTGAAGCACTTACATTTACAGTAGCAAAGCCTACGTACACTAGCATTGCTGAACTTCTCAACCAAAATGATGGATCCATCCTAACCTCAGGGAACCAGCAGCATCGGGAAGGTCACGGTCTTGTGCTCCTCTTCCTTGCTCCATGTCGTACAAGACTTTGTAACTGCCCTCTAGGTTTCTGCTGTGCCTGCATGCAAAAAAGGACACAGACCTCCTTGCAAACTTCTCCAGACCCCCAGCAGCCATACCCTTGGGTTAAAACACACCAGGGTTGGTGTGCACCAGTGATTCTGACTATGCCAATAATAAATTTCCAAGCATTTGTCGAAGATCTGGAAGAAGCCTAGGCTAAAGTAAAGAACGAGGAGTGCAGGCGGTTTGCCTGCTGCTAGGGCTGGTTGGAGGGAACTGCTGACCCTTCGGGTTATCAGAAAAGCATATGAAAAGATGCGGGTTCTTCAAAGGGCAATGCTAATAAAGAAAAAAAAATCTCTATCATATGCTAGCACATCTTGATTAGAATTCATGATGATTCATATTCAAAGGCCTGCTTCTAATCCCTAGATATGATACTGACTTATCAACACAGACAGCTGGTTGCAAAGATGCTTTAAAGCATAATTGGCAAACTCACCGATTGGCATTTTTCTCTTCATCAAATGTATCAGATCTTTCATTACTTTCACTGTCTTCGCACCTCACCTCTATACTGATACGTAAGAGCAGCCATCATTTAAACTATGCACTGATGGCGATACGTGTAACTGATGGTTATATGTTACCTATCAGTTAGTGAAAAAGTGGACTCTGCTTATCATAACCGTTGAGACTGTTTTTCCTTCTGTGTTTACTTACATCCAAATTCCCAACTTATCAACCTTGCAAATGCCAGTCTGCCCTGAGGCAAGCAGCTGTAAAGTTCTTCAGCAGACACTTTCCTTGGGACTGAAAGGTCAGTGTTTCTGTTATTTATTCTTATTATAGAAATATTTTACTCTTAAATTCAGCAGGTCCTTCCTACTATCCATGGAAATAATCATCGGAGAATTAAACCAAGAAATGCCAGGGCCTCAGACTAAATTATATTAAATCAAAGTAATCAATCTTGTTGAAGCGTGGACAGAAATATATACAGATAATAGACTCAATAATACAACAGCATCATACTCAAAGAGTAGTGCCCATTTCTTCATGAAGGCAGTGTCTCAGGCAGCAAGCCCTGATCTGGCTGCCAGCTCTCTTTTGTGAAGCCAAACCTGCAAAATCCACTAAGGCTGACTTCTACTGATTTACAATACCCAGAAAAACATACTTTCCATATCATAGGGGTATTCCATGTCATCTGGGGTCATGCTGAACAATATGTAGGGGTGGCTAGCCGGGGTGGGAGGGTGGACTGCTCGGGGTTTAGCAGGCTGGGCATCAGTCAGCGGGTGGTGAGCAACTGCATTGTGTATCACTTGTTTGTACACATTATTATTAGTAGTACTATTATCATCATCATTATTATTATTTTTATTATTATTTTCCTGTCTTAATAAACTGTCTCTCGTTTCTCTCCCCCATTGCAGAGAGGGAGGCGGGAGGGTGAGTGACTGGCTGTGTAGTGTTTAGCTGCTGACCCAGTTAAACCACAACACCCCAATAACTACTCCCCCAAGGCATGCTGTATAAATAGATGTCATTACAGCAAAGTAAACCATGGGAGCTGGGGCTTCCATAAAACTACAGAGCAAAAGCAGGAGGAACAATCTGAGTTATTAGAGGGGCCTTACATTAGTTCAGGATCTGAAGATAATCTGAGCAATACTGACGAAATGCTAGTGAAAACACGGGGCTTCCAGTCGGACTATTCAGATCAGACCTGCAGTTGCTTAACTGAGAATATCCGTAAACTGGATTACCTCCAGATAACGATCCTATTTATGTGCAAAAGCATGTGCTTGCAGCATAACGATCAGTGTACATGAATGGGAAATGCTCAAGTAAGATATGTGGCCTAGCAGCAAACTCCTACTATCACTTGTAAGAATACAAACTGCTTAGGAAGAGAAATCTAATGAACTTTGCTGGTGCTGCGACTTGATCAACAATGCACTGATGTTTTGTTCCTTATGGCATTGGTTTAGAGGAGAAAATGTAGGAGATCACTGTGGAAATAGGTTTAATTTGAGGCTGGAGAAGTCAAGCCCCATGGTTAGCAGGAGAAACAGATGGACAGCACCAAGTTAGGTCTTGATCCCCTGCTGTGCTCGTACAAGCAAGCTTACAGATGGCAAATTTGCCATTAGGAACAGTGAAATCTCATGGTGACAGGCATTGTGTTAAAAAACAAAACCAGACAAACCCTAGAAAGTTACCTGGTACTCTTAATTTACCCCTTGCTATCTAAAAAGAGGACATGAGTGCATTTGGGAGCACCACAGGGTGCTAGAACCACTTCCCAGACAAGTCATGCTGCCTGTCAGAGAAGAAGGAGGCATATCCTTTTCTTTAAATCGGCTTAGTTCAATTACATACTGCTATTCTTTTCAGAGTCCGATGAAAACCTTCTTTAAAAACATCAGACAAATTCACCAGACACCACGTTTCACAAATAAATGAGCAGCAGGTTTTAAATAATTTCTTCATTTCACACTGTTTTTTAGCATCTGGAAACACAAAATCTGCTCCCTTTCTCTTGGTTAATATCACTTCTTTGGTTTATGGCATGCTTCTGCCAGCAACTTCACTTGCACATCAAAAACTTCAGAGTGTTTATAAGTAAACTTTTATTTAATAACAAGGACTTCTAGGTCAGTTTCTCTAATTTCAGTGCTTCGCATATGAGAGCTGAAAATTAACATACAGGTACCTCCTTGGTACTGCCTAACTGCACAGCAAGGATGCAGAAAGCACAGAAAGCATTAAGGGAATGGAGAAGAGTACAGAAACACCATAGTGCTACTACAGAAGTCACTTCTATGCCTACCTACAGGACTAGATTTATAGCTAATGTGGACCACAGGCATGTCCCAGCCTAAGACTGACAGATTTGAAGATAACGTGATTGGAGACTATTTTTCTGCTCCTGAATTATTCTACCATTTTGCTATGAAAACTGTTTGAAAAACACCTTTTTGTGGAAAAATACCAGACAAAAAAATGGGAAATCTCATTCGTATTCAAAAGCTGCGACATCATTTTTGATGCGGAAAATACTTTTTTTTTTTTTCTTTTTTTCTGTCCTCACACAAGGCTTTTGGTCTTTGCTGTCCAAATACTAAATTATTTCTCTTCATAGAGCAGAACAGCAGGCAATTTTGACACACTAAGCTTCTGCTAATGAGTTTACAGTTTTCTATTTCATAATGAGCACAATTAAATCAACTCTAGCTGCTAGCGTGTGTTTTCTTGCTAAGGGAAAACTCTATCAGTTGCTGCTTTGACATTAATATTCTCCCGAGTTTTGCTGTTTGTTTCTTAAAAAGAACAACCCTCCAAAACTATTTTGATGTGTGACTTCTCTTGGCAGAGCGTTCGCCCTGTTCTCTGCTGCTGCCACCAGCCGCCTGATGCGGGGCCACTCCTGAAGGAGAGCCTCTGCCTTTCTTCGTGTGTCTCAGCCAGGGAAACCTCCCTGGGGTGGGGAATGACCTCCTTGGCTGGAAGCAGCCTGCTGCTCTACGTGCCCACCATACAGAAAGCGTGCATCGTCAGGGTGATTCTGCCAAAAGCTTAAAGCTAGTGCCACCCCATCACTGAGGCCATTCTGGGATGACTTCCTCTGCTTTAACCCACCTTTTACTGTTTTGCTCATGCATGCAGGTGTTCTTCCAGATCTCCTCCCTCTCCTTTTTCCTATATTTATCTTCAAAATAGGTTAAAGGATTCATCTAGGATGAAGCATCCCAAAGTTAGTTCTTGTTATGGAAAATGAGAGGCATAAAGCACTCTTCAACAAAAGAATTGTGCAAATGGCAGTCTGTGCTATTTCCAGGAGCCCTGACATTACTTTTGCAAACTCCCAGGAGGTTGGCTGGTTGTAATTCCCTTTCAGCAAACCTCACTGCAAAGCTACTCCACCAGTTAGCTTGCTCTGAATGCAGGAGCAGCATGCTTGCTTGCTGCTTTGAGCAACAGAGGACATATTATGCATCCTCTGCATTATTTACTGTGGTTACTTTAAAGTTGATATTTATTTATTTATTTCAAGTTTCCATCTGTAGGGTCTGGCTGTGGTTCAAGGTCTTCTCTTTCATCCGTTTCTAATGGATATCTGCTCTCCCAGACTATCTGTCCTTTAGGGTCCTAATATGATACGCAAACTAACAGTGACAGCGTTTTTGTGGTACTTCCATTTCCAACAGCTTTTCATCTCACTATGTGTGTATAGTTTCTGGTCGGTATTCAAAATCCCCTGAATCAACTTATATTACAACTTTCTTTCGTTCTTCACTATTTTCACATCCTCATGACTTTTTCAGCCCTGACAAAGGTGTTAACACTGTATTTGCAGTGACAAGCCACAGGACAGGGCAATGTTTTCTACTGTTCTAAAACTCTTAAGAAAAAACTCTATGAAAATGTGCTAGTTCAGATGACTAGTGCACGTCACATTCCTAACCTTCTTTTAATTTGCCTTTTCATTTTTACAACTGACATTCTCACTCCAGATCCCTCCCTTGGGTTTCTACAAGTACAAGCCGGAAGATTTTTTGCCCAACTTTGAATATTTTTATTATACCCTTTCTATTACTATAGTATATTTTTGTAATTATTGATAGTTATAAGAAACAAAAGAAAGTGCAGGGACCGTCCAAGCAGATCTTACATTCCATGTATTTTAATTTCTGTGTTTTAACAGTAGCTCTGAAGAGTCACAGTAATTGTATGCCTATGCAAGGAGTTACGCAGAGACCTGCATATATAATTGTTTCTGCTGTCCTTGCTGAGGTAGCCCCAGCTTTACTGCTGCATTACAATTCAGCTCCTGCACCTCCGTCTCACATAGCATGTGCCTGTGTGCTCCAAAGCCAGTTGTGTGTTTCCTGAGTTGGCAAGAGTGCAAGTGCAGATGCAAGAGATTTATTCTCTGAGGGAAGACAGCTTTTCAACTACTTTCAGATAAATGCTAAGTGTGTAGGCTTTGAATCCAGCTAATGAATTCAGTGTGTGCACTAGAACAGAGGCCTGAAAGGACCACCTGGGTCACCAATCCCCAATAACTGCAGGCAAACATATAATAAATGTTAAGAGCAAAATGTCCTGCAGGAGATCAGAGTCTGCCCTCTCCATTCACTGCGCACCATAAAGTAACGTTCTTCAAAAACACACACACTTACCAAATGATGAACTCCTTAAGGGGATGAGCTCAAAAGCCTCAAACATTACAGTGTAGGACGTGGGAAGTGGCAGAGGGTAAAAGTGATGTGCTAGCACTCAGAGGATGCATTACACAAAAACATCCACAATAGCCCATGGGACTGGTCCAACATAAACAGATACTGTTTTCATGTCCTAGCTGTGTTTGGAAAGCCCCTCATCTCCTTGGTTACATGCCTTCTAATTTCCAGTCAAAACATATTCAAGACATACTTATGAAATCCACTTGATTTTGCATCGGTATTGCATTCGATTCCCTCACTTATACTTCAACCCTGAGTATGTATTTAAAAAGCAAACAGATCTTTGCTTTGTTACAAAAGCACTTAGCGCCACTCAGTCCTCTAACAGGGAGGGATGGAGGCACACCACGCTGGTACTCATCCTCCTGTACAATTCCCCAGGTGGAAACGTATCACCTTCTAATGACAAGAAACCTAAAGCCTAGGCCATGTGTAAACGAGCCCTGTAGAAGTGTGCAGGCACTTTCCTGGTCCTGCTGGCCAAGCGCAGCCTGCAGTCACTTCCAGAAGTTCTGCTGTTGTTCCTACACACGCCCCCAGGGAGTTCCCAGGCCTTCGGTGCTTTTCCATCCCAAGGAACACACTACTCTAATTAATCCTGCATGCCATCCTTCCCATCCTCCAAACTTTCCTTGCTGTACCTTTTTGAGATGGAGGAACAGAGCTGCATACCACTCAAGCAGCAAAAGAAACACATGCTTACAGGGTAGCCACCTGCTATTTTCAGTATATTTTGGTATCTGCTTTTATAACCGCTATTGAAACTAAAGTTAATATTTTTCATAGAAGAAAGGGTTCTTCTATTAACTATTCTATTCTAACTTCTATTAATATTAACTAAAGTTAATATTTTTCATAGAAGAACCCTTTCTTCTATGAAAAATATTAACTTTCCCGTGCCCCAGATTTTCCCGGGTCAGTGGATGGCACTGGTCACTCAGCACTCATCAGCTCGTGTGTGGGATTTTTGTCTCCCTCACTTCACACCCATCTACGCTGAATTTCACCTGCCAGTGCCTTGCCCAGCCACTAAGTTTTGCAGAATCCTCCTGCAGTTTTTTCACAGTCAGCAGTCATCTTTACTGCTCTGAATAAAAGCATCATCAGCACACTGTTATCTTTTCCAGTTCGTTTATCAGTGGAGTATCACAGGTTTCAGCACAGATTCTTCCGAGACCCCACTAGTGTCATCTCTCACTCAGAAAACTGATCATTTAGTCCTACCTTCTGTTTCCTATCTTCAGACCGATTTTTCGTTCATCTGAACAGCTTTCCTTTTATCTGACGGAAGCGCAGCTCCTAAGCATATGATAATAAAGTAGAGCTTTCTCATCCTTTTGGCTTTAATCACAGGTTGGTCACAGAGCAGAGCTGAGCCCTATTTCCCTAGGTAGGGCCCAGCGTTGGGTTCATTTGCTCCCTTTTACCAGCACGACTCCAGTTTGCCACAAATCTGGGGCTGCTAATTGGGATGGGATTCTCCAAAAGGCTCTTTTCTCCTTTTTCTCAGTGGTTTCAGGGTTACTCAACTCTTCTCCTGTAATGTTTTCCACTGCACTGCTCCCTCCCACAGCCAAAACCACACACTTTTATTGGGCAGATCCTCGGAACCTGAAGTTTAAAATCCAAGAACTTCTCTTACTGGAATGTAGAGAATGCAAGTACCTAGGATCTAAATTATTTAGAATAAATTGGGACTCGCTGGTGAGCTGATGTTAAAGAAAACTTTTTAGATTATTAAAGGTTCAGCTGTTGCTTTTGTAAAAACAACCAAAAAAGGTGAGTTTACATATGCTGAATCCCTCGTTTGTAGCAAAAAAATCATCTGTTACTAGTCCCTAAAAGAATGGCAGTGTGCTTATTAGTATTAGATTTTCCTGTCTTTGTTACACTAATCCACAGAGTCCACAGAAGGTTCCCACACAATATTTGTGTCCTCCACAATATCACAAGAGTATGAAAAAATCATATCAAAATGTTGTGCCAAGGTTACTAAAGGAAATACTGCATAGAGCTGGTCACAAGGCCTTATCCTTCAGTAATACTTCTAAGAAGTCTCTTGCAACCTGTAACTCACCTCCCAGCACATCCCACCCTAGTCCCCTCTTTACCCAGTTTCTTATCTGCCTGAGCCAGCTTCTTATAATTCCTGTATTAATCTGCACCATCTCCACTTTAAATAATCATTTCCTTTGAGAACTGTACTGAATGAATGCTTCCTTGATATCTAGGCAGCTTAAGCTCACTGCATTACTGTAGTCTGAGACGTTCACCTCCTCAGCAAAAAGAAGCATGAAGTTAGCCTGACAAATTCTCCTTCTGATCACAATTTTGTATTTTATCCCACTTTTCACTTTGATGATATTCTTGATTACTCTGCATTCAAAACTTGTCCTAAGGCATTACACAATGTTGCAATAACCTAATTTGCATGTACTTGGGGGATTTTTATTTTTAACTCTTTTGGCACATACGTTAGTATGCACCAGTCAAAGGCATTATCCCCATATTGCAACATACATTAAGAGTTTTTACTACTGGACTCCTGTGGCCAGAGGTAAAATCTGAAAAGTAATTCATTCAGTTCCTACAACAGAGGTAACTAGTAAAAATGACAGTTTTCCTATCCCTTACCCATCCGTACATAAACCACACAGACCCAGCAAAAACAACTCTCCTCTTGGTAGGAAGAAACAACTCAACTGGTCATTTGGTATTCCAGTGTGGTTTTACATTTTACTCCTTCAAGGGCAGTGTTATACCAATAGCAGAGCATTTAGAAGTGGAACAGAAGTACTGACAAGAGAAATGCACTGGGAAGAATTAGTTGATGTCATTTTTAGAACAACTGCTTAACATTGCTCATTAGGTTTTTAATTTGATAGCAGTTCATACTTCATTTGTGTTTTCCATAGCAAATAATATTTTTTTTCCACTGAAGTTTACATCACCAGCAGAGTTCACTGCAACATGTCAAGGAAAAAGGAATCTGAAGTAACTCCACCTTCTCTTACCTTGCTGCTCTTTGTCTGAAATCCCAGAAAAAAATTTACAAGTGAAAACACGACTTGAGGAGAGGGAACTCAGGTCATTGTACGTATTTCCAACAAAAAGAACCACCTTTTCCCTGTGGTACAACAGAGCTGCTGAGCTGATTCCCATCTTGTGATTCAAATCAACACTTTAATTCTTGGTGACATGGAGAGTACAGCAGACACCATTCCAAGAGCTTCCTATGGATAGATTTTCAATCACTTCCCCACAACATTTTCTAAGTTAATCTTTGAAGGACATGGTTTACAGACACAAGTACATTACAGAAACATTATTCCCATCATACGACTCTATACAGATATTTCAACATATTCCTACTAAACTTAAAAAACAAACAAACAAACATAAAACCACCTAGAAGTTAAGAAATGTAAGTTTAAAAAAAAAAAAAAAAAAAAAAGTAGTTTTCAGGAAATAGCAGTAGAAAAAGTGGGAAATAAAAGCAACAACCTTTCCAGAGGCGGACCGAGCTTCCAGGAAATGCAGGTAATTAAATAGATTACTGGAGAGTGTATTTTGGAAAACGCTTTTACCAAAAGCACGCCCATATTAAAAGCAAAATTATGGTACCTTAATTGCACTTCTCAGCTGTTGCTGTTGAGATCATATGTTGATTTCCTGGAAAACAGAAAATACAGAATTAATCATGCTCATTATTTAAATGACGATTAATAACAACATCTAGTATCACACATTTTTTCTTTACTAAAATGGGTTTAAGCCTACAAAAGATACAGAGAAGAGCAGAATACAGTTTTTGATATCTGCTATTTTATTCCTGATAAAGGCAGCTTCGAATAAGAAAAATAACAAGAAAACAATGCCTGAGGTTTTCACTGAAGTAGTTTACATATTTCCATGAAGGCTGCCAAGAAGAAACCAAGGAAAAATTCACAATAACTTTCTTTTATAGTATCTACCATAAAATATATCTATCAGGCATTTATCTGTAATTTCTTTCTACTCATATATGTTCCCTGTCATTCCCCAACCTAAAACATTTAGCAATAAAACCTGTAGGGCACCTGTTTTTCCCTCTGGAGGAATCTCTCAGGCCTCCCCCTGGTAGCCTCTGGTGCCAAACTTTCCGAAGTGTGCCTGCTTACTGCCTACCTGTCACCATGGTGGTACGTGAACAGAGCTGTTTGGAGAGTTTACTGAGTCGTTCAGAAAATTTGATGGCAAGTTCCCCATACTTAACATAATTCAGCCCTGAACGTTTCCTGACGTAAAGCCCAAAATTGAAATCTGAAGCTACAGAATTGCACGTGGTCCCCTTTGCAGACCGGGCATGCGGAGTGCACCTAAACCAAGCCTCTTTCAGACAGCTCCAGAATTAAGGAGTCACAGCACAAGTGGCACAACTGTCTTCTACAGGTGGGCCAAGCTCCACTTGATCCACTCCACGAAAATCACAGGGACGAAGTTGAGTCAAGGCATCTGAACAGGACCTTCACTTTGGCTGGATGTTTCAAACTCTTAGTGGTTAGCTTTGAAACTGAATTGTATAGTTGCTGGGATCATTTCACCTTTCTCAGGAAAATCCAGATCTTCACTAAGAGAGCATCTGTCAGCATTATCTTCAGGCAATTTCATGTGAAGCAAAGCCATTTTGCAGGTTGCTGTTTTCTCTCTCATTTAAGCATTCGTTAGTTATCTATGTAATAGGACTCAATTGGCTGGAATATTCAAAGAGCTATGACTCAAGCATAAAACAACAAAACTTATTCTCAGGCTGTTAATTGTCAGCACAGAAGCTATTCATTACATTTGAGTTTGCCAGTTTGCCATGCTCTTACAGCAGAAAAGAGGCAAATTTAGGTGCAGTCAGTTTGCTTTGCATTAACTGAAACTGTTGTTTTGTTCTGAAGTGGAACAAATGCACAGTAGGTTGGGTAGTAAGGATTTGTAAAATAACTCAAGGCTTCTTAAGATTGATGGAAGTTTGTGGACGCTCGTGGATATTGTACTGACTCCAAACAAAATGTCACGTAACAGCAAACAAATTGGCATTTTATTAGCCTTCAAAAACATTTTTAAATAAAAATGGGTAAACTTCACTAAGAGGGCACTGTGTGCGAGTGTAGTAGTATGTAAATTTTTCCCAGAATAGGTCAGACAGACCAAATCCATTCTCTCCTTCTAATATATAAAATGTATACACAAAAAGAAGAAAAAATAAAAAAAAAAGGAAAAAAAAAAAGTAGAACAAACCCAAGCAATAAGCAACTGCAGCTGATTACATCAAAAATCTGCTTATATTTCTGAAGCAATCAAACAGTTCTACTTAAATATATATAAATACTGCTTCCAGCAGGTAAACATATTATTCAAACTACTCCTAAACAACACATATTTCCTCCTTGGTACAAAACTGGGGGTGGGAGGGCAGCTGCTCATAGAGCCTGTGCACTGCTCAGTATGAAATCCCGGATGGCTCTGGATGGTTAGCATTAATTCCACCAAAATAATTACATATTTCACCCCCAAAACCCTACAGCATTAAGGCTGCGGTTAGTTTGCCCAGAGAATGCCCAGCCTTCCTTCGTGCATAGGAACACCACAAATTGCATCACCATGGGAACGAGGCTCACCACTTCCTTTACCAACAACCTAATGCCTGTGGCCATCAGATTTTAAGATCAACGATTGTCATTTTACATCTGTGTAATGAAGATGTATCATGCCCGGCGCTGTTCGCGTGCTGCGCAACGCTGTTCCTCACGCTCATCAAGGCCTTTTAGCTCTGCGTATTATCTTCCAGAAACATAAGCTGTTCAGACTGTGGTTGTTTTGAATTTTAACACGAAAAAGAGCGATGCTTCATCCCTGGAGACAAGACCTGGGGATCCCTCAGCTAGCAGGGCTGACGCAGTTATGCAGCATGCAGCCATTCAGCCCCCACACCAATGTCCTAGCAAGGACTGGACAGACATTTGGCCTCTTATTTCTTCCCTGGCCTTGCAGTGATGCAGGAAGCAGTGAAAGGCGTTCTGAAATCCTGCTGCCATCTTCCCTTGCCATCCTTGCCAGCAGATGTATACATTGCTATTAAATTAGAGGAAGCACAAATTGCATGTTTGTGTAATCATTTCAAAATATTTTGCTGACTAAATACATTTTCCAGGCTGTAATTCAAGACTTGCTTAATTTCTACCATTGATAACTGCCTGAAAAACAAATCTTGTCATTAAATCTGAAACAATTTTTCAGTAAATTTCAAACATCCTAGTGTTGTGTTTTTTTTTTTTTGAGAAAAGCTTTCCACTTCTTTCTTAGTAACACAATAAAATATTTCACCTGTAGGAGAAGAAAAGGACAAGTTTGAGAAGAGGTAAGGTACAGGCAACTCTGCTCTTGAGAACACCCACGAGTAATGTCAAAGCCCAAAAGGACAGGTTCAAACTGCAGCTCTGCCCAGATGCTTGCAATTTTTCGTTTTATGAAGACTGATGAAATTGATGGGTAAGTACAAATGCCTCTAGTATATAAGAGATTCATTTCTCAGGCTTCCTGAAATAGGTTCCTGACCTTTTTCAATAGACATCTGCTGACTCTTCTGGCAAGTTGGTGTTGCGAGCTTTCAACGTTCAGGACTTGGGTCTTTGATCCAGTGAAGCTGGTTCTATTTTCCTTCATGCTGAAGGACTCACTACCTCTGTGCATGTCTGTGTTCGTTCAGTTTTAATTGCCAGATCTAGGCACTGCTTAGGTACAGCCTGCTGAAGACTGGCAGTATTTTTCCCAACTTTGTTTTACTGAACACAGCCAACTGCAGACAGTGGTAGCCACGGGCAGGAATAAGGTGCAACCACATTTGGGGATGGGAAGCAGGTACCCGAGCAGAGGCAGCAGCAACAGGGATAAACCCAAGGGCACACCAAACTGAGGTGGAGCATAACTGACCTTAAAATTCAGAGAATGAAAAATTCTTTGCTGTAAGGTCAATATTCCAAACAAGGAGCCATGTGGGCAGATCAGGAAACCAAGAGCAGGAACTGGGACTGGGCAAGTAGGTGCCCGAGGAGGACCAAGCCCAGAGAGCAGGAGACAGACGCAGGTGCCAAGGGCTAAAATGCAGGATCCCTGAGCACCGCAGCGCTAACAGCCTGAGAAAAGGGACCTGGCACAGGGTAGAAAAAGCTGACAAAGCGGTACAGTGGCCAAATTGTCTCTTTCCCAGTTTTGTTGGGCTTCCTGGTCCCTACTCCCTGAGGAGGACGTCCACAGCAGGACTGCAACCCTAGAGCTCATAGGCCAGGCCAGGCTGCCTCACAGCAAGGTACTCAGAGATGGCAAGGTGATGATTTCCACCCCACCTTCTGGTCGGTATGGCACTCTTCATCCCTTCCCTCCTGATGCTGCTGCGAGGCACCTGGCTGAGCTGTGCCAGGCTCCACTGCTATATAACAGAACACAAAACAAATCCGTGTCACATATCATACTGCAAAGTGAGGGAAATGCTGCTCACCTCCACCTGGGCCCCTCTGACCTCCTCCAAAGCTCCTGGCCCCAGATGCCCTTCACACACTCACCTGCTGGAGGAACTGGTGGGACAGCAGAGCCCTCACCACCAGCATCTCACAATGCTCCCTGCCAACTAGGCCCCCAGCCCACCACGTTGCCTTCACCTGCAGCTCTCCTCACCTCTTCCCTTTCACTAAAATAAATGACTCAGAAGTACTTTTAAAAGGTATCTTAAAAAATCAGTACGAAGAGCAGCGTTATCAAAACTGGCTAAGGAATGTGAGTTCACATCTGTGTGAGGTGAGAATCCTACACCTCTCAGACATCTTTGAAAGTTACCACCTTTAAGTAGGAAAACGTTGCCTGCAGTGACCGTTACAATACATGATTTCACACGTAACATCTAAGCAACCTCCATCTCCACACTTCTCTCAACGTCCAGTATCGAATTTCTGTGCAGCTAGGATATATTCAGTATGTCAAAAAATTGAGGAATATTTAACATGTCTTTAAATACTCACAAAACCTGCTCTCTGCAGAGGCTAACCACTTTTTTCTCCCTGCTCACAAGGAAAATCCAAGAACCAATATCACTAAGTAGCTTTGGGGTGCAGGGAGCTGATTTGCTTTGCAAATATTTTTCTCCTCTCCTGTAGGAAAAATGCTTGATTCTGCCTACAGAATATGTGTAAATGGAAGTTTTTATCATGAAAAATACTAATAAAGCAATATTCTTTACAACAACTAAAACTTACCTATTCTATTTGTAAGTAGATATCCTCACCTGTTAGTAAGAAAACTTACAGGTGTTGTTCCTAAAAAAAACTCTTAGAAAACCACCATCATCTAAAAGTCTCCATCATCTATTAATAATATGCAATGAATATTACTCTGGCATTTTTATTATAACTTTGTTAAGTTCGAGGAATGAAAACTTGATTTACTGCAATCCTTTTCTGGAAAATCAGATGAGTCATGTTTCTTTTGGCATTGGAAAGTAAACTCGAGTCAAAGTGATTTGTTTTACCATTACTTCTTGGTTCCTATCTAAAATTTCATCTATATTTATGTCAGCCTCGTTTTAATGCATGTAAATGTTGGTTTCACATAGCTGGTGAAACCTGGTTGACTGAACACAGGAGCAGCAATAAAATTCCAAAACTATAATCCCAGTTTTAATTTTTTTTTTTTCAGTTTCCTGTACTCTGTGCAACACAAACTCAATACACAGCTCAACTGCATCTGAAGTACATGTGGATAATATATTATTAATAAACACCCCCCTCCCAGTAACTTTTAAAAAGCCTTTCTGAATATTTTTCCTAAAGCCAGATAACTCAAAATTTCAGTGCCTTGGAAAAGGTTTACTTTTGGGGAGGATTTAATTTTTCTGCAAGAGATTGCATGTTTATTGCCTCTATTGAAGAAATCGATAAAACAGCTGTGTTTGTTCTGTAGCCCTCATAAGCCACTGTAGCGTTTTACACTGCCTCACACCTCATCTCTTCAGGCACTGCTTTCTTTGACCAGATGTCTCATTGTATAATACAGTGCACTTTACAAAGTCATATAAATAATCTCAACAATCAACAGCCATGTTCCATCATACCCACAGCTTGCTGCAGAAATTGTTAGGCATAGCACTACAAGGAACACCAGATGAGAAGACATCCCTGGCAATAGCTGCAGTTAGGTACAGACCTGAGGAGACCTTCCATGTTCCTAGATGGACATTAGCTAGTACCATATTCAAAAACATATATATTTTTTATCTTATTTAAGAAATACTTCAGTTAGTCAGCTCTTCTTACAGAAACATTCTCCAAAAACGGTGAATTGCTGCAAGTTTTAAGAGGCTGTCAGACAGCTCCTCTTTCCCTACAACTCTCCCCCCTTCAGAAAGGCAAGTCACTTCCAGACAGACTTCCCTAAAACCAGGCAATGTTAGAAATCTGGCCCTGGGACAAGCTAATCACTGTGACACCTCTGAGTCCAGCATCCTTCTATTATATCAGACACTTACGGAAAAAGCAGTAAAAAACAGACATCAAACTTGTCAGATTTTTTGAAACCCAAAGTGGGGTTCATGATCCAAGCTACAGGTTACACTGCTTCACCATGGCAATCCGTAGTCTGTGAAAGCCCTGCCGTGGGATGATTTAATCAGTTTAGAAATATCACAAAAGAGAAGACCATAAAATGTTCTCAGGAGACATAAGAAAAAGTGGGCAGAATTTCATGGTGTTCGGAATGCTTCCCAGAAACGTAAAGGACAAACAATTAAGGTACATGTACATGCACACGCAATCCATCCAAAGTGCCTCTCCCCTTCGGTTTCTCTCAGCTCGTCATCTCCCGTTCTTGCAGAAAACTCTGCCACTCTCCTGGTTTCTCCTGCTCTGCTCTAAGGACCATTCTCTGACTGACACTTTCTGTTCTTTACTACCCCAGTTACAGAGCTGGTTTACAAGTCAGTAATGATTACATACACTGATCACTTCCCTCTAAAGACCCAAGATATCATCTATGAGCTGTGAGTACAAACATAACTCTCATGCTTTTTTAAAGCATACAAAAAAAAAAGCAGCCAAGGTTTGGAGTACAGATTCTCCAAATATGCCCCCGGATGAATCCATCCCCCAAATGACAGAGGGGAATTCCTCTCCTCTGCTCTCTGCCCACACTGTAACAGGATTCAGCCAAAAAGCATTGTGCACTCACCCAGCAGCCTACCCCATCCTTCCTCGTGGTGTAATGCATCTGCAGCGTGTTGTTGAAGAAATCGGCTGTACCCTTGTTGGGGGAACGGCACCAAGTGTCACTGCAGACCAGCAACAGAGAAGTACCAATATCCCCTGTATCTCTTCTTTTGCCTTCATCTCCCTCATGAGGGAAGCTATGTGCTTTCAGAGTATGTTCTTTGCTGCACGTTACAGGAGATGGCATTTAGCTAACACAACACAGGACGCTTCCTTCCTCCGTCAGCACCATCAGGGCCCAGAAAACCCTTGTTCCATTCAGAGGATGTCTTACTGCACAGAACAGATGGATCCTTCAAAACACAGGAGGGCCCCAATGCTTTGACATAAGGAGAAATGCAGGCAATATCTTTTACTATTCTTTTGCTTACTCGAGCTGGAAAGGCTTTGGCTCAATTACTACCGACTCCTTTATCAAAGCATAAAATCTGGCGCCCGCCCCTTCCAACAAAACGCTCTGAATTCATGGGGAGAGCAGTTGGAGAGAAACCCAGGGAGAGGACGAGACAGCAAACCCATCTGTGCCCAGCTCTGGCAGTGAGGAGCTGCCTGTGCCCACGTCTCTCCCCACCGTGGTCCTGCCAGGCGTGGGGCCACCAGCGTGCTCTGCTGTCTGCTTCCACCACAGGGGAACACATTTAACTGCTGGGTTGGGATCACTGGGCTCTGAAACTGAGAAGTTTCATGGGCTCTGGTGATCGGCTCCATTGTGAGCTTTGCAGAAATGATCAAAAGCAGGGTGATGTCCTCGGCAAACAGCCTGAGATTCCTGAAAACTAGGACAGAATCTAGGCTCTAGCATTAATACATCATGGCCAAATTAAAGCTTAACAATGCACAAGCTGCTCAGATTTGTATTGAAATATGACAAACAAATGTCAGAAACAGAGGAGGTCTCAAGATGCCATTAAGTCTTACTTTTTAGATTTTCTCCCTGAAGACTACAGGACTGGGCAGTCAAGGGCTTTGCTTTACCACTCAGCTAAGAATACCTGGCTATAAATTTATGTTTCCCATCAAAGGAATTTCAGAATTGAAAAGTCATAAGAAATGCTCTTCTTATCCCATTTCCACTTCTGGGATTAACTTATGCAAATATTAATTTACAGTCAAACTAATTTTTATAAATGGTTTACATAAGCAGCTCTTCAGTCAATAAATTAACGCTGTCGTTTTAAAACATTTACAGGCCTTGTTTATGTTACTTTGTTAATTTTATTTTAATTTAGTATTGATTAATAGCTCCATGGCTATAAAGTGTTTAAACAGTTATAACTCTTAATTGTGCCATAGCATTGCTTAATAAAACAATACACTATTGGGACTATATCAAATTAAATTAATCTGTTACCCTCTTTTATGGGTAATTTAGTGCACAGATAAAAGCAGTCATGGAGTTGTTTTCATGGCAAGTAGCCTAAGAAGAACCTGCATACATTGGGGCTGGGAGCCCAAATCCACCCAGCATCTCCTCACCCACAGCCACCCTAGAAAGGTGCCTTTCTTTAGCCCTATTAGCTATGCAGAGCCACTTTATGTTTGGCATTGCTTAGTATTTGTCACAACTAAATCAGGGTTTAATTATTTCACGTCATTTCTTCATGTGCCAACATCGTTTAACATCATAACCCTGTCCTTGCCAAGATGCTTCCAAACCTTTCTGAAGCTGCTCCCATCCACACCTTTGCAACTCTAGTCGGTATTACGCCACAAGTCAATGAAGAAAAAGAATTAAATTTGTCAGCCTCACACTTAATACTTGTTAGAAGCCCATGGCAAACTTGCAAACACTCCTGAGTGACAGCACACACATAAGGCAACAAGGTCTGCATCCACCCATGACCACACTAGGGGTTCCTACCTTACCTCAGATCTCCCACATTTGCTTCTGAGAATAGCAGACAGAGAACTTTTAAAAGAAAAAAATATATATATATATAGTCATTTTACTACTAAATATATATCAGCTGTGTGCTTTAAAGCTAGGCGTTTAAAACAGGTGCCAAGTGTCCCCTGTTAGACTTCTGCCACCTCTCCATCCCTATATGGGTCCTGGTTCTGCAGATGCTTTAGGGGTGATTTAATTCGTCTGGTGCCTTGAATATGAATCATCACTCATTATTTTAGCTTTATCTATTCCTCCTTACACCCTTGAATTATCCTCCTTAAAGTAGTGGAAAAACTCTGATTATATTTCCACTGCTTCTCTTGATGAGAAAAAAGCATTTAATTAAACGTTTGTATAATGTTATTCAACACCTCATTTTTTTCCAAAATGAGTACAATGCATTTTACACCCACCTAGGAACTAAACTCAATTTAAAAATACCTTAAGACAGATATTTTACCCCACAGAGTGTCAAAACATTCACACCCGAAACCCCAAAGGCTGGCTCATCTCTTCTGCCTCCGCTCCTTTTACATGAGCAGGATGGGTATCTTGGTGCATCACAGCCCTCTGACAGCCTGGCAGAGATGGAGCACAACTGCTCCACTTTTTGGAAAAAAAGAAAAAAAAAAAAAACAAAAAAACGGAAGTTAGAAAAAGGAGCAGTTTGGCTATAAAGGATTTTGAGATGGCTAAACTGATATGACTTCCCAGCTATATCTCACATATTTAATACTTGATAGGTGACACCTTTGTCCTAATCTTAATTTTAGATTTTTCTACCTCCACAAGATATTTGCAGATAGGAAGTTTTATGCCTAAACATAGCCACCTCTGTACAATTTGTCCCTTCACTAATTATTTACTTTTGCAGTCTGTCCACAGGGCTTTACTGCAGTGATTTTCTAAGAGAACTCAAAAACACGAATTCTGGAAAATGAAAGGCTGAAAACCACTAAACAGAAACATGTTTGGGGCTGGCCTTACCTGGAGATCTCACATGTTGTGCAACTTCTTTACCTCAGCAATTACAGCACTTTTTATTCCTGAGATGTTCGTGAATGAACTGGTTTTTTTTTTAGTACTCTTCCTTCTCCTAAACTTATTTTGTCTGCTTATTTCTGTCTATTTGCTTGCCTTTTTTTTTTTTTTTTTTTTTTTTTTTTTTTTTTTTTGTAGAATGAGGAATCGGTGAGGTCTTGTTTCTGCCTGTGCAATAAATAAGCTGTCCCATAAGCAGCCAGGAAGGCTGGTGCTGAAGACGACCACGTGATGCAATCATAAAAAAAAATCCATCTTCTGTAACACGGGAGAAGATCCTTGTGGAGTGCCAGAGAGCTGCCGGCTCCACGCTTAGCCACTGCCACTCAGTTCAGGTTGAGTTTCCTCCCAACTCCTCCAGCCCTGCCTGCAGGACCCCCCAAAATGTACTTGTCAGCCCTTTTTGGTGGCAAGCACACCCCAGCCACCTCCCTGCCTCCCACATTGCAGAGATAAATTAGGAATTGACGCCTCTCCCGGAGAATGGTGTGGATGTGATTAGGAGGCCTTGTGATTGCTAATTAAGAGGGAGGAAGGCAGCTGTGCTCTGGGCTGGTTCACCCTGCATTTGAAGCACAAGTGGAGGAGTGCCTAATGCTGCGGAAAAGCAAAGAGAGCAGACTTGAGTCTGAGAGGGGACCTCCCTGGCGACTCTCAGCAGTGCAGAAAGAAGCTCCCTAAATGACTCCGGCAAACACGAATGCTTGAGGAAAAATGAGCTCTCCAAACAGAAGTACTGCCTGGTGTCTGCAGGGGCACTTCAGGGGAGCTGCACAGCCACTCGTGCAGCTCAGCTGCAAGCTGGCACCTTGCTCCAGGATGCCTACTTGGGCTGTAAGCACAGACCTCGCTATTACAGGCCCCTAGGACCAAAGCAAATGGCTGATTACTAATTTAAGAAAGTCACTGCCCACAAATGAACGTGCTGTTGTGACGTTTTAATTTCCTGACTGTGTAGAGAGAGAAAGATGACAAAACGAACCAAAGGAGAGTAAGGAGAAAAGAGAAAAAAATGAAGAGTGCACCACAAAGCATGTGGTGTGCAAAGAGCAGCCTGACATTACGCTCAGATAGGACTGGCCATTAATCATTTATCTCTATCATCGTAATTATTCAAAATCACTTCAGAGCTTGCAATAGTCACAAGCAACTATTTAAATTTTGGAAGTGTGCAAGGTGTTGTACCTTCCTTGTCCTGTATTTGGTACAAAAGTAGTAATTTTTCCTCTGAAAGTTCCTACATAAAAGCAAATCTTAAACAGTAGCCTGAAAGTGTTTTAAGCTTCAGAGATCTGTTTTGGTAGCAGCTGAACAATGGTCCTGCCATTACGCTGGCTGCCAGGAGGTGACCTCATGCAACTGAAAAGCAAGCGAGAAACAGAAGGGTAAAAAAAAAAAAGAGAAGAAAGAAAATAAAAAGAGAAAAAAATAAAGCAGAGTTCTTCGGTGTCTGCTTTCTACAACTGCGTTATGCTAAAGCATTTAGACCTAACAAGGAAACACAAGCACACAGGGCTTTCTCTAACATGGCTTTCTCTGTTAGCCCCAGGTCAAGGACTGAAAATTCAGCACTTAAGACATTTCTGCTCTGGATGTCTGACCATGGCAGTACACAGTAACAAGCCATTTTACAACTTCTAAGTTTCATGCACTTGTACTTTCCTCTCAGTTTCTAGCAGGTCAGCAGCCACCTTTGTCTGTAATGCATCTGTCTGAGCTGCCACCCAACTAGCTCAACAATTGTGGTTAAAAATAATTAAATAACAATAATAATAATATCTCTTGCATTCCAGATGCGTACCAACCTCACCCACAGAGCTTTTTCTTATCCATTTTGTTTTAAACATGGCTAATAAAGAAGGCAACATCTCAGAGAGCCCCGCACAGGACGGAATTACTGACAGCATCAGAAGAGAGCCAACATCCACCAGGCAGTGTTTAGAAAAAGAGTGAATTGATCTTGTTATATCAACTTTGAAACTGCCTTCTGTAGCACCCAGAGAGAGCTTGCCCTTCAGGCAGGTTTTTACAGGCTCTCACAGCTTTACTTTGATTGCTGTTGTAGCCGAAATATATAGCTTTAGTATGAGGGGATTATCTGTTATCCTACCCTTCGGGAGAACCTCATACTGTGACAAAGACTTTTCTGTGCTGCATCTCTTAAGTTTCAAAAAACTAACAAAAGTGCAGCACTTCTTGCCTTTTTTTTTTTTTTTTTTTTCTTCCCTTTTCTGATGTCCCTTCAGCCCCTTGAGGGCTAGGCAATCACTGAATGGTATTTAAAATCACCGTATCTGAATCTTAATTTACTGATAAACTGGAATACGATGACATTTTGGGGTTTGTCTAGTGTCACACTGCTTGATATGGCCTTTATACTGTATCTTAGGGGAAAGAGTGGAGCCAGAAAGAACTAGCTCGTGGCCCTGGAAATAAACAGCGTTCTGCACTTCAGGTTCAATTGATTTCAGTATCCTCTCTCACAAGCATCACCCCTTGGTATCAACAAACCCATTTAATCCCTTGCTGTGGTTTTGTGTATTCTCTCCTGCCTCTGAAAAAAAAAATCTTCACCAACAGCAACTGCTCCCTGGGAGATGTAGCATCATGCTAGTGAAACTACATTGGGCTGTCTGAACGGAGATTGCACAAATCAGGGCTCCTTACAGAAGAGAAGCAGCGGACAAACCCTGAGGGTTTGTGCCAAGCTTCATGGGCAGTCCCCAGACTACCAACGCGTCCAAAGGCCCCAATTCAGGACATTTCTACACTGAGCCCCATTCAGATAACCTGGGTGGCATCTTGGGAACACTTGAGCTTGTTCGGAGTTCAGCTAGAAAATGTGGGTCACTCATCTTGATGGAGGGGAGCAAGAGCAAAGTGAGCAGTGAGCACTGGTCCTGGACCCCCCAGGGGGATGTAGGTTTGTGGGACTTGTTTCTGCAGCTTAGAACAGCATTCATAAAGGACAACTGAAGATCTCAAGGTCATAATAGTGCACAATTAATTAGGGCTATATTAAATAAATCTCTAATACTAAAAGCAACCAGAACTTTTCTCGTCCCACCTCGATTCACTGGCTCTTGGATTCAGATATGAATACAGATACAGGAGGCAATATGCTGTTCATGCTGCCTGCCTGAAGGAATACACTGCGAGGCGTGAGAGTTTGAGCAGCCTCCCCCACTTCTCCCCTTCCACCAGCAGCCTCTCCAGGGGCAAAAGGCAGGTATTCATCCACGGAAGGTGACTTCTGTCTACAAGTGCAAAGCTGAACAAAGTGCTCTGCTTGAATGTTAAAGTAGGGAGGTGGAGAGAAAGAGACAAAACAGAAATACATAATGCAGTACCTGGAAGAATACTCTTATTACAAACAGGCAAACAGGTTTACTGGGTTACATATCTGTTTTTTTTTTTTTTTTTTACCCACTGACTTTATGAGCCAAGAAGCTTTTCTAAGATACGTGCTATGTTTCTTCTGCCTGTTTTCTTGTATTCAGCATTACAGAAGTGCTTTTGTTTCAAGGCATTTTTGTATTTTTAATTAACTTCCTGTATTTCAATGCCATGCAGAGAAGCAATATGAACTGGAAGGCAAAAGCAGTCTGGCAGCTAATCGCCCCTACACCGGAGAAAAAGACAGATGCACCCAGCCAGATCATAGGTCTACTACAGCACTTCACCATAACTTAGGCTTGAGGATTCAGAGTACCTGCATGAACTTTATGGACATTACATTTTTAAAAACAGATCACTTACTCCCATTGTTATAATTTTGGTGGGATGTCATCTGAGAGTTTCATTCTCTCATCCTCCTTTTCAGCAGAATGCTAAGAGGTAAGATTTTTGCGCTTCTACCAAATAATCAGAATGAGAAAAACACTTTTCCATTGATTGTGGTGGGCATCCTATTAATGTCTCTGAATGCCCAGTTTTGACCTTCTTGCTCATGCTAACATCATCCTCAACATATGAATGCATGTGTAGATGCAATTCTTGCAAGTCATCCATACGAGAAACCTGCCACAAATAACAAGAGAAGTACACAAGAAAATCATTCAACGCATTGCCTGTTGCTTCTTTTTCACCATTCATTACAGAATTTCACTCAGGAAAAGTAGCTCCATTCATTGCTAATACACCTGCAACGGCAACTCCTGGTAGATAAAAAGATGAACCAGAGGAATTTAATTGAGAAAACTATATGAGATTTTTTTTATTATTAGTTTTTAATCAGAATGAATATAAATTTGAAGCATAATAAAAACCAAATGCAAAATGCTTGAGTAAGAAGGAGAAACAATCAAAGAAACCAACCACGTAGAAAACAATCCTTTCCAGTGGTAATTATGCTGCTGTTCGAAACAGTTAGGCAAAAGATGGAACTTAGTGCAAGCCAGATTTTTGTCTTAACCTTATCATTTGCTCTCATCCAAAAATAAGAACCCTGCTCCAATCAAACCATAAAAATGCTCGTGTATCTGTCTTGGAAATGCAGTTGTACCTGCAGATAGGAGTTATTTCTATAAAAGGATCCTGGAGAAAGTATGACCGTGTGTGAAAAACCCAAGAGTTAGTGGAGGGAATGAATATGGAGGTTGCAGCTTTTCCCTTCCTAATATGTTTGCCTGCATCTGGATTCAGAACATGTTCAAAAGGAATACGTTGGTTGTTGGTTTTGTTTCTTTTTTTTTTTTTTTTTTTTCTATGTAGCAATTGGATGTTCAGTAAAGCATGTTTTTACACTAATCCCATTCCTTTCAGGCGCCCTCCTTTAATTATCTCATTTGTGTGCAGTGCAACTTGTTTACTATCTCTGAGAAATACAATTTCTTCTCATGCCACACTGGAGGAACTGGTTTATGACCCAACTGTGCTAACTTATCCTCTTACAATGAATTCTTTATTGTTAGCAAACATGATGCTCATGGTACTTTACAGTTAAATAATATCTAGTTTAAATAGAATATTTTACCATATTTACCCTTGAAAAGATCCTCTGATATCACCCCTATCTAAATTAAAAAAGTGAATACTATGACCCTTTTGTAGAACTTTCACCGAGCAAAATTAATAATGAAATTAAATGCAGAGAAAAATTTTTCATTAGCTGAATCAGAGATTATTTCTAGGAAAAAAATGCTCAATGCTGGCAATACCAATGCTGTTTCCCCTTGTTAAATCGCTCATTAAGCCTGTTTCAGAACTCATTTCCCCTTGGAGGAGAAGCAGCAGCAGTAACACAAAGTCGAAGCGCACACCTCTCACCAGCCGCACGTGGGTGCAGACGTGCCTGCCTTAGCCACAGGCAAGGAATGAAGAAAGCCCTAAAACCCAAACCTCTGAGCACAGCTAGACGTGAGATTGCCAACAATGTCCTCCTCAGAGCAACCAGTGCTTAAATGCTTCTATACTCACAGCTTTTCTTAGCACAGCACCAGCGATGGACTACCCCAAGAGCTGTCCTGAGGGCTGTGAGGCAGCAGTTTACGGACACTGACCGCAGCACAGCCAGTGACCCAACAAAAAGAACAATATTCTGTCAAGTTTATTATTTTTTTTTTTTTTAAACTGAATCACAGCCTGACTCTGTGCCTCTGGTGCTGGCAAGGAATAATTATTTTAAAGCTCCTGAGGTTTCGTGATGCCATTGTTCTGCATGGACACCTGAGTGTCACTTTCAAGTACAGAAATCAAAAATAAAATTACTTAAAATTTATCTGGATGATTTTGGTGCTCCCATTCCAGTCACCACTTGTTCACGCCGGTCACTTTTCTTCATCCTCCTGGTGTCTGTGATGGCCCGTGAGGATTTCAGCCCCTTGCCCTGCAACTCCTGCCCCAGTGGTGCCCCCCAGCCCCTGCCCTCCCACCCGCTGTCCCCAAAGCTCCCTCCTGCCCCAGCACCAGCAGGCTGTGGATTTCTTCCCTCGTTAGTTAACAAGGAAATCACCACGGACTGAAACTGGAAACAAAGCACACACTGGGGGGACCTTGGGGATTTCCACCCTGCCTGTTTGGTTTGTAACTAATGAATGTGTTACAGACCTGAAGTAATGTAGGCTGCTTCCCCTTGTTAATTCAGAGAGAAAAATGTTCATTATATTTTTCCGTGGCATGGAAAACCCATTGCCCACAGAGCATACAAAAGTGATTTTAGGAAATGCCCAGAACTGGCGTTACAGAGTGACACGTACTGGCTTCCCGGCATTCTCAGCAGACAGTGATTTGAACTGACAATCTGAAATCACGTTAATTAATAGTTTTAATTAAACCGTGAAAAATACAACCATATTAATGTGCCTGATAAACCAAGCTGCAAAGAGAGATGGGCTCATACATAAAACGCTGCAAGGTATGATTGCATACCATGATTATTAGAACTTACAAATCAGTTCCAACTATAAAACCATCGCTGAGAATAACTACAAGCCCAAAACAAACAAGTCATTTCAGTCTCGTATCATGAAAACTGTTATACTCATCTTTTTTTTCTTTTTTTTTTTTTAATTAAGAAGTTAAGAGGCCAAACTAGGAAAATCATACCCCAAAAATCTAACTATACAGTTGTTTTAACACATACCTAAAAAGACCATTAAAATCTTCTATAAAACTGTATGCATACATCTTTTCTTTTCCCCATAACCAGTAATGTTATGTAGAAAGCACGCAATTGTGAGAAGACTTCAGAACCATAAAAAGTAAGAAAAATGCTACACAACTGAAAATACCTCTGAGATCACAAGGCTGGGGGAACAAATCCAAACCATCCACAGGAAATAGTGCAAAGATCAACAAGAGAAAACCAGTAGCCCCTTACACTGCAAAATATGTCTCTGTGTTTCTTTTACCATGGACACTGAACTCAAACAGGCTCACGTGGGTTTTCTCAGCAGACATTGGGTGTCACAAGCTCAAGTAGTTTTCGTGGTGGGGATTCTATTTCTACCCCTTTGAAGGCTAATGAAAATAAACCAGATTCCTCCTTTCTGCTCTCACAACTCACCCTTACAAGCTTTCTGCACGGCACACGCAGCCCATATACATCTCTTTCAGCCGACCACTCCAGTGCAGGGCAGAGTAAAACGACCGGCTTCTCGAGGGGAACACCAATCTCTGCAAATTACCACCCAAACAGTGGTAGGAACAAGCATGTATCAAATCACAACTTGAAACTACCCTCCTGCAGGAACAGCATCAGCCCTGAAATAGGAAAAATTACCATGCAAATTAGAGCAGCTAGCAAGATGTGTTCTTTACAAAGGTGTAACACTCTGATACATAAATACTCTGACTTCCTGGGAAAAGAAATAAATTCATTATTCTACAGCACTGTGAGCCTGGTAATTTAAATTAGGTTTCAGTCTTAAAACATTTGACATTGGTATAACAGAAACAATAGTGTTGCAAACGTACAGATGCAATTTCATACTCCTCTTCCTCTGCACAATCAGACAGCATCAGGTTTGATGCTGCTGACTTGTACCAATACAGGGGCAGGTTATGTGCACCTTACTAACAAATTCGGGAAGCAGCACTCTGGGTGTGGACTTTCCAGCACCCCAAACCACTTCCCAATAAACGTAACGTGGTTTGTGGGTGAACAAGTCTCACCTCTCCTCCGGGAATAACACTGCAATGCTGATAACGTAAACTGTACTTAAATACTTCCTATATGAAGAAAAGGAGCATAATTTATACGCCATAAATAATCATTTACCAAGGAAATTACCTACAATGGGCATATACATTATGAAAAACAGACACTGTGAAGTGCTTTTTTGCCACTGTGCTCCACAGCTAGAATGCTTTGCACCTATTCTGTAAAACACATGAGAACAATACACCAGAAAAGGTGCCTGCTTGCACATAGTAAGCAGGATGTGAAAGAGGTCATAAGTGTATGGATACAGCTTAGCACCAACATTGTGGTGTATTTTAATGAACAATGCTGGTGAAAGAGCTTTATGAGAGGATACTGTTTGGGTGAATGAGCCAATACCATGATGACCATGAACCAGCAGCTACTGTGACTGTGATACAGAGGAAGGCAGACACAATCCTGGGGGACAACAAGAAAAGACAGAGAGAGAGGTGCCACCACGATACAGGCTATGCAGAGTCAAAACACCGCAATGGTGTTGAAAGAGGCACGCGGGAGGCTACTGAGCAGATGGGGAAAGCTCGCTGAGGTGCATGCATCACAGGCTGGGGACTGCTGCTGGTAGGAGTGTTGCTGCATTAAATACCAGGGAAGAGGAAGTGCTGCTCGAGCTCACCTCTGCTGCTTGTTTCACACAACAGCAAATAGCTATAAAGTGGGAATGATTCCACTGAGGCTGGAAATGAGAAAGATAACCACTTAGGGCTTGATTTACAGCCGTCAGAGGGAAAGATTTCAGGAAAACACCCCACCAGGAGCTAAAGGCAAAAACAAACAACTTGGAGATATACCACAAAAATGTTATGAATGACAGACCAAGCAGCCTCCTGCTGCCCCATCTGCACAGTTTGCAGGCATCCTTGGGAACTGCTTTCCTCACCCTAGGGTACTGGAGCAGCTTTCACTGCCAAACCTGCAAAGATAATGCTATCTGCTCTGCTGCTTGGAAACAGACCGAGGTCAGACGCTAACTGTATATATTCTTAACACCAACAACATCAAATACATCTTTGTGCCCAGGGCTGACCTCAATCTAATTCTCATCAAAAACCTATGAGGGAAAATAAATAATATCTGCGCGTATCTAGCCCCAGGTTCCCTGGAAGTCCTTATTCACTTTTTCTACATTCAACTTCCCCTGTGTATGCAAGTCTTTACCAATCAGAACCAAAACAGTATATAACAGCTGGGGTAAAAATAGGAAGAAGATAAAAGGTGAAGACACCAGGATCCAAAATAAGTATAGCAGCTACTTCTTAAGGCCTTAAAAGCCAGATAAATTTACAGACATTTGTTGTCACCAAGGTACATTACAATACTCCATTTCAATGGAGTCTCATCTGCTTCAAAGCTGCATACAGAAGAAACTTCAAAAGGTGAGGACACATCATCATTCTGGAAATGAAGCTGCTATCCCAAGTCACATTAGTGCTGTTCATTCTCTGCAGAAATGAACCCCTGACTCACTCTTCCTGGCTGACTCCTCCAGAGGAAACACCGTAAAATTTTCAATATCCTGCAGGGCAAATGTCTGCGTGGCAAGATGCTGGGAAGTCGTGGGGGACATGAACCTTTAGCAACCCTCCCAGTGATGGTGTTTTATTGCTGCCCTGCACCTGTGGCAGCCCAAACCACCGGCATGCACTCAGCAGATGAACTTCATGTGGACAGAGGTCAGCCAGGATTTCTGCAAAGATGTGAAGGGCATGCCTCCTTACACAGCCAATGCTTTAGAGCCTGGAAAAAAAAACATTAAATATATGTATTATAACTTAATAGCTATCACATGATGGGATTCCAACCAGTTGATACATTCAATCATTCCTTCTTTGACAATTTCAGGTTCGGACAGTTGCTATTTTCCGGTGTTATTTCAGGGAAGATACATGCATATGCACAAAAATCTCAACACTAAACCAGTATCTCACAGCTGACTCCAAAAACCGTGGAGTTGGGAGGTAATTACTTTCAGAAGATGATGCCTTAGATAATATTTTCGTTCATTCATTTTCAGCCCTATTGCTTTCTAACAGTGTTCTAACTCATTCCAGTACAAGAGCTCTCAACGCAGGCCCAGGTGCCGGGAAGGATCTGAGGTGATGACACTGGGCATCCTTCGCCCCATGGGATGAGCAGGTGGCACAGATTTAAAAATGAGAAGAAAAAATGACCACACCATTATTGCACAGTATGCAATATCCTTACTGCAAATAAGAAAGGAATTTCTGGAGGTCAAACAGCATTAAAGGAAAAGCAACCTTCATTTTAAAATGCTATCTGTTCAGCAGACTTGAAATGCCAGGAAGCCAAAGAATTCCCCCACACTGCCACAGAAGAGCCAGAAGGATGCATGCTACCCTACACTTCTTCCCTCTTTGGTCACACTCCCGGGTAGTCACAACCAGCTTTACAAAAGTCTTCCTATTTCCACAGACAAACTTTTTTACTTTTTTTGCCCCATTTTTATAAGGATTGAGGATTTTTCTCCACAACTGAAAAAGTGCTGAAAGAGTGAGTGAGTTCCACTCTTTTCTTCTGCATGTTTCAATTAAGACAATGAAAATAGAGATGATTAGAACTGAAAGAATACACTTGTGGGGCATTTTCATGAATAGATGTTTGTGGCTTCAGACAAGATGTTTGCACTGGATTGAGAAGTACCCAACAGGACTGCATTAGTCAGTACTTACACTGCAAGTTCTGAATTCATATTTATATCAGGGCAATACAGAACAAGATTACATGATTGTGAAAATGACATTTTTTCTCACAGCACTTAATTTCCACAGTGTTGCCATTAACATAAATAATACGTGAAGCTAATGTTAAATAATTCTGGGTTTTCAAAGCCCTTGGGAACAATTACATTAAATATACAGTGCTGACTGGATTTCTTCACATTTCCATTCACAACTCTTTTCCCGCTATGGCCTGAAGTCTTCTGTTAGTGTCCTTGATCGTACACAAAACCTTGCTTGTTCTGGCAGCCGAAAGCCTCCCCACATTACCTGCAGGGAGATATTGCTGACTGCAGGACGCTATTATGATTTCTCTATTAAAGAACTCTGCAAATAACTAGCAGTGAGCAGAAGGCAGGGTACCTGCCAGCTAATGCAATGCTGTCAAACATTATTATTTTTTTTGGCCTGGCTGTAAGAAAGCCATTGGTACACAGCATTATGTCCTAAAGTGCTTCCTCTGCCATCTCTTTCACTGCAGCAGCACGTTGATTTACCTTAGGATTGGAAGAGGGAGAGCAGAGCATTCATTCCTAGCCTTGCTGTGGCATGAAATCATTTTCTGTGACCTCAGGAGAGAACTGAAGGAAGTTCTGAATCAAGGACCAATAAAGGTAAGTTATCTTTGTGTTCCTTCTCAATTTGTGACAATTAATCTGTATCTGAAGGTGTGTATGGGCATGTGTTTTTTTTTCCCTGTTGTTTTGACTCTCCAGGAGACACAGAGCAAAGGAACAGGTTGAAATTCCCACACCACCTCCACCTGCACAGCCTTGGAAGAGGGACTGGGGCCATCGCTGCTTCTCTGCTGCAAGACAGAGCAATTCCTTTGGTGCCAGTGGTTCAGCAAGGCAGGCTTTTCACAGGAGAACAAAGCCCACATCATTATGCCTCGCCAACACTGATGGCACTCCCCCAGGGGAATGGAAGAATGATGGAGCCAGTTATCTTTAGCATGTGGTTCAAAAGCCAGCAGTAAATTGCTTCCACCTTTAAATTGACCTGGATTAGGGAAGCTTAGGGAAGCACAAGAATTTGGCACTGTTTTTTCCCCAAAGAAGGATTCGGTAGTAATCTGCTATCTGCATCTAGAAAGAGCCTGAAATCTTTAACACGTCGCCTGGGAGAAAAAGAACCACCTTCCCTGATTCCCCTTGCTCTCCAGCTCATTTTCCCTTCTGAAGCACGGTAAGCTTGGATCTCCACAGTAAGCCCACCTAGGCAGCAGGGGATTTCTGGGGGTAGCATCAGTATTGAATGTGGCTGACGAAGCCGCTGGTTCACTACGACTAATCAATCCCTACCACATCCCAAACCACACTACTCCACCAGCTTCCCCTAACCCATTTCAGCCCATTAAGTCCTGGGGATTTTTGACCAGACACTGCAATTTGAATCTTTCGCACCTTGTGTTACAGGCCCTAGGTAATTGCTAAGCGTGCTCAGGCAGCCCCAGCAGCGTGGTGCTTCCAGGAGGTCTGCGAGGGCAGCTCACTGCCAGGTCCTCTGCTTGCTCTGCACGGTGATGTGGTAGCCTAATGAGAATGAGCAATGAGATGTCAGCCAGGAGCCTTGGGGGTTTGTCTGCAAAGAGAGCAGACAGCTCATGAATTTCAGACTGCTCACTGAATAGGCTGGTAAGCGGGCAATAGTCATCAACCAGATGGGAAATTAGACAAATGTAATTTAGAGGAAATATTTCGAAATGAAGATGCTCTGCGTAAGTTTAAGAAATGTGGGTGTCTGGCCAGGTGCTGAGGAACATTTGTATGTCTACAGTTACTCTCCAGGACTACTGTTCAGGAGAGGGCAGGTGGAGGAGCTCTGGGCAGCAATGCAGATTTGCACCCAGACTGATCAACAGCTGGCCTTCAGTGCTGCCTGCTCAGTACAGCTCAGATGCAGGTGGAGAGGCACCACCCCAAGCTACTTCATGTACGTGCTACACCACAGCAGCAGCTAACTACTAAAAAACACAACTTTAATAACTGATCATATACCAACCTAGAACTACACCTGTGAAAAATAACCAAATGATCAGTATTCTTGATTGATTGTTTTCCTACCTTTGGAACTGTACTCCCATTCAACCTTCAACGTAGCAAGCATTGACAACACCGAGAGAAGCCAAATGAAGCATTCTAGGTGATCATAGCACATGCAATCGTTTGCATAGATAAGATTCAACCAGTAATAGTTTCTAAGTCTCTTTTAGTACAGAGAAATCATCACCCCCAAAGAAAAGAAATTAGTCCCTCACTGCCATTAATCCTGTTCCTATTTAACAGCATTAATATTGCACATTAAAACAACTGACAAGGCTATCCTGAAAGAAATGGCAAATATGCACTGATGTTGCCAGCTCACCTGCACTGTTCCAGGGTCATGGTTTTGATGTAGTTCAACATGCATTAATGGCAAATGCCATTAACTTGGGGACAGCCTAGTCACGGTGAACACAATTCAACAGCAACATTTAACTCTTCACATTTAATTTTACTGAAAAATATATGGCAGGTAAATATTTACTGAATGCTGTAATAAAAGCGGTACAGTACTGAGTAAATGTAGGTATTCTAAAAAACTATATGATCCTTCTTTGGTACAGTCTGTGTAGGTAGACGTTGTTCTCCAGCTCTTCTTCTGAAGGGTCAGCTAGATTATCTCCTTTCCAGCCTGGCCCAGCACACCACCCACAGGACATGCTGGAGCAGGGAAACT
This sequence comes from Aythya ferina, assembly GCF_964211825.1. Classification (NCBI taxonomy): domain Eukaryota; kingdom Metazoa; phylum Chordata; class Aves; order Anseriformes; family Anatidae; genus Aythya; species Aythya ferina. The sequence goes on along the minus strand of NC_140302.1, from coordinate 7,016,775 downwards.
AACCCGTCCTGCTGAAGATTGCACTCACTGAGCCTCCGAATAATTGAGTTTGGATGAGAGCTGGAGACCATCACCACCTCTTAGAAAGCAGACCAACATCAGGAGACACTTCTCGCCCATCTGCTTTTGTTACCCATATGCATGATACCTCTGCAAGAGCAGAAGTTAAAACCAGTGACCATACCTCTCATTTCTGCACACGTATCTATCTTCTAACGATGGAGCCTGTAAAGTGAGACAATGTCTTTTAAATGAACGCTTCAGCAGGTGACAATCTTCCTTCCGAACAATCATAATTTCACGGTGCCAAAGAGCTTTCTGAATTTGACTGTTTGGCTTTTGAATTCTGACATTTTCCACACATCCATTAGATTGCAACTACCCTGGCTGCTATATAATGTGCTTAAAATTATACTGCTCAGCAAAACTCATACCAAACCGTCTTATTATGTATCATTACTATAGTCAGTGTGTCATTCCGAGCTATATAGATGTTCCCTGTGAGATCACATGTAAATTGGTCACGTTCCTCAGAAAAATTGTTTTTGGATAGCTGGAATAAGAACCAAGAAACCTTATTTAACTTTCTGTAGCATACGCAGAACTACAACAAGCACAGACTGATCCTCTGCCATCGCTGAATATTTCACCTTAGACAGTTTGTTTGGCAGTCTTGATTTCACATTTCCTTTAGCAAGTACAACGTTAAACATGGCAATTGTTTTGGTTTCATCAGCTCCTGTCTTTCTGAAATATTACTCTTCTCATGGGCTACATATGGGGGAGCAAGGGCTCCTCCCCACTTGCTCCCAGGTGCAGCCTGGCTGTACTCTGGCCTCACAACTGGATTCAGTTCCCTTCCCAACCTAGTCCCCTTTAGAAGGAAAGCCAAGAGCATGGAGGGAGCCACAGGATGCTCAAAGAGGCTCTCCAGGCTACACGATCAAGGGATCAGGAGCACGGGGCACACCATGAGGTTTAGGACAGCATGTCTTACCATAAACGAGCACTCCATGTCTAAACAATCTCACTAGTGGTTTACTCTTGCTCAGTAACTGCAATATAAAGTCACTTTTGAATTTGGTCCTTCTTGCCAGCCCCAACTGCCTTTCCAAAGAGGAAATATTCACATCTACAGCCTTCTGAACGCTTGTCTCTCCACACATTTCTGGAGTGCTCTGGTGGTGAGATGTTTCCTGCACCACTTGTCTTTCTGCAGTCAGGCAGAAACTGGTACACGCAGTGGCACGAGGCCCTGCAGAAGGTAAAAACCAGTTCAAATAGTGCACAGTGACAGTTGGCATGTAATTCTGAGTGTGACTGTGTCAAACTGAACTTCTGGACTCTCAAGCATAAGCCTGCTACTTGCTATCTGCATCAGTAATTCTCCGAGCAATAGAGAGGTGAGAGTGAACCAAAAATTAAGCTGATCATATGTACTTCTGCAGATAAGTTATTTAAGGTTGGGAAAACCAAGGGAGAGGAAAAAAAGATAAAATAAAATAAATGGCAACTGATGTCCTGGGCAGTTGTGGTCATTGCATCCCTAACTAACAGAGCACACGCCATCAGGGACGTGCTGTATGGGGACACCTTTTGTTTCACCCAGGCTTTTCTAGCAAAAAGTATCTGCCTCCCTCCCTATTTAACATGTTTAGCCAAAGGTCCCATGTGCTGATACTTACACCTTAAACTTAAAGTGCTAACAAATATTGTCACAATAAAAAAATTCCATGTTAAATTCCTGGACATCAACCCAATATTGTTACAGGCGAGATCCCCCTGATGTATACAAAGTATTCCTAATGCTTGAGTCCAGCCCTGCCTGTTGTTAGGATGTTAAACATAGCTGTTGCTCTCTTTCAGCCTTTGTCTACCTTTATCTTTTCATTATTTTTCTCCCTACAACACTGGAATGAAACTGAAGTGAAGCCTGCATGGGGATGCTGCAGGTCAGGGTTGCTCACTTTGTCAGCTGCACAGTAACATGGAAATAAAAGTCAGCACCTGAAATACTTAGCTAGTATTTATACAGATACATTCACACACGGTATTGTGTAAGTGAAAAAAGAAGACTATGGTGGGAAACCAAGATTTTTTTGTCATTGGTTCAGCACTAGAGAAATCCAAACAACATTATTTATATTTATAAACAAATGGTTTGCTAAGCAAAGCTATATTTGATGCAGCAAATTATCATAGCCTCTCAAACGGTAATTTTAACCCTTGTTTCTGCATATACTGTAACAAGAAATAACTATGCTATGAGGATAATGCTCATGTAGCTTTAAAAAAAAAAAAAAAGTGTAACAGCCCACAGAAACACTTTAATTCAAAGTTAGTTGTTTAATTTAAAGTTATTTGTTTCAACTTTTAACAAGACTTGCCACCATCATCATGTCTTTTCGAATTAGTGGCATGCAATAATCGAGTTTATGAGATTTAAAAAAAAAAAAAAAAAAGCACTGTCAATGACCATCTCAGCATGAGGAAAGAAAAAAACTAAGCTGAACTATCTATCTATTTATCTAAACTATTTATCTAAAAAATCTAAGCAGAAACTATCAATAAACAAATTCAACTGACAGCCATTTCAGCTTTATTACTTATTTAGAGAATTTTCATCTTCAGGAAGCCACACCAAACAGACAATTTCCCATTCCACTCCAAACTAATTCTCACATCTTATCTTCCCCTGGATGTACTGGGATAGAAAAATGTGACTGTAGAAGAGGCTGATTTATGAGCATCTACATCTACTAAGTTCAGTGCTTGCTATTAGTTTCAGAAACTGCATCTCTGTAGAAAATACCAGCCACAGGAAAGATAAAATGTTTCTAGAAACTGTAGACTACTGCTTCTATATCCACCTTAAGTTTGGGCTACTTTAGTTATGGTTTGTGCTTCTCCACAATCCACTGGCAGGCTTTAGGATTCTTATTGCTTCCTGAGTTTGGGAAGACTGAGGAAGGTAAGAAGAGATTTTTTTTTTTTGCAAAAACAGATTTTAAAATCAAAGTACAGGCATGCTAATGAGATTAATACAATCTTTAATAGAAAGAGTAAGTATTAGCACATGAAATCCAATTTAAATGGAAAGTCAACCTTCTCTGAAAGTGCCTGCATATGTTAAAAGACAGTATTAAGGCTAGGCACTACATGCCTACTTTCTTACTTCTGTAGATTTTGCTCTTCAAATCTAGACTTCCTTGAAAATAATGTTGTCTTGCTGACTCGAAGGTGCTTAATGCAATCCCACATTTCATTCCAATTCCTCATTTCTAAAAAAAAAACAAAAAACAAAACAAAAAAAAAACTAAACTAAATTGTTCTGACAATAACATATACTGACAAATAAACTGAATAAGTTGGCAACATCTTTAATGCGCGATGCAAGCACGAGATTCACTTTTTTCTCCACTCACACAGCCACAAGAAATTTGACTTCTACGTCTAAACCAAACAGAAAATCTATTATAAAGTTTCTGGTACAGAACCACATCCAAACTTTAAGCAGAATCAACCCCTTTTATGTCTGCAGGTAAAATCAAGGCAGAAAAAGATCCTGGGGTGACAGCATCCACGTCTCACACACCTTCCTTACTGGGGGCACTTCAGAAATCTCTCCTCTCTCCTTGGAGCTGCAGCTCATTACCAAGTTAATATAAAAACATTTCTTAGGCCAGCTGTTGTTCCACACAGGATGAGCCCTTGGACCTCCCCATCTTTTCCCCCCCAAAGGGTGCCTGTGACCTCTCTCACGTGTGGATGGGGCGGTGGGCTGCTGCTGTCAGGATGAGCGATGTGCTCCTGGCAGGACGTGAAGTCCTGCTGAGGACAGGTCAGAAGAGAAACCCAGCCTCACGCTTACCACCAGCTGCTGTCTGAAGCAAGGTCACAAGTATCTGCTGCCCTTGCAGCCCACAGGAACAGCAAATACATCTCCTCAGCATCACATTAGTCCAGGTAGGGAGGTAGCCTTTAATTGCACGCAGCTATTTGCTGAGGAACCACCCTGTAGCAGCAGCAGCCATCTGATGAGAACACTGCGAATTACACACGGTGTGTCTGGGTTTGTAAAGATTAACTCCAAAATTATCTTTCCTCTAAAACAAAAAAGGAAATTGTACTGGATCCAAGTGATGGCCCACTTAGAGGAGGAAAAAAAAGGGAGAAAAAAAGCGCTTTGAAACAAGCAGGATTGCACGGGCATTGATTTCCAGAACCATCTGACAGTCTCCTTGCCATCCGTCACAGTGGTAGAGACAGCAGGGAGCAAATTAAGCAAAGGCTAGAATAGCACCCGCATCTAACTGGGGAAATATGGGCAGAAAGGACCTGGCACTGTGAGAACACTTACAAAAACAGCAACACGATTTAATTTGATATAGCCTTTAAAACTAATGATACAGCTATCTTGCAACTCCGATCCATGTTTTAGAACTGATACAGATATTTGCAGAAAAGACAGACCCCTATTCCTGAATGCACTCAGAAGAAATTAAAGCTCAGATCCCAGCTAAACTGCACTACGTGGCTGCTCCTGGAGCCAGCAGCCAGGTTCAGCAGTCCCCTGTGCCCTACTTGAATCTCTGTAGCTGCCATCACATTACACCATAATGAACAGGAAAATCACAAGCGGGGAGTAGGATGGGACAAACAGATATCCAAGGCTTTGCAGCAGGAGATACTTCGGGCACTGTGTGCTCCCAAAAAACATGCAGTCTGCAGGTCCATGGCTCTGTCAGCTTGCCACGTTCGGTATATAAGCTGGAGGAGAAGTGAACATGACCTGACACATGCAATTAGGAAGGAAGACAGAAGGAAAAAAAGCTTTATATTCCTGAAACTGATAATCCTATTTGCTAGAAAATGACTCAAGATTTGCAAAATTCTTCCCCTTTACACACAAGCTAGGAATCCCCGAAAGGACCTCACTGGAGGCAATGAAGTCAGCTTTGAGTAAATCACCATCCTGCTGAACATGTTACAAACTGTCCTTCATGTGAGACATCATAAAGCACTAGGAGTCACAGCATTTTATAACAAAAGACAACAGGAAAAATAGTGGCAAAGTTCGCTTCTCTACACAAGCAGTTCATACTGCGCAGCATGGGGGCTGGCAATTTAATACATTTGTAATACTGCACCTTTTAAAGTAATCTGTAGGTACTGCCATGTCAAACCACATGAAGGGCATTTTGTTGTTGTTGCTGCTGTTTTAACAGTGATTCTAGGATTAAAACATGGACATCTACCTTTGAAGAAGGAAGCTTTTTTTCTGGAACAAGTCACTTTATAATTTCTCCTTGGAAGGTACTTTCTGGGCCTTTCTACTGTCACTGTCAGTATAAAACACTAATTGCACATGGGTAAACATCCACAGAGACTGATACTCACCTTCCCAGGCACTATGTTAGCTGAGAGCTGTGTCTGTCGTAGGCACAACTGCACAAAATCATCACATGTGCTTTTACAGCAAGAAGAGTATTGGGCAAAGCACCAAGTAAATTTTTTTTTTTCCAAGCCACATTTGTAAATTCTGGATTCCCAAAGCAGCCAGGTTATCCTCAGGATGAAACAAGGCTGCTACAGATCCAGCAACCCTCTCACTCCCATTGTAAGAAATTACGTGATATGCATACTTAGCATCCCGTAAACACGTTGAAAATATTTAAAGAACTGGATCCCTTCTGTGTAGCGAACAGTTTTTGTTTATAATAAAAATAAAAAAATTGTATTTGCTTGTCACACCAAGTTATTTTTAGCAATAACAAAGTAGCATATGGCATTGTTATCAGCATTGCACAACCAGTTCATTCTTATATGTGAAAGGGAGTGAGATGAAAACCATGGAAAAATAAACAACCTAGAAGCAATCCAAGTGAGACTCAGTCATAGGGGACTCAATCACAGGGTGCTAAATATGGGTGCTCCGTTCCACTAGCTAAGGAAAACAGATTGAATCAAGTGCTGTCACTTACAGACTTAAAATACCTACACCAGAATGCACCAGCAAATTCTTCAAGTGGTATTTCAGACCCATTATTTTTATGCAGCCTTTTCAAAGCTTCATTATAAATTTCTTCTTAAACACAAAAATATGTTAGTTACAGGATAAAATCTACTGGACAAATAATTTCTGCTATAAGGAAGCAACAAAGGTCAATCAAAACTAAATCGGTTTCTTCTAATAAAAAAGAAAAAAATCTCAAGCCATCGAGTTTTTTTCCAAAAAAAGCAGACCGTATAATCTAATGCTATATATATATGGTGCAATCTGGTCAGGGACTATTCCTACCTTCTGCTATAAATTCTGAAGGCCATTCAACAAATCTGCTAGAAAATTCTCTGAAATTCCAGGAATGGGTTTTGTTAGTGCTTCTGTAAAAGTGGTCAATATATATTAAAAAATTGTATTATGGGACACCTCTCACAAAATAAATCTTCAGAATAGGATGGGGAAAATAATTATTACAAGAATTTGTGGAAAGGATATAACAGATTTGTAAGTGTTCAGTGTGGTTCAAAGCAAGCCAACCCAGTAATTATTGTTCTTTTCCAGCCAGTAACACCTGAGAAGAACAGTGGCTAAGCATTAAGTGGATTTTTTCCACATTATTTATTCAAATTGTCATCTTGGAAGAACGTTGCCTACATTAACACACAGCCTGATTTACAGACACCTTCCACAGGCTATCCAGTTAGAGTCAAGGACTGTTCAGGTAGGTCAACCATCCCTGCAAAGTGAACATAATCTTTCACAATCAGCAGCCTCAAGCAAGAAAAATCATTGTCCTGCATCTGATGACCATTTAAAGAACACTAATTTCCCACACAGAAGGAACCTGGAGAACCGTGCAACACTCCTGCATTGCTTGTGCCAGCTTTCCATGAAACCGCCTATTACAGATGAGGATTTTATTTAGAGGGTTCTATCTCCCGAGCTGAACAAAAGCTTTCTTTGTAAAAGACTATGATGTTGCACCCTTCCCACGTGCTAGTCAAAATATTCTTCCCCAGCTACTACCACAGCAAGAGTTTTAACAGGCCTATTACTATTTTAGGCTTTATGATCCTGCTCAACACCTTTTGCCACACAAGAGAAACAACCCAGCAATTCCCATTTATCTAAAGATAAATAGGTAATTACCAATTAGAGAAAAAACATGAGTATCCCCACACTACCCATGACAGGAAACTGCTTTGGGAAGATATGTTTTTTAGACTATACTAGTAATTTTTGATGAGTGTGAAGGCAGAACACGAGAGAAACAGAAGTGACTGAAATAGGAACACTACTTCTCTTTCCTTCCCCCTAGCATCTCAAAACCAGTAAGGCAATACGCCCATAGGGCAAACTATAATAAACATGAAAAGTAAATTTTAGATTAGCAACTCTGTAGACCTCCTTGGAGTAGTTATGATAGCTAGTTAGTTCAATCAGCCTGGTTTTCAATAAACAGTCTTAGTTTCAGCTAATGTAATAGATCAGCTCTGGCCTGAGTAAACAGGAACAGGCTGTGCCATAGACTTCAGCTGTCTGTCTGATTTGACTAATTTCCTTGGAGACAAAATAGCTGAGAGAACCTGCAAAAGCAAGAAAAGCAGTGACAGGAAACAAAGTGACCCTAGGTTGTCAGAATGCTCTTCTGTATTTTCAAACACATCAGATATAAATCAAGTAAGGAAAGCTTCGTTTCCTGTTAATTTATATTTGAAGAAAGCAGACACCAATAGGAGGGTCAGGGTACAGCACAACTTAGTGCAGAGTGTGTGCAGGGACCCAAAATTTGTTTGCCTGCTATCAGATTACCGTTTTGCTCACGCTGATACCAAAGTCTCTGTAGCAAGCTTGAAATCTCACAACCCTTTCCCTTTTTTGCTGTAAATCTTCCTTTGCTTTCCAGGGGAAAGCTCACACAGAGAGACCTCTGCCGTTCCCAATATTTCTCGTGCAGTATTCATTTCAGTGCTGCAGGCAGGAGATGTTAAGAAGAAAAAGCAGAGCCTCCCAGCAAGAGGGATGAGGAAGGACACTCCAACAAAACCTGAATTGTATTACAGCTTTGAGTCATTCACTTAAAGAAGCTGGAATTTAACTAAGCAACAAACACTGCTAAGGAACTATAAAGCTGGACACACATGAAAGGCAGGATGATTTCTGGTTTTGGTTGCTGGGTCTCCCATGAACTAACCACAGTTTGTGCCCTACTACAAAGAGTATGCATTTCTGTATTTCTCACTTCTTACACCCAGAAACAGACAGCTCAAGCCACTAAGCCAAACAAAACCATGCTACATTAATACGTCACTAAAGCCCCAAAAAGGCTGAGCAAGAACAAGAATCGTGTCAAATGTTTAAAATCCCTCTGCTTCAACTTTGAATTTCTCTCCCAAGTCAAGAGGGATAGAGCCAGAAAATGCCAGAGAAAGCCAGCAACACTATTAGACCACACTTCTCTTTGAAAACACTCCTATTTTGCACCAGACAGATAGAAGAACACGTGTCTGTTCACGTCTCAAACTGGTCATATGTAAAGCTCTGCTGACAGAATCCTGAGAAATTTATTACTATTAACAGCAAAGCTGTTAAATCCTGACCTATCAGTGAACCACACAGCAACAAAATGTGTGTTTTAAAGTGTGTGTGTGTGTGTGGGGGGGGGGCACCAGTACTGCAGCCTTTCCCATGAGGAACTGAATACCACAGGAAGGAAGAAATTGGCACAATTACCTACACCCATCCTCTCTTCCTAAGCCAGGTGAACGTCACTGAGTCTTCACTTTGAAAAACAGTGAACAGCAGTACTTGAAACTAGCACTTTCACATTGATACTCCCTTCTTTAATACAAATACTCATTATATACAGAAATAAAAATAAATGCTAGTAACCATAACACAATTACTTGGCTATGCAGCTCTACCATTAACCTAAAAATACAGTGAAAAACCGAGCAAACATGATTAATTTAACATAATAAATCATTTTGCTACAGAAATGTAAGTATATATACATGCTCTAATTAAAACATTAAAACCCTTACACCAAGCTGAGCACTAAATATGCTATGAAATCAATGAAATAGCATTTACTCCTGGCAAATTCTCCAACATACCTAATGAGGTGAGAATGTGAAATACAATTGAATCCCCCATATTTTTTAGTACAGGCTCTTAGCTCAGCATATCACCATTCTGTAGCTGTTAAATTCAGAACTTGCTAAAACCAAGAACTGAGTTTATTGGCACTTAGCAAGGCCTCTGGCAAAGTGTACTCACAAGGAAGGGAAGATAAAACAAGTCTCATCTCATTAGCAAACAGAAAATGCTTTAAATTTAATTTCATGATCAGAAAATACACTTGTTTTAAAAACTGGCATGGGAAAAAATCCTTTGAAAGCATGGACCATGTATCAGGGAAGCTAAATGTGTAGAAAAAGATGCAAGACACTGCATCACCTCTGACCTCTTATAGTTTCAGTTCTGCTTTCAGCTCTTACCAGAGTTTTGCATTTCAGGACTTGATTTTTTGCACATTGTGGATTTAAACCACAATTCACAAACTCAGAGCTACCTTTCTGTACTTCATATCATGACAAAGACTGACTACGACCATTTTTGGTTTACCATTTTGACTACAACCAACATACTACAGTCATTTTTGCAGATTAACCAGCTCAAAGCATCACAAAAGCAGACCAAGAGCTCTCCCTTGGTCAAGCTCACAGCAAGCAACACCTGACAAAAGCCCCAAGGTGCGTTACCTTTGGTAACTCTGCTGTCCGACAGAGCCAGAAAACAGCAAGGCCACCTGCCCTGCTTTTCTTGGAGTAATGACCTCAAGGATCTTCTTTTGCTCCATCAGAAACCCAGGGAGCAGTCCCAGTTCTTCCCAAATAACCAGGAGATATTTATCTAGCATATGCAAAACGCCTTCTAGGATCAAACCTCTCCAGTCATTAAAATTTTTGATCCACTGCCAAAACATGAAATTATTTTATAAATGATGTTTATTTATACATTTGTATTGCTTAATGTGCTTGTTTCTAAACCTTCACACTTACAAGCGTTTTATTTTCTAAAAGACTAGAATTTTTTAAAGATGAGAATGCCAGTTTTCATGATGATTTAAAATTAAAATGCTATACAACACTTCCTGTATAATTGTATTGAGTGTGCATATCCTTGAAATCCTGTAAACAAAAATGAATCCACTTTTTATTTTAAATACATGCCAATTAGAGAAGAAAAGGCAGTCCGCCCGTTAGAGAAAATAGTGAGTCAACTTGCTGAAAGTGTATCTGTTATTTAAAAACATATATATTTAAACAAGAAAAGAAGGATTCTGGGATTTCTTGCAGCCATCCTGCATCAAGCTAACCCCAAACTCACTTTATTCTAGCTTATTACAGAATATGGCAGTAAGGTGATGGGTATCACCCCTTGACACGTCCTGGGTATGTGCAGGTGGGCTCTGGGAGCAGGTCTGAACTCCCTGCGGTTGATACCAAGGCCAGCACAGCTGTAGCAGCACTCCTCAAGCTCAGCCTGCCCTAACTTCCCACTGTTGCAGGTTATGCTGTGACTGCTGTAAATACACGCCAGTGCCACCTGTAATCACAGCCCTCTGCAGGATGATACGGATGTATGCTCAGCAAGGGTCAGGAATGATTTCCTGAGATTATACCATTGGAAAGCCACTTTAATAAACTTTAGAACTGTGTATGATCATACGGACAACTCCTTGCTGCTCTTTCAAACAAGGGTATTTCCTTGGCAACAAGGAAGTCATATAGGAAAATAACTTTTAGACATCAGTAATTTATTTACTTCCTAGAAAAGCTCAAGCTAATAAAGCATGCAGGTCTGACACCCCAAAACGCCCATTTTCTTCTGTTGAAATGTAGCATGGCATGGTCACTGAGTGACTGTGAATGAAACAAAATACCGTTTATTGGAATTCAAGTCTCTGAGGAAATCACAGAAGGAGGGCAAAGAAAAAAAAAGAAAAAAAAAAAAGAAAACAAGGACTTGACTGAGACTAACAAAAATCTAGGGCAATGTTTACACATTGCACAAACCTATTCAGTCTTGGGGTCGAGTTCTTCCCAAAGCTGTGCAGTTCTGCTGTGGCTCCCATTGTTCGAAGTCCCTGCGGATGGCATATTTGTTTTGCTGCCACTGTTTGTGAGATTGACTTCATGCTGAGGCTCTGCTGAATTAAGTGGTGTGATGTATTTCTGCAGAGACATAAATATTGAAAATACTACCCCCTCTGAAAATTAATATAGTCTCCGAGAAGCTAAAAGTTATTCTCCTAGCTGCCTCTCTGTCTAGCATGTGCAGGCCATAAGTCAAATTATGGTAACTAAAGACCTTTATCATGTAGCACATGAATACTGACTTCATAGAACTGAATTATAAACTATGGATTGGAAATGAACTCAAGCTTCATGAAAGCTTCTGCCAAATCTGAAAACATCTTACCAGAAATCAAATCTGTTACGAACAATTCTGTAATAAAAGCTTCCTTGCAGTGGTATTTGGTATGGAGTCTGAGAGATGAAAATCCTCCTAAAAATCTCTACATAGATGGAATTGGAAGGGTTATCTAATGTGACATCAACAAAGCGGGAACAAGGTGAGGAATTTAAAATCCAGCTCCTTGCTCTTGATTTGGCATTAGAAGTGCTGAAGAACGTAGCTTAGAAACAACTGATAATTTATCTCTGCGGTATATTCAGTTAATGCTATAGCAGGCATTTATGAAAAATCGGTTCTTCATTCCTTCATGAAATCTTGAAGCTAACCACCTAGGCCACACCTACTATTTAGTAGTAGGTTACTTGTGAAAATGCCATTGCAGGAGTCACACCCAAATCAAGAGGTCAGAAAGGGGAAATATATAGGGGCTTGAGGTGGGAAGACTTTCTCACCATCACTAACCCTGTTCCATGGAAAGTCACAGAGAAACGGGCAATCGCATTTGTAAGGTCTGCCTGGTAAATCACTTTGTTTTCCTGTATGCTCTATAACCCTATCAACTAACCAAATACTAATGGACAAAAGCTTATTTTCTCCACCACAGCTGAAGGAAACAAGGAAATCTAAAAATCATCATTGGAATTCTAGAAAAAATACAAATAAATGAAACAATACAGAATATGTATTAAAAAACTTGTGAAGAGCACTGCTGGAATTTGAATAAAACAAGCAAATCTAGTAGATCATTCTCAATAATTCAACTGTTTTAGTAAAACCTAGTGCCAATTAACTTACACAGCTGCAGCAAGGCTCTATGGTGAAAAATGCTTTACTGTGATCCAGCACATAGAGAAACAAGTGTGCATTGCACTGCCGCTCCCAGGAATTTTAATTTTCTCTGATTGCTGCACAAAGTGTTATCAGTTTCATGAGAAACTTCATATGTACGCAGATGTTTGCTTATCAGTACGATCAGGTTATCAGATTGATTATCAGATTTCCTCTGTAAGCACAGACAAGTGACCAGATGACTGGTATTTTGATCACCTGCCAGCATTCGTGCTCCAATCTATCATACATATTGTACAGGTACATTTTTTCAGCTATTTGATATAAATTTATAATTAGAGGTCTAGGATAACAGTTACTGGCTAGAAGTTTCTCTCTTAGGGAACAGCTATAGATCAGATCACAATTCTGATATTACAGCCATGCATGTACAGATATAATAAAATAATAAAACATGTGAAAGCGCTAACTGTAACTAATAAAAATGTAACAAGGTACAAAAAATGCAAATGTTGCAGCAATTTGCAGGTTTGCCTTCTGCAGAATTCAGTATCAGCAGTACCAGTATGGTCAAACCTCAAAGAAACTTTACTATTAGAAACCTGAATTTCTGATGCGAATGCACATCCTTAACTTCTAGAGGAATTTACAGCTCATACAGATTGTCCTTCTACATTTACTAATTCAAATATTTTTAACTTTTCCTTTAGTCTTTAGCAACATCCAGCTACTAAGAGAAAAATGTGGGACTGAACACAGGTCGGGACACCTGAATTACTGCTTGCTCTGGGAAAGTAACTTCTCAGTGTATTACTGACCGCACACCTGGTTGAGCCACCTGTGGCTAGGTTACAAACACCTCACTTCTAACTTTGGCATTAAAATGTGTAGGAGGGAAAGGGATGCTCATAATGAATGCACTTTTTTCATTAACTATTGCAATTAGGCAGCAATCAGCAGTCGACTGACCACAGGGCATTCCTTTGATGGAGCACTGCCACTTAAACAGGAATGTATTATGCATAAAGCATGTTTTACCTAATGTACCTAATGTAAGTGAGCCTTCGGACAGCCATAAAACAGTTAAATGCGTGTAGCTGGCTCCCTCTCCAGCGCTCTCACCTACGAAATGAGGCTCCGGCCTCATCTTTTTAGCCAGACAGACCATTAATTTTCCTAGGTGTTTATTATCCACATGAAATGTCCTATTCCTCTGGTATCAAGTGTTTTATATCTGTGGCTTTGCCTGTGTGAAATCGGTGAGATGACCAAAGACCTTGATATTATCCTGATGTTATTACTCAATGTGACATCTCTGTGCCTTGGTCTCTTGAGCACAGTGAAAGGAGTTTTATAGTCAATTTTGCTGCCAAATAAATCAAGCCATAATCCCCTAGCCCCTCCAAAATCCGTGATTTTTTTTTCCCCAGGTAGTCTCGGCACCAAAAGAAATGCTATATGACTACCTACTAAACCTCAGACTTCCAAAGTAGATGATGAATTATCACAGTTTATTAGACAACTCAACTTGCTATATATGCCAAATCACATAGTATCTTGAGATCTTATTCTTAGATTGTCTGCAATTTCTGAAAGTATGCTCTTTTCCTAAAGACTATGTTTCTAATGATAAAAGCTAAGTGTGACAGTTTTATCCGTTAACTAAAGCATAAATTTTCTGAGCAGCGACAGGTGGCCATATGTCATATTAAATTGGTAGTAAATCTTTGCTTCTGGTGCACTCTGTAAGCTTTGTTAGATATGTATAACTTCAGAAGAGCAAGCGTAACAGCACTGCAGCGAATACTTCATCTATACAGCGTAAGTTGCTTTTCCTATTTTTTTCCTCCTTTTTTTTTTCTTTTTTTCCTTTTTAATGCATTCTCATAAGCACTTCTTTCCCTGCAGTGGGAGGTCAGTCTCTGAGAGCTGTCACTTCAAATAGCTCAGCTCACAGCTGCAGCTTAATTTCATACTCTTCCTTCACATTACTCCCCATCTAACTGGGACCACCTTCGTTAGCATCTTACTTTTAGCCTTCTATCAACTGCAATAATGTCAAGGACAATTACGCCTTTCATGCCATACAGCACATTACCACTTTGTTTCCTTCTCCCCCTTTTATTTTCATCAGCTATAAAATCGCTTTTCATCTGGAGGCACTGTTCAAAGAGACGTAAATGAAAGTATCCAGATAATTTTGGAACACAATTTGGAGCAAAACTTTGCTAATGTTATTCTTGATCTCCTGTCTGCGATCCTTTTGAATGGGGCAACATTGCAAGGAGGCTTTTGCTCCGCATCTAACACGAGGACTGAGAACAAGGCTGTGTTTATGAACATGACTCACTCATTTGCTGGTTTCTTCTCCCAGAATATAGCATTTGCTATGCATTTGGGAAGCAAATACTATATTAACTCGGTATGATAATGGCTTATGCTCTACAATCAGACATTCATTTAGTGCTCAGCATTTGTGAGGCACAACTGTATTTTCACTCCTTACTGAGCCTCTGCACCTGCTCCATCTCCTCTGGGAATGCGTCTCCGTCCATCCCTTTAGCCTTCTTGCTGTGCCCAACCTTTTCTGCACTGCAGGATACACAACAGCTGATCTGTAACCTTCTTCCTGCACCCAAGGCAGGATTTACACTGATTTCAAAGAAAAAATCCCTTTTCCTCTTGGAGGCCAGAAATAAATATATCAAGTATATGTGTTTTGAGTAAACTAGCTAATGATAGAAAGAATGAAGAACTAGTAAATTCATATTTACTAGTGGAGGAGGAGGAGGAGCAGTAAGCCAGAACTGCAAGCTGCAGAGAAATGCAGCCCACCGCAAGGAACGGCACTCTGGTGACAAAAGGAAGCAGCCAGGCTCAGCCATAGTCTCATGGTAAACAGTCTAATGAAAACCATCACTGTAAATGCAACTGCTTGAACAGACAAGTTCACCCCTCAAACAGCCCTTCTGCTTCTTTGGAAATATTCTGAAACCTACTGGCAAGCAACTTAGCAGATACAAAAGTTGGGCTGCACTTGTCCACAAAAGGAACTTTTGGATACTTGGAAACCAAAATGAAAGAAATATGCAAATTGAGCCTTATCTCTACACCCATATGCTTACAATGCATACTCATTTGCCTTAGTATTATCTACAAATGTCCTCCAGTAAAGCTCAAAGCTGATGCCACACAATTAAAATCACATCTGTTAAATTGTACGAACCCTTTGTCCTTGATAACATCAACCTTGCAACACTCTGCTTTTGTTTAAGGACACGATTTTTAAGCCCACAAATAAACCCATCTGCCACTTAGCTGTCATCAGTCAGAAGGTGATCAGTCCCCAAAAACGCCCAGTTTGTCCTATGAGGAGCTCAAGACAGACATATGGACTGCCTCTTGACCACACTGCCAAGAGTAAGGGAGAGCAGCACTCAGTTTATCCATCTCTTAGTCTCCCAATCTCCTCCAAACATAAAAACTCTGCCTCTGTCAGGATATCATAGTTAATCCCAGGGTAACTCAACCCACCGAATACCGTGTCAGCAGTGGGAAGATCCAAAGAGAACACGCTCACGCTGTCCAGCCGAAACTGTGCGAAGCACAACTGGAATCTTCCTCTGAGAACACAGAATGGAGCAGGAAAAGCCAATGGCCTAAATTAAAAAGTGCTGGAACATGGGAAAATACAAAACTGTGTGAGATAAACTGAGAATGAGATAAACTGAGAATGAGTAAGCCTGCTCACAGATCTGGTATGAATGACAATTACTTGGCAGTGCCGTATCCTTGTCACGCCATCTAAAAAACAGCTCTCTCTGAAAATAGTGAACACACTTGATTGCATTTAATTCTTGCATCATGCAGCAGAGAAACTACAAAGCAGGGAAGAAATGATGATAAGAAATTATTGTCATCATCTTAATGATAGCGATTAAAGTGACAGCTACCTAAGTAGAGAATGCAGCAGATTTCTTCGCAGAGAACTTGATTTCTGTGAAGACTGTCTTCTGAAACCAATCTAAACATTTTTTTCCTTGATTTATTATATAACTTTGCATGAATACTAACACACAAGAGTCCTCCAAAAGGATTCAGAAGCTTCTGAATCAACAGCTCTGAAACATGCACTTCCATGTAGTTTAGGCTTATGCTAATGAGCCAGCTGAACGACCCTGTCTGTAATAAATTTCCTACCAATTGTGTTTCTCTCTTCTCTAACAGTGAATCACAGCACTGGAAATTGGCTGTTTACTCTCCTTCTCTTACAAAGTAAAATCTCAAACACATCTTAGCTTCCTCTCCCATGCTATAGGAAAATGTTAGTTCCAGAAAATAAGAGGGAACAACTTTGATCTAGCCATTTCCCAACAGCATCCTCTATGGGAGCCGTCACCAGAGGTGCATGAAGCAGGGCTGTGTACGCAGTCAGGGCAGACTTCTCTGCCTAACCAGCTCTAAAAATGCCAAGCACATGGCTAAGAGAAAATTCCTGAGAGGAAGCAAAGGCTAAACAGCAGTTAAGTTTGTTTTTCTTTAGTCATTTTCTCAGCTCTGTTTTTTAAATAAGTACATTGCATAACCTTTATAAACTTCAGACACATGAGTTTAAGTAAGCCTAGCTCACCACTGGGACGTGTGTCACCATGAACTGGAAAATTCAGTTATGTGAAAACCCCCTAATGTTTAATAACCTCGACAGCAGTTACTGTCCAACTGAAAACATAGTGAACCCAAGGGAGATGGTTCATTCATCTGACCTGCAAACACAGCTCTCAGCTGTCCGTTTTGGTTTTATTTGCAGACAGCCAACAAGAAAAAGACAAGGTAATTTCCATGGCTGAGTGGACTTTTTTTATAACTACTACCTTCAAAAGAGAGTCAGACCAAGAAGTGATTTTTCACCACTCTAAAACATTTGTGATTAATGGAAACACAATTTTAAAAAAGAAAGATTGAAAGGGAGTTAACTGATCCCTACAATATGTAACAGGCATACCACAAAACCTAAATTCACAAACTTTATAGAATACTTCGACCAAATACTTTCTACCTCTAGGTAAAAGACATCCATTGCTCATGTAAATAATGAAGAAATAAAAGACACATGATAAATGACACGTGGATGCCCCAACCCTGGAAGTGTTCAGGACCAGGCTGAATGGGGCCCTGGGCAACCTGATCTAGTGGGAGGCATCCCTGTCCATGGCAGGGGGTTGGAACCAGATGGTCTTTGAGGTCCCTTCCAACCCGAGCCATTCCATGATTCTATGATATTAGAGAGCCTCCCCAATTCCTATAACCCCCAGCAACTTTAAAAGGTATGAAAATAATTACACTTTAAATATATTCTTCATGTAACCCACTTTGAATTATGTAGTGTGAAACTTAGCTAACATCCTGGGCAAGCTAGTAGCTCTATATAGCTGACCTTCCTTGAGTAAATTCTACACCTTACAGAATATACATTTGTCATACATCATACAGAAATCATCCCAAAGCCTGGCATCATAATGAAAGAACATCAAAAGCTTCAATAAATCTAAAGCAACAGCAGGTCACACGTGGTAACTTGCAGAAATTATTTCTCACAAGAAATCTACCAGAGAGCAAAAGTACTTAACCCTTGAATTGCAGACATGAGTAAAGGTTAGGACCACGTAAAAAGAAAACTTGCACCGATACAACCTGCTGAAACAGTAGAAGTAAGTGATCCTTGCAGGGAGTTGGATAAAGACCACAAGAAAGACCAAATTAAATATACAAAATAGAAAACCATGGCAGTAATAACATAAAGGTGTGAATAAGAACAACTGTGCAAGGGAAGGCTTCCCTTTACATTTTCTTAGAGCTGTTAAGACATGAAAGGTGAGGGAAAATTCTTCCCCTATTTAGCCGTACAGCTGTTAAACAGAAGAAGCAGGAAAAAAAAAAAAAAGAAAGAAAGAAAAAAGCACACTGCATTATAAATGTAGTGTCAAGTAGCTAAGATAAATGAAGACCAAATAGAGTCTCACTTTGTATACCTAATTGGATTCACTGCTTTCCCAAATAGCTGGCACACTGGACTTTTCACAGCAGGAGAACATGAGTCAATAATATAGTTTAGTCACCTAAAAATTATGATGATCAAAAGACCATTACAAGGAATTTATAACTGCAGCAAAGGACAAGGAAAATTATTCTCAGCTTTGTAGACTGAGTCATGTAACGAAAGATGAAGAGCTGGCTCCGGCAAGGCAAAAATGGGAGATGAAGTGGAAATTGTATTGTTGAGAATGAAATCCTAGAGATGAGGGGTCAGAGGAGTGTCACTGCTTTTAGAAAAAGCAACTGACTGAAAAACAAGAGGTCACATACTGAGGTTTTTAAATGAACTAATCTACAAGCAAGTGAATAATTTTCTCAGAATGGGTGGATGGCAAACAAACCCCAGTAGCAGCAGATAGCCATGCCCAGCCTGTCTGTGAATGTTTCACAACCCCACAGAGAGCACCATCAGAAGGGGCAGTCTGTAGCTCAGCAATTCTGCTTTGGACATGTAAACAAAGGTTCATAATATTCTCTATACTAGGCTCCATCTCTCACCTCTGTACATGAAGAACAACCTTTTCATTGGAAGAGGTACCAGCAGGTGGCCAATACTGAGGGGAAAATATCATATTGAGGGAAAACACACATCCTATTTGATACATACCTGTTACACACTGAGCATGTAATGTAATTCTTTCACTGCAGCCTGGAAAAAAAAATGCTTCACTATGTACCCAAAATATTTGAATACATCACTGCTATTTTCTGTATTCATAGAAAGGAAAAAACTAATCTATGATCCACTTACCTTGAAACAGAATACTTGCACATTTTCTGAACTATGTGCACAGCTGCACGATGCTACTTCTCTAGTAGTCCAACATCTGCTTTATATTTGACTACTACATGTGACACCAAGTAAGCACATTCAGTGCAGTTCATAAAACCAATCTAGATTGAAAATGAGTACCTTATCTTTACAGACATGGTGATCTTTCTCCAGTGGGATTATTGAATTACCCTATTTTACCTTATCATTTTCACTTTTCTAGTACTTCACAAAATATTCTGAGATTTTTTTCCATTATATTCCATGGAAATAGAGTTCTGTATTGTCTTTATGTATTTGGAAGATAGATGTTCTCTGAATCTAACTGCCTGAAGTGAATAAAAGCCTATTTGGATACGGGGAAGAGTGTATTGTAAAGGTACCTAAAAAACAAAACAAAACAAAACAAAACAAAACAACTTGTCACTTTTAAAAAGCATATTCCAGTTCAGCATAATGAGAATATCATCATTGCTCCTACTTTGCCTTAGCACTGAACTGATTATTTGATTCCCAATATCCAAATCTAATTATCAACAGAGATAAGGCACATTTCTCCCATTTTTCCTACTGTCTTCAAGCTACAGGACTGCATGGGACAGTGAGAAGACCGCCAAGGGCCTGCACAAAGCAACAGTCAATGCAGCATCGCCAAGGGGACAGGCAGGGGACACAGGAGTGGCACAGACCTCCCTGGGCCATCAGGACAGGACCCTGCCACTACTCACCATTCAGAAGATAAATATTTCCTAAATTTACAAATTTAGGAAACACTACAGACACACGTATATACACACATACAAAAAAGAACATTTTCTGTTCCTATGCCTTGCCCCAATTCCTCCTAAAACAGTGTTTGCAAAGCTGATTTTGGTGATGACCTGCACCTAGTTTCCACCATAAACGGACTATTTTCACTCATCAGTTACCACACCAGCCTTGGATCTCGGATCAAATCATCTCTTTCACCTCTGGAAATTTACGGCTTATCACACCACCACTCCAGCCAGTTTCCTACTCCCTGAAAAATACTCGGTCATTATCTTCTTTTGGTTTATGAATAATTCACCATCGGCGAAAGTACCTAATACTTCACCAAAGTCCAAATGGAGTAGGCCTACAGAAATGTGTACGAAATGTGTTGAGCTTCAGGCATTTCCAGTTCTGTTTACCTCCACCCAGCTCTGAATTGCCCATTGCTCCCTTGCTCTCCCTGACATTACAGGGCTGAAGTTTGTTTCTTTAATCTGCTTTGGAGACCAACACCCCCAAAACCACCTCTTTAAAATAAAAAGCACTGCTAAGTATTTTAATTCTTTGAATTAAATCTGAATATGATGCTGAGACTTGCAAACTTTCTTGCCTGTACTTAGACTGCAAGTTAGAAATGGATTTTCATTGCTGGCCTGAAGAAATCCCTGTTCCTTCCACTTCCAATTTCATCTGACCCCTTCAGCTGATGTCTGAATTAACCAACGTTTCCAGTTTCTATGAACACAACCCACAGATAAGGAGGGCACTTCTATTTTTAGATGAAAGTAATACAAAACAAAGCAAGAAGCAACACAAAATCCAGTAATATTTTGTTCTTTATGTTCAGTCTTTCTGCTTGGCTTTCTCTAGTCTAACAGAAGCAGAGGAATAGCAGATAGGAGTTACTGGAGACTCAAGATACAGCCCCCAAATCCCAAAGAGGTTTGTTCTAAAGAATTTGCTATTTCCAGTATTTCTTTTTTAACTCAAGCAAAGTGACTAGGTGTAAAAGCATACTCTGTCAAGGAAATTCATGCCAAATAATGCTCTCAGCATGGGAAAAAGGAAACGTCAATAATGATCTAAACAGAAAGCATGAACAGAAAGTATAAACAGCAATGGCACACACCTAAACAGCAAATCATTTCTATCACAGATTTTGTTCAGGACCAAAACCCTCAGAGAGAAATGCGTGAACATTGGAGAACGAAACTGGGCAAAGTTTGCTGACCAGGAAAAAAAGACAGCCAGCTCTCAAACACAGCGAATAGGGTTCATAGGTACTCACTACGAGAAGACAAAATCCTACAGGGGAGGTGACTGATGAAGAGAGATCACAGCAGCAGCCTGTGGAGAGGCACCTGGTGGAGCAGGCTGTGCCCCTGCACCCATGGGTCCCACATGGAGCAGATCTCCACGCTGCAGCCCGTGGAGGAGCCCCCAGTGGAGCAGGTGGATGTGGCCTGGAGGAGGCTGCGGCCCATGGAGAGCCCCCGCAGGAGCAGGACCCGGGCCAGAGCTGCTGCCCATGGAGAGGAACCCATGCAGGAGCAGGAGGGCTGGGGGGGAGCTGCCACTCGTGGGGGACCTGTGCTGGAGCAGTTTGCTCCTGAGGGATGGATAGACCCAGTGGGACGGAGCCGTGTGGGAGCAGTGCTTGAAGAGCTGCTGCCTGTGGGCAGCCCCCGCAGGATCATCTGAAGAGGGGGAGCAGGAAAGTGGTGTGGTATTCCTGAGCTACCCATCGATGTTACAAGCCCCAGCTACAGAGATTAGCGAACAGCAACAACTACACCCAACAGCTGGTATTTGGTATGTTTCCAGAAATGTTAATGATTTATGGATTCATTTACAGATAGCCAATTTTCACAGGAACTACTCACACACCATTTGCTGTCACTGGCCCGTGCCCACCTTGGGAGTACAAATAGTTTCCTCTGCTAAAGCTAATGCAAACCCAAGAAATAGCAGATGCTTTGGATACACTCTGCAAAACATCAGCTAGATTAAGTGTACAAGTATATTCCATCACAGAGTAGATGTACAAAAAACTTATTAGGGACTGAAAAAAAAAAAAATTAAGCAAGGTAGATGAGAGGCCCCCAGGGCAGCTCCAGGAAGGCTGCAGTGCCAGCGGACAGCATTCCTCCGCTAAACAGAACTGTAGACTGGACACACGGTTTAGGAAATAAGCAGCATTTTCTAAAAATCCCCCAAGAGAGAGAAGACCTGCATGGATTTGGGCACTTCACTTGAAAAGGTCTGAGACGAGCAGAGTCCCCAGCACGCTGCACCACCTAGGCCCCGTGACAGAGCACACCATGGATCACCATTTTATCAGCAACAGCATACCTTAAAGGAAATGCACAGGTCATCACGGCAGCTCATTGTACCTTGGAAACTAACCAAACACTGCTAATCATCAGAGCATCTATTTGACATTTACATTCTTTTTTTGTTAGACGTGCAAGGTATGTAAGGATTTGAGGGCATTAAATGTAAGTCAATGTTCTTGTTAGCTCATTCCTCCACAAAGTCAGAATAATAAAAAAAGTATGCAAGGGATGTTATCAGCATCAATATCTGGCTCACTGCCACAGTCTTTTATTTTAATAAACAAGTGGATTATTCAGAGTAGCCTATTTGGAGTCTTTGGAGCCTACGGATAACAAAGTGTGTAAGGTCCCCCAAGTAGTGCATCCACTGAGGGTGACGTGAAGGGTGGCCTATGCAAGCAACTCGCTGAGAAGTCCGGCCAGTGCCAGCAGATCTGTATTTCACCCTCCTGACTGCAGTGCTGAGGTGTCGGGGGCATTTCTCAAGGATCAGATGATGAAGACACTAGGCTCAACGTGTTTTTAATGAACCCCCAAAATAGAAGGACAATTCATAATGACTTTCATAAGAATCACTGTGCTCATTACCACTGATGGTACATTTCCCACTGCCGTGTGTTTCCTGAAATTACTTCAATGTATTTCTCTTGGTTTCCAGTTGTTTCTCCCATTTCCTGATGTTATTACCTGTTGTTTCAATATGCATATTGCTAGTTTCTTCATATGAAAAGAAGGTTATGAAGTTTTCTACCAAAATTGTTCAATATCTTGCATGAGATGCAGATGGAGTCTTTATGTATTTTACCAATAATAAATGAAAAAAGAGAGCAAATGAGAAATAAAACTTCTTGCTGAGTGCCCAGTGCTTGTGTACATTCAACTGAAAATTACAGGTAGCTTTAGACCTCAAAACTTGTGTATCCAAAATATGAGATCTTGACTTTTTATTATTTTCACTTAAATACAGTTAGTACCATTATTAATTGTGAGCAACCTTAACATGATTAATTAGATGTAAAATGTTTACTGAGTAGGATTTGAAACAATAAATTTACTTCATTAATTTGTAGCAGATTTCCTTTTTGAATTATTATAATTCAAAGTATTTCTATTCATTAAGAGTGGAAAAAAAAAAAAAAGGACAACATACTGTGCCAAATGCAGGTTCTGGATCACTGAAGGTATTTCTTGATATAAACCATTTAGTTTCCTCTCTGTAGTTTCTCACATGTAAAATTAAGTAAAACATTCTTTTAAAACTTTAATTACTACTCTGATTTTAATACACATCCTTTCTGGTACTCCAAACACTTTTTGCCACTCACCCATCTTCTGCTAAGCATATTTGTGAGAAATTTTGAAACACTGATACTGTTTAACATGAAAAATAAAGGTGTACATTCATCTAGTGACTTGTTTCCTAATTCTAGCTTTTTCAGAGCTCTCCTTAACAAATAGTACGCTTGGGTGTTCATCATATTTCAGTAAAATATTTAATTTAAATAATTTTGCTGCAAGAGCCGTGCACAAACATAATTATCTTTGCATATTTGAAGGACAGACCTGGATATTAGGATGGTAAACAGTGGAGGAACACAGTATATCCATTCTACAGCAGAGTTGTAAGTGCACTAAAAAGCAAATTTCATAATTAATTCAACATTTTTACTATCATTAAAAGGATTTTTTTTTTTATCCTTTTGTTCACTGGACTATACAAGTCTAGGAGGTCCTGTAACCAGTTTCTTTTTCAAAGTATGTCCATCGTTGTGTGAATATTTCATAGGGAAGAGGATTGCAGAATCCTTGGACCTCTGAATATGAAAACCACTCTAGATTTCTTCCACTTATGGCAGGGAGAGTACTGTCCTTAAACCCCCAGAGATGTACTTCCAGAGTTGCACCATCTAGGTAATCAAATGAAAGGTCTCCATACACATTCATTGCAATGAATTGCAGTAGCCAAAGCCTTTGGATGAGATTCAAAAAACTATCTTTGAAAAGAATCCAGAAGAAGTAATCCCCTTTTCCCTGATTCAGTTGATTCAGTGTGAAACAGTTTTTTTTGTTTTGTTTTTTTGTTTTTATACCTCCTGTGACTTTTTCTCATTCAAAAATTTCCATGCAGCATGTCCCTGTACCGCCCTCCAAACACCCAAGCAAATAGAAATCTAAACTAAATCCGTACCTATTTTCAAACCACTGTGCTGTTCCCTATGCCGTGCTTGACTGAAAACCCTGTCACCTGTTCTTAGAGTACCATGGCTTTTGTTTTAGTGCTCTTGATCCTAAATGAAAGCTCTGCAAACAGCACTGGTAAAGTCAAGAAGGCATTGAATGCATAAGCTTTTTTAGGCATTTGGAACAAGAGCAGGCTACACATTTTTTCTGCAATAGCTTGAACTCAGATATTTTACTTATTTATTGCTTTCTGCACCACACAAGTTTATTCATGCAATTTTGATCACTTCACTCTGACTCCAGTTTCCCCCTATCATGCTAAAAACTGCCTTAACTAGAGACAATGCAGATATTGGATACCTTTCTCCTTGCATCAGGCTAACAAAGCTCTCCCATCTCATATTATGCACACATATACCCATTCCAGGCATGCTCCTTGAGAGTTGTTGTCCATATACCGCCATGAGAAATTGTGTATTTGGATATGATTTAACTCTACTGATGCTTCCTTTCATCTTTATCTTTGCTTTTGGTAGTGAAATACCTCTCTTATTTCCAACAGGACACGTTCCTCATCACTGTACAACACAGAGTGAGCTGTCACATGATAACATCAACACTTGATTCAACCTTTGTCACAGAATGAGGCATCAATACCACTGTAGGATCATTAGTTTGGATTTTTTATCCTCCTACTATGAAGGCCATCCTTCTTTGAAACTCAGCACAAGTGACATTTGACGAGGCTAAGGCTGGCAAATGTCTCTCTTTTGTGACTCTTTAAATGATCTATTAGTAAAACAAACAAACAAACAAAAACAAAACCAAAAAAAACTCTACAACAGAGAGGATCCTGAAACAAAGGCTCAATACAAAAATGGCTCAATACACACACCCCCATCTATGCAGTAACTTCCCAGTTACTGAACAAAATGAAAACAGTTACGCTCCAATCTTTCTAATAAGGATTGTGGGATCTACTCCCCCTGTAGCTTCTCAGAGCCTTAAGGAATGAAATTTTTTTTTTTTCCTTTTTAAACAAGTTTCTATTTATTTCCAACCTCAAGCTTAGAAACTCCTACTGTGAAACAGGGGGTACAAAAGCAGCGGGTTATGAAACACCAGCATGACAAAAAACTTTCAAGAGCTGCCTGGCTTCCTGATAAACTCTGTCTTGTGTAACCCAAATACTGGCATCTCCCCATAGTCACTCAGCTCTGCTGACCCAGAGAGCTCCTTCTGCTCTCAGCATCCCTCGTACAAGCTCTGCCACTTCCCACAGGTGATGGAGTCTGGGGCACGCATAAGCGGAGAGCAAAAGCTTACACTGGCTACAGCGGAATAATACAGAAAACAGCACTGTTTTGATTTTCACTAGTAATCATATATGGTAATCACTGGTGCCCATATTTAGTAAATATGTTCAATCTTCTGAAGAGGAAGGGCTGTCAAGGACAGGTTTTCCTTGCTACATTATGAGGCATGTGTATTGCTACATTGAATGCACCTTTCCAATCTGGAATCTCCTGATTTTCCGAAGAACACAAGGAAGAAATTAAAAGAATTAAACCTGATTTGGTATTAATCAAATTTTGGAAATCGATCATAAGGGTTTCTAAATGCTTTTCATTTGCAAGAGAGGCAGCAAATGGAACTAACTGTGCAGCGAACCCATGACACACAAACACCTAGCATGCCTACAAAATCTTGAGAACTTTCTCACTACAAAACAGCTAATTTAGAAACTTATTTACAGAATTAAGATAGAGAAGTAACAGTCCCACTAAATAATATCATGATCACAAACATTATAATATGCTTAACTTTCAAAGATAGCTATATCTAATTCTAAAGCCCCTGTTGTTGTTTTTTTTTGTTTGTTTGTTTGTTTGTTTGTTTTTTAAGTTCTCATACTTTTAGTGGTTTAGCTCTGCCATGTGGGATTTCAACACTGAACTGCTGGGCTGTAAAATTATGAAGCCTGAAGTGTGCTTTTAATGGCAGCTGCTCGTGTGAGTGATGCTGTGATCTAGAACATCAGCTCCGTTTTGTCACCTGAACAGAATAATGTTGCGGGAGCTCTTTCAGGCAGGGTCAATTTAACACCTGGTTCCAGCTCTGCTTCCAGATCATCAATAAAATCTAAATGGAAACCTGACAGTGCAGAAAGCCGTAATTGTACACGTATAGGGAAAATGTTTCATTTTGTGGCCTATTTGTCCTTAAAAAATACACTCATTAACATACAAAGAAAATCTGAATGACTATCACTGAATGTAGACAGGGAACTCATTAGGGAAAGCTAAATAATATAACTCTGAAAACTCCCCTTCAAGTTTTCAGACATCACTTACTAGTTTGTTCCCTCTGTATTTAACAGATATAAGCAATTAAACTTACAATGACCTCCTCTACACTGCTTATGAATACAAGTGTTTCTTCCAGTCATCAAAAACCATTCTGTGTAAGTAATTCAGTGTCCATTTACTCCTAGATGTGGCATTGTGACAGCTTATTTAAGGTAACACACATTACTTCCTGGAGCGTGTTTTTGTGGCAAGTCAAAATTACTTGATTTTGTATTTGTTTTGTAGTAATAGTAAGGAGTGTATCACTTGTCAAGTTGACATCACCTGCAGATCTATGGCTTTGTGCATATGCAGCAAGACAAACAAAACAGTTTTTTTGCTATGTCTGTCAATTATGGGTTTAAGGACTGCCACTGGACAACAGGGTTGGAAAGAAAGAATTGCCCTAAGAAAGGAAATGCAAAATGACTGGCATCAGCTACATAAAATGTGTACTCTTTCTCCCCCTGATGATTTTACAACATTTCCAATTCTACTCCCGAAGCTTGATACTGTAGGTAAACAAAGCTATAAAATATTAACTAAAGTCATTAGCGCACAAGAAAGAAAGTTACATATGGCAGGCCAACAAAGCAAATGGGACTGAAGTTTCACCTTTAAAATGCAACAGATGCTGTGTGCTGCTGAAATAGATCCACAAGAAAATCTCACACAGGGAACCAGCTGGCAAAAAATTCCACGCTTGTCTTATTTTGTGTAAAAGTTTGCCTCAACCAGCAGATGAGAAATGTTCTGAAAGCTCTGTGTGCTCTGTTAATTGTTTACATGCAACTTAAGGAGCTTCAAGTGGATGCACCCAGCTGAACAAAGATACACAGAAACCAATGCTCAGTATTATCATTTAAAATGCTTCTCCCCATTTTAAATCAAACAAAATTAAGCCATGCAAATCATGTCAAAAGATCATCTTGCAGGAAGGCAGGCAGTGCAGGAGCGCAGTGCTGAGTCTTGATGCAATGACCCACATTAAGGCCAGGGAGCATGCAGTGGTCAATATTTTCACAGAGCAGATTTCACCCATCTACAACCAACATGACCTAGTGTTTCACAAAGTTATTTACAAAACAGTGTAACGATAAACCAATATAAGAATAAAAATAAACCAATGGGGCAGCCAGAGCTCCTTGGGGCATCCTGATGACCGAAACACTAAAACCAAGGATTTTTTTATCTGCTGAAGCAGTAGTGCTATCATGCCCAGCAAAGCCATCCGAAGGCCTGGCAGGAAGGTTATCAGAGTTTCCCACAGATTCAAAACACTGCTACTTGCCAGTAATGAAGAAGAAAAATATTAAGACAAGTAGGGCACTAGTAAAACGCCTCATTAAAGGCCTGATTCCTTAAAACTTATTTCCTGAAGATTCCCGGTGAGTGCTAGGTGGCAGCCATGTAAAAAAACAAGCATGTTTTTTTATTTCAAAATCCTTTTGTTGCCTACAGCTAAACCACTTCCCATGCCTTGGGACAGGTCGGTTGTGAGCAGCTCAACAACTCTGTACTTACGTGCTGGAAGTGAAAAATGAGGTATGTGAGTGTGCGTCTCGTTGAGATGATCAAGCTTTTCTTTAGCAAATTTACTGTGCAGGAGTACCAAGAAGCTCTAGAGAAAATGCCTCAGTACTTGACATTTTCTTTTGGAACACCTTGAACATTTCCAGTTGACCACATCCTTGTGGCTATAATGTGAAATCAACTGCTTAAAAAAAAAAAAAAAAAGGAAATAGAAGGGAAAACCCAGGTTTACAGTGAATGTACAAAACCACTACCTCCTCCAGCTCCATTTTGAATGGAAGCAGGTTTCAGGATGGGAAATATTTGGTTGTCATAGCTTTCACTTAAAAGTGAACTTTTCTATATCCCTATATGTGAAAACACATTGAAAAATAGGAAAGTATTCTGCCTAAAAATACAGGCCAGAACCTAGCTGATTCAAATGGGTTAACAGTGAAAGCTGAATTGTCCTTTGGATGTCTGCTTGAAATTTTCCTTTCACTCAGAATATTAAAAATGAAAGAAATGAAGCCAATTGTTCTTACACTGACAGGTAAGGACAATACAAGCTACCCACTTAATAATAAAGCGTGTGTGGCAACCTTTCCATCCCCTGATATTTTCTACTTTTTCTTGCACTGTAGCTCAATTCTTTCTTCCAGTCAGGCTTCTTTCTTGGATAAACATTTTTTGTTAGACATGACTGAAATAAACACACGAATAGAAAGAAATATCACACCACAGTCTCTGTATCCGAGGCTAAACACATGAACTTGTAAGCTCCAAGATGAAAACTACAGGTTTGAAGAATATTTCAGCTTTCCAAATACAAACATCCTAATAAATATACATGTATCTCAAAGAGAATCAAGCAAGAAGGATGGCTGTAACATGTCATTAGCTGACAAGAAACTAAAAGTTTCCAATGTAATTTTTGCAATCACTTCATTTTAAGCAGCTGGGATCTATTGTTGCAGAAGGAATTAAAAAAAAACCACAGAAATACTAACATTTTACAAGTGCTATTAAAATAGCTTTTTAGTAACATACTTCAACCATTTTTATTGGCTACATCCTTTAAAAAAATATTTCTCCAAACCGCACTCTAACTCTGAGGAAATAATTGTATAAAAGTACAGGGAAAAAAAGGAGTCATGAATATGGCATGACTAACTGTGTTTATCTGATTACACCTTGGAAGAATCCTGTTACTATTAACCTACTCAATTATTTTTAAACAACAGAAATTGTAAAAATGAAACAACCCATGGGCTTCAAATTAGTATCAGATTTTAGATTTTAGCACCAGAGTGGGTGCTCCTTAATTCAAGAACTGCACTGATTGATTGCAAATACATGAAGAATCAGAGTGACACCACCGATACAGTTGTTATTCAGAAAACTCTATTCAGGATCTCCCTTACGTCCCCGTATGTTGTACAAATACTCCTGCAAGGCAACTCTTCGGTTTCCTCTTTTGTCTACAGAATAATCAATACAAGATTCCTGGAGGGAAATACTGCAAAGCAAGGGCATACTTGTACGAAGCCTCATTAAAGCCAGATGTGTTAATAAAGGAGGTGTCTTATGAAGGAAAGGGAAAGAGTTATTATTGCTCCCCAACTATGAATGCAAAATTTAAGCCTCAGAGGGTAGGTAACACAAGAAATGACACAGACCCTTTGAATTTGACCTGTTAATGCCAGCATTTAAACCACCTTTCAGGTAATTTGTCTCTCTTCTTCCAAACGCAGAAGCACTCCCCAAATCCCACACATTTTCAACACAGCATTTAACACAGCGATGCTTTTAAACCAAGGTCTAAGGCCCACAGACACAGAGGACTGCAGAAGACCTTGCCCACCTGTGCCGGTCCCACTGAGTGATCATTAATTACCTTTCTGCATCTACACTATAAATAATATCAGCTAATAATGATGAATACCATGGTGCTGAGAGCTCCATCACCACGCAGCCCAAACTGGGCTATCCCCAACACATCCGTCCTCTCACTCAGAGAAAAGTAGGCTCACTAAGCAGGACACCTTCAACAAGAAGCCCGACTTTTACAGCCTGTAGGTAGCTTCTACCACACTGTTCTGTAGCACAAGTGCTGGTACATTTTTTTTCATTTTCTCCTTCAATTACAAGGTCCCTCTTCTGATCCTTTGGGGATGCAGCTCTGCTAGTACATTTTCATTTACTGAGCCCAGGTCAAGGACTGCCAAGACAAATGTGTTTTACAAGAAAGCATTACTCTATTTGCCACTGCTAAAAGGTCAAGCACTCAAGATATACACACAGTTAGCTTTTGGAAGGACCCCATTTTTTTCAACATCAATATTACTGCCTGACAATGCTGCCCCTCCACCAATTCCAAGACCCATGACAGAAAAAATCAGCAGAAATGGTATTTTCCCCTCACCTGTCCAAGTTTCAGCTCCAAATCAATGTCACTGGGTCGCCAACAATGCAGGACAGGACAGGCGTTAGTGATGGAGGTTGAGTCATCAGGACACGTCTCCCTCCTACCCAGTGCTAATTAACAAGATTGGGCTTGCCTCGTGTGCGTGCTGCTCCTGTCCCCTAAGAGTGCACGACCACAAACCTTACACTTGTACAGCTCTCACTTCTGCTGGCCACGAATTCAGAAAACAGAACTCTGCCAAATTAATTGTACAACACCAAGGCAGTGTGTCAAAACAAACAGACTAGCAAACAAAAACACAGACCCAATTAAAAACAAAGCAGAACACTTCAAAATCACATGGACCACATCCAAGCTGTGTGAAGAAAATGCCTATTAGGGACATGCAGAAAGTAGAAAATGGAGCTAATTTTACCTAAGTACTATCAAGGGCACTTGAGTTCAACTTTATTAACACAGTGTCTCAATGAACATACAATAATTTACTTACAGTCTACATTACTGTCAAAAGTCCTACTTATACCCTCTTTACCACAAACCTCTTGTAAGCTGTTTCCCTTTATCAAGAAGTTTATAATTGAACAGTAGAAAAGAGTACTGCAAGTTGAAAACTTTTTTTTTTTTTTTTTTTTTTTTACCATATTTATGTTATAACAACAGAATCACAGAATTTCCTAGGTTGGAAGAGACCTCAAGGTCATCGAGTCCAACCTCCAACCTAACGCTAACAGCCCTACACTAAACCATATCCCTAAGCTCTACATCTAAACGTCTTTTGAAGACTTCCAGGGATGGTGACTCCACCACTTCCCTGGGCAGCCTGTTCCAGTGCCTCACAACCCTTTCAGTAAAGAAGTTCTTCCTAACATCTAACCTAAAACTCCCCTGGCTCAACTTAAACCCATTCCCCCTCATCCTGTCACCAGGCACGTGGGAGAACAGGCCAACCCCCACCTCGCTACAGCCTCCCTTGAGGTATCTAAAAAGAGCGATAAGGTCACCCCTGAGCCTCCTCTTCTCCAGGCTGAACAAGCCCAGCTCCCTCAGCCGCTCCTCGTAGGACTTGTTCTCCAGGCCCCTCACCAGCTTCGTCGCCCTTCTCTGCACCCGCTCAAGCACCTCGATGTCCTTCTTGTAGCGAGGGGCCCAAAACTGAACACAGTACTCGAGGTGCGGCCTCACCAGAGCTGAGTACAGGGGGACGATCACCTCCCTAGCCCTGCTGGTCACGCTGTTCCTAATACAAGCCAGGATGCCGTTGGCCTTCTTGGCCACCTGAGCACACTGCTGGCTCATATTCAGCCGACTATCAACCATCACTCCCAGGTCCTTCTCTGCCTGGCAGCTTTCCAACCATTCCTCTCCCAGTCTGTAGCTCTGCTTGGGGTTATTGCGCCCCAGGTGCAGGACCCGGCACTTGGCCTTGTTAAACTTCATGCAGTTGACCTCAGCCCATCGGTGCAGCCTATCCAGATCCTCCTGCAGAGTTTTCCTACCCTTGAGCAGATCGACACACGCACCTAACTTGGTGTCATCTGCGAACTTACTGAGGGTGCACTCAATGCCCTCGTCCAGATCATCAATGAAGATATTAAAGAGGACCGGCCCCAGCACCGAGCCCTGGGGGACGCCACTAGTGACTGGCCTCCAACTGGACTTGGCTCCATTTACCACGACTCTTTGGGCCCGGCTATCCAGCCAGTTTCTAACCCAACGAAGCGTGCACCAGTCCAAGCCAAGAGCAGCCAGTTTCTTGAGGAGAATGCTGTGGGAAACAGTGTCAAAAGCCTTGCTGAAGTCAAGGTAGACCACATCCACAGCCTTTCCCTCATCCACCCTGCGCGTCACTCTGTCATAGAAGGAGATCAGGTTCGTCAGGCATGACCTGCCTTTCATAAAGCCATGCTGACTGGGCCTGATCGCCTGCTTCCCCTGCAAGTGCTGCATGATGACTCTCAGGAGGATCTGCTCCATGAGCTTTCCTGGCACTGAGGTCAAACTGACAGGCCTGTAGTTTCCCGGGTCTGCCCTCCGGCCCTTCTTGTAGATGGGCGTCACGTTTGCTAGCCGCCAGTCGATTGGGACCTCCCCTGATAGCCAGGACTGTTGATAAATGATGGACAGTGGCTTGGCCAGCTCCTCTGCCAGTTCCCTCAGTACCCTTGGGTGGATCCCATCCGGCCCCATCGACTTGTGCACATCTAAGTGCCGTAGCAGGTCACCAACCAGTTCTTCATGGATAGTGAGGGCCACATCCTGCTCCCCATCCCCTTCCACCAGCTCAGGGTACTGAGTATCCAGAGAACAACCGGTATTGCCGCTAAAGACTGAGGCAAAGAAGGCATTGAGCACCTCCGCCTTTTCCTCATCTCTTGTAACTAAGTTTCCCCCCGCATCCAGTAAAGGATGGAGATTCTCCTTAGTCCTCCTTTTTGTGTTGATGTATTTATAGAAACATTTTTTGTTATTTTTAACGGCAGTAGCCAGATTGAGCTCCAGATGAGCTTTGGCCTTCCTAATTTTGTCCCTGCACAGCCTCGCTACTTCTTTAAAGTCCTCCTTAGTGGCCTGCCCACTTTTCCAAAGCTTATAAACCCTCTTTTTCCTCCTAAGATCAAGCCACAATTCTCTGTTGAGCCAGGCTGGTCTTCTTCCCCGCCAGCTCGTCTTTGGGCACGTGGGTACAGACCGTTCCTGCGCCATGAAGACTTCCCTCTTGAAGAGCGCCCAGCCTTCCTGGACCCCTCTGCCCTTCAGAACCGCCTCCCAAGGGACTCCACCAACCAGTGTCCTGAGCAGTTCAAAGTCAGCCCTCCGAAAGTCCAATACAGCGGTTTTACTGGTCCCCTTCCTGGCCTCGCCAAGAATAGTGAACTCCACCATTGCGTGGTCACTCTGCCCGAGACAGCTCCCGACAATCACGTCCTCCACCAGTCCTTCTCTGTTTGTGAAGAGAAGGTCTAGCGGGGCACCTCCCCTGGTAGGCTCACTAACCAGCTGTGTCAGGAAGCTATCTTCCACGCTCTCCAGAAACCTCCTAGACTGCTTTCTCAGGGCTGTGTTGTGCTTCCAGGATATGTCAGGGAAGTTGAAGTCCCCCACTAGTACAAGAGCTGATGATTTTGCAACCTCTGTCAGCTGCCTGTAGAATTCCTCATCCGTCTCCTCATCCTGGTTCGGCGGTCTATAGCAGACCCCGACCAGGACACTAGCCTTGTTGTCCCTGCCGATCCTAACCCAAAGGGACTCGACCTTGTCATTCCCAACAGTGCATGAAAAAAAATACAGGACAGGAAAATCTGAAATCCCCAAGGACAATCAGCAAGGCTGGAAAAGGAAAATACAATGTTACAGGTCATAGCATTATCACTACTTATGGGAGTCAGTGCTGAACAAAGACCAGCTCTCACACCTCCGAGCAGCATTATTCCCCAAACGTGGCTGCGCAGCTACAAAGCCATGGCTACAAAGCCCTGCAATAGACCAGATCCTTTAAATTCATTAAAAACATGGTGACAAGATGCTGGGTAAGGATGCACCTCACAGGGTGAAAAATTAATATTAGAAATAATATATGCATTGTCTCTTGACATCGTCTGCAGTTCTGTCTTTCAAAGCTCATCAGAGATGTCAGAGCAAAAGATGCTTCAAACATCCTTGACTGCCTTCTGAAAAGTAATTAGGCTGATGTCTTGTGAGAGCAACATATTGTGAGATGATGCTAAATGTACAGCTCCACAATGGTGAGCAGTCTACAACGTCTTTCAGTTCTGTCCTGTTTAGTATGAATTATTTTCTGTGCCTTAAAGAAAAAACAAATGGTGTGGGCCTTCCCACTCATTAGCAAATTGGATTTCCATAAATACTTCTTAATTGTAAGCATTTCTGTATTCCCTTTGTGTTTCAGTATTCTGTCACAATTCAACTGCATTTGTCAATCCTACACACACAATAATACATACATAAAAACGTCTGATTATGTTTTAGGCAGTGCACAGCTCTGATGAAGCAGACACATTGCTAAAAGGTTATGCTGAGGGGGAGGAAAAAAGTCCACAAGCACAAACAAACAAAAACCACTAAAACAATAACGGCAAACCAACCTCAGAAAACGGGTCCTTACAAGTGAAAAAGGGCAAAAACCAGTATTCCTAGTTACTTGTTTCAACTACACAAAAGAGGAGAGATCACATGAAATCTTGGAGTCATAGGAAGCTCCAAATACCAAAATCATCAAAATTACATCAGTGCCAGGTGTTTTGCCTGTTCATTTTAGCTAACATATTCTCCTCAAAACGCGAGGAGTTGATGACCCTGATGGTGATATAT
This sequence comes from Aythya ferina, assembly GCF_964211825.1. Classification (NCBI taxonomy): domain Eukaryota; kingdom Metazoa; phylum Chordata; class Aves; order Anseriformes; family Anatidae; genus Aythya; species Aythya ferina. The sequence goes on along the minus strand of NC_140302.1, from coordinate 6,981,746 downwards.
GCAGGGCATACCAGGGAAGCACAATTTGCTTCTCTAATAAGGAGGGCTGGTAGAAAACAGAGGATTATGAAGGATTTTGCACAGACTGCAAGAACAAGTAGGATGTGGGAATTCAAGCCATGCACCCTCTGATAGCCTGAAATAAAACCCTCAGCCAGCTGCACTTTGTTTCCATAGAGAAAAACAGACTTGGAACTGTCACTTCAGGATGGACACACAGAAGGAAAAAGAGCTCCTGCTGAGGAAAAGCTCCTTTCCATTTCAGATCTAAATACTGCACCAGTCTCTTCCCCAAGGAGTGAGCCTTGGGATTCTCTGGGACCTCACAGCTAGGGGATGGCACGGATACTTCACAGCAGATCTGTTATCTTCCTTAGTAGAACAGGCAGGGCAAAAGAGGGTGAGCCACCTTTGAAACCACAAACACTTCATGGGGCTGAAGGGAGCAAATGCAGGTTGTTTCATCGGCATCAGTGAAAACTTGCTGCAAATCTGCATACCTTTCTTGTACGAAGAACAAAGGAGGGAAGCAATTTGAAGAGACAAGTATAAAAATATTTCTGAATTGCATGTGACATACTTCAAGGCTCAGTCAAATCTTTTTTCACTTCGGTATAAGAAACCATGGAGAAATTCTCATCACCTCAAAATGAAAAATTCAGTGTTATCATGTTCTTGATCATCTGTGACATTCTAAAAATGATGCCTGGTTGAGATCCCATCAAAAGTTGCTTTAGCCAAAATTCTCTCCGAAGTGCACCGTAACATTCAGTGGTGGTTTTCTGTACCTGAAAGCTTCGTTTTTGCCAAGCCAGCCATCTCCACAGACCAAAATGAATGTGCTGAGCAGAAGTACAGGAGGAAAGGCCATCACTCAGCACCTCCTTGGAGCTGGCTCTCACATGGCGCCGCTGTAAATCACGGCTCTTCAGCATGGCCTTTGCCACCTGGCTATGATTCTCCCCTGAGAAGAACTGGAACGGGGTCATATTTTCATGGAAATGGAAGTGCAATGGTATGCAAAGGCAAACAGAAACATTTCACAGTCACGCCTGAATGTGAAAGGCTAAAATTTACGCCACCTACTCATCTGACAGCGTTTGGATCATTTCTCCCCAAAGGCCGACTCCAAATAAACCAATCTGGTTACGATAGCTTGAAGTGTGAACGGTAAATTTTCTTTTATTGAATCTGTAATTCAACAAAACCATGATTTTTTACTGCACCCTTATTATTTCTGAAAGATTTTTCTTCCCAAAACAGTCACTTTTTGAAGGACAGGAAACATAAAACCTACAGTAAAAGATAGGCTTTCTCCAGGAAAAAAACAACAAGCACTGTGTTCTCTTAATGGTAGATAGACCTAAGAAAATCTAGAGAAACTTAAAAATGTTCAACCAGAAATAAATGGTATATAATAATGTGGTACCTCGGCAAGATACACATGCAAAGGTTATTACATAAGCACTTTTAAAGTGAAATACGTTACCCGATAGCAGCAAACATCCTTAACAGCATTGTGGTTCCAAAAAAAAAATGCCCAGCACATTGCAGTAACAGCCCCAGCTTACCAGGGTGTACTCGAGCCAGACAAACCAAACCATCCCATCTGTAAGCCCACAGTATCCTGCCCCGAAAGAAGAAGATGTATCAGGCTGCTGAAGAATGTAATGAAAAGGCTGTTAAGGAGAAAAGGAATTCGAAAGCAGAGGAGGAGTGCATATCTAAGGTTTCCGAGTATATATCTCAGACCTCATTCAAAGGAGGTCTCTACATTTTATCAGTGCTTTATAAGCAGTGCTTAACTTTCCTGGCAAAGAAAACCCTATCAGTCTGGTAGTAAATGCACTGCAGGCTTTGAAGTCTTTTTGGAAGTTTGTTCGAGTGATACCTTCAGGAATGAAAGGCAGCAGTAAAAGCTCAGCAGCTTTAAAAGAGCACTGTCGTTACGTTGCATGTGCAAGACCTCACGTGATGTATGAGGATTTACCCCCAAATCCTACCAACTTCAGCTGGTTTCAGTACTCACTGTAAGAAAAAGTACTCTGCTCCCTTCCAAAGTAGTAGTTCAGGTACAAATGCTGTGCTAAACTTGCAAAGATATTTACTAAAACACAACACTTTAAAGGTAATAGCTCAGCTATTGTAGCTGCTACTGCCTCTTACAGCTTTGATCCAACCACTCTCCAAAACAACAGCAGCACTGATACGCACCAGACCGCAGCAGCACAACTTCATGCTTCCACAGCCACAAGTGGCACGCTGAAAATTCAAGCACCAAACAAGCCACAATACACCATAGAAATCCCTCTGAATGTACACAGAAAGAAGACTTATGTACACAGACATAAGGAGCACACACTGTCTACTGAACTAAGCACCTGCTTGGAAATGCTCCATTAATAAAAAAGAATTTTAAACAAGGCACTACCACTATCCTCCAGCTAGCCGTGAACTGCTAGTGTCTTCAGCAAGCTACTGTGACACAACTGTTTCCCCATCTTTCTAAAGATTCCTGTGCAAACCAAGCTTTACATTTTGCTCTTCTAGGAAATGACTACAGGGCCCAAGAGGACCTGAAACCCTGCTACTACCCCTAATGGGCAGTCTTGGGTCCCAGAGAGCCAGGGGCTAAGTAGAGTACTTGCTGCTTTATGTGACCCGACCTCTGCTGCCTCCAAAACAACAGCAGGCAGCGCCTCAGTGAACGTCATTAAAAAAATAACTGAAACGAGTAACTTCAAAACAATGCTCCTTTTAAAATCTGCCTGGCTTCAGAAGAATTGCAGGCATTTCTGATAAAATGGTAAAGCTATTTTTTTACCTTCAGCAGTGTGAGTTTGCCCCAGTTCCCACTTGAAATCAGTTTTACAACTCCTGTAGACTTCAGCAAGAATGGAATTAGATCCTTACATATTTGCATGTCAAATCTCCTTTCTTGCAGTTACAGTGCTTTCATCCGTGACATCTGCAATTTAATGGTACATTTTCTATGAAAAAGCAATGCCATGTTTCTTTGAAAAGGCAGCAGCAACGCAGTAACATTGGTCAAAACAGATTAATACTAAGAAAAAAAGAACATGCTTGCAATAGTGAAACTCAACAAAGCTTCCACTGATACCAAGGAGAAGAGGTCACACAGGTGCTTCTTGCACAAATTCACATGTGGAACTAGACAGCATTTCCCAGTATTTCCACAGAACCAGTTTTGTTGTCAAAAACCTATCATTTTAATTCATGCATCTTGTGCAGGCAGCCCTCGAGGCATGAACAAAGGTGGATAAAAACAACAGATCAAATGAGAGCAGGGGGAGCAACGGGTCACCAGCACGGACCACGCGCAGAGTCACACCTGTTATCCATTCACTTCAAGGTGCTTAAGCTACAAAGAAAAAATGTGTATGTTGCCTGTTACATCTCTTAACAAAAATGAGTTTAAAAGCTGTGCTCATTCATTAAATACCTACACTTTCATTACTAGAAATCAAACCTTTGCATGGCTTCTGTTTAACTTACTTCTCCAGGCTCCGGCATTTAGGCCAACATCAAACTGAATTACTCTCATTCCTATCTCAAAATCCATCATCTTGCCTACAATTATATCTTGTAGGTTCATTTTCTTCACCCATTGAACAAGTGCAGCTGATTTGTCTGTTTGTTGTTGTTGTTTTTGTGTTTTTGTTTTTGTTGTGTTTTTTTCCAATTACCTACCCAACTAACCCCGATCTTCGTACTCATATCACAGGGGTATGTCACAGAACGTCTCCTGAAGCAATCCTTCTGTTCACTTGAATCCATATGAACCATTTTCACGATTAAAATAAAAGACATTTCTGGATCTAATATTGATTGTTTCATTATTTTCTATTTTTAACGCATGGTGTTTTGGGCAGAAAATATTTACGTTGGCTGTACAGCATAATTAATCTTCTAATATATCTGTATGTCAAAAGCCAATTAATTATTCAAGTGACAGCATTAATGTTTAGATTCTTTGTTAACCATGATTAACTTTTAGGCTTCTGATTTGAAAAGACGTCTAGGACCAATATAGGCTTAGTCACTGAAGCTATTTTCATCCTACTGTCTGAAGGTTGTGTTTTGAACCACTTCAGAGTAATAAATGATCATTACTATGCTGTTTATGAAGTTATAATATAAAGTGAAGAAATTTTTGCATTATTAGTGCTGACACCCAGTGTACTTTAAAAGCTTTCTCCCCCTCCATTATTAATATCACTCTTTATGTTTCTCTCTCACACCTTGCTGTATGGATGAGGGAGTCACATAGGCATTTAACACATCACTCTGGGTAATTCTCATTTCTCCACAATTTACAGCTTTGCAGTGAAACCTAAGACAAATGATCTATTTCAAGCTTGTTTTCTTTGACAAAATTCCTTCAAATTAAGCTGTACATGACGGGGAGGCAATTACCCAATTTTTATGTACCCACTGTCTGTTACCTAAACTACGCTACCTTTCCTCTACAGCTGTGGAAGTGAATTACACTGTTTAATATTTTCTTCCATTTCAGTCAATCCATGCCACTTTGTTTGCTCCACAATTACAATATTAAAAAGTCTCCATACACCGCATGAGCCAGCTGCAATAAATTATAATTACTATCGCAGACAGAGCAAGCTTCTATACCTGATCCACGTGTTTTGCATGACGCTGATAGCACAAAGCAGGTGGAAAGTTAGCTTATTCAGCTGGCAAGCATGCAAGCAGATGGCATGCAAGGCACAACAGGAGAAAAGGATCCTGCTCCAGTGGTACTGAACTCCAAGAGCCTCCAGATCTCCGACAGCTGGCACATGATGCCGCCGCTAGGAAAAACTTACAGAGGTCTTCCAAGACACTACTAACTCCCAAACAGCCTTGGGTAAAATAAACCGCTAGTATTTCACAGAAGCATCTCTGCTGAGTGCCTCCTCCAGTTCTCACGTTTGGTGTTGGGCAGTGAGACCGTGAGGCTCTTTGTGTTCAGGCTGGAACACCCCTGCGCATACAGAAACATGGTCTTGCGCAGCATAAATGAAAACGAGCACACATTATAAAAGCTCAGGGAAGTTTTGAGAACTGAAGGATGTGATAAACGAAGAAATGGTGTATTAGTGTTGAGAAAGAATGTCTTTACCAAAACATTCAGTTTTCTTCAGAAAATTAAAAGGATGGGTTAAAAACAAAAATAAAGAAGGGAAGGGAGGAATATTCACTGCCTGAACATGAAACCTTAAAATGATTTTGAGAATAACGTAAAATGTCCCATTAGATTCTCCGTTCTCTGGTACCTAGGCTCCCAGCCCATTGTTTTCAATTGGATTGTCTCAGAGTTCTTCAGCTGGCCAAACCTGTAACGTTCATACAGACTCTGACCTCTGGTAGCTCTCTAACTGTGGTGAAAACGTGTTCATTATTTATAAGGAATTAGAAAACATATACATCAAACCAACAGCGTGCATGGTTTGCTTTGTTTATTTCATTATGGCTTAAAATATTTTGTGCCACTACAGCTAATTAGCATGTTTTCTTAGCAGAGCTAATAGATGTTCAGAAAGCTTGTAAATCAGACTAGCTGTGTTTGTAAGCAACATTTCCCTATCAGACACTTTCTATTATTAGCACAGAAAATCTAACTGTTGAGATACCCAAACTACAGTTGCACGCACCCTCACTTGCATGTGACCATTCAGACAAAAAAAAAAAATACTGTCTCTGTTTCTTACAGGATTTATGCAGTCACTTAATACTCTGATCATCTGTTTTTTCCCAGATAACTACCAGAACATTTTCTTTATTTCACACAATTATTGTAATTTTGAGCTGTTCAATGAAGCTCACGAACAACTAAGCATTCATTGGTGGAAAGTCCACATATGAGTTCATTACAGGCATATATTATCCAAGTTAACCACTTGGCTACACCTAGATATATAGAAGAGCAGGCTCCCATATAGGACAAGCTCCCATAGCAGCCAGTAGAGCATCAGGACAGGACAGGCGAATTTTCTGTAAGACTGGACTGCAGACAAAGCAAAAGAAAAAAAAAAAAAAAAAGGAAAGAAAAAAGAAAGATGAAAGCAGAAGAAGAACAGCAGAACATCTTTTGATTTGAATTCCTCTGCAGGTACAGATATGGCAGAGAAAGCTACAAGATGCTGGAGGCAAAACGTGCCTCAACCCTCACCCAACAGATAGGAACACAGTGTGCCCAGATGTTGTCCATGAGTACCTCATGTCAGAGGACCAGGCATCTCCAGCCTCTCACAACTCTTAGCCTCAGAATTCATCCTCACCTTAAAATGTCTTCATTTCCCACAGAAATATAGTGAACCTTGACCAAACCTAATTCCAGCCCCCAGGAGCTGCCCCCATCCCAATGCCAACCCAAAATTTTCAAATCCAAAAGCCAGCCTCTGGGGAAGGTGCTCCAAACAGAGCTGCAGGCACAGGCACTGAGCACACATCTCTCCTCTGGAGTTGCCTGCCACTTCTCCCAACTCCCCCTCAACTAAATTTTGTATTTCAGTAACTTTCAAGACTGCTTAGAGAATTCCTGCTGGTGAAATACTATTATTTGGTGTTTTATGACAAATATGTAGCTATCCAGCAACTACTCTCCCATTTAGCATTTAGTCCACAACGTAATTACAGAAGGTCGGCTTCTCACTACAACTCTGATGACAACTTAATACTTAAGTTTCATTAATTCAATTATCCATACCCGCAATGGGTACTACCTAGGGAAAAAAAAAAACTAATGTATGAGGCCACACCTGGAAATGCCAGGTTATACCCATGCTCCCCATGTTTGACTGTGCATGAGTGTCCCTATATGCAAGCAGAACAGCAGCTGACTTCTGCGCTTGCAACAGCCTGCCCATACAGAGCCAGCCACAGCTGACAATCTGGCCTTCACAATGCTGTGCCCAGGTCCTGCGACCCCAATGTACTGCATTTATCACAAATTTTCCATTTATCAGGCAAGAAAAATAGTACTGAAGCCCTGTGCTGTAGTGGGCAAAGAAACAGCTAGACACAATAGTGAAAATTAAGATAAAAGTCAATTCTGATTGACTGTTTTTTACATGAATCTAAGTGGGGACAGAATTCAGTACCAGCTGCACTTTTGATCAGAAGCTGTTTACATTTGCAGAATACTCGTATCTGGAGTGCTTGTTGAATCCTTTCCTCATAATTCTAGCTTTGAAAAACACAGTGCCATTGAAAAGATTTAAAAAAAATCCCTATGAATTTCAATTAAACACACTCTCCAAAGTAAAAGAATCATTGTCCCATTGAAAAACCTGCATTTTATTTTCTTAACGTTCTTTAAAAATCTAGTGTTCCTCAGAATCTGGATTAACTGAATTGTTCAAAACAGCAATCTTCTTGAAATGGCCACTGATGCATTGATACTGTGAATCAGTTCATATTCCTTAATTTTGAGAGATTAAGACAGGCTTGCATTAAAATGGAAAGCACATGAGAATTTGAGACCTAATGCTGAGCTTTACAGGTCAAGGGCACTTGGAGGTAAGTCTCTGGCTTGCAGTTCTCTCTAGCACACATGGGGGGAAAAAAAAATGAGTCTTCATTCCCATTTAATAGATTAATAGCTTTTATCACCAAAAGGTTGTACTTTGATCATTTAATGCTTAACTATATAATAATTTTGCCAGTAATCCTTGGCTTCAATCTCAAAGGTTAAAATCAAATGTGGAAGTAAATACAGTCACTTCCTTTAGACAAGAGACACAATTTGTGGGATTCATACACCTTAATGAAGACTCCCAGCTTCCAGTGCATAATCACATTTGAGGCAATGACCAGTTGTAACACCTGTTAAATGCTACTTCACAGGATCAAGCTCTCAGCTTTTCACCCCATCAATTTCAATACTTATTTTTTTTGAAGGATGTAACTATGAAGTTATAGTGAAGTCTTCCAGATAGGTCATACACACAAACTGTATGTAGAATGTATTCATTCTTTGCATGTAAAATACATACATGCATGTAAAATGCATGTATTTTACATGCAAAGAATGAATAATGTTACATGAAATTTCATTCAGTAACTTGTCCCTGCCTTGCGTAGCAGTCCTCAGGCTACTCTAATTAAGGGCACTTTCTACTAACTACATTCAAGATATTCCAGCGTGGAAAACAAACAAACAAACAAACAAAATTCTGACTTGTAAGCCCACTGAGAGCAACAAAAAGGGAGAGAGAGAGATTACACAGCCCAGTGGCTGCCCAACATACTGGGGAGGGTAAGAAGTAAAGGGCTGGAAGGCTACCGCCAGGGCTTCTTTCAGTTCTAATAACCGAGGGACTCTGTGAATTTCCATGCTGTAGTGTCACTGCAAACTGATTAGGAATGTGCTGTGAAATCATGTATTATAGTAAACCTCCTGTAGATTACAAGAACACGTTGTTTATTTAAAAAGGGAAACATCCTTCTATCTGCATGTGAAGTGTTGAATGTTTTCAGGTAGAATAACCGTGTCCCAGTAATTACAGTACTCCTAGATGCACACCGTCTGCACTGATCTTTAAGATATCCATACTAAAACATTCTATAAATCATTATCAGTGATGACAGTAAAGCCCTCTTCTTTGCAGGTATGCCAGAATTCCTTCAAATGGGGGGTAAGGGGGAGAGTGGGCAAGACAAAAAGCTTTAAATGTATGCCTGAGAAGCATCTCGCCACTAGGGGACACTGTCACGTCATTTCAAAAGTACAAAGAAACAGATATTTTTCCTTTAAAACCACTAATTAACATTTAGATGGATAAATGAACCCTTAATGCATTAGTCGTGTGCTTCCTTACAGCTGAACCAGTAATAAAAAATGAGAAACTTGCCCAAAATAACACAGTATCTCATAATCATGTGCGAGTCTATACGTTATACATCCATATGCAACAACCCAAGCAACAACACCAGTACAGATACCTCCGTCTTCCTCAGTAAAATGTCGCTACAGCATCTTCAGTGCTGCCTCCATCAGCTCCACATCAAGACAATAAATATGCCTTTAATGGACTATAAGGAAATTAATGCAAAAATGCAACATAAACACAGATAGCTTTCACCTGTCCCTAGGACATTAAGATATATTTAAATCTCTTGCAGTCATGATAGTGAAAGAAAAATCTATTTACACAGTTTTTCTCTGTTGATGTTGGTAGTTTAAAAAAAAATATACAGTGAGATTTGTTAAATTCTTATATTTAGATTAATTTATACCTGATCTGTAGTTGCCAAAAGCAAGCAAAGAGACATTAGATGAAAACTGCCTATCCATAAATGCTGTAATGAGACCATACCCTGCATAAAGCAGGAGGTAGTGTCTCCCACATTGATGTCAAACAGAAAAACAGGAGATAGAAGGATGAAAACACAAGCATGGAAAACAGGGAGATGGATTTATGAGTTTTTCTGTTTCAGCTGCATATTTTAGCTTCATAAATTAACACTTTGTGCTGTTTCTGTATATGCTAGGAAGTGCAAACAGATGTCCCTAAACTCTTGGAAGTCCTGAAGGCCATACACTAGAACCATGCCTAAATGTTGACATCTATATTTACAATGTAAGTATCTCTGACAAGTATAGAGTTACCTTTTAAATCATTTAGCTCAATGCAACTTTTACTTTTTCTTTTTTTTTTTGGCAGGTGTAGGCTTCATCCTTCTTTTGCAACTGTGATCTGCAGTATCTGTTTCAACAGACAGCACATACATTAAATGATGAAGAAAGGGCATATGAAATCAGTAAATGAACGCTCTAAGTGGTATTTTACTTACCATGTGTGGCCAAAGACTCAAAATTTTACTTCTGTGAAGCTTAAGACTGTACTTGTACAAGCTTGTGTTGTCAAGTACAGAGTAAATTGTACTTAGGTCAGCTACAAACTTAAGATGCTGCTGTCTAGAGCTCAGTATTCCATATTAGAGACATGTAATTAAAAATAAGCATGTTATTTCTATTTTGTCCCACTTAAATACCTGAGCTAGCAATACAGACCAAATCTCACCAGTTAGAGCCCCTTTCTGTGCCTACGTTATATCAAAGTCAGATGAGAGAACCCAATATTCCTTAACCACATCAGCCACCATGGCACTTACTGTGCTTTTTTCAGTTGTCAATCTCAACGGGAAAAACGAACAGACATTTTAAAATGAAATAATCATTCCAAAAATTTAGATAAAGATTAAAATTGAAGTCTTTGGAAACTTAGGAAAACAGATTTCTACATCAAATTGCCATCAGATAGTCATGCAGAAAGGTATCAGTCAATAGATGTTACAGAAAATACAAAGGAAACCAAGAAGCACCTGACACCACCTCCAGCAAAGCTGAGATACTACATTCACCAGAAAGTTAACAGCTTACACAGAACATTCTGTGACATCTGATCTTGAGCCGTGGTAACTTCCTGGCTGGAACTGTATTTGCCTGGTCTGAGCCAAAGCAGCAGGTGTGCAGCCCCTGAAGTCCTTCCAAGGGTAATTAAGCATGTCCTCTCGGGGTGCAGCTGTGGTGGGGCAACCCAGTGCTGTCCCCTGACTCTTCTCATCACTAAGTCAGCTCCAAGCTCGAACTCCCACACTTCTGCCAGGAGAAGTTTCAGCACTCCAAGATTTGCTTCCAGAAACACCAGGTTTGCTCAAGCTGTTTTAGAGCTGCCCAAGACTTTTTTGGAGAAGTCCCAGTGCAACCTGATGTAGCCAGACTTGCTTGGGGCAAGGGTTGGACTCAGTCTCCCACAGAGCTCCCTTCCAAAACAAGCTACTCTACAACAATGTGATCCTTCTCTAATTGCTTAAATTAACACAAGGTGTGATCATGCCATCATGCTTTCAACTAAAACTCTCCACTTAATTTGAACATGGAGGAAAAAAATGAAAATACATTAAGGCATTACCAAGCAGACGAGAACAAGACTGTTATCACAGATGTGTCATATGCTTTGGGAAATCTGAACACCCAGACGAATTATGTTATTTACACTACAGCTATGCTTTACTAAAAATCCATACTGTTAATATGTGGTGGTGTTAACTGGTAAGATTCAGTCTGTGTGGAAATGGAAAACAAGACAAGCATTTCCTGTAAGATCTGAAGGCAATTTTGCTTTATTAGTCTTCAGATATTAGAGGGTTATTGTCCCCTCTTGAAGAGCAGGCTTTTTAATATTTTTAGATTCTGAAAACAAGAGGAGAGAAAACTTTGATGGATTTCTGACCCTTGCCTTTTCTTTCCGCAGGCAGCAAGTACTAAAAATTGGGACTCCTGGTGCGCAGCCCTGATGCTAACAAAAATTTTCAGTTCTGACATTTCAGTGACACTTCATGCAACTGTCAGTGGGCCTTATTCAACATAACAGATACCCACGCAAGCTTATGTCTCTCAGAGATAACACTCAACTGTTCCAAACTTCTTTTCACATACATCAGTAAAAGCATCCTTTTCTGGCACCTTTTTGCCATGCATTTTACTGAAAGGGGTTGATTAAGTGTTAAACGCTGATTAGCCTGTTTTGCAATTATAAAGAATTGTACTTGAAAAGACATGACAGTATCTCAAGCTAATCTCAGGCTTACACAATATTTGTGAAGCTGATCTTTTTATATATATCTAAGAGTCATTAAAATTAACAACTTTGTTAAAAACAGAAGGAGCAGGAGCTGAAATCCAGGCTCCCATCAAACAGTCACTGCTTAATGACTTAACACATCTCACCTGGATGGACCAGTGCCCAACATCCTTCAGTCTGCTCAGGGCTGTTCCTTTACTGCTCATACCACAGGACCATCGGTCATGATGTTATGACTCAGATCTGTGATAGAGATGTAGGCCAGGATGATGAAGGCTGATGTAGAACTGGCAACAACTGGAAATGCCTAATGCCTGCATTAGAACTTGGGGCAAAAACCTGCAACACATCCATGTGATACTGAATTACGTTCACAGAGGAGAAAAAAGCTCCTTGCTCCTACACATTATCAGCTGTGTACAAAAACAATCAAGATATAGCAGTCATCTTAAAAATACATACACAGTAAATGGTTGAAAAGTAGAAATTGTCCTTGCATTTGTTAATTCCCTCATCGTTTAAGAAATTAATGCCTTTATCACACTCTGTATAGCAGTGAACGTGTTTAAATGCGGGCTGGGGTAGAGAATACCAGAGAGAACAAAACTGCACTCTCAGATATTGCCATCTGAAGCCACAAATAGACTTAATGCATTACACAGGCTAAAAGAGCCTGCCTATTATAAGCAGCACAATTATTACCTCCAAGTTATTCTCCCTACAATTTGAAACAGTTTGAATTACAGTGCTACTTACAAAGAAAAATAAATCCTGTATCCTTACTATGATTTAGAGTTAAAAGCATTTCAAATTCCTGTGCACAGCTTACACGGTTGTTTTTACATAATATTTATTTCTACAACATCCATCATGTACAGACAAGAGGCAACGGGCATAAACTGTAATACCTGCAAATTCTTTGTAACAGAAGAATAAAAACGAGAAGGGTGACTGAACACTGGAACAGGCTGTCCTGTTAAGGTGATAAAGGACATCACAGAGGTGTGTTTGTTGTGTTTTTTTTTCTCCTCATTCTCATATAAAATCTCCCCTTTACAAGGTCAGTAGGGCTGGTCAGTAGGTAACTGGAGCACTGTGTGCCTTGTCAGCACAACTATGTGGAAAAAAAAAAAAAAAGCACAGGCTCCACAAAGGAGGAACACCCCAAATTTAGAGACATGAACAGTGGCTACGGACTTCACGTTTTAGCCTGATAAAACTGGGCCTGGTTTGAGAGATGCGGGTTCTTTACACAAGTGTGGAATTGAACCCCATACCTAATGCATTCAGAGCCATGTGCCCTATTAAATAAATATTTACATGCCATGCTTTCTAGTTATGGTACTTAACACACAGTGTCTGCTCTAGATAGTATCCTTTCAAAGCTTGCTAAAACACTTTTTGGGTGTAAATAATTGAACGCCTTCATCCCGTTGTCTTGCACAATGTACTCTGATCTAAAAGCAGGCCAAGACGAAACATCAAAATGTTACCAGTTTCAGCATGCAGGCAGTCCCAAAGGACCATGAAAATCCTTATGAGTTGGAACACTTCTAAGCTTTCCATTGATTCCCAGCCTCAGATGACTTTCAGCAGAGTACCTTCTACAGAATACAAAATACTTCAAGGATTTAATATCACACACAGTGATGTCTACTAAGCACAATATTATTAACTTTTCATGTAACCATTTATAGGTTTGTGGCATGACACTGTAATTCATTATTTTTCCAGAATGGCTAGTACAGCCCTGACATACTCCCTTTCTATTCATTGAATTTTGCATCAACTAAATCAAAATCAACACAAAGCCCAAAATGCAATCTCTCACCTGAAGTAAGAAGAAATGCCTAAGATGGTCTGGACTTCTTATATGAACCCATGTAAGACAGAAAAAAATACATAGAAATTACCATCCACACAAAATCCTGACTTCTTCACATATTAAGTTATTAAAATGAAAACTGACAGAACTCATTTGTCAGCCTCATTTAATCCGATGACACCTGACAATTTCCACACTGAACTGGGAAACTGCGTCTCAAAAAGGATGTACAACCGCAAAAAAACGAGGAAGAACTTGTCAAGTCAGGGGACACAGATACAAGCCTCATAAAGGAAAAATGGCTAAATATATTAAATCAGCTATAACTTGCAAAATAACTACGGCAATCATTCTAGCCTCTTCCCCATCATTTTTGCAACAGTGACATGTCTGCATGGGAAAATAGGCTTCAGTGGTTTTGAAATACCTAGACATGCTGGGCTCTGTAAAAAAGTAATTTTTTATTTTTTTTTTTTAAAAAGCAACTCTCAAAAACCTTGCCTTTCCGCTTACTTTTAACATTAAGAAAAGGAAATGCCTTTTAAAACCACGAAAGAAGAAATCAATAATTTCCTTTCAAGTATATCCTCCTTCAGCATCTTGGACTGTTGCCAATGTAAACTTGGAGAAACGCTTGTGACTATTAATAATTTCTCAAAAGTCTGAGAGGAAGAAATAGGTAGAGCTTCAACAGGGATAACTTAAGTAATTATTTATTTATATATGAATTAGTGGCTGAGCAGTTTTAGTTCTTTTTTAAACACCTGATGCTCAAGAGCACAAGTGCCATTCCTGTCATCCTGCAGAGCCTGTAAGAATTTTCAGCTTCAGAGACTTCCCTGATTTCAGCTGAGATACAGTTAATCGTCTTCCTAGTAGCTGGTATGGGGCTGTTGTGGATTTGGGATGAGAACATCCCAGGCAGCATGTTGGGAATTGGCATAATTGTTCGATCTAAGCTTGCTTTAAGCAACCAGGGTAGGCCTTAGAAATCTCAGGGCCTGCTGTAGCTGAGCAAACCAGGCTGCCAGAGTAACTGTGAGAAGCTCCCACGGCAATGACTCCCACATCACCCAATTAAGGAACTCAGAAAATATTGTTATCAGCAGCTGGCCTCAAGGACTAGGCCTACGTGGCCGTTAAGCACAAAGGGGGTTGTTTTCCTAACTTCTAATCAAAAGGGGGGTTCTTTTCTTGCAGGTGGTGTTATTTTCTTAATGGTTTGTCTGAGTGCTTTTGACCAATAATCTTGTGTGAAACACTGTCCACCCCTGTAAAATTCACTATAAAAGTTGGACTATTCGGGCAATAAAATGGTGAAGCATGATCTGACTCTGCTGGTGTCTGTCGTGCTTTCGTCCGTGCTTCGCAACAGCAGCACACTGATGTTTTCGTTGCTGCAGAGCAGTGCTTACCTGAAAAAAAAAAGGCTGTCCAGCTTCACACACAGCCCTACCTGGGAGGAGGCTGGGGGTGCCCGGGAAGTTGGGAGGGGGCACAGCCAGGACAGCTGGTCCAGGCTGGCCAACGGTATGGGTTTTCACTCTTGCTTGACTGCATCATCGGCCATCCCAGACAAAGCCAGGGGCTCAGATAATCTGCTCCGTACTATTAACCAGCGGAGAAACACGCCACATCTGTGGCTGCCTAGCAGTAGGAATACAGCAACTACCTTCGACATGAAGAGACCCTTCTTTTCGGGAAGGGTGGCAGTAAGCAGGGGAAAGCTTGCTGGAAAACCACCCCTCGGATCTAAGATTTGAATCTCACTGCTTACAATGCTGCAGGTACTTAGGGCTGCAGCTCAACAAGTTGCATTGTAAAAAGCCTGAAGCCAGTATTCTCTGGCCACCTCTTAGATGCCAATTACAGGGATAATCAAAGAGACAATCCTCTGAGTCACCAGCAAGAAAACAAAGACACTGAAGGTAGGAATTATACTTTTTTCGAACCTAATAGGAAAAAAATCCTAGCTATGTACCAGATCTTCATAAAAAGCTAGAGAATATTTTAAGCTACAGGCAGGAGAAATTAATAGTTTTTTTAAATAAATAAATGTTAACTATCAAGAAAATGACAGGAAAGGAAAGTTGAAAGATAAGAATCCTCTTTTCTTTTTGTCCAAATCTCAGAAGGTATTCATAACCACTGAAAGACGGGTAAAGCATGCTTGCTTACTTGTGGAAAATGCAAGGGAAAGAGCTGCTACGAGCACATCACAACTTGAAAAATGAACATGCAGTGCATCTATCAAGACTTTGTTTTTCAATTTAGTGGAGAAAAGACTCCCTTAAATAATTAGGATACTTTATCAAGTAGGACGTAAGTAAATGTAAACAAATTTAACAATTTCATAGTATGCAACTAAAATGCACCATCACTTCCAGGGGCACAAGGAGCACCAAGCAGCCAGCTCCTGAGGCTCCAGGGTGCTCAGCTTACTGCACCAAGAGCCAGCTGCAGGGCTAGCGAGGTGTTCTCCATTTAGCTGCTCCTGCTGCAGGGACGTGAAGAAACACTGAGTATTCAGTGAGTGGACAAAACCCACAGCCTTCCCCTGTGACGTCTGGTATATGAACATGTGCCAGAAACTACCAGGGAGGAGATGCCGGCTGCTGAGGAAACAAGCAATGAGGAGTCCTTCTGCAGAGCATGCACACAACAAGGCAGGATCCTGGGCACATCGCCAGAGGAGTTTCTTGCTCTATGACCTGAGTGGAAATAAGGCAAACCCTCAAGCCAGAACTGGGCACAGAATTGTAGACGTTTTTCTTATTGTGAATGACAACCACATGATCAGTGGTACGGGAATTCCCTTGGTAGAAGATGGTGGGCATGCCATTTCTCCAGGGACCTTTGCTCTTCCCTGAACTAGAAAATTCATTCCGTGAGAGAAATGGAGTATACTAGTCCTGCTAAAACATATCACTAGCTCATAGAATCACAGAATCATTTAGGTTGGAAGAAGACTCTCAAGATCATCAAGCCAACCTATCAACTTGTAAGACACTAATACATCCAAGTATAAGATGATCAGAGGGCTGGAGCACCTCTCCTATTAAGAAACGTTGAGGGAACTGGGCTTGTTTAGCTTGAAGAAGAGCAGGCTCTGGGGAGACTTAATTGTGGCCTTCCAGTACTTGAAGGGAGCATATAAACAGGCGGGGGAATGCCCGTTTACATGTGTTGATAGTGATGGGACAAGGGGCAATGGTTTTAAACTCGTTAACGGGTTGCCCAGGGAGCTGGTGAAGTCACCTTCCCTGGGGCTGTTAAAAGAAAGCTTGGACCTGGTGCTCCGGGACATGGTTTAGTGGATGACATTGGTGGTAGGGGGATGGTTGGATCAGATGATCTTGAAGGTCTTTTCCCCAACCTTAATGATTCTGTGATCCTATGTCCTATATTTGGGATACTGGTGTGTCCTATCTCCTGTCCCTCCTCCCCAGATTCCCTCTGATCAATGCACAGAATTTACATACTTGTACCCAAAGCATATGCGATAAGCATTGCTAATCCATCTGAAGAGCCATTATGCAGTTAGTGCACTGGACCCAGCAGCACAGATACCGACTGCGGGGTCACAGCAGGCATCTCCAATGCCTCCAATGCCTGTGCAGCCGATGAATCACAAAGGTTTTCCTCAGCTCCTCGTAACGTGACCTTTCTCTGCTAAACTTCAACTGGCTCCATGCAGAGGCAGCACACAGAGAAACCAGGGAAAGCTTCCTATTAACGCAAACTTTCCCCACATGTTCAAAGCTTGCTGCTGAGCACACCCAGAGGTAATTCTTTTGTATCTGCCCACACTGCTCCCAACACATAAAACACATATACACTGCATTTTTTTCTGAAATAAACTAAAAAAGTAAGAGAAAAAAAATACTGCAGTACTAATATACATGTATGTATTAAAATGGATGCTGCTAATGATATCTGGCACCCACCACTTATGGTAAGCCTTGTGGTTTTCCAGCTACTCAACTTTTCCCATCACCTTTGGCATTTGAGCGTTGCTGGAGTAACTTCTGTATGCCAGTGCTCCACAAATTGATCCTATCGTACCTTCCAAAGCACCTTTTGAGAAAACAGCCCAAAACCTCTTATGACCTTTGTGTCCAGGGGAGTTTTCTGTGTATTTGAAGCATAGGTGCCAATTTGATTCACACATACACAAAAAAAAAAATAGAGGGAAAGGTATTTTCTACTTTAAATTCATATAATGTACCAAAACAGGACAAAGCTGAAAAACAAAAGCCCAGTCTTCCCTTTAGTACATTTTAGCATCCTACAAACTGCAAACCCCATGAACGCTTATCCAGTGTTGTCTGCTTACCTGCTGCTACCTTGACATACTATTTTCTAAGGACATAACAAGACAACAGAAGGAATCCATATTCAAACCCTACTCTCACAAACTCCTATTCACATGCAAGTAGGTCCAAGAAAGCAAGAGTTTAACATGAATAATATCCTCAGAATTACAAATTTGATCCAAGATGAGGAAATTACATAAATATTAGGTATCTTCCTCCTTTTATTTCATCAGATATTAAGAATAAATCCTAAAGTAAAAGGAAGCATATTGGTATTCATCTGCTTGTGGAATCAGTTGTCACACATTTTTGCCATGAAACTAAACATGCAACCTGTATCATCCTGTCAGTTAAGCCAAACAACTGCCTAAAATGAACCTTCTTGTATTAATAGCCCACAATCTTATTTTACTTCACCAGTTAGGATCTGACGCTCTCAGGTAATTCTGGATATACATAGTTATCAAAATGTTAATGTAGCCTGTTGGCTGCTTTAGAAAAGAAAATAAATTCTAGTTTCTTAGTTGTCTTACTCAGATATATGCAAGAAACTGCTCAGAGACTGACTCAGACATACACCAGTCTGTGCCCCTGAAACTGACTTCTTCCCTTCTACTATTTTTATTAAAAATAAGCATTGTGCAAATCCCAGCACTTCCCATTTTACTAGGTAGATGCATAAGGTCTGTGCTACTGTAGCACCATTTACCAACCACTTTCTTGGTCTCCGTAATTATTTTAAAACTCCGTTTCACATAACTGAATCCTAATACGCTTTTTTGTTTTTTAAATAGTACTGTTTTCAAAATGTCAAATTGAATGTTTAACAGTCCTGTTTGCACCTGAAAGCTTTTGAGACAGATCAGATAAAATGAAGCTATTTTAGCCTAGCATCAATCTCAAAATGTTACTAGCTATACTTTGTATTTAGTTTTGACACCCGAAATAATTGCGTGCACAGCCCAAGCAATTAAAACTGCCTTTTGATGTTCAAAGGTTTATGATGCAGGGGTCTGTAACAATCCCCAGGTATCAAAGTCAAAGTGGTATCTGATCTTGGATTACTCATCAAAGACCAACTTCCACTGATTTCATATCTTCTGCATTAAATAGACCTGGACTTTTACCATGCAATCGGCATGAAAGACAACAATAAAACTTATTTTTCTCCCCACACTGGAGTTCTGAATATTCCACAGCCTACATAATATTTAAAATAATCAAACCCTTTCACCAGTACGCAAGGTCATGCAAAACAATTCAAAGGCACAATTGTCATCTGATACTGAAATTTTCCATGGGAAAGTCCCTCTTTCAGGTTGATTCTTTACTTAAACAACGTCTGTTGAAGGCTGGGTGATCAGCATTAACATACGGTAACACGTTTCAGGTGCCAAAATGGGTGCTTTTTGGCTCCAGAAGTTGAGCTAATCACTTCAGTACACAAATTTGATCCGTTGTTTACTGAAACTCTCCCACATTTTTCTCATATCTGATCACAGAAAATTTAGATCATTGTGAATGACTGAAAATAATACTCTATTACACTGCATGCAGACACAAATCACTTCGTATTGTTAGTATTGTAAAAATATTCCTGCATACAAAATTGCTTTTTTGCTAACCTCCTTTGGGCAAATGGTTTAAATCCAATATCCAAGGACCAAACCTACCTGCACACAAAACACCCACTAAATTAAAGTGAAATGTACAATGAGCATATACAAGCCTTTTATATCTGTACGGTCTATGCTGAGTCTGGATAATACAGCTAAGGATAGAACAACCCTAGTTTTATAATTTCATTGCCCACATGTCATGGGAACATGTGGGCTCCATTAAAGATGATTACTCTGAATGAATCTAAAATGAAAATTAAAAATAGATTTTTACTCATCAGAGTAATGTGTTTCTGGAGCAATCTCCCAAAAGCAACAGGTAGATAAAAATCCCAACCGTTACTCAGATGGAGCTTGATTTTTCTGCAAGAAAATTCATGGTGTCATTACTTACAGCGAAGGCGAATGGAAATTCATGGTTCTTGAGGTTCCTGAGGTTCTCACATTCTTTTCAAAGAAGGAATACACAATTGGTAATAATTATTCAAGTACTTCTGAATGTCACATATATCTCAGAGCACTGCCATTGAAATGTATATGTCCATAGCATAATGAGAACTTCATATCAGCAGGAAGAAAAAAACACACTGGAAATGATCAACTCTGCAGAAGATGAAGAATAGTACAATAGTTGAAAAAAAGTAATTTAAAGACATTAATTTCATTAAAAAGCAAAATATAGGATTTTGTATAGCCTTAAAAACTCTTGATTATTCACCAACATACAGAGAATACTCACAATTCGTATTTAAACTACAGACACCTCCTAGGTGGTTGCACAGTTGTGCTACCATACTGTTCCTTCCCCAGTTACCACATTACTCTTTCAAGTCTCACAAAGTCCTTGCCTCGTAAACCAGCAATATGCTTCCAATATATTACACCTGTCGTGATCTGATTATAGACCTTTATGATTCATGCTCATTTAAAAACAGTTTTCCTACTAACTTACACTGAGAAGACACAAATTTTGATGCAGTGCCTTTCACTGTAGGCTGCCTCAGAACTTGGTCTCAATGGGGACTCCCAGGTACTACCCTAAAAGATAAGATTCTTAATAATGAATGGTTGATTTTAAGGAGTCTCTGATCCATTTAAATGTAAAAAACACAGGGACTGCCTTTCGTGTGCGTATGGTAGTATAACTGTGGAAGCCTGCAGACAAAACAGACCTCAGAGAGTACTCGAAACATAAACTGATTTTTATCTTATTACAGACAAAACATTAATTTCTCTCAACAGAACATTTTCTAACAAATGATTCGGTTTTCTCTCCAACTGACATTACATGGTAGTGTTCTTGAACTTCTATTTCTACATATAACCACCTATCTACAAACACAGAAGTACCAACATTACATGGTGAATAAATATCTAGTGTTATCACTGAAAAAGATTACAGCAATAGATTTTCTTCTCCTGTCCACCCCTTGCTTATATGTAACAAATATATGACATTATTTGCCCATCTCTTGATGTTTCATGTTTCACTTGAATGAGCTGGTTTTGGATCAAAGAGCTAGAGAAACTGCCATTCAAAGCACAAAGAAATGAATTGATAATGGAACTGAACAGAAAAAAAAATGGTTTCATAAAATTCAGATCAGATTTAGCAGTAGGTTTAAAAGCCTTGTACTTTTTAAAAACGAATGAAATTTATTACTTTTTCATATTTGCTAAAGGAAATCTGAGATGATTTTCCATTAACATTAAATGAAAATTACTGATACAGAAAGTAATGATTTTTCTTTTCAAAACTAACCTATACTTTTAAAACAATTTGGACGAACCTCAGAGAATCTGAAATGCTATTGGAATGAAACATAACATGGTGGTTGAGTCAAACAAACTTTTCCAGAGTATCTCGTTTTGTGGAACCACTGTCAGAATTCAGCTGAAGATGCAAAGTTTCCCTTTTTTTTTTTTCTTTTGTATTGCCATGTAAAAAATATAGTGTTTTAATCTTTAGACTTTTAGGCAAATTTTTAGGCAAAAATTTGTCCAGAAGGTGCTGTGAGTGACAGTACCAAAGATCTTCCTGTAATCCAGAAAGGTTCCCTAAACCACCTTCCCTTATCCGACTTTACCACAGAAAGAGCTCAAATTACTAAGGCAACACTCTCCTTCGATGAACCCATGTTGACTATGCCTGATAAAATCTCCAAATGCCTTTCAGCACACTCCAGGACAACCTTCTCCTTAATTTTTCCAGGGGCTGAGCTTAGACTGAGAGGTCTGTAGTTTCCTGGGCCTCCTCTCGTGCCCTTTTTGTAGACGTGTACAACGTCGGCTAGCTTCCAGTCAGCAGGGACCTCTTCCAGCTTGCATGACCTTTGGTGAAGTGTCAACAGGAGTTCAGCAGTTCAGCTCTAACAACTGCTAATTGCCACAGTACTCTGAGGTGAATCCCATGGACTTACGACCATTGAGCTCATACAGCTGTCCCCTTACAATTTTGGTGACCACAGATGGAAAAGTCACTGCTCCCCCAGTCACAGTCCTCCAGCTCTGAGCTCCAGGCAGCCCAAGATCTGTCATTACTGTTAAATACTGAGGCAAAAAAGGCATAAAATACCTCTGCCTTTTTCTCCTCCATACTTGTTAGGATGCCATCTGCTCCAAGGATCAATCCAATGTTTTCCTTTGACTTCCTCTTGCTGTAGGCACACTTGAAAAAGCCTTTTTTTTTGTCTGACACCATGGCAGCCAGTGTCAGCTCAAGCTGGGCTTTGGCTTTTCTTGTTTTCTCCCTGCAGAAGCGAACTGCAGCTCTGCCTTCTCCCTGGGAAGCAAGACCTTGCTTACAGAAGAGGTTTCCTTTTTTTTTTTCCTGCCCCATTTCCAGGCAGAGTTCACTGTTCAGTCCCACTTGTTTGGCTAGCAGCACACTGGGGTTACCTGTATTGGGATTGTCACAGGTGCATTTTAGAAAGCAAGCAGCTCTCACCAACCCCTGAGCCCTGTAAAGCCAATTCCCAGGGGCACTAACTAGTCCCCTGAGCAGCTTAGTGCCTGCTCTCTTAAAGCTGCCAGGGTGGCAACTCAGCTGACCTTTCTTCTCATGACACCAGCAATTTTGAACTCAACTAATTTGTGATCACTGTGGCCAAGACAGCCACAGAACAGACAGTAGCTGCCTGTTCTGTGATAGCACTCATCTTAAATGTTCTTTAAACAAAGGAAAATTGTTACAGCGGATGGCAGAACACAGCTGAAGAGGTGGAGAATGCTATTTTCACTTCTATATGCTATTATCAAAAACATGAACAAGTGTCTCAACAGAAAAACAACAAAAATAATTAAAATAATTACAAAAACACATTAATCTGCAGCACATGAACTACTTAACTTCCTTTTGCTAACTTTCACACCTCTGTTTCAAACATTCCTCTACAGCATTTTCTGTTATTTTGCACAGCAATGAAATTGACTTTTTGTTCTGCAGGCGGAGAGCAGCTTGAGGACAGACAGCCACCCATCTCTGGAGAGCCATTAGGCAAGGAGGGGAAGTGCCAACCAGGAGGATTCCCATGACAGAACAATTTCCACATTGCCTTCATCAACTAGAAAAGCTATGTCAAGCAACCCCAACCCTTTCTAAGAGCCTACAAGCATTTAATTAAATGCTAACATCTTTAGACTTGCAAAATAAAATAATTGTGAATATTGCCGCAATACACAACTATCTGAATGTGGCTAAAGGAGGGCTATGAAGGTGGGGAAGGGTCTAGAGGGGAAGACAAGTGAGTTGTGGCTGAGGTCCCTTGGTTTGTCCCTTGTAAATCTGGAACTAGAGCAGATTTACTGGAGGAACTCTGGAGTAACAAAAATGTTTCAAGTTTTTGTTTATTCCCCTAGTATTAATAAAAATCAAAGTATTAATCCAAAAGCTGACAAAGAAAAAAGAAAAAAAAAAACAAAAAACACCTTAAGACTTAACCCTGTTCTGTTTTTCAGACA
The DNA here is from genome assembly GCF_964211825.1 of Aythya ferina. Lineage (NCBI taxonomy): Eukaryota > Metazoa > Chordata > Aves > Anseriformes > Anatidae > Aythya > Aythya ferina. The sequence continues at coordinate 6,958,414 of NC_140302.1, read as the reverse complement.
CCAGTATTTATTGCCATTCTCTGTTGCATTTTGTTTTAATTACAGATGACCAATAACTTCCATGGGAGTTTTTACTTCTCCTGACCACTGCAGCATGGACCCAGCTGCAATTCTACCTCTTTTGCAACGAATTCTAACACCACAACTTGTGTTCTGGGAGGGACCAATGGTCCCACTTATTACTTATATACTATATACACTATCTTTAAGCATCTTGAAGCTTATATACTACCTTTAAGTATGTTTCTCACAAATGCTCCTATACTGCCTCAGTCCCAGAACATGCATTAGAGGAATAATGATTTTTCAATACAACTTAAATTGTCAAGCACCATGAAACCTAATCGTACCAGTGAGCAGAATGTAACAGAAGCTGGTAAGAATTAACTACTGAGAGGGCCTACAGGATGGATCTGGTAACAATGCAATGCAGCGGGGAGTAGGTATCAAGTACAGAAAGAGAAAAGGAAACAGGAAATTGCATTAAAATCAACAGAAATGGACAAACAGTCAAAAAAGAATGGGAAAAAAAAACCAGCTGTTTAAACTTGGACACAAAGGAAAATGATTACATGCAAAGAAGAAAAGACAGATGATTTTGTAAACCTTGCCATCTGTCTCTAGAGGAGAACATGTACTTACAGACTTTCTTTTTTTTTCATAACAAAAAGGATACAAATACTCCCCAAGAACATGATCTTTCCAGTTCAATGAAATGTCTCACACATCAGATGAGTATGTGAAAAGTGTTAACAAACTACTGTTTTAATGTACCACACCAAATTGTTCTGCTATTACACTCGGCAGCATGCAGCTAACTGCAAGGTCAAATTGCAACTTGGCAGAAACGACCACAATATTACTGCAGAACTGCCCTTACAAAACAGGCCCAGACTGAGTTGAAGACACCTGGAGATACAGTGTCATGCGGCACTGACCTGAATCAACCAGGGTGACAGGAATCAACCGTCTGGCTCTGAACAGAGGTGCCCTCCTTCTCCAGAAGCTCTTATTTATAGACCTGCATGGGAATGCAGTGCATGTCCCCCGGTGTGCCCATATTCTCTTGCCCGTTCCCAGACTACGGCAAAGGGCCTCATTCTCTTTCAGATCGTATATTTGGGAAGGAGGAGAGCAAAGTCATCTGCATCCATTCATTGACTCAGGCTTGAGAATAACTGGCAAGTTTCCTAGAAGGGGTCATCCACCACAATCCTTTAGGAATAGAGGCCACTAGTACAGACAAGGGGAGGGCTCCACTGCAGCAATTAAACCTTTCCAAGGACCAGTAACAAGAAGACACTCAGAAATATATGTCTATGATACACTGATGGAATAATTTATATTCCAGGGGTGTGAGGGATGCCCAGTGGTAAGGGAGTCAGAGGTGCTTTGTGTTCTTGCTAAGTCTTGACAGCCAGACTCTCTTCTGGTTAGGAAATGACAAATGTTGAGCATAAGAAGACGGCACAGATCAGAAATACATCCAGTTACCTGAGTTCATTTTACCACAAAGAGATACAATTTCATATTTATCTTTTATTTATACTACTTAACTAGTAGGGAGAATTAATGAACAATGTACGGCTTCTAATTTCTTATTCTGGGCTGAAGTGATCATCTTTGTTCTCTGAGGGAAAAGGGGAAGCAACTACTCTTCATACCTGAACAGGTATTCTCTGGTATTCCCAAACACCCACAGAAGTCATGGAATAAGGCAACAGCAGCTGAAATACTCAAGACCGTAACCACAAAATTTATAGCTGAAATCTATTTCCACATTGATGTGAAATTCAGCATGTTGGCACAACTGCTAAATATTTCAGTATTTCCACATTACCTAGCAGTGCTGACGTTCATAAGCCGCTCTTCCCGCCTTACTTGTGGGTAATTATTTTGAAGAAGCGAATACTGTGCTGGCAAGGTGTGCTTGTAACGGGAATGCCAGACCACAAATTCAACAGCAGTCTCTCCATGGAACTGGCACTTCCTACACCCATAGCAACAAGAAAACACGCTCCTGGACAGTATTAGATGAGGATCGGGAAACCTCAGTATCAGAAATCAAGTCACTTACCTGCACTCTCTTGTACGAGTGCTAGAATATAATCCACCCTCCAGTCTCTTCAAGAATAACAGCTCAGGACACTTCCAAATCGCAGAATCCTGCAGGCTGGAAGGGACCTGCAGGAAGCACTGGCCCAGTGCCCAACACTCCTGAAGGGGGGCGACCTTCAACACCAAATAGGGCTGCTCAGGGTGTTCAGCTGAGGTCTAGATCCCAAGACAGAGATCCCTCAACCCCTCTGACTAACCTTTCACTGTTTCACCTCCTGAATTGTAACTTTCTTGGACAGTATCTCATCAGAATTTTCCTCAGTGAAACTCTGTATTTCTACAGCTCCCTTGGACCTTGGTAAAGGATCAGTAAGAATTTAGGCTATTCCTCCCTAATTTCATCCACTAAGGAAAACCAAAATGTTTTCCAGCTGTATTGTTGGCTGCCATCAATCTTTAAAATAACTTCCATCTCATGCAACCCCACAGTAACCCTACTTGCAAAGAATCTAACTATAGTCAGACTGAATACATTATTGGTTATGACTCAACATGTTCCAAGTTAATATGAGTTTACATTCTGTGTGACTAGTTCTGCATTTTTACTTGAAGTTTAATAATACTTAGTAGAAATTATGGAGGAAAAAAGCCAAAGCCTGAAAACTGAAAAAAGAAACTCAGTGCTCATAGGAGAAAAATAGGAAGGCTCGTGAGCTCCAGTGGGTTACTAATAAAAACAGAATTAAAGGGCAATTAAAAGTTATGGAACTGTGCTTGCAGAAAAGCTTAGTTAAATCTTTGTTCAAACACATCATGAGCAAAAAAAAGATTGCCAAGGAGCTTGTAGAGCCAACAATCAAACCATAGAAAAGAAATTCACAGAATGATGTTTTCCAAGAAGCAAGAATCCTTTATGGGTGACTTCTCAAAGGATCTATCACAATTACTGGCAGAAGAGGCAATGAGATAAACAAAAAATATTTAGTTGATGACAAATCATCAGAACCTGGCAATATGCAGTATTTCTGGAAGACCTCACCAGCAAAACAATGAATTACATTTTGCAATTCCTTACCTTAAGATGCTCATGTGTCAAAGAAGCAACCATGATATTAATTCAGTTGTAAAGGCTTTGCAGAGGTCAAGAGAGCTACTGATCATTATGCCTGCTGTCTGTACCAGGTAAATTGGCAGGAATAGCAGCAAAGAACACAACCAGTGTACGAAGAGACAGAGATTCAGGGAAGGATGGCAGATGCTGATCAAGTAAATGAAGCAGCTCCCACAGAAAGATCACTATCAGGGACCTGTACTTGTACAGCTGGGAAAGGAACAACCTGGGGAAAAATCAGAACAGGCCTGGAAACAGGGAAGTCAGCCCAAGAAAGAACAGGGCACAACAGTTCCTTGCCTTTTCTGATTGATAATGACTAATACACAACATTAACCTTTTCTTTTGTTTGGCAGACATACTCAGAACACTAATGTCTTTCTGCTACGTTAAGATTTTCTGTTATTAAAAAAAAAAAAAATCCAAGTAGAATTGAATGAAATTACTTGGTTATAGGTTCAAAAGGAAGAAAACCTGATGGTTCCTCACTCATCATGGCATTAAGGTGTAGCATGTTTTGAGGAAGGATGTTGTGGATTCCAGAAGTTTACACAGACTCAAAAAGCAACTGGGCCAATTTATGGGAAAAAAATCTCCATTCTGAGATGGAGAAGCCTGGACAATATTCTGGAAAAGGATGGCACATTGCTTGCATGGTGCTGCTGCTCTCCTTGAACTGGTACTGGCTGCTGCTGGAGAGCGAATTCTGGTAGTACCTGGTTCTCTCATCCAACCTGGTCGTTTCTGTGTCCAGGTTACCCCAGGTTACCGATGGTTTGGTTTGTCTTTCCCAGTAACTGCAATTATAACCAAGACAATGGTGCAAAAATTCTAGATTATATATATTTATATTTTTAATTGGTCTCTCTATTAATTATGAAGGCATTAAGTTTGTTGATCTAAAAGTTTCAGATGGATAATGAGCTGATACAAAATATCAAAGACAGTAATCTCCCCAGATTTTAAGTCTGACTGAAATCAATTTTATTTTTATGGAATAAAGGGTAAAATCAGAGAGTTTTTTGACCTTGGAATTTGTGGATGAGCAGTAAGAGAAATTACACTACGAAAAGTTTTTTAAATGGAATTAAAACCTAATGTCTAGATGTACCTTTAATACCTACCTGTAACCCTAATTCCTAGTTCAAAGTTAAGGCTGGACACTATACAATGAGAATGTTTTCCAGTGTTCGCATTAAGCTCTTTCTTAGTAAGCCTTCAATTGTTTTGAAAGCACCCAGAACAAAAACGTTTCTGTAGTATTGTAGGATTTCACTTTTGGGAATCCAAGGCCTATATGGATTAAAAACAGAATTTAGAAAAAAAAAAAAAAAAAGAGTGAGAGAAAGGTTGTGAGCTACACTTCTAATTTATTCTTCCACTGGTTCTTTAAATATGTCTTTTAAAAAATTAATACATAATTTTCATGAATCTTTTAAGAAAGGCATTTGAACACAGTGAGGGGGCAGGAGAGTGCAAGACAATGGGCACAACTGTAACAGAGTCCAACAAAATAAAAAGACCTTTTGACATAATCAAAAGATCATGAGAAAAAGTGTTATTATGAGAAAACAAAGAAGAGTTGTCAAAGTAAAAGACTAAGCATATGCCTCTTCCTTGCAGCTTTCAAAACAGAGAGTTAGCAGTTCATAAGAATAATAGAAATCTGTCCAAGAGCCCAGGTCTCTGCTGCTACAGGTCACGACAGTTACCTAATGCTACAGAAAACCACAGCAGGCATTATAGATCAGGCAACTTCAGAGACCGACTGGTTATGACCCCAAACACAAAAGAGACACGAGGAAACAGCTGAGAAATAACTGCAGCACTACCTAAGATGAAAATCATGCTAGTTCAGTGAGATCCCAGCAGAGTAAGCCCACACAGAGTGCTCTCCCCAGCTGTTTTTCAGATGGCCAAAACACGGGATAAAAACATGAAATGGCTGGCAAACAACACGGCAGCTATAGCAGAGCGGCACTTTCAATATGTCTCTTCTTTTTATCAGGATTTTCAACAGTTCACATGTCTGTATTATGTCAAATTATCACCCTTATCTCAAAATCATGGCTATACCTTCCCTGATGCTAATAGAAAAGAGAACTCTACCTAGATATGCATTGTGGATCAATGTGATACAAAAGAAGTATTGAATTAGCTACTTACTGGATGAGTTAATATTTCTGTTCACCATTATGCTCTTATAAACAGACCCGCCACAAAGAAAATCATCACCAATTTTGGCACAAGCAGATTTCTGGTAATCCAGCACAAATGACAGCAGGATGCGCTAGAAAGCAACGTGTTCCAAATCTCTGCAAGAGTCAGCTACAAAGTTAATGTGAACAGAGAGCAGGGAGTAGGAATACAAAGGAGATAACATGCAAAAGCAAAGTAGCACACAGCCTATCAATCCAAAGCAATTGAATTTGTTATGCAGAATAATATGGAATTACTGAGGCTTCCTCGGAAATGGTAAGTACAAAGGCTGCCTGTTTTAAGAGAACCAAGAAATTCTTCAAGCAAATTATCATTGAAAGAACAAGGAAAGAAAGAAAACCAGGCATAAGGCACCAACAAAGCTGGGGAAGATCAGATCGGTTAGGTGAGACTGGATAGAAAAACTCAGATAACACAACCTTTGAGTAATTAATATTCTTTCTACTCTAGGTGAATAGAGCTAGAATTCCATGCAAGAGTGCACACCCATTGTAGTAATGTATCAACACCTGAGGAAATCATTACAGCTTTACAAAAAGTTACAGTATGTATAATTCCCATTGCTGTGTGGAAAAAAAAAAAAAAAAAAAAATTAATGTAAGAGCTTCTCAAGCACCAGGACTCAAAACTGGCACCAGAAAGGCTTAAAGCTCTTGTAGCTCTTGTCCAGCCTGGGCTGGCCAGAGCAGCACTGCACAGTGACTTGGATAACTTGCTGTCACTATACATCTGCCCAGACTTCCTTTGTGGCTGGGAAGCTGCTCAACCCTTAGGTAAAGACTGCAGTCATGATTCAGTTTCCCCTCACTATTTTTTCGGTCATGTGTTTAACAATTACAAGACAACTGCTGCTATAAAATAATTCAACAGGAGTCTTACTTGAGAAATTCCCTTAACATTAAGTCTCCCTTTGCATCAAGACGCTCCGTGGACATATATATCAAAACAAGACCGCTTCCCTCTGAGCGCAGCTGCTTGTTGGAGCCTCCTGTTTCAAATCAGTGTGACTTTGATAATTTCCTGGAGTGCCAAATGGATGAGGATTACTCTCCATTTGGAACCAATCCTTTTTGCACATCCCTGAGGGTAATGGAACAGAAAGGCACTCTAACCGTACAGGTCCAGTCGTGGCGAGGAGATGACTGCTGACAGCAGAGAAGTGGCATGGGGGCACCTGTCCATCACGCACACTGTGGGGCTGAGGCTTGGCACGAAGAGCTGGCTCGCTCACCCCCAGCCTTGGGGACTGGAGTGTTTCTGGATCCAATTTAGGGAGTGATGTAGTCTGAGCCCCAAGTGTTTAAAATGGAGAATTCAGAACAAGTAAGCCACAGGTTACGTGTTTAGCCCCACATCTAATATACAACAGACAGAACAGCAGACAAAGAGGCAGTTCCCTCTATGAAAACCAGATATTCTGGACAGGTCTGTTGGGTAGTTTTTTGACATCTGGGGGGGAAGATAAAATACTTTCATTTACAGGCATACATAAAAATGTCATCTTCAGCACTGTGTGTCATTTTTGTGCTGCATTTATTCCCCTTGTCTGTGTTGCCTTTAACTGGCCAAGGAGGAAAACACACAGCGAGGAGCAAGCTAGCTGCTCTAAGCAAGACTTCCTAACAGAAGGCGACCAAGCCTCACAGTGAATTCAACACTCTTAGAAACACTTTCAGAGAATGCTTTTTCTGCTTTCTCAGTTTCTGCACTGATTAAAGAGTGGCTTGTGTGACTTCTCTTCATCTGCACATCATTGTCCATCATACAAATAAATCGAGCTCACGCCCCTGACCTCTCAAGAAAGCTGCTTTGGGTTTTAGTAAAAATGAAACTGCTCTCTGTGGTAACACAAGTCTCGATGTGGCTCTCTAACCCATCCTTATGCCATGTGAATGGCAGGCACATCTAAAGGTTAGTTCTCTTATTATGAAATTACTACAGAGTATTATGGAAGTTTAACATTTGGGGTTAACATTCATCTGTAATTTGTAAAGTGGTTCATGCTATCAAGTTTTATTGACTCTATTGGAACAACCACTTGATTAAGATGAGACAGTCTCTTGGGATGAGACAGGGAAGTGTTAAAATGCTGACCTATGCATTCTAATTGAATTTTAGGTTTTTTTTATGCTTTGCTGGATTCATTGAATGGAAAGTAGTCATCGCCTGCTTCATCAGCTCCAGGGAGAAGCAAACACATAGAGGTTACAAAAGGATACGTGTGATTTATAGTTCTACATTACTACCATTTCAGTAATAAAGTGACTAAAGATTTTTAAAAATATTTTTAGCTCTTGTATTTCATATACATGTGATAGCTCTTCGATACTACTCCATTTTAATTTTGGCAAAAGCCCTAATTGCCAATTCCAACAAATATCAGAATAAAAGCATGATGTTTATCAAGACAAGTAGTTGACTGGAGGAAATGATGCCACTGATAATTCTACCATCATCTCATTACAAAGGCACCAGGAAACAGAATTAATGAATCTTTAAAGGACCCCTCTCCCAGAGATCATATGAGCAGTGTGGTCACTGTTGCAAAAAAATAATCTCTAAGGAGTGCTGTCAGAGCTACTGACAGTTCTATAGAGTTTTACCAGCATCATGCTGGTGTGTTCTGAAAAGAGAAAGCATCAATCTTATTAAAGGTCATTAATGCAGATGATCATGCAAGTAAATTTCTGCTGAAAGACAAAGTGACAACCCTTCATTCACTTCTGGGCCAGGGAAGGAATAAAAAGCTTCACAAAAAGTTTCACAATTTAACTGAGGAGAATTGAAAGCCAGATAGACTTTTTTTTTTTTTTTTTTTTTTTTTTCTTTTTTTAATTGTGATTATCACAATGGAAGTTTCCTGGCAGGAGGAGACTGTTTCAAACATGAGACTGGGTGGTTGTAAACTATTCCTCCTTAGCCAGCTAACGCAGTATTTACCCATTCTGTGGCCCCAAATGCTTTGGGATGTCGAATAGCACGGTGCTATGCACACACCAAAAAAACGTTTTTATTTTCACAGTCAGGATGGAGCCTAAACCTTGGTGTAACTGACCCCAGGGTGAGTGCCCCAGTCAGAGCTGCTAGATAAAAAACAAGGAGGGAGAAAAGGAGGAAGAATCGATGATTTTGGGACTGTAATTACCATAATGTTTAGAACATGCACTCTGGGTTGCTGTAATGTTTTAAGGCATTCACCTGTCAGATTCGTAACTTTTTTTGAACAGCAATAAAACCAAATTGTAATGAAATCTGAAAAAAAAAAAAAAAAAAAAAAAAAAAACACAACAATGTGTATTTTAGTAATTACATACTCCTGTCAACATTTCTACTGATTTCCTATTATTCACACACAATGGGCAGTGTATCTTCATAATGCGTGACCAAGTAATCTCATCTGCAATTCCAATAATACTGACATCAACAAAGCAAATTCAACGTCAACAAATTTAGTACCTTGTACCATGTGCTAAAGTAGCATAGTCTGCATGAATTTGGGTTTAAACTGGTATGCTCACAAATTGCTTCTCTGAAAAAAATAATTATCCAATAAAACCACAATGCTAGGAAGTAAGGCTGTGAAATCACTATCCATGAAGAACTGGTTGGTGACCTGCTACGGCACTTAGATGTGCACAAGTCGATGGGGCCGGATGGGATCCACCCAAGGGTACTGAGAGAACTGGCAGAGGAGCTGGCCAAGCCACTGTCCATCATTTATCAGCAGTCCTGGCGATCGGGGGAGGTCCCAGTTGACTGGCGGCTAGCAAATGTGACGCCCATCTACAAGAAGGGCCGGAGGGCAGACCCGGGAAATTACAGGCCTGTCAGTTTGACCTCAGTGCCAGGGAAGCTCATGGAGCAGATCCTCCTGAGAGTCATCATACAGCACTTGCAGGGCAAGCAGGCGATCAGGCCCAGTCAGCATGGCTTTATGAAAGGCAGGTCCTGCTTGACGAACCTGATCTCCTTCTATGACAAAGTGACGCGCTGGGTGGATGAGGGAAAGGCTGTGGATGTGGTCTACCTTGACTTCAGCAAGGCTTTTGACACCGTCTCCCACAGCATTCTCCTCAAGAAACTGGCTGCTCTTGGCTTGGACTGGTGCACGCTTCGTTGGGTTAGAAACTGGCTGGATAGCCGGGCCCAAAGAGTCGTGGTAAATGGAGTCAAGTCCAGTTGGAGGCCAGTCACTAGTGGCGTCCCCCAGGGCTCGGTGCTGGGGACGGTCTTCTTTAATATCTTCATCAATGATCTGGATGAGGGCATTGAGTGCACCCTCAGTAAGTTTGCAGATGACACCAAGCTATGAGCGTGTGTCGATCTGCTCAAGGGTAGGAAAGCTCTGCAGGAGGATCTGGATAGGCTGCACCGATGGGCTGAGGTCAACTGCATGAAGTTCAACAAGGCCAAGTGCCGGGTCCTGCACCTGGGGCGCAATAACCCCAAGCAGAGCTACAGGCTGGGAGAGGAATGGTTGGAGAGCTGCCAGGCAGAGAAGGACCTGGGAGTGATGGTTGATAGTCGGCTGAATATGAGCCAGCAGTGTGCTCAGGTGGCCAAGAAGGCCAACGGCATCCTGGCTTGTATCAGGAACAGTGTGACCAGCAGGGCTAGGGAGGTGATCGTCCCCCTGTACTCGGCTCTGGTGAGGCCGCACCTCAAGTACTGTGTTCAGTTTTGGGCCCCTCGCTACAAGAAGGACATCGAGGTGCTTGAGCGGGTCCAGAGAAGGGTGACGAAGCTGGTGAGGGGCCTGGAGAACAAGTCCTACGAGGAGCGGCTGAGGGAGCTGGGCTTGTTCAGCCTGGAGAAGAGGAGGCTCAGGGGTGACCTTATCGCTCTCTATAGGTACCTCAAGGGAGGCTGTAGCGAGGTGGGGGTTGGCCTGTTCTCCCACGTGCCTGGTGACAGGACGAGGGGGAATGGGCTTAAGTTGAGCCAGGGGAGTTTTAGGTTAGATGTTAGGAAGAACTTCTTTACTGAAAGGGTTGTTAGGCATTGGAACAGGCTGCCCAGGGAAGTGGTGGAGTCACCATCCCTGGAAGTCTTCAAAAGACGTTTAGATGTAGAGCTTAGGGATATGGTTTAGTGGGGACTGCTAGCGTTAGGTCAGAGGTTGGACTCGATGATCTTGAGGTCTCTTCCAACCTAGAAATTCTGTGCTTCTGTGATTCTGTGAAATGATTCTAAAAGAAACAAAAAATTCTGAGTTTGGTTCATACACCAGCTGATCCTCAATAAATCAGCAAAGCTCTGAGGCAACCATTTGAATTTACATTAGCTGAAAATGTCGACCCTTAAGCCTAAACTCCAGCGAGCGAAACAAGAGAACAAGCATCTAACTTGTGAATATTCATCAGCTTTGAAGCTTCATTTCCCATCGTATCCACAGGACAGAATCTTGATATTATTGCAACTACAGCTCTTTACATAAATCACTACAACACTTTTGAAGCATAAACCAGCACACACAGCCCATCTCCGAAGCAGGAGGTTCAAACCCCGAGTGCTGATCTATATGAGAAATACTTTTTAGCATACACTCCACAGTGCCTCTCCAAGCAAGAGGCAGTTTGCTGCTTTTCCAACATCAGTCTTGTGTGCTTCTTTCACCCGGAGAAGCCTGCCCTACTCTTGGACCCAATTTTGTTGCCTACCACTGAAAACTTGAGCTTAGAAGTTAAAGAGAGCTCCACCAAATCAAGCACTAACCTCAAGAGTCCTCTGAAGTGCTCTCCTGCCTTTTCTTCTAATGCATTCGTTCACAATATAGAAACTTCTGGGTGTTTATATGCTTGGACTGCGCGTTCACACCATCACAACTGCATGCATTAATGCTTCAGTGGGTATGCGGTCAGCACGTGGAAGTATTTGAACAGTCCACCTGTGTTTTGTTTTGTTTTACTGGTATTGGCATCATCACTTACAACACCTGCAAGTGGACCCTGGATGGTCTGTGGGACCTGAGGCTCCGTGGGCTGCACAACCCCTCCAAGCAAGGCTGCAAAACTATGAAAATAAATTACTTTATCTGTTAAAAGTCCCCTGCCTTACCCACCAGGGGCTATATAAAGCTATTCATACACCTTGAGATGCTTACTACTTTGAACTGTGTGGCTCAAAATCTACTGTGGTTTTTTTTTTTTTTACTTCTTTTTCTTTGTATTTCCCACCACGTAGCTACCTCAATCCTAGAGACTGAGTTTTGTAGCCAAGTCCTTCCCTAACGGATCAAGTTTCAAGTTAAAAAAAGAAAAAGGAAAAAAAAAGAAAAATCTTTTCACTATTTGATTTATCAGATCAGTAACTGCAAGGTGGAACTCAGAAATGAAAAATTACATCCTCAGTTTGAGACTTTTCCAGGAGTTTCAGAAACTTTTTTTTTTTTTTTTTTTACAGGGAAATACATTGCCAGGTAAGGCCAACAGAGGTCTCCCTGGAGTTGCTACATCTCTGTTTCACTCCTTGGGTATTCAGTAGCTGCTGCTGTCCAGTCCTGAGTGCAAATCCTCCGTCTAGTCCCCAAACTTGACAAAGAAGGAGGTGCCCTCGCATTTTGGCACTACAGCCATATAGTAGACTTCAGCAAGGCAGCATCCACGCTAGCCACATTTCACTGCTTCGCATCTCATTTAGAAAGAGAGGACATTCTGAGGCAGGCAGGGATTCCTGCTTTAACCATGGGTTCAAGTGTTACAGTCATGTAACACAAATTTTGTTGATGTTTGGTTTTGTTATTCATCTGTTTTTATTATTATTATTATTATTTGTTTTCTATTTAAGAAAATTTATATTATTGCTGTTTTATTTACCCATTTGTTGAGCTTCCTCTAAGCAATCCCTACAGAAAGGGCTAGGCCCATTTCTCACTTAATTCTCTCCTCTCATTTCAATGGTTTCAATTCTGACCACAGCCTCTAAGGCATGAATTCCTTCACGAAAAAACTTTTGTTAGACAATACTTTGTTTCACCTAAGCAAGTTCCCAGCTTCCAACAGTTTGCTGCTAGTGGCCAGAGACAGCTTCTAGGTATTTAACTTTTAATGAATTTTTCTTCCATAATCACATCCAATTTCCCCTTGCACCTCCATGAACACCAGCCAGCGATGTTGCAACTCACTGCCTCCAGAACCACCTGCTTCTAGTTGCTTTCAGTCTGCAAGCCTTTTAAGACACAGCCAGCAACAACTCCCTACGTTTCCTCTTTGGGGTAGTCATAATTTATTACCTGCTTTCATGCAGGCATCAAATGGCCACTTCTCCAGCACAAAGAGCCTTATTCACTCCATGGCGCTGGGTACCCCCACTGCTCTGAGCCTCCCTTAACCCCACTGAGTCTGGTGACAAACACTCCTATCAGAGATGCACTCTGGTTAATTTTTCATCCTTCCAAAACCCCTTGACATTGTATTTTCCCCCAAATTATATTTTTGATAGGTAACCAACACTGAACTGGCATTTTTGTCAAACCACCTAAAATAATCACATGCTGTTCAGTTTCATTCTAACTTTACTCTCATGAAGCTTTAACCTACTGAAAGTGCATGCCTCTAATTCTATTATTAAAGTGCATCTATTACTCTCTTGCATACAAAGATATATTCTAGTATTTTTTTTCCAGAAGCAACTTAGGCCACTGGATAAGACCACTGATGGCATCCATTACAGTTGCAAACTCAATGCAAACAACTTTAAATTAAAAGAATCTGACTGACAAACTACCTTATTGCCTCCCTTTTCCTGTTTTTTATCACAGGAAAATACACTTCTGACATTTTTTAATTTTCTTAACACAAAAGAAAAATAACATCCTTTTATCTCCTCAAAACTTTCTTCTAATCTTTGCCAACTTCTCAAAACAATGACTCATTTTCAGCCTGTGATTCAAAATGAGGTATGATCTATAATTGCAGGGGTTTTGTTCATTTTTCACGCTGCAAACTTGTACATTTAAATTTTTGCATGAAGCTTCTCAAGCTCTGCTTTTTAAGTGTTTGTGTGTGTGTGTGTGTGTGTGTTTAAGGACTGTGAAGCCATACAGGTTGGTTGCACATCAACTGTATACATTTTATCTTCTCCCTAACTGTAGTCAGTGGAACTTTCACCATATATTCTGATTAAAGCAGTGTTTGTTTTTTTATTCCCCCCCTTGTATATTGACTCTTCCTCTGCTATCTCAGTACAATTAACTCCATGTGTTCAAAGCTCATGCGACAGACCACCAGAAGAAATAAAAAAGTGAAAATCCTCAGTTACGTAAAAGTAAATTGTGATTCTTTATTGTCATTCTGCTAAGCCTTTTGACTTTAAATTTTTTAGGCTTTCTTATGCTTTTCTTTGCAACTACGATGCTTGCAGGCTTGCTTTTAATGAAAGCTGTGGTTCACAACTAACTATACGAAACAAGTGATAAGATGAGAGGAAATGGCCTCAAGTTGTGCCAGGGGAGGTTTAGGTTGGATACCAGGAGAAATTTCTTTACTGACAGAGTAGTGTGGCATTGGAACAGGCTGCCAGGGAAGCAGTTCAGTCACCATCCCTGGAGGTCTTCAAGAAACATGTAGATGTAGAACTTGGGAGCATGGTTTAGTGGGGGACTGTAGTACCAAGTTAAAGGTTGGACTAGATGACCTTAGAGATCTTTTCCCATCTGAATGGTTCTATAAGGAGCCAAGAAAATATATTTTAAGACCTACAATACAATTTAATGAACACTGGTATTTTATTATTAATACTTTCTACTTTAAGAATGCACAAAAAATAATACAGTCCAGATCCTGTGGTTACCTGACTGCTTTTTCTCTGAAAGAGACTCATTATCAACAAAGGAGGACAGCTTTGAACTCCTTCATGAAGCTCCGTCTCCAGAAGACCACAGCAGTAAGAGCCTGACAGCCTATGTGCCTGCTTAGGTACATGAGAATACTCTGGGAGAAGTGGTGGCTACTCCTAAAGCTCTTTCAAAAGAAAGCAGTACTTCCCTATTCATAAAGTGATTATTGGAGAATATTCATTTTTAGAAGGGCTGAAATAGACTTGATGTAGTTACCAAAGCTATCCCCCCATCAGCCTAGTGGGTGTTTCTCATAGTTCATGATGCCCCAATGCCTTTCAGAATAAGAAACTTTATTGTCCCTTATGAACAATATGTCCCTTATATGTCCCTTATGAACAATATCACACAGACCTTAAAGATCATCACATAACTGAGCATGCATTATCTAAATACCAGTCATTTGGATGAAGTTACGGACACGATCTTTTCTTTAACATACTACTTATCCAGTATGGTCACTGCTAAGCACTAATTATTTTGTTATCGAACCAAGTACAGAAGTGACATTTAAAGGTATTAGAAGGCTTTCAGTGTAATAATCACCTACTTTCTCCTGATCACTCTGTTCTGAACATTTTATTCAGTGCCAGGAATTTCCCATTCTTTCTTCCTGTTCTGTATAAGCTTAAAAATCTCAAAATTCTTCCTGTTCACAACACAAATCTTGTCTATCAGAAACAACTTTGCAGACTACGGTAATCTTACAGCATATAAACTCATAGATGGATTCTTAGTTTTTGACTAAAGATTTTTAAATTATTCTGATGAGATTAATGTGCAAATCAGCAGCACCTTTGATGGATTACAACACGCATTCATGACATCCTAAAACTGTTAGAAATCTCTCCCAGCACAGCAATGGATTTTGCCTTTCCCTAGCCTATGCCACTGGATACTGTGCTTTTATAGCTTCCCAAACACTCCACTGAGAGTTCATGAGACTTGGGCACTGCCTTGCATGACACAGCAGTCACATCTAGACCTCATTTATCTGACCCTGAGACAAGGAAGAAAAGGCCACTGCATACCTAACCTGCCCCATTGCCATGATTGCACTATAAAGCACAGCAGTGCTGAGACTGGTCATCGGAGGACAAAGTGCGTTTTCTGTAGATCTAAGGGTTTAGGATAGTTTAGAACATGGTATCTTTCCCAAGCTTAATTCTGAATTTACATTAGATTCCTGTTTAAAAAACATTATGTCTTTTAGAGGCAATTTTGGTTTACCCATATATATGCACAAGCCTTAACACATTGTTTTCTATGTATGTCTGTATCACTTCTGTGAGATTTCATAAAATACAGACCTTGTTAATAGTGGAGAAATATTAAAATTATGGCTGTGTTTCTCTCCAGAACATTTTCCATCAGTAAGGTACACTTAATGCTCAGAAGTTGGCTCTGTGCAAGGTAAAATTAATCAAAAAAAAAAAGTCACAAACTGTCAATCTGTGGTCACAGGACAATCAGGTAGAAAGATTAAATAGGGACAAAGCTAAAATCCAAGTAAAGGAAATGTAAGAATATTATACACTCAGAAAAAGGTATTGGAAGTAAAATGTCAGATTAAGTAGTGAAGAAAGTAAGTCATACTAAGTAGCCAGATAATAAAAATTAATGCAAGTTGTTCTCATGATGCAGGTACTTATTACCCCCGACTTCTGATGCTGGAATACCAAGTAACATTTGTAAAACAAGAGTCAGGTCACCAAAATCATAAGCCCCAGCAAATACAGTCATTTTAATGGGTTTCTGACTTTTAAACTATTTTGAGTCGTTTTCAAGCTTTAACACAAAAGACTAGATAATACTTGTCACTTTCACTTCTTTGGATCCTTGCAGACTCCTGTTATCATTTTTATTTACTTTAAAACCGAGCTCTTTAATAACCCAGATACTCTCAGATATCCTAAATTTTCTGACTTAATAACACTGAGTCACACTAATGTCTACACCCACCCACCGATAATTAGTTATATGCCATGAGATGATAAAGGGAAATGAGCACAGATTGTAGAAAATATTTTTTCCAGATAAAGAGTAAAAAAAGAACAAAACACTAAACTATAGACAAAGAAAGAGGGGGAGAGAGACAATGCATGCGTGAGCATAACCAGGACTTCTTAGAATAGCTATGTTATACTGCTGAACTAACTTCTTTCTTCTTCATGTCTTTAATGGCTACTGAAAGATTCACATGCTTCTATGTTGATGTTTTACTACATTTAAATGGATTTAAGATCCTTAAAAGGTGTAAGTGAACCATAGTGCAAGGTCAAAATACAAAACTGTTTGCACAGCCACACTTGATACTTCAAATTTAAGGAGAATTAACATTCCTCAGTTCCCCATTCCTCTATTTCTATAAACTGAGGTGTCAGGGGGCGTGGGTCGGAACTGGAAAGGAAGACCCGGCACACACACGGCTGGGAGGCAGCACAAGCAGGGGCAATGGGCATGCCTGAGCATAAAATCCATCCCCCAAGAAATTCACTTGTTCCTTGTTAGTAACTGTGTTAAACCTACCTAATATCTTCTTTGGATCAAGCTATTTTACTCCTAAATCTCTGTTGTATTACCAGTCATTTAACAACTTCCTATCCTACTACAGACCGATACAACAGATCTGCTATTTCAGTAGGCTTTACTGAACACAAAATACATGAGATGAGATCAGTTACAGTTTCCACCTAAATACACTTTCTGCCTAAAGGCCCATAGTTTTCTCTTTAAAAATGACTCACGTAGACAATCCTTTACTCTGTATAACTTGAAAGGTGATACAAGCAAGCATAGGCTACCTTTATTTATATGCACACACAAAATCAATGTGTACATATGCATGAGTGTAATTCACATAGACAAAACTGCAAATAGTTGATTTTGTATCACACACACAGCAGACAGGTTGTGTACACCTAGCTGGGTACCAGGTATTTCTCCTCCTAATTATTTCTAGATACTTAAGGACTGAAGTTGTATGTTTCATCCATATACATCTCCTTGAGCCAGAGGAAGCTCTTATCAACCACATTTTCATCACTGCTAGCTTTTGGGGATAATTCGTGTTCATTTTTGTTGTTTCCATTACTTGATAATTGCGCCAGTTTGTATGCCAACACCACATGCTTGTGTACACAGTATAGTACACTACTCATTTTTTCTGAATGATTTTTTTTTTTTTTTTTTTTGGCTTGGAAAGTATCCACTTGTCCTTATCTGTAAGTCAAACTGTTGTCAGGTTTAACATGATGAAAGTAAACATTTACTTTGCTATTGCTGAATAACTCTTTTTTTGAATAATCTTATTTCCAATCCTTATCTTATTTTCTGGTAAGTTGTTTGCTTACACAGAAAGATAAGCTGTAATTTGATTAAAGATAGCTGTTTTCCTACACAGGAAAAGTAAATAACACACTTTGAAAATATTTTAAGACTTTACAATTTATAGTGTATGTATTTGTTATGCAAACTAGAATCTCCCACATGTGGATTTGCTGAATGAAGTTCTCAACACACCATAAAACTAGGTTCTCTATGTACAAAAACTGCGTCCTGTTACACTTTGTGATAAAGAGCAGGGATTAGCAGCACTGCTGATGTGCCACCTAAAGGACTCATTAAAAAAATGTTGGGAGAAAAAATGCAAGGCCCAAGTAGACCTAAAATTTATCAAATTTTATACTAGGAATGAAAAGAGCAATTTAACTGAAGTATACCTAAAGCAGCAGCAAATTTGAATGAAGGGAAATCATTACTGAAGTAAATGCTTATTCACAAAAGGAGCATTTCTAGTAGCCTGATCACTAAGATCACTTGGGTATCATTCAGATTCAGTACTGGTAAAGATTTAGCCTTCTCTTTATTACCTTTTGCTTGTTAGGCTAGGAAAATTGGTCTACACTGGAGAAAATCAGAAGGTGGATTGGCTACCCTAGCGCACACATTGTGAACACACAGTTTCACGCACAGTTGCACATCAGATAGCCAAAAACGACAATCCAGTCAATTGCACAGTTTGTGTCCAGGCATAAGATGCAACTCAAACGTCAGGGATGGAGTGCCTTCCTCCATCTCTGATACCATGGATGTGGAAGTATGCAGGCTGAGACCAAGGAGATGCAGGAAATTTCACATCACATCACAAACACTGAAAAAAGTTTTTCTTCTTGTTTGTCATTTATAAAACCTGTGACAAAAAAGGGTTTTTAAGCCTTTTGCTAAGATATTAGGACAGGGAATCTGAGAATTTATACTCTTGGGACAAGTTCTGACTATCTATTCCAAGTCATTGTAGTGAGAAATCTACATTTCACCCAAAGCTCAACTACCTTAGGGGTTAGGTTTCTTTTTTTTTTTTTTTTTGTTTCTTCTTCTTCTTTCAACTGGATTTGTCTGCAAATTCACCTCAGGTACAATATATGTCTGCAGGAGTTAAGACATTTTATTCAGAGAATTCCGACTTTCAAATACAAGTTTCTTATATCTATTTCCTCACAGGAAAAACAATTTATTTTCCTGTAAATCCTGTAGCTGCTGGGTAACAATGGAGTGTGTTGGACTAGCCCAGCCTGCAGCAGTCTTCCACGTGCTTGTAGAATCTGTACCACTAATATTGCTCAAAACTGAGCACAAACACAGCACTCTACCTATTGTCTGTCTGCTCAGACATACACAACGGAACACAGCTGAGAGAATGCTTTTAAATGAAATCATCTTAATACAGACCTATAGCTGTTACTGTAAAATATTGGGACTAAGTCCAAGTTGCAAATTCCTCACTTGCATTAAAATGGCCATGCTTCTGCAAAACAGATTTTAGGCAACTAAGAGCAAAATACTGCTATAGTATACTGAGGGTGGCTTCTGCCAAGGTTGGAGGATCAAGCTTCTGATAAATAAGCAACTGATTTTAAGAGTAAGCAACTAATCACAGGAAGGAATATTTTGCAATGTATATGCATCGTCTGAACTGATGTTGTGTGTAATTAGAGATCACTTTCCATCGATTGAATAGCACATCGCTAACAAAGCAGGGAAAGGTAAACACACACATGCTAAATGGTAAACATGAATGTTAAAAATGTATTTGTCAAACTGAGATGTTGTAATACAACAAATGTTGACAAGTTTTGTTTTTTTAATAGTAAATGCCAATCTCTATCCATTGTAAAATAAATCTTGTAATATGAAGCACTTGCTCACTTTATCTAATCAAAAATAACCAAAATTCAATTGTTCTTTGAATTGCCTACAAATACAAAGACTGCATAACAATTTCAAGCAGACTAGAAGGAGACAGACTTAGGTTTCATGCCAGGTTCTTGTAATCTTGAAAGAACCAGAAACACTTACTATAGATGTTCTGTAGAAGGTTGATTTTTATTTTTTTAAATAAGTTTGATAATGCAAGTCCACTGCATTAGAAAAGGAGATGGGTACCTACTACTCCATGAAACCTGTCAGTAAGTAGTTAAACAGACAATACCTTTCATGCAGGATACGTGCAATAGGCCCCCAAAAGCAAATGAACAACATACCCTGCTCATATAACTGAGGACATGTAAAAATAAAAATAAAGAGGTAATTTACAGAGAGATGGAGCTGTGAGGACCTGAAAAAGAGACAGTCATACAGTTTGTTTTAAGGACAGACTATTGCAGTGTGTCACACTGAATGTTTGCCACTGTGAAAATCCTTCCTTTGTTCCACCTTATTTCCCTTGGCAGAATTGAACTCTAGATTATAAAATTGAACTCTAGATTAAAGAAAACTCAGCCAAAACAAAGAGATGATTGAGATGTAAAACTGACAATACCCCCAAGAGATGGGATGTGAAAAAACATGAAGATTCTTATTAGGATTCTACTGTTAATTTCACTTCTGAAACTGTTTTCAGAAAAACAAGTTGTTTTCAGTTCTGAATACCAAACTCATCATTATCACAGAATACTGCTATGGATGCACACAGTTTCCCTATTACAATCCTACTCAAATGTTCACCAAGAACAGGCTAATGTTCAACAAAGCTCTGGGATGTTCACAATGATCCACTTCTGTTCTGAAACATCACGAAGGGAAACAGAAACCACTTCTTTTTCCATAGCATGGTATTTCCATAGTATTTTCCCTAAGATAATACTGTTGCGGAAACCTTCTTCTGAGAAAGCAAATGCAAGAAAAAGCATAGCAGGCTGGGAACAGCTGGGGAGACCACTCCAGTCTGATTGCAGCCAATATCAAATGCCCTGGCAGGGCAGCATGGGGGCCGTGCTGGCCAACACATCCATGGCAGCACTCCCCTAGCTGAACATGAAGTGATGTTGTAGACCAAATGGTTGGTCTACGCTACAGATCTCTGCCAGCAAGTCAGTGCAGGATGTAAAAACCTGTGCTGTTTCATTACCTAAGCGGATAAACATGAGTACTTAATGTAATACATGGATACGAGTAATTAATGTAACTTTATCTAAAATGATACCAAAACAAAGTGTACTCAGTGATGAAAGACATGTCTGGAGGGGGTTTTCATTTTGGAGAGAAAAGCTGCATGGTATCATCTTTTTAGTTTATGTCCTGAATAAAACAAACACAACTGATAAACTATGCAAAATTGAATGCACTGTGATGGCATTCAACCAGCAGGCTTATGTTATCCCGCAAAACCAATTCAATTAGAAAGCTTACCTTGAAGGTAAGTGCTTCTCTAACCAATACACTAACCTGATGCCTGTCCCTAGATACTTACACAAGGAAAACAAAATCATGATAAACATCTATCTCTAACACCAACCTACTTACAGCCCATGAAGGCTCACAAATGATGAAGGACTGGAGGGAAAAAAAAAAAAAGTCATCAACTTCCTCACAATTTCCAGTGCTGTTTCCTCAACAAGGTACTTGAGAATGCTCAAGGAGTTCTGCCAACCTCACCATTTCTTTGGCAGATTCTTCCTCATCTTGTGTTTCTGGTTACCGTCATAAAACTGTAATCAAAGTCCTACACCCCACTGGGAATCAAGCCTCGGAGGAAAGCGGTGTTGCCATTAACACAGAAGTTGCTCTGCTCAAACAACTGTGTTGCAGGTTCTGCTACTCAGCCAGCTAACCAGCTGAACTGTTCTGTTCTCCTTTTCATCCTGACTAACACTAACAATTAAGCATTCAAATCCCCCTAACTAAGCAATGCAAATAAAAATGAACAGACAAAACAACTGCCTGTTCTGAGGTTTTCTTCTTCTTCTTCTTATACCAGATTAGGGCTTGGGGACCACAGCTTCAGCACACAGGCACAAGTACCTACTCCTGACAGACAGTCAACATGATGCAACCACTGCTAGCTCCTGGTTTGGGACTAGCATCTCTTTTTCATCTCTGCCACAGACATATTGGGAAATGAAGAGCTCTGATGACAATGACAAAAACGGGGAAAACATTAATTTCCACATCACAAAAAAGGTCTCAAACAACCCATAAATGTCAGAAGAAAATTCAGAAGAAATTATGATTAACTATGTTCAGAATATTCCAATTAGCTTACTAATGCAAAAGCTGAGATCAATTTTCAACATAATCATTTTACTTTGGGTATCAAAATGAACCACAGATGTGGAATAGACTTGTGCATTTATTTATCTACAAATTAAACCTATCACCTTAATGGCAATCTCTTCCGAGCCTGCTAATTATGAACTTGTCTCTTCTGACAGCCTCCGTCAGGGACCTTTACTTTTCCTGACTCTACAAATGATTCAACTGATTGGTCTGGGATGCAAGCACAAGGAGGGGAAAAAAAAGCCACTGTTTCTAAACTACAGTTGATTTCTACTGTATTCTTACATTCCAGTGTCTAACATCATTACAAATGTATGTCATTTTAGCTGTGCTCAGGACCAACTACTGAACTTAAAAGCAACAGCAGCTCACCATGCACCAAGGTGAAACAAAGCTGGAATGGCATTCAGTCCCTTGCAAGAGACTTTTGTGGAATTAGGAGTAAGGTGTTTACATGGGGGGGATGTTCAGGAGGAACTGGGGCTGGGGAGCAAATATTGGCCAGAAAATTAGAGTAGGAAGTTCTGAAGAGCACTTCTGCAGTCAGCCCCAACACTTGCTTTTTAATGATGCCGTCTCTGGACATGTCAATATGTCAACCTTCAGTTTTACTCTTTATCCTCTTTTCCATCTTCCATGGACAGTACCATGAATTTTGCTGCTGTTTCACTTTATTATTTGTCATCGTGCAAGGTTCCTTTATAAACACTGGGGAAAGCTGAGGGAGGTAAGCTTCCCAAGGCAAGGTGCAGCAGGCAGCACAAGGAGCAGAGCCCCTGCTGCTCAGGAAGAACAGGAGAGTGCTGAGCCAAGCAGGCTGCAGACAGCCTGGCTCTGTAAGCGATGGAAAGAAACCCCAAAGGAAAATGAAGGGACTAAGCAATGCTTGCTCAGCAACTACTTGCATCAACCAAAATCAAAGCACTGATCATAGGAAGAAAGGTGCTTAGAAGCCCCCTGTACTTGTGTTGTTTCACTTGGATTTTTCTCTATCTAAACAACTAAGCATTTGAGCTACTTTCTACCCAAACCTTCTTTTATTCAATGTTTGAAAGCATTCAGTCATCTTAAAAAAAAATCACCATAATGGGAAGGACTAGACAGATCCCCCTCAAAGCAGTCCTGGCTATCGGGGGAGGTCCCAGTTGACTGGTGGCTAGCAAATGCGACACCCATCTACAAGAAGGGCCGGAGGGCAGACCCAGGAAACTACAGGCCTGTCAGTTTGACCTCAGTACCAGGGAAGCTCATGGAGCAGATCCTCCTGAGAGTCATCATACAGCACTTGCAGGGCAAGCAGGCGATCAGGCCCAGTCAGCATGGCTTTATGAAAGGCAGATCCTGCTTGACGAACCTGATCGCCTTCTATGACAAAGTGACGCGCTGGGTGGACGAGGGAAAGGCTGTGGATGTGGTCTACCTTGACTTCAGCAAGGCTTTTGACACCGTCTCCCACAGCATTCTCCTCAAGAAACTGGCTGCTCTTGGCTTGGACTGGCACACGCTTTGTTGGGTTAGAAACTGGCTGGATAGCCGGGCCCAAAGAGTCGTGGTAAATGGAGTCAAGTCCAGTTGGAGGCCAGTCACTAGTGGCATCCCCCAGGGCTCGGTGCTGGGGACGGTCCTCTTTAATATCTTCATCAATGATCTGGACGAGGGCATTGAGTGCACCCTCAGTAAGTTTGCAGATGCCACCAAGCTATGAGCGTGTGTCGATCTGCTCAAGGGTAGGAAAGCTCTGCAGGAGGATCTGGATAGGCTGCACCGATGGGCTGAGGTCAACTGCATGAAGTTCAACAAGGCCAAGTGCCGGGTCCTGCACCTGGGGCGCAATAACCCCAAGCAGAGCTACAGGCTGGGAGAGGAATGGTTGGAGAGCTGCCAGGCAGAGAAGGACCTGGGAGTGATGGTGGATAGTCGGCTGAATATGAGCCAGCAGTGTGCTCAGGTGGCCAAGAAGGCCAACGGCATCCTGGCTTGTATCAGGAACAGTGTGACCAGCAGGGCTAGGGAGGTGATCGTCCCCCTGTACTCGGCTCTGGTGAGGCCGCACCTCAAGTACTGTGTTCAGTTTTGGGCCCCTCGCTACAAGAAGGACATCGAGGTGCTTGAGCGGGTCCAGAGAAGGGCGACGAAGCTGGTGAGGGACCTGGAGAACAAGTCCTACGAGGAGCAGCTGAGGGAGCTGGGCTTGTTCAGCCTGGAGAAGAGGAGGCTCAGGGGCGACCTTATTGCTCTCTATAGGTACCTCAAGGGAGGCTGTAGCGAGGTGGGGGTTGGCCTGTTCTCCCACGTGCCTGGTGACAGGATGAGGGGGAATGGGCTTAAGTTGAGCCAGGGGAGTTTTAGGTTGGATGTTATGAAGAACTTCTTTACCGAAAGGGTTGTGAGGCATTGGAACAGGCTGCCCAGGGAAGTGGTGGAGTCACCATCCCTGGAAGTCTTTAAAAGACGTTTAGATGTAGAGCTTAGGGATATGGTGTAGTGGGGACTGTTAGTGTTAGGTCAGAGGTTGGACTCGATGATCTTGAGGTCTCTTCCAACCTAGAAATTCTGTGATTCTCTGTGTTAAAGCTCTGAGTTTGGGATTTAAATATGACATGAGACATCATCTCAAGTGCATTACATACTCAAGCAACAAAAGCATCAATGTTTACCTTCTTGAGCATTAAGTGAAGTTGAAGCATCACGTGGCACACAAAACACAACAATATTGATGTCACTTTTGCAATGTGATGGCTAGCACTGTAAAATGATTTCAGCAGCCACCAACCTGTATGATTTCAACAGGCAGCATTTCGGCTCAAAGCACAAGCCTACAGGTGCAACAAGCAGCTATCTCAAGCTTGAAGTCTCATTTCACACCTTAATTCAAAGTCAATCTGTGTGCTGAATGCGACGCCTTCTCCCAGCCTGACTTGTGGTGGAACCAGCCAGTAACCGCAGAACAGCAGAAGACCCTCTCCTAGCCTGCAATTCCATAAAATCACCCCTCACACTGACAGCTCCAAGGCCTCACTTGAAAATGTCACTTCATATCGATTAAATGACAATAATGCAATCAGCCATTTTAATGACCTTATCTTTAGCCAGTCTTGCCACTATCACTATACACGCCCAACAGTTAAACGATGTTTGGGATCGTTCTCGCCCAAAACATCACACTTGCAAGCTGTGATATTAGAGAAGAAAGGCCATTCCAAATTAAACCCAACAGTGACACATTGCAGTTTGAGAAACTCAGTAACGAATTGCCATTAAGTTTCTGAATACATATGCATCTTGACAAGAGCAACCACCATTTAACTACATAAAAATGAGAAATATGTTTGTATGATAGTATTTTTATGCAAGTTGGTATCAGTTGTACTTTAAAAACAAGTAATTCATTTATAAACTAATTTGAGCAATATAGCCTGCCAAATTGAGCCTGAAGCTTGAAAATCCAAAGTTGTGCAGTAAGAAACTAGTCCCCTAATTTCCTGCATGAATGGAGACACAAAATTAAGACAAAGTATCATTTTATTAAGGCTCAGAAAACATGCTTTTAAAACTAAGGTGCCTTTTAATTCTTTAGTTTCCACAGCTTTTAGAAACAAACACTTGTTTAAAACCTCTCAGTGATGAGGCTTAATGGGCTGAAAGCAATCTGTGTTAATGGTGTCTACTCTGGAATGGATTTTTTTTTGCTCTCAATGCCTTTAGCTTGGAAATAGCCAACAATAATTTTTCTCTAGCTTCTCTTTTTTATTAACTATCGGAACAAGAAATTATCAGCTCAACTTGGACATCGCCATGCTTAAACCTAAGATGATGTAAGTGCTGTAGGGAGTTTTGCTGTTGTTCTAAAAAGAACAATTAATTGTTAGGAACTTAAAGGTACCAAACCATTCTTCCTCTAATTACACATCTCAGGTATTGCTAAAGTCATTAATAAAATGAAGTCACCATTCTGTGGCTGACAAATTATCAAAATTAGTGTGTATTCCAGTGACTAAAAATACTACCAGGCTGGAAACTTCTGATTTAAATAGGAACTGTTACAGCAATGATGCAAATAATGTACCACAAAGGCCTCCTAAAGTTTTTGAAAACTAAATCAAAAACAAACAAAAAAACAAAACTCTTATTACTTTCCATGTGCATCTTTTTGAATGGCCAATTATCTTGAATTAATTTTTAGAGATCTATAAACAAAACTTCTGTAGCTCTGTAAGCAATGTGGGTAGGTAAAATTATGTTTTTTAATGTAAAACCAGTACAATTATATAGCAACAGGCCTAGACGTATCTTGGCATTTTACGTGGAAAAAAAAAAAAAAAAAAGCATTTTACAAATGACTTCCCTTGATCAGAGTGGAATAAAAAAATAAAATTTAGAATATTGTATCACATTTGTACTCATCTCTTCAAAAAACATCCATTTTGGTTACTCATGTTAAAGTTTTTATCTGAATTTAAATACCCCTTAATTTTAACTGACATTTTCAATAGCATTCAACATTTATATAGACTTTTTATATTTACAAATGGAGAACATTCGCTCAATTCATGCCGGTAACTGTGACTTATTACAGCAAACCTGAGCTCTTCCTTTAACAGTTATGTTCTATTACTTTCTGCATCATTCTTTTCCTTAATGGTACTTGACCATCTTAATATGCTTTTAATTATAGCATGTGTCTGTACCAAAGGTATAATTCTACTAAAATCAAGAGAGCAGAAAAGCTTCATTACATACACATACATATGGAGGCGGTTCTTCATCCCACATAGTTAAGAGCCTAGAACAACAATAGCTACTACTAGGCAATCTCCTTGGTTGTGTCTATTGGAAGGGGAATACTAAGAATCAAAACATTTACTTACAGATTTTGATGGCTATTCCCTGAATGGGACTAATAACAGAGCAAGACCACTGCTTCATTAATTATTTTCAAGCATTCCTGTAACTCACATAGCACCTTACTATTTGTGCTTGATGGTTTGTGGCTACTTGATGATTTTATCCTCGAATTTCTGTTGTCTAAAAATACATGTATTGACAACTGTTGTCTTTATTTGTGGTCAATCATTCTCTAGTTGACTACATGCCATAAAAGAAGCAGCCCAAACACTAACCAAACTGACAATTAACTGTGTTGGCACATGGTGTACAATGTGCTTTAGGTGATCCTGCTCAGCAGGGGGTTGGACTAGATGATCTTTGGAGGTCCCTTCCAAACCTCGGCCATTCTGTGATTCTGTGTGATTCTATGGTTCTTCTTGTAAGTTCTTTTATTATTGAATAAAGCATTTGAACTGCTTTTGACACTAATTTTCAAGAAGAATGTCCATCAGTTTCAGAAGTGCTTCATCTAGCCTCCCCTCCTATCAATTCAGGATGTGCAATTGTTTATGCAATTTTTAGCAATTGATTTTAACAGCTCTTCCTTCTTTTCTGTCTTTCTACATATAATAAACTTGTTTGCAACAGGCTGCATTTAAATTTCAACTTTTTATTTCCTAACTTCAAAACAAAAGGCAAGCCTGAATGTTTAGGTTCATCTTCATGACAACAGCAGATCAAAGTTTGATTTGCCATCTGCCTTGAGCACATCTCTTAAATCTTTGTTTCTGTAATTTATATTTACTACAGAGTAAGCCAAGGCTATTACCCATATTATTTGGTGCTTGTGATGTACCTCCAAATATGTTAAACCATTACTTGTGTAATCAAAGCATAAGTTTTGTTCAAGAAACGCTGCATAAAAGAAGCTGGATTTTCATCTTGAAAATGTCAAACTTCTGCCTATAATGCTCAGCTACATTTTTCTGAAACAGCAAAGTTCAGAAAAAGCCATCAACCTGACAGATCTCTGACACATCATGATAGATGTGACAGCTCTACTGCTTTATTGCCAGAAATGTCCTCCAACAGAATGAGGCAATCAATGAAAAATAATAAATTTAGTCCAGATTGTGAAACTATTTTTTGTACATGCACGAGATATGATATGACACATTTTTTACATCTCTGGAGACTCCTATTTTAGACTGATACACTAACTTCATGTAATATTATACCATACTAGTTACACTACCTAATCAGTTTGCCTGTTTTATCTGTCAAACTGTTAACAATGTAAAATCGATGTGAATCTTTGCTTCACCAAGCTAGAGAAAGAAAAAAACATCTAATTGAAAACATGCTTTCCTGCAAAAAGAACAATTTTTTCTTACCTTTTTTCCAGTCCCTCTGTCCAACAGCTGAACAACAGCTGCTCCAAATATAACTGCTGAATTACATTCCCATCTTCCTACAAAATATTGTTGATTACTATCACATCAAGATTTTACCTTGAGTGCACAGAGTGAATACATTTCTTTATTTTTTTAATTCACATATACGAGATAGATTACAGCAAATTTTTCAAGTTATTTTGACATGCATAAATCAAAGCTTTCTAGATGAAAAATCAGTTTGATTTATAACTAACGCTTTTGAACGTATTCTACCCTCTACCTCCCAAGTTACAGCCTTGATATCACCATTAGGGAAAAAACTCCAAAAATGAATTTTCTGAAATCATTTGACCACAACACTAACAAAACAAGCACGGCTAAGTGATAAAAACATTGATAAAAATACACTTTTTTGAAAAAATGGTACCATGACTACATTCAACATTTTCAGTAAGTAGGCTCAATAAATCTAAAAACTGATGCATGAATAGATTGATGGTTACTTGTGTTTGTGTATGATTTCAAAAATACATCAATGTATCGCTGTCATAACTCTATTTCTTCCATTTTTCATACATTCATAAACACAGACAATACTTAAAGTTGTAGCTACCAAGACTGAATTAAACAGTATTACACACACAATAGTAAATATATGACTCCAGTTCACACAATTTTGAAACTAGGACGTTAATATGAGGATTTCAATAACAAGATACAAAAAAAAAAAAAAAAAAATCTATTTATTCATAGTCATTTTTTGACTTGGGACTGTGGTTCCAAAATAAGAAATGCTGTGACAGGGTAGGAATGTTATGGTACTCTTACAGTCTTATCCCCTGAAATGTGATGGCTACATGCAGAAAGGCTGAGTACCAGCTGTGTAAAGAAACAAGAAAAAGAGTTTGTTTTGCTCTTGTATAAACAATAAATAAAACGAGGAAATAATTACAGGCAGCAAGGTAGGTGAAGTGCATTGCTGGCTCCTGAGGCGTTGGGATGCACCTGGCCACCATTTTGTGCCCAGGCCTTGCTGAGGGGTGGGCTTACTGCTGCCTGAGCAGTATTTGATAGCCTGCTACAGACAAAAGGGGATTTTGAACTTGAAATGTCAAAAACAGAACATAAGAACAAAAAACAGATTTTGTAATTGGGTGCATGTTACTCAAAGGTAATCTTTTAATTACATGTGTGGCCTCTCTTTCTCCAACAAGCCCTGGTCACACATGGCTTCACTCTCATGACTCCTGTGAAAGACAGGGAAGTAACATATTTTGTCATTCAGATAAGCAAACCTGAAGTACAGCAAGATTGTGATAAACTTTCAAAGAATCATATAATGTTCCCACAACAGTCATTTTAATGTGTGCATCTCATAGCTATTTTTGGCAAGCACAGCTTGGGGTGTTTTTTTGTGGTCATTTTAGACAATTATTTTAAAATAGTCTTATTAAGTCCAGAAAGCAACAGGCACTGTATAACAAAGAAACTGGTATTTCCCTTCAAGCCTTGTGATATTTTTCGTGCTATATTTTTGCTGATATCAGACAAATGCTCTGAAAATGCACGTCCATTTTCCTTTCAAAAATATTAAAAGCTAGCTCTAAAAAAGAAATATTTTTTTTCTGTGAGTTTAAATGTTTTGAATTTATTTTCATTTTTAACAATATCAAAATATTTTACATTAATATATGGAATTGCTTACTACATCTGAGTCTATTTTTTGATTTCTCATAACTGGCACAGCAGTTCACCTAATCATATTTAATTTTGCTGTCATCTTATTACCTTCATATTCAAATGTAAGTTTAAAAATAATGTTACAGAGGACAAATCTGGAACTGGTAAAAATGCATTTCTTAATGTATGATCAATGCACATCACACAAGGAGAAGAATATCTATTAACATCTATTAATATCTATTAATATCTATTAACAACTGACCTGGCATCTCAAGCTAACTTTGTTACTGAAATTCAGTACTACCAGTTGCTGACAAAGGTGTAACAAAATCTAAAAACAACATTGATGCACTAACAAGAACAAGTTGTATTTGGTGCATATATTTTCATAATAAAAATAAATGATCAGAGCAAGGTATGATCATATATAACAAACTACATGAAAACCTAAACTCCTGGAGAGCATCAATTTTTCTCCATTCTGATTCCAAAGCTAGCTTTCTTCCGATAAAAGGATCACTAGAGCTAGCTATCAGTAACAACACACTTGCCTACAATTATCCAGGACGTTATCTCTAACCCTGAACCAGGGACCTAAAACACTAAGAAATGGATTTATTGTTTCGTATAGAATGCGTCTGACATCTGAAGAGAATTCAATGCTGTAAGTCCACTTCTATTTTCTGCATATACCACCATCTAAAACTGAGTCACCACAGCTTGTTGCATAATGGATCCCTGTTTGGCTTCCTTGGTCTTCTCTGGATACTCTTTAGTTTACCTGTTCACCTCCACAAAATACAGGGGCAGGAGTTTCCTGCCCTTCAGTGGGTCTCAAATCACTGTTCACCTACAGAGCAGTTGCTTCAAATGCCCTGTAACACATAACACTCATGCTCTGCCACTTGATTTTACAACAGCTCCCTAGGTGAAAGGAGAGTCTGCCTTGGGACAACTGAGATTCACAGATCTTATGCATTCATTCTCACTGCATTTCATAAAAATAATTTATGCTATTTTTAGCCCTTAAAGTGTAACAGAAATGAGCTATACTGTCTTCAGTTACCTACTGATCTACGGACCTTATTTTTAAGTTTATTGCATATACCACTGTGCATAAGCTGTAGCCACTTAATTTCAAAACCAAAGCAACAGAAAAACTTGTTCTTCATCCGCTAATAGAGACAACCCTTAAGACACGCTAATAGAGGTAACACCGTTCCCCTACACTACAGCTGAGTAATTTTTGAATTTTCTCTTTAAATGTCAGTGTGGTGATGACTAACATGAGTTTATGGGAGTAGATTTTGTCCCACCCAGGCTTCCAGCTGTCTTTGAATGGCCAGCCAAAGTCTCATTTTGTACAGTTTGTACTCCATCGTACATTTTTGTACAAGTAGTACACACCTTCCCTTTAACATCTGAAAAATAATGCAGTCTTGCGTTGCCCAGATATGACCATCATCATAAAAGAATCAGACATAAGTAAGTTAAATCTCCTCCTTAGTATTACTGCCTTTGAAACGTTGCATTCTAAGTCTGACATATTTTAATGTACTGAGATTTAAACGTTAAAAAAAAAAAAAAAAAAAAAAAAAAGACTAAAGCTAATATGAAGGAAATGCTCACTTATTTTGTTTCAACTGAAAGCAGCTGTATTAGAATGGCTTCTCCTTCAGGTACTTGAACACAGAGGTTTCTTTCATGATACAAAACCAGTACTGGACAAACAAATGATAAATCAGTTCAACATTGATTCCAGAATAGATGCCACCATTTCATTATGGGGTTTGCTGAAAAGCAAAAAAAAACACCGTTTCAAACTAAAAAGATTTCTTATTAAACTAAGGCCAACAAGATCCGAGAAAGTTTGGCATAATTTTTTGAATTTGTTGATTTTAGCTGCAAAATCAAATAAACATTTTCATACACATGGAACCTGAGAACCTCCACTACAGGTAGTACAGGGATCTTGATTCTTCTTTCCTTCCTTAGGCTACTGCCATTTCTCTCCAATGTAAATTCACTTAAGTCCTGGAATGTATTTCACATATCGGTACTTAAAAGTAAACTGATCAAAATAATTCAAGAGTGTAAATATTTAAACGTTTTTTCCTGATGAGATTAAAACATAGCATATTCTCTGTCAACTACGGTCTAGATAAAAATCTATTTCTTTTATAGCTGCAAATGAGGATTTCAAAGGCTTGTAGGAAATAAAGCAATATAGATGTTTATATTAACAGCACTCTCCCTAGATCAATATCACTTAGCAGAGATTAGCTCAGAATGCTGTTTGGTGGCTTTTTTATGTATCTGTTGAAGTACTGTGATTTTAAAGCATTATACAAATATAAACAGTAAGATGATTGCAGCTAAAACTCAACAAAATTCTTGTTCCTTCTGAGATGTGTGAGGAACACATTATTTTTATTCAGGATGGCCAAAAAAAAGTGGTATTAAAAGAGCGGATGAGGAAGTGCAACATCTTACACTTAAAAAAGAATCACTACATTAGAAAAATCTGAACATAAATTACCTTTTACATCATTTAAGCATACCTTATGTAGTCTCCCTTCATCACTAGATAACCTATTGCTTGGCTAGAAGAAAAAAATCTTGGTAGAGCAGGGGTAGTGACTGAGCCAGTCTTTCTCAGAACTCCACGAATATATCTATCCACACATGGGGTAACCAGCTCTTGAGGCAGTAAATAAAATTCATCCCTTCACTGGGTATGAAATACAGAGTACTAAGGAACTCAGCCCCTGAGCAGTAGCTGCACAGTGTGGAAAGCAGGGCCTGTCCAGAGCTCAGGGTGTGGAGATGACCCCAGGAGGCTGAGGCTTCTGCCTGATGCACAGCACAGGGGAGAAGCAGCTGGTAATTGGAAGATCTTGTGATGTGTCTGCTTGATGCATGGTGGCTTTCCGTATGATTTCCAGTATCTGAAGGCCTGGCTGGGAGCCAAGATGCTTCCCAGTGCATACAGAATCACCTGAGGAAATTGTTGCAGTTCTGGTTGTCCTGCTCAGACCAGCATCAGTTCTGTTGCTGCTTGCCCATCAGAATCACCCAGAAGAGGGATTTCCAAAATGCTTTAAGCAGTACAATATTAGACAAATAAGCACTGGATCTACATTACACAGGCCACCAAAAGATCAGGAGTTGGTAAAATAAAGATTGGCAGCTTCTGCCACTGTCACTACTGATGCTGGTACCTAACAAGAACGCTTGGTAACACACTGCTATTGAGTTAATAAACACAGGAGATGGCATTTGCAAAATGAGCACAGCTCAGTGACTTACAGCACCTTCATGCCCCACCAGCAAGATTCCTGTGCCTGAAATCCTGCGTTTCTCCTGATCCTTCTGTCACCCCTACACATCACTGCAGTAGTAACAGACACAGGATACAGTAAGCACCCAGGGATTGCTTTCTTGTGTTCTCTTTTCTAGCATTATATATCCAAATAATCAGGGAGGTTTCTCATTAGGACAAGACTCAGTCACAGAGAACAATGCTGACCATGGGAGCCTGTAAACCACCTAGGTATGGGGTGAGCCCTTCAGTGGACTTCTATCCAAACCCTCCTGGGAGGCAGGCCCCATCCACAGGGAAGATGGCCAAAAGGCTGCTCGAATCTTGGATGCTCTGCCCTTGGCAGTGTTGGTGGTGTGTTCCAGGAAGGGAATGTCTCCACAGCTCTCCGATGTCCCTTTAGGTCCCTTTAAGTATTGGATCTAGCAGCATATTAAAATTGGTCACTACCATCTCTCTTCTTTGATCTTCTTATGAGACCCTATTTATCTTTCTGTATTCAGACAGAATATAATCAGAAAGTAAACTATGATACACATCAGAGTCATAAACAGTAAGTACAGCCATCACTCCTGTTTAAATAAATAATTTTGGGAGGCAAAAGGCGTACATAAAAACAGGGCTAGCAGCATGTCTGTGTTACCAGAACACCTAAAGAATGTTACAGAATAAGTCTGTTGGAAGGTTGACTGGAGCTATTTGCAAAACTCACTGTTCTATGTACTGATTTTACAACATATACCGTACTGCAAGCACAGGCAGCTAATCAAGCCTTTCCAAAGGCAGCATCTTTCCTTCAGAGATTTTCATATCAAGTCTATATAAACTATATATCGTCCTTTACATGGCCATGATTTTCTGAATGATATGTTTCCAACTGATTTATGTTCTAAGCAGTGTATAAAAACTTGACAGGAAGCTCTAAACCGATGAGGATTCCTACCTTGCGCTTACAGTGCTTTTAAAAGAAAAAACAACCCTAAAAAGTTCACTATGTGTTGGAGTTCCTAAAACAGAGTCCAAATTTTAAGAGATTGCAAGGACCGAAAAATGCCTTTGCTTTGGTAATAGAGCATTTGGTATAAAGCAAACAAGATTATTAGGCAGCCTGTACTGAAATAAAAGAACTTAACAGGCTGCGCTCTGTGGCCAAAACTGTATCTGAAAGCAGCATGTTCCATTGTTAACGATCAAGTAATAGGCATAACTAGGACATCTATTCTGAGAACAGATAAACACAAGTCAGTCTAGCCATCAGTGCTAAAAGAGGCAATTTTTACATTCAAATGTGTATTAAGATACATAAATATTAACATCATAAAATACTTGAATTAGGGAACTAATTTATTCTTGAGGAAATTACTTCCTGAATATTTTCCACAACATTTTTTTTTCCACACTAGTGGCACCTGCAGCCAAAGACAAATAGTAGTAAAGGTAAGTACATTGCAATAACTTAGATGCACCAACTTACCTTCTCCAACTAATTAAAGGGTTTTTCCTCTGTGCCTAAAGCTATCTAATCATGCAAGAAGTATTCCTCTATCATTAGAGATGACTCTCTGGAATTAATTTTTGACGCGATGCAGACAGAATTTAGTAGCTGAAGTTTTAATTATGCAAGTTAGATGCAAATCTTCCTAAGTTTTATGCATAAACATAAAAAAAATTGCTATGAAAGGAAGAGGCTAACACAATTATAGTTACAGACCTAAAATCAAGTACTTAGACACAAACACCCAAGGATCTCTGAAAGTCCAGATAATACATGAGGCATATCTATAAATCTCTGCAAATTATTAATATAAATTTATTAATAAAGTTATAGATCTAAATGGCAATTTTATTTATTGCCTCACAACAGATCTGTTCAGCAAGCTACGTGGATAATGAACCCTAAGTATGGCTACAGAAGTAAAGGCTCACCCTACTGCTCCCAACAAACCTAAGTGCTACCCACTGTAAAAAGTTTCTGGCTCATGCAAGCACTTGCACTGTTGCCACTACTAAGTGGGACTAAGTTAAACTAGTTGCAACAAGGGTGGTAATTCATAGATGGACAAGCCAAAAAGACAAAGTGTGGGGAGGATCATGGGAAGAGATTACACTAGCCAAAAATGATCTGAACTCAGTTTTTCTGGGTACATAGCCACATAACCTGTAACATGTCAAGTAAATGAATAATGGAAGAATTGCAGATGTAAAGATGACAGGATTTTTTTTTTTAAGGCTACATGAGACTTCTGGTACAATTTTTAGTTACTCCTTTTACCTTATTTGTTCTGAGCTACTGAAATAACATATTTCCTCCCAGTTCTGGCCTCAGGCTTAGCCTAGCAAGATTTTGAAAGCCTTCTGTGAGTCCCAAGTAAGCTTCAAACCTGCCTCTGTTGTAAATTGAGGAGAGCACTAGCACGAACATGGACAGGGATAAAATCAAAGACTAGCATTTTATCATCCTGTAGAGTAAGACAGACACACACAAAAAATCTAACACCATGGAGGAGCTGCTGGAGACGCACATTCCAAGAAATGCAGCTTGCTGTATTTCTTTGCTAAGCTATTGAAGAATCATGCTATGTGCTGGAAAACAAAACCCTAAATCACTGAGGAAAACATTTCCTTTGTGTTGCACGCCATTTGCACTCGCTGTATTATACATTAGCCATCAGTCAAACAAGTTAGCTGATAAAACTATTTTAAGTCATCATTCCACATCCTCAGTTACCAAATTCCTTCTATGTAATGTCCTTCTGTGAAATCTAGAGGATGTTCAGTAACACATCCTCTGGTTAATGCAATTATGCTCTTCTCCTTAAACTCTGCTTTCCTTTGCAAAGTAATCAAACCATTCACACGGCCATACTGTCTCGTAAATAAAGATCTATGAAAGCAAGAAATACCATTTTGCAGTGTACTTCACTGTTTTGTTGTCTGTAGAATTATTCTGAAGCTAACAGAAGAGTGTTATTCCAACAAGTGCTGCAGGCTTCTTAAACAGGACTGAGATTTCTCTCTCTTTTGTTATTTATAAATGGACTTCAACTGAGCAATTTTGTTTTCACAAAAGACAAGCATAATCCAAATGATTAAACACCTAAAAGTCAATACATACCTAACATTGCTTACCAAAGAGACTTTGTAAGCAAATAGACTTTCTAACAGTCACGGCTGATATGGGTATCATTTAGACAGTTTTATCCTTATTTTTTCTTGTATTAGAAGAAGAAAGAAGCAATTGAAAGGATCAATATATATATATATGTCTATTGAGATCTAATTTCCTTTTTATTCTTCATAATAAATAGGATGTATTATTTTACTAAACTGAATTACATAAAAATGTTTTAAACCAATGTTGACTGATCTAAGTATGAAGATAGCAGCACATCCTCTATCACTTTCTTTACATGTTTTTCCAGAGACTGATTTCTGGAAATGTCAGCTATTCCAGGAAATAAAACTTGCCTGTAGTCAATGCTTAGGTAGCAGAGCACATTCCACTCTAAAACTCATTGTTTTCTTCTTTGTTGTTTTGAAGATCTAAACGAGCCTGTCATTTCCTCCATCCCTTTGAGAATCAAAAGGGCCCAGTCTATAGGAGATGAAATGCAAGTTTTAGCTGGAATCCGCCACCCAGCTGTGAAGAGCCACCTTCTCCTGTCTGTTCAGTGTGCCACTGGGGCACTTCTTCATTCTAAATAAACCCAAAGAGATCGCTCTCCTCTGATCTTACACCACTGCCCCCAGCAGCACTGCACAGCGCTGCTTGCAACATGAAGGACCTTCCAGCACAAGCAGAGAAAGCCAAGATCTCCCATTACCCCGTCCACATTCCCAGACCTGGGCAATGGCCTCAGAGGGCTTCCCGCATGAGAAGCACAAAAGTGTGTTCTGTCTTGATGCTCTTCAAGAAAAGAGACCAAGTGAGTCTCTCAGGCTGAATTTGTTTCCCATTTCTCTTCAGAAATGACAGCAATCAGCGGGCTGTTCCCAGCCGTTTCTGTGCCTCCTGTCTCACAGCCGTTCTCTCTGCAGCAGCAGCGTTCCCGTGCCACCAGCTGAATAACCTCCCGATGAAACACAGACGGGAGAGTTCAAGGCTTAAGCTCTGACAGTGACTGTAACGCTCCTTTTTACCCGGTGCCTCGACTAAACAAATACACAGTGCTGTGTACACAGCAAGCCTTTTAGTTAACCTGCATTGTCTCAGCAAACAGCAGAGTGCTGGCTGGAGGAGCGCACTGCATTTTCCACTGCTGAAAACCACTTGCTACATGAGGTCAGGAGGAGAGGACATGAGAGAAAATACCTTATCTGTTGTGCCCATCAGAGCTCCTGTGGACCTCTGTCAGCAGCTGGTGCTAGCAGGGCACTGAAAACAGAGCATTTATGTAAATGCTAAGTTACTGAACAGTAGGAAAAAAAAATTGAAAGTATAGTGATTTGGGAACTTTGATGGAAATTGTAGAGGTCAGAGCAGCCTGTGCTTTAATTGTCATCAGCTGCATGGTGAAATATATAAAAGCTTTTACCAGCAAAGGGGATGGCAGCAATGAAAGTAGATGCTCCAAAGGCACTGTTGTAACTTTGAATTTTGTTCAAATAAACTCTTTATCTGACAGGCAAAAAAGGGAGGCCAATACAGACTTTAGTATTAAGAAATGTTTAGAATAAATTAGTTTAAGCTACTCATGTAGGAAACCGATTTTTGAAACTGCATCCATAAAGCTTACAAAATACAGAGGCTGTCTGGTTCATGTTTCTGTTCATACTCCACCTAAATTCTGAGCAATTTTAGACGTGAAACCTTTCCCATGTGTTCACAGGACTGTTCTCTTGACAGATCACCAGATCACAAAATCTTCCAGACTGCCTTAAAACAAGAAGTGGACAGGTCAAGCAAGAAATAGGGGGGGGTCTAATGCAGCAACAGAACTCAGGGGTACAAAAGTGGTCCTATAACAAGCATCAGGAACTTAATAAACTCTGGGATTATATTTCACTAAAAGGTGTTCCCTACAGCTTACTGGTGAAAAACAGAGAGCAGTTATTATATATACCCATTCAGTATATCCCCTTTCATGCTAAGGATAACCCTGGTTTCACAGCCCAACCTAAATTTGGGGACAATTGCAGCAGGAAAAGTGAAGTTCTCACAAAATCTGTCCCATGGATCTCATCCTCCCACACTGCCTGACCACTCTCCTGCATTGAGACCTGGATGAGGATTTCCTAATTCTTAACACCACCAGAACATCACTTCAGCAACGTCCAACATCAGTAGATGCCACCACACACACAATGTCTTCCTCAGATACCTTTAAGGGCACCTGAACATTCACATCAGCAATATTGCCTTGGCTGAAGTAGTTCACATTTAATTCTGTCTCTTAGGCTGGATATATCACTGTATGAAAGTCGGAATCCACATACTTTCTCAAAGAAGAGGCGGCTTACATCACCCTTCAGTAAAGTGCTCCTTTGCTGAAGGCTTTACTGAAGTGACCCTTCAGGACAGAGGAAAACTGATGTTCAAAATGCTGGTCAAGAGAAGATCAAGGCCAATCATTTGCTGAAGAGTAACACAAATGAACAAAAAAAATTGACGGACACCAATGGGAACATTTTTCATTAAAATGCTATCTAGATTGCGATGTGTGCATTTGTTAAAATAACTTGGAACATGAATTAATGCAGTATGAGAATTATTTAGTGAAACTCTTCTAGCAGAAGTTTTTGTAGTAGTAACTTGATTGATAATCAGCAATTAAATCATTGCATGAAAAGTTCCTACATTAGATAACCATATGAGATACAAAAACTTGTATTATAGATAATGTCATGGACTAGGTTTTAGTTTAATCCTGATTAAAATCCAACAGGTACAAATAAAAATAAATGTATTTTATCGGATTACTCCTCTGTACCTGTTTAGATTAAGGAATAATTGGCCAGGCAGGAGTTTTGTAAAATAGGATCTGTGTTTTATAAAAGTTTCATGTTCCAGCATATTTATTAAACAGTATTCCTTCTCAGTGTCAGGATCATACTTTTAATACCAACCCACTACTCAGAACTGAAAGGAAATAAAGACAAATACCACCTATAAAGCCTGAGAAATAAAAACTGCTTGAGCAACCATGTTTCAGCATTAAAGTCAGACACCGAGGGTTTGGAATTTTAGCATAAAAACCCTTGAATAGGACTGCCAATTTTTAATTTCATCATCATAATGTGCTACAGAATTTAAACAAAAAAAATCTTCATTGGGATTATTGTCATCACAGCTGCTAAATCTAGCATACTTTTATCATGTAATTCCAAAACAGTAAGTAAAATGGAATTAAGCAATGAAACTGAACTAAGATTACTAATCCACTTATTCTGCACTTTTACAAAGTACAAAAAGACATCTACGAGTTTTCTAGGTGCATTTAGCAATGACTATTAAAGCAGTCAAGTTGATTCTTAGTGAAGTACATGACATTACAATAGCACAAATAAGGATAAAATATCAACCCCTGAGAAATATTGCCACAGCATGGCCACCTGTGCAACCTTTTTTTGTCTCATTTGGGTATGTTTCCTGTGATATCATGTGTGGCTTCATAGTTCTGTTTCCATGGGACCTCTTCCTCAACAATTTTATGGGCTGTACAAGGCTAGGTTACTAATGAAGCTAATCTGTTTTCTTTAGAGTGTGATTATAGATTTTGTTCACTGCACAACACCGAGAAACTGCTGCATAGAAGTGCACACTCCCTTGAGTGCAGCTGAGATGCTCACTACCAGTACAGCAGTAGGGTGTCACAGCACCCAAGTCTTTCCGCAAACTGAACTTCCCAAGACACAGGGAGCAGCTTTCCCCACTAGACAGACTGAGTCAGAGCACAGATGAACAGTAGGAAAGGTATAGAAAGAGCAATAAGGATTCTACTGGTTTCAACATTCAATTTGAAGTGTTTCATTTTTCAAAGTAGTAGCTGTAGCATGCTAAGTTTACGTGCACTTCTGAGTGTTTTTACAACTCGGGAACCATGGAACAGAAAATAACTGCATAGTCTAGGTTAGGCAAGCCGCCCACCCTCTGTAGACTGACTTTGCAGTACCGGAGGAGGGAGAGAACCCATTTTATCAGCGTGGTGCTCAGGAGTGATGACAGACGTGGTCTTCTAGTTCTGTTTCATGCACGCCGTGTTTTGTAATTTCTAGCTAAATTGGACAACAATCCTACACAACAGCATGATCTGAATTTGGTTTCAGTGCATTGAAGCCCCTCATACTGAGTGAAATGGATATCATCTTTAAAATAGTATCCTATATGTAAGAGCAACCTGCTAAAACTTTTGAGGGCTATTCTCTTCCACCTCCAAAAAATATTTCAGGACATATTTGGGGGCACTACACGTAACACTGGCATTGGAGAAGGGTTAGGTATATCTCAAAACCTCTCATTTTCAGTTTGGTTGCACCAAATGCCTGTAAAAATGCTCAGAATAGCCAAACGGTGCGTTAGTAAGATGAGCTGTGTCATGCATCTGATATTTTGTTAATCATTTGAGTCATTTGTTTCATGAAAATTCACTTAATTTCATAAAAATATTTATCCTCTTTGCAATATATATGTACACAACTCCCCCCCCCCCCTCCCCCCCCCAATTACTCATATCACAAACACACATCAAAACAGAGCACCAGTTCGGAGCACTGCACTCAACTGCACCAAAATAAAGAGGGCCTAATGGCAAGCTTAATTCCCTCCCAGGGTTATGCACGAGGAGTGCTTTGGTTCATCCGGATGTTGGAGCCGTGTCTGTGAACAGCAGTAGCAATCCTCCTGGCATGGCCAAGGACAGGCTGCTGGAGTGAGCTTGCAAGCAAGCTGCTTGCTCTCTGCACTGCCAGCAGCGACAGGCAGGTCTCCACGGAGGGAAGAATGCGGTCTGAAGAAGCATCCAAAGTGTCAGATGTAAATATTCTTGAAGTAAATTTGAATGCTTATTATGCCAGAGGAAAGCTGAAAACTTTGTGACATCAGGAGTTTATGAAAGTGTCACATTTCAAATCTGTGATAAAAAATAGAGAGATTATTATAGTGTGCTGAAAACTAACTTTGGCTGTTATTTCGTGATTCTGAGTTTCACAAACAGATGACTAGCTAGCCTAGAAATGTCTCGTTAGCTCTACAGAGTGCTGTTTTCAACTAATGACAAGCCGTGTAGAAAGACAAACATTGTGAGAATGAAAAAAGTTAACTTTCTGAGTAAAGTCAGCTGAGGATCAATCTAGCATACTCTGCAGTAACTTCAAGCATCAAGTCAGAAAGTAGTACTTGTATCACAGACTGAGTGCTCTCACCAAGAATTCCTTAAATTCATTATTTAACAGTGGAGAGCAAGGGATCAGTCCAGGGGAGAAGAGGAAAACACTTCTGAACGACCATGTGTGCCTACTGCCTAGGATGAGCAGCAACTTTTGGTTAAGCAAAAGTAGTTCACAGAAAAATTAGCCTACATTTGCAGTGAATGAAAAAAAAACCCTCTGTATTACCCAAATATCTTGATTGATAAAGAAAAGCCTGTGCAGAACAGCTTCAGCTGTTCCTATGTCTTCTACAACACACCTAAATAAACCATGTCTCCCTTTTGTTCATGAAAAACAAAATTGAAACTCAAGTGTACTTGCCTTGTCCAGCTATGTTTCCCCGTTATTTAAACCTGTTTTTTAAACACCAAAACCAAGACAGATGGATTAAAAGTGAGGACTTCCTCCTAGAAATAAATGTTTCTAATCTATCATAGGAGGAGCCCCACCTGGCAATGACCTGCAAAACAACAGCCTGTTCAAGTTTTCTTGTATTTATATATATAAAGGATATTAGAAATTTGTATTCACATTCAGTCCTTCTATTTGATACAGACCTGCAATCTTAAAGAGGCGATCTGCTTTTATCTTCATTATTTCTGCACAATTACATTGTTATTCCTGGCATATACGTTAGACATTCATGGTCAAACTGTCAAACTTTATATTCTCAGAACAGAGTTATAAAATGTCAGACAAAAGAGGATAAATCTGTCTCTGCTCCCCCCCACAACACCTTCACTCAAGGATAAACCTGAAGAAATTTCTCAGGTGTACCTAAACAGATGGATAAACGCAAAACACTTCATTATCCAGGAAATACAAGGTGCTAGCCCCAAAAGCTCTTCTCCACTGGAGAGTACAATTCAGATGAGATAACTAAAAAGGCAGAGCAGGTTTATTGCTGGAAATTGGAAGAAAGCACTCACATTTATACTGGAGTTGCATCAGCCCCAGTGAGCTCCATACAGCTCATCAGCCCTGAGGGTTGCATCCCAATGGCAGTGTGCTTGAGGAAGAATTTAGAAGGAAGAAAAAAAAAGACAGCACATCTGCTAGAGAGAATATGCAGATATTTACTGCCTCTGAGAAAAGTACATCAAAAGCAGGAGATCACAAAGAGCTAGTGATTCATTTTGTAAGATGTGCAAGCCTAAAATCCCTTTGGTGATATTTTGACTCTCCACTACTATCAGAGCAACTGCATTACATTGCATGATGACCTCAGAGAGACTCGTATGTCTCACCCCATTGTGATCCATCCAAGTAAAACACCTGCAGAATCCGGCCTAATGATCTCAGCATTGTGAAGACAAGATAATGAATCTAACATCTCGTTAGAGACACTAATCAGGAGTGAAGCAGGAAAACAAAATCCAACCCATGTCTAGACCACACCTTGGTGCAGGGGAAGCTTAGTCAGGATCCTAGTGCTAGAAAATACTGCCTTATCCCCATAATAATTTGCATCCCGGCAGCAACTTTACAAAAACAAATACATAAAAAATGCTAAAGATGCAGAATAGTCTTACCTTTTCCTCCTTTTTGGGGGTCGAGGCAAGGGAGTATGGGTGTCTTCTTGCTTTACTGGAAAATTTATTCTAAGGAGCTCCTTCAGGACACAGTTCAAGGAAAAAAACAAGTATTGACTCAGCTTCTGACTTAGAGTTATTGCAACCAATTTTAAGAGGCAGCACAGGGGGAGGTAGCATTTGTTTCCAGCCTTCTCAGGAAGCCTTGTAAGCACAGGATCAACTAATTAACATTAACATCCATTCCCATGCCAAAACAGCAATAGCTTCCATTCATACATGCACTGACAGAATTTCAGCATCAGAAAATACCATTAGTATACAGTAAAAATTGCTGTATACAGAACTTTAATGCCTCCTTTAAATATTC
The DNA here is from genome assembly GCF_964211825.1 of Aythya ferina. NCBI lineage: Eukaryota > Metazoa > Chordata > Aves > Anseriformes > Anatidae > Aythya > Aythya ferina. Next base: position 6,915,134 of record NC_140302.1, on the reverse strand, counting down.
AATAGAGCAAAAGGAGGCAACCAAGTTTACTCAAGGTAGCTGTAGCTCTAACGCCCTTGTGCCAATTTCAAAGAACAGGAATGTTATATCTCCAGACCATTTCAGAGCAGGGGGAAAATTGAGTAAAGTAGTGCATTCAAATCCAAAACATACTAAGTTTGGGGTGTTTTGTTTTATATTGGGGGTGGAGGTGGGGCAGCTAGTTTTATCTTTGGTTCTAAATAATGAATTTAACTTTATTTAGGGAAAAATGCTCTTACAAGATCAAGCAGTTTGACAATACAGTAACAAGACTGCAGGTTAAGGAGCACCACCAACTACTGCACGCTGTTATAAAGCCTAGGAAACAATTGTTAATCAGTGCTTCTCTTTAAGAGTTTTCAGAGTCTGTAATATCACACTGAAAATGTTTACTAAGAAGACATAAATTATCTGGCAAGAGCGATTTGCTGCCAGCCCAAATGCCAGGATGCTGTTTTGGGGAAACTTGCTGGCACGCCTTACAGCGTTTACTGCCTCACAGACCTTCATTTCTGCCTAGTTCCTTGGCAGAGGTTCTTGAGTAACATTTTATTTACTTTTTGTTAATAAACAGTTACTGCTTTCAGAACAATTATACGACTCTAGGCGGCATAATATTGTAACAACTATTTTCTACAGTTGTCTGAAAATGCATGGGGATTTGTGGGCCACTTGTAAAGGGTATGTCAAAAATGACTACTGAAAGCACATACACAGCAGTCAACACGTGTGATCAGAAAATACAGATTTGCACTTCACTAAAAAATATTTCCATGTCCACAGGCACTGATCTACTTTATCCATTTTGTTGTATTCCAGGAATTAAGTACTGTATTGTTGATGCCAGCTCTTTAATATTTATACTGCCATTGTTAAGTTAGTGAATACTAAGCCTAAGATTTAGCACTTCTGTTCTGAACTCTGAACTGAAAAAGAAGTCTATCACATATCCTACATGGATATTAAACCCTGCTCAGGTTTAATTCTAAAAATCAAACTGAAGAGTCAAAGCAGGCATCTCTGGGGTGACTACACTGAAACAGACCTAGAGTTAAAATGAGCCTATTGCATGCAAGAGGAGCTGTAGTGAACCACACACAAGGTGCCTCTTGCTGAGGGTCATACCTTTAAACACAGCTAGTAAAGGGCCATTATGAAAAAAATTCAGGTCAGGGAATGTATAGAGTTATTTTCTTAATCCGTCTTCTAAGCATCTGAGAAACTTAATATAAAACCTCTAAGTTTATTCCAAGTAAAAGACTCTACACACTGTATTTTCTTGTGGCCTTTTAACCTATATACAACCGTATTTAATAACACTTGGAAAGTACAAATGGATCTTAAATTTAGAAGGATTTTTTTTTTTTTTTGTCTATTCCTTCATCATCCTTGATGCATTTCTCTATGGCCAGAACTGCAGAAACAAGCAGTTTCTGCATTCCCCCAGAACAGCACTGGAATTTAAAACTAAACCGCACTGGTGAGCCTGTGTCATTTTAAGAAATATACTGTTATTCTTTATGGAATGGTGTAATTTCTCTTAAAAATCAAAACAACAACAACAACAAAACAGTTAAAAGTGTTCAACTGCTAAAAAAACCAATTTCCAGCCTTCATACGGCACAGCTTGGTCAGGGCAGGAGGCAGATGCAGAAGACTGGAATGCACTTTTCTGCCAGATGTTTCTGGGTCTTTCCTGATCTCAGCAACCTTCTGGGACAGATTTACAGCTCCCTGCTTTGGCAACGTGTAGATCAACTTGGGAGCCTAATGGAGAATCAGTTTTATTGCCTGGATTTCTTGTTTCACAATAAGAAATGCTTATCTGTACAACGACAGTGCTTTCTGGTATTTTTTTATTTTTTTCTCCGACAGCAGTATGAGTCTTACAATAATTTTAACAACACAATTTAAAACTAATAATGTGTATTTCATACATATATGTACAACTTCTAAGGCAAAGACCTGAAACCTAACTGAATCGACCAGTCATGAAAAGCAGGGTAAAAACTAAATGAAAGTTGTAAAGCACGAATCCTGTGTTCTGGAATTAGAATACAGGAGTTGACTCCATGAGATCTCACCTTGTGAATATGCTTCAAGTAGATCGTTGCTTGCATGTTTTCATGGTTGTCTGGTTTAGTCAAGAGGGTTATAAACCACACAGTCTTTATTTCCTAATATTTAGAAAGCTAATTCAATAACTTCTGCAAGTTCTCCCTTTTATTTCAGAACAAACAAAGTTTTCTTTAGGGCAGGCATAATGCTTTTTAGCAGAAGAGACAAAAATTGAATTTTACTGCCCTAAGGATATTAACAAAATAACATATTTTTTTCTTTTCTTAGTCCCAGAGCTGCAGCATGTAGTTATGACTGTGGACCTCCAGGCTCCAGCCTTCAAACAGGTCAGGATTAAAACATCTTGCACAGGTTTAGACTAGAGTTTTTCATGGCAAACATACCCTCCTTGGTCCTCTTTTGCAGCCTCTCCTATATTCTCAGTCCCACAGTGCTGCCCTGATTGAGGTTCAGCTGCTCCAATCAACAGTTAGCCTGGCATTTTTCAGTAAACCTCTATTTCTTCAACACAGCAGTGTTTTCTTCGGAAAAAGCACCCCTAAGAAGTCATGGAAAACTACCCCTATGTTATAAAAGCAAATTTGCTGCAATGCCTCCAGCACAAACTATACTCTTTCATCTTAGAAATCAAGAGAATGATATAAATTTAATGTAGAAGCACAACTCTGCCTTCCTAACATGAAGCAACAAAGAAATGACCACTTAAGCAGTTATGAAAAACGATACGATGAAGTATTTGCATAAGGCAGTGGAGCAGAAAGTCATAAAAGTCCACTGAAAATTTTTGAGCTGCAGGGAGAACCACAGTTAGACCCAGACTTGGTACAATACACTGTCATTCTGGGAGTCCAGAAAACATAGAGTATTTATAATTTTACAGAAAACAGTGTCAAAGAAAGCCTTTCTCCTCTTAGCACTAACTACAGTGCCCATTTCCCATTAAACTTTCCTATCTTTACATCCTGAGGTTGTTCAGGATGCCTGCAACATGCAAGTCACCTGACATTTACCAAGTGAAATGAAAGATACTTTATAGATAATTAACACATTCAAACTTCCTACTGTCTGGCATTCACATGGGATTAATTATGTACAATATCTAGAGTGTCCAAATTTAAATTCTGCACACTGTTTGATTTTCACACTTGAGAGCACTAATGAATCATACTTCTATCCTGTCTGGCTTCTAAGCCGGAGTTAAAAAATTATGCAAGAATTAAAATGACCCACAATACTAAACCCCCAACAGCAAAAAGTGGGGAAGAGATTTTTGTTACCTTGACATACTTAGCTCTAGGAAATAAAAGCAGCTCCAGCAATGCCATGAAGCTTGTTTTAAAGGTCAGAAATATGAAACTTTCCTCATTCAGTACACTGGGATGCTTTAAGGCAGCACTGTCCAATAAACATTTAAAGTAAAAAACAAAAAACAAAAAACAAAAAACAAAAAAAACAAAAACAAAAAAAAAAAAAAAAAAACAAAAAAAGGAACAAAACAACAACAAAAAAGTATTTTCATATTGCAAATCAATGACTTCACAGACCTTAGAATTTTACACCTATTGCACATTTATACATTCAAGTGTAACATTAAACATTTAAAGTTCTTTACCTTTTCCAGTTAAAACAACCTTCCAAACACTTCCAAGAAATCTATTACTTCTAGAAGTCTGTGAAAGTCTTCAGACTATCCTGAACTCCTCATTCTGAACATGCAAGAGATTCTCCCTAATTAGCACCTGCAACTACTAAGCACTATTAGGCATCAGTTTCAGGAAGGAGAAACACAGTAATATTATAATGCCCTGGCATTAGGTAGTCCTGCTACAAAATGTTAACCACCTACAGAGTAATGTTTAAGAAAAACAGACCTTCTCAACTAACAAGTCAATACTTGCCTCTTTTCCTACTTAAATTTTAAAGACCTTTCCTTAAAGGAAGAAATAGATTGGGTCTCTGTGCAAACTCTACTACACCTCAACATTTTTTAGAAGATTAATGTCAGAGAAATAAACAGTGGATAATCAAAAATATATCAAATAGCAATGCCACAAGTGAAAATCTTAAACAAGTTCACAAAAATAAGGACATATCTTTATTTTAATTCAAAAATAAGCTTAAAATTTTCTCATTGTATTTTTCATTTTCCTTCAACATATTTACTTCTATTGCTTTACAGCCTACCCTATCCAAAACTTTGAAGAGTAAGCCTACGAGATTTGCCTTCACTCCCACCAATTCAAGCTACCGAGATATATTCTCATTAGAAATCCAAGCTCATCTTAGCACTACCCCTCAGTACAGCCAATTAGCATTACAAATAACCTAGCATGTAAAGCTTCATGCATTTAAAAGCTATATACTTCATTTCGTTAGAGTATTTTATTAAACTAGGTTGCCTAGACCTTCTGATAACACATCACTACAAAAATCAGAATGACAGAATGTATTTGTCCTTGTATTTATAAATCCAAGCATGTGACATGAACCCATAACAAATGGTTGACCCTAGCAATATACACAAAGGATAGAGTTAGTCAGAAAATGATTTTATAAGAAAAGACAGAATGCCAGCTTTTATTTCCATGTCCTTATGGTCGAGCCTCTTTACTATCAAAAAAGCTATTTTCAGGATACTTCCTTCAAGTGCTCTATCCTCTCCACAAAATAATTTCCAGCAGAAGTAAACTTAACAGAAAATCAAGTTAGTTACGTACTTCTGCATCTCTGAAGCAGTAATTCCTGCAGCGTCCTTAGAATTGACACAGACAGTTCTCTCGTCAAGCACACTTCATATTCTCACATTAAAATAAATCAGTAAAAAGTAGGGTCCTTGTGGTACAGAAATAGAAGTCTTAACCTGCTACTTGCCCCACAAATTATTTTTCTCAATTAGCAAGTACATCTGAAAGCAACTGTATGTTTGTGCAAAGATAAGGGAAATGCGTGCAAGGAAGATTCAGAGACAAAAAAGATGAATGTGGTATATATAGAGACACTTTTATTTTAGAAACACTTAAAAAGTCCCCAGCTCCAGTCCGGGTGCATTCCTTCCTCCCTGTAAGGTATAAGGCAAGTAGAAAGAAGGAAAAACTAGGGAAGAAAAGCAACGTGCAGTAGACCTACAGTAAACTAATGAATAATTATTCCCATCTTGTTTGTATTGGTCCCTACAGTCATCTTTCAATTTACATCACCAAAAAAAAACAATACAGAAGGAACATTTGGAACACAGTAAGGAAAAATGTTATTCACAGAACTCTAATTTATAAATTTCATGGACAGTTAATCCGAGTTAGAAACTACTTTCAAAATGAAAGATTTTCTGTTTACAGTTGAGTGCAATGTCAGCATAAACATAAAAGAAAAGAGAAAAATAAATTGAAAGATCTCCACTTAAACCTTGTCAACATTTGCACAGGCCTGCCTATCTGCACACACTATTTTATATTAATAAATCTGTGTCAAGTGACAAAAAATTTTAACTACAAATCACACTAAAAATGCTTTTTCATCTTTAAAGCAAAATGTAACCCACAGATCTGGCATCAAGCTGCTGACCCAACAACATTCACACGCCAGGACAAAGGAATCAATTTAATCTTGAAGTAGTTCTTCCATTACAATTATCCTTCTGTTATAAAAACTGTGAAGCATAGCACCCTATACAAAGGGATTCTGGATTCCAGTAGAAAATGCAATGCACAGAAAAATATTTTGTTCCACTGCTGATGACACTTAACTCAAGTACAAATTGCTTACTTCTAGACCTTCATGGTTACTTGTGAAATGTTTAAAATAAATTAAAAGTATATATCCTAAATATTGCAGTCGTGGCTGCTTCAGGATTAGCTATGGAATTGCATACCATAATACTCCTCGCATGCAAGTAACCTTTATGTCTTCAAAGACCAAACATTCAGCATCACTCATGTGCTGGTATTCACCAGTTATATGTGAATGCTACACCAAACCGACAACCGATCAGTTATTTGGGGTAGATAAACCCTATGTATGGACAGCAACAGTAGTACTTTAATTGCTGTGCCATACACACAATATTTACCTTCAATGATAGGCAGTACAGAACTGTGGTGACTAACTTTAGATTACAGGAACTGGTAGCAGAGAGGTCATTTCAGATACCCAGAAAAGGGAATCATACAAATTAGTTTGTTTCTCAGTCATGCCAGAGCTTCAGGAAGCTTTTACGATATACTGTGGTTAAAAGCACTTTTTCAATGTTATATGTATAAACACTATCTCACTCCCACTAAAGTTTAAGCAAAAGTCATATTTTACTGTCATACACATTTCCCCTCCAAAAAGGTATGTGTAAAAAGCCCACGCATTTATCCAGTGTTCCGTAATGTAGTCTCATTAGAGAAACCTGGGAACTGGATCAGGCTCGTCAGTGCCCTGGCCAGATAGACTTGAAAATCTCCAAAAAGGGAGTTTCCACATCCCCTCTGGTGTTTTACCACCTTCGTGATGGAAAAAAAATATATAAATAAAATCCTTACATACAACTGGAATTTCTCAAATTCTAACTTGTGTCATTTCTCGAGTTAAAAGAGCGTGGACCATCTTGTCTATACCCACCACCCAAGACTTTGTTCAATGATGCGTGTAAAAAGCACTCACTTTCCCAACTTGCTTGAAGAAGTGAATATATTTCACTGATCATCATAAAAAATATATATATATTAAAAAAAAAAACTGGAATACCTGGTGGTATTCCAGTGGACCAGTGGAACTTTCTGAGTGCCATTCACATTCCAACACCATTCCATGTTTTCCATAGTCTCTCTTTTTTTTTTTTTTTGCTTTGAAGAGCAGTGCTCCTGTTTGACAGTGAAGAACTATGAATCATTTATCTAAAATGACTACATCAATGAAAGAGGAAAAATAAATAAAATGAAAGAGGGATTACAAAAATCAATCCACATTGAATAACTCATTTACTGAAATGTCATGAAGTTTGCATCTCACAACTTAATTCACCTGGGTAACAGAACCTAAATATGGCATCATACTTCTTTACAGGCTTTTGAGACACGGAGCCCCTGAATCTTAGATTGCAGCCACATTTCCTTTCATATATTCCTCATTTTATAAAGTTTAAAAACAACTGTGGATAAATAATATAAGTCACTGAAACAAAAGGCATAATATGAACACCATACTGATGTTCAATCTTTTCGCTGATCTATTTGAACCCTATATAGACAACTGTCATTATCAAAAAAAAAAGTAACATCTGCTCTTTACCAAAAGGGGAATGGCAAGGAACATTTTAGAGATTATCTAGAAAGTTAATAAGTCTAAAGTGATTAACTGTGAAAAGACCCAGGATCTTTGTGGAAATAGCTTTTAGATTTTGCTGCTTGAGTCCCGATCCACCTGCCTGCTTGTGGCAAATCAGATCACATCACAGAGAAAGCGGGACAGACTTTTAGATTAAATGCCAATATGTATTAGTGAGGATATAAAATAGATTGCATATAGAAGCGTAAAACTCACTACCTTCAAATATTCTGCCTAAAGCAATATGGGACCTCCTGGAAAGAATGCTTTCCAGATCAAATACACAAAAGCAATTTTCAGGACCAGTAGAGAAAGACAATTTGAAGGCTGAGCCTCCTCATAGCGAATGAACTATCCTTTTATTTTTAACAAGGCAATTCTGCTTCAGTATGTCTTTTTTTCCCACAGTCGCCACTGTAGGGCACAGACTACTGCTCAGATAGGTCCCTGACCACTTCAGGCATCAGAGTTCAAGTTCCAAAATCACAGAGCAACAATCTAACATGCCTACCATAAAACTTCTCCCATTAACATAGGAGATACTCCATTTTCAATGTCTTTAGCTTTCAGCTGAGCCAAGGATAACCTGTAAAAGTTCAGCGAAGTAACCTGAATTCGAGGTAACAAAGTCATACATTTAACTTTCTGAATTGTTGAATGCCAATACTAATTGCCATTCCAGCCATCTCCCCTGCGTTCAATAGGGATAGACTTTGTGAACTAAGACTTTCTCCTTGTTCTGTTTAAACTGTTCTCCTCATTTTCCTGTGGTGTTGAAATTGAACATTTTATTTCCCCTTAATCATAGAAAAACACAGTATTTCCAAATATATTATTTGTAGATGCAAACAACACACTCTAATTAAAAGCATTCCAGAAGATGATAAGAACAACAGCAATCCAAATATACATACTTCAGAAAAGAGGTAGAGTAGCAACTTACACAAAAAAATCCAAGACAAAGTAGTATTTGTAACAATGCAATCTGACAGCACAAGAAAAGTGAAGTTTCTTCTCCTAATTTACTCAAGGCCTTCAGAAAATTCACTTATATTCTTCACACTCAGTTATATCTAGGTCAATATCTAGTAAAACCAGTAAGGAACTGAGAAGCAAATGAAACTACAGACCTGCTGTAAAAAAAAAAAAAAAAAAAAGAAAGTAAAAACAAGAAACAGGGAGGGGGAAAAAAAGTTTGTGTTCTTGTTTTGTTTTTATTTCATCTCAGCTTTACAAGGCAGTGAGAATAAGAACCACACAGAAGAAACTCTTAGGGCTCTGGAGAGCAGACCCTTCCCTGAAGATTATTATTTTTGAAGAAAGTAAGAAGTGACAAAAGTAACCACAATGTGTGGCATGGTGGCACTTCACAGGTGGTTGAGGCGGAGCAATGCAAAACAAAAACAAAAACAAACAAACAAACGTAAAACTTTGGTGCGGCAAAAGAGAGGAATGATTCTGTACTTGTGCTGAGACAGAGGGAACAGGGAAGGGAGGATGCTGGCTCATCCCACCCAGCTGGGTAACGTCAGGAGAGTGGATGCTGTGAACACTGCAAGCAGACCAGCAACTTTCTGATTTTTTGCACCCTCAGTAAGTTTGCAGATGACACCAAGCTATGCGCGTGTGTTGATCTGCTCGAGGGCAGAAAGGCTCTGCAGGAGGATCTGGATAGGCTGCACCGATGGGCTGAGGTCAACTGCATGAAGTTCAACAAGGCCAAGTGCCGGGTCCTGCACCTGGGGCGCAATAACCCCAAGCAGAGCTACAGGCTGGGAGATGAGTGGTTGGAGAGCTGCCAGGCAGAGAAGGACCTGGGAGTGATGGTTGATAGTCGGCTGAATATGAGCCAGTAGTGTGCTCAGGTGGCCAAGAAGGCCAACGGCATCCTGGCTTGTATCAGGAACAGTGTGACCAGCAGGGCTAGGGAGGTGATCGTCCCCCTGTACTCGGCTCTGGTGAGGCCGCACCTCGAGTACTGTGTTCAGTTTTGGGCCCCTCGCTACAAGAAGGACATCGAGGTGCTTGAGCGGGTGCAGAGAAGGGCGATGAAGCTGGTGAGGGGCCTGGAGAACAAGTCCTACGAGGAGCGGCTGAGGGAGCTGGGCTTGTTCAGCCTGGAGAAGAGGAGGCTCAGGGGCGACCTTATTGCTCTTTATAAGTACCTTAAAGAAGGCTGTAGCAAGGTGGGGGTTGGTCTGTTCTCCCACGTGCCTAGTGACAGGATGAGGGGGAATGGACTAAAGTTGCATCAGGGCAGGTTTAGGTTGAATGTTATGAAGAACTTCTTTACCAAAAGGGTTGTGAGGCATTGGAATGGGCTGCCCAGGGAAGTGATTGAGTCACCCTCCCTGGAGGTCTTTAAAAGACGTTTAGATGTAGAGCTTAGGGATATGGTTTAGTGGAGGACTTGTTAGTGTTAGGTCAGAGGTTGGACTCGATGATCTTGAGGTCTCTTCCAACCTAGAAATTCTGTGATTCTGTGTGATTCTTTTCCTTGTTGCAGTGCAGAAGGCATCACGGTGCCTCTCTGATTCTTCCACCTGTAAGTAATGTAGTAAAACCTACAGCCAAATGTTTACAGCTGGGCTAGAACTTCACGGCTAGCCAGTAAGCTCCTTGGATCCTGGTGGAGCACATATCTAAAAAGAAGCACTCTGAACTGATGGCATTACAGCACAAGTCACTGAGAGATGGATCTATTATAAAACCCATTCTGATCTTATTACCTGAAGAACTGGTGCACACATACACAATAAAAAAAAAAAAAAAAAAAAAAAAAAAGGAAAGAAAAATACCTGAGTCCCTGAAAAAGGGAGTGCATTTGCAGTCACTCCAAAAATGACCTCTGCTGCAGGCTTATTTCCACTTCTGTTCAGCGTGACCTGTTACCACAGTACAAAATGCAGTGCTCCTGCAGCACGAATTAGCAGTGCCCGACTCCTCAGGCACATCTCTCTCCTTCTCCACATAACTGACAGTTGAAACCAAGAGATTAAGTATCAGAAAGATGCAGTTGATTAATTTACCCATATTATGGCATATATTATTTTAAGTATGTCCTATGGTCGCCCTTGTCATTTGTGCTAGGTTTAGCTGTAGCGAATGCAGGATGTGTTTTTCACTCATGGGGGTGTTTACAAAACAGTGTCTGATCTCAACTGCCAGACTAAACTAAAAAACAACCAAAAGGGTCTCATGTCCGTGAAAATACTTCACATACCCACATGCTCTGGGTTTCTGTCAAATCGAGATTCTATTAAAACTACACGGAAAAGGGTCAAAACCGGAAAGCAGTAAAAGACAATTAGTATTTCCAAGTCCTATAGACCTGAGACACTATTTTATATGAGTTTAGTTTACCTTATTCAGAGAGGAGTAAGGTCAGCCTGTTCTTCCTAAGCATTACATAAAACATAACAATACCGTCAGGTACCAAAAGAAAACTCATCTCGTTTGGCAGACAAATTAGGGTAGATTCAATTTCACTTCTTCCATTAGCACAGCACAAAGACAGAGAAATTTTGTCTAAAATCCACTGAGACAGGAAACAGACAGCCAAATTGGGACTGGGAGGTTCTGAATGGCATCTATGCTGCAGTAACTCCTGAAATTTATTTCCTAAGTGAAGCAATTAGCGAGCAAAAAGATAAACACAGTCATTTGGGTCCAAGTGACTATTCTGCAGTTATTTTCAATTGTATACTGATGTTGTATCAAGTTTCTGACTCCACAGGGATATGATATCACTAGGAGATGCATCAAACCTGTAAACATAAATCTCCACATGAACATCGTGCAGATTTTCTTTGTGTGTTATTTAAAATGTCTCTGATAAAATACTGCTCCTTCTCCAAGATCTAGTCTTGACAGGATATTTGTATCTGTAATTGTATTTGCAATGCATCTCACATCAGTTACTGTTCTAACATTTTTATGTTAGAAAGTTGGATGCCTGCTAAATATTATAATGATTTTAAACAAACTTCTCCCAAAGATTATAGTCTCAAGCCCATGCTCTCCTGCCAGAATGGCGCAATATTTTACATTTCACAGCACTTCAAGTGCTGGCAAGGAGCAGTAAGTGTATTGGAGTAGCAGTAAGCTTCATACAACACCACGTGCTTTGTCTTTACCAACTGCATCTGCAAAGACAGATGCACACACACACATTTTTCCCTTAAATTTCCCTTATGATTAGAAGGGGTTCTTCCTAAGTCTAATATGTCTGTGTGCCACACAATGTGTTCAGCTAGTTTTGCAAGGCTCTGGTAAAGAGCCTTAACCAAGGACTTGGCAAAGGGAGAAAAAAAAAAAAAAAAAAAAAAAAGCAACCAAAAGTCTTCCTATAGTAAGTTTGTCATCTGCAGGGTAAAACAACACTGCATAAGTGCTCTCCGCACATATGGCATAATAAATATAAAATACAGAGTAGTGGGTAATATACATTCACTTTATAACAACATTGTCCTTTATAATCCTGCTTTTACCTTGCAGCTACTTGCAATATGAAGATTTGAACTAGTAAGACCTGTACTCATATTTACAAAAGTTCAAATTTGAATGATTTTTTTCTAAAGTTTTGCAAGAACACCATCTTAGGGATGAGTACCACAATTAGACTGGTCCGTTCAGACCCAGAACCTTGACCTGGTGCAAGGAGAGCAAGGTCCTGACGAAAGCAAGGTGCAAGATCTTGGTATTTGAGACAGTCAGATATTATGTTACCATGCATTTTTAATTTTAGGAAAGGTACCAATAAATCAACTCTTTTACTTTTAGCAAGGAGATTGTCTTTCTATCAAGTAAAAGAATATGAAAGCTGACATTTTTCAGATCACTCCCATACTACACAATATAACCAATCCACTGGGGCTGTTGCTTTTTGACAGCTCAAGTTTATGACTACAATCAGTCCATAAGACTGGCAGAAGATCAGACGGATCTGTCTTATTGAAGTAAGACTTAATAGTATTACAGATAACAGCTATAAGACTAATTGCAAATTAGTCAATGTTTGGATAGCTCATTTATAAACACCAAGATGGTGTTTCACAAAATGATGGTTGATCAACCGCAATGATGACAATGACAAACCCATATGGAAGTTGCACATAACACTAGCAATTTTGGTAGTAATTTTCTGATCAAATATGGTGCTGGACCAACATACCTCTCTAGAACTCTTCCATGCAATGCTTTAGGGCAGACGCAGGATTTTCAGCATGCCACAGTGAGAGGATTAAGAAATCCATAAGGACTTGCTCAATGCACAACAACAGTCATGTGCTTGCAGCCTTTATACATACCGTAAAAAACTTCACTTAGAACAGTTTTAAATGGAAATCTGTGACATTTCATAGAACAGATCCAGACCAAGTCAGCACATTCACACAGAGGCTACAGTTTCAGTGACCTATTTAGTTTATCACTTTATGCACCCAGAAGAAACTGTTCCTCCACACACTTGCAGCTGCTATTAAAAACAAGAGGCAATACTTAGGCTAGAATGATGCACAGTTACAATTATGAAAGACATTAAGTGAACAGAATTGAATTCAGGAGCCCATTTGTTTGTGACAGGATGATCTACAGTAATGGGGAGAGCAGAATTAGACTATTCAGATCAATTAATCTAGACTTCTTGAATTGGCTGCTAAATAAAGAGCCGTTTGACCAACTGCCTGGTAAGACCTACCAGACACACCAGCTACAATACAGAAGACTTCTCTTTCACTCTTTTGGATCCTTTGAGTTCTTACTCAATACACAAGTCTTCTTCCTAGCCTTAAAAAAATTTAGGCCACAGTGTTCATTCTTCTCTGATTGACCTTCAACATGCACCTCTGCTGATGTTTAACTAACTGCAGGTGGCAGATTTTAGTGCCACCACATCCTTCTTGCCCGTTCATGCCACTGCTGAAGACATTTCTCCATGGAGCACAGTGTGGGTGTATATGAGATATGAGGCAATAAGATATCAAAAAAAAAAAAAAATCATAGACTTTGCTGTTATGTGAACTATCAGGCTAAAACATTCTCCTCACGTTTTATGGGAATTTCATCACTGTACATGGTAATAGAAGCAGTTTGCAAAAGTGGATCAAACCATAGCCAGTCATTTCAAAAGAAAATCCACCATATATCTGAGGACTGGTAGGGAGTAGAAGCAGAAGCTGAGCTGAAATTATTCAAGAAAAGTGGCTCATGCAGGATTCTTCAATTATTCCAGTCCTTCAAAACACCCGATCAGACTGAAGAACGATTAAGTATACAATCACCACCTTTGTGTGGATTACTTTCAAATACTTCTGTCGCTTTTAAATCTTTTCTCTTTAATCTCTTTCATTTCTTGTCCAGCAGTTCATTCAGGTTTTCTGCAGCTACTTAGGGCCATTCATGAAACAATGTGGAAAGAAAAAGAGCTGAGCTGAAGTTAGTTAATTGAAAAGCTACTGTAAGTCACTCAGAGGTTGCTACCTAAATATGAGTCAACTTCTGTAGGGAAGTTGAAGGGAAGAGGCACAAGGTTTTGTGCCTCATTTATGTTACTGCTTTACTAAAATCATTTCTACCACTGAGATGCTTCTAAGTAATCCTGATCATTCTGCATATCAAATGGCAAACAGGTGGAACTGAAAAGTTGTATAACAGTGTCACACACACGGATTTAATACCGACAGTAATCTTCCAGCTATTTAAAAAAAAAAAAAAAAAAAAAAAAAAAAAAGATGGAGATATCTGCATCATTAAAGGACACTTGCAGAGGGCTTTTACCTCCTCCCTTAGTCTGAGTAATCCCTGTCCTAAAATACTCTTCTAACCTTCCAGACACTGAACTGTTCAAAAGGCTGACACTGAAATAAATATCATTAGCTCCAGATATAGTTATATACCCTCAATGCAAATATTTTATGTACAAAAATAATTTGGCCTGAGCCAGAGCCTCCCTGCTCTGAGCAGGAGGGTGGACCTGAGCCTTGCCGCCTGAATTATTTGTACTCCCCGTCCTTGGTTCCTCACTACTACAGCAGTCATCCTAGAAGCCAAAGGGATGATGAATGCTGCCCTGAGAACGTCTTCCTTAGAATTGCTTTCTGCAGAGTCCTTCCAACTTTCAGTCACAATGGTGATAAGTGAAGAATATAGTTGTACAGGAAGAGAAGCTGGGAATTGCCCAAGTGGTGATTAAAAAAAATGCCTAAATTGCTTGCAAGAAAGGACAGCAGAAGATGTAACAGTAGACTGTGCAATGAGAGTGGCCAATTTTCCTTTGCAGTAAAGACACATGAATTTGTCAGTGGCAATGAAATTATATTCTGTTTTACCAGCATGAGCAGCATATCATAGCACATTATTATGATCTAAAACTAAGGTAGATCTAAACAAGGAGTAACATAGCAACTCTAGCTGGGTCTCTGAAGTAAAGTCTGAAACAACTGCATACCTATCATTACAGCATTACAATGCAATGAAAAGCAGGGAAATAATTAAGAACTTCATCTCACAAATTTTCTCACTAAGCACGAAAATAGGCACATTTTATCACAGCACCTTGATCATAAATGAACTATAATATTCTTACTTATACAAGATAATGTGCTAATCACTGAGGATCATGAGTTCAGCATGAATATCATTTATGATATGAAAAGGGAAGTCAGATCTGACTTGTTACTCTTATACTTAGGAATAATAATACCACCATAGTGCAGAGCAGACAAGCTTGCCTACAGAATCTGTAAAAGCTAAGATCACAATTGTAAAAAGCCATCTTAAACTGTAAAAATGAATATATTAAAGACACAATAGAGTTATATAGACATAGAAATCATCCATTTTGAGCTCCAATTTAAAAAGACACAAGGAAAGATACTTGTCATTTTTTTGGCCACATTCTTGCTTTCTGCAGCAAGAGATAAAAGACATACATGAGAATACAGCTGCATGTTACCTATCAAACCTCTTCTATTTATGTACTAACATTTATGATATAGCAAACATCTAATTGTTATTATTTTTATATTAATATTTTATATATCTTGTGCAGAATTTCATATTTTTCAAAAATACCACTGTAATACATTTCCCTAGGCAGTTATAAAGCATGGCTTACTCTTAATTATTATATCAAAACTGCATTCATGTCAGTAAAAAATACAATTATACTACAGTGTTAGCCAGAACTGTGGGTTAATGAAATCTAAATTTTTATTTGAGCCTGAGTAAAATTTGTCAAACATTAAACAGCATACTGACTGAATTAAGCCTTTTAAAAAGTCAAAGGCAGCACATCAGTAAATCCTTAAAGCAAGACTATCAGGACAGTTTGCAGTGAAATCCCATAACATTTAAACTGACTCTACTAAGGTATATAGCTTAGCCAGCAATGCATATTAAACACAACTACTAAAGCTTGCAGATTGATCAATAAAGTTTTTACTTACACCTGTAAAGTCCAGAAAGAAAGAAAAAAAAAAATACTAGCAGAGCACACAGTTCAGGAATTTTAGCACATAACAACTCAACAACATATTACAAGGCTGACAGAAGTATGCAAAAATGCAGTCAGCCAACTGTGCAAAGATGCAACAATAGTGGTCAGCTAATTGTGTTAGGAAGGTGAAATTAAACTTTTTTTTTTTCTAGGTATATATACTTTGCTGTCACACAGGCTTGCTTAACAAATACATGTGGTCAGCGGTCAGTTAATGTGCAAAAAGAAAGGAATAATTAAGTAATCCTTACGAAACACTAAAGTATAATGAATAAATTAGTATTTATGATAAGACTTTAAATTAAGCTAACATCACTAGGGTACTTGCTGTTCAGCACAATAGTACTGACTGAGAAAAAAAAATGCAGAAACTTACTCAGCTCAAGAAAATCCTGTATTTCGTAGTAGATATACACACTACACAAGTAAAATTCAAACTTCTGAAGTTCTCCTTAAATCTGTTGTAACATCAGTATCTTTTATATATCAATTTATCCTTTTTAAAAGAAATAACGAATTAATATTAATAAAATAATAATTAAATCCAATAAAGTGTTTGTACAATAAAGGAAAACAAGGGAACCAAAAGCCAAAATGTCTGTTACTATGAACATGTATTGCACATATGCTGTATCCTACAAAGAATGGCCTAACAACTGAGGCAAAAACTAGCAGAAGAACTGAAAACTGTCATAGTCTGGCTCAAGGAAAAAAATGAGTATCTCATTGCAAAGACCAGAACCTGTAACATTTGTTGTGCTCTCTTATAGAATTATAGAATCATTTTGGTTGGAAAAGACCTCTAAGATCATCAAGTCCAACTGATAACCTAGCACTGCCAAGTCTACCACTAAACCACGTCCCTAAGCACATCTACATGTCTTCTGAAGACCTCCAGGGATGGTGACTCAACCACTTCCCTGGGCAGCCTGTTCCAACACCTCACAACCCTTTCAGTGCAGAAAGTTTTTGTAATACCCAACTTAAACCTCCCCTGGCACAACTTGAGGCCATTTCTTCTTGTCCTACCACTGGTTGCTTGGGAGAAGAGGCCGACCCCCACCCCACTGCAGCCTTCTTGGGGTACCTGCAGAGAGCAATAAGGTCTCCCCTGAGCCTCCTCTTCTCCAGACCAAACACCCCCAGTGACCTCAGCTGCTCCTCACAGGACTTGTGGGCCAGGCCCTTCACCAGCTTTGTAGCCCTGCTCTGTACATGCTCCAGGGCCTCGATGTCCTTCTTGTAGTGAGGGCCCAAAATTGAACACAGTACTCGTGATGCTGCCTCAGCAGAGCCGAGTACAGGGGGACAATCACTTCCTGGCCGCACTATTCCTGATACAAGCCAGGTTGCTGTTGGCCTTCTCGACCACCTGAGCACACCGCTGGCTCATATTCAGCCAACTATCCACCAATACTCCCAGATCCCTTTCCAGCGGGCAGCTTTCCAGCCACTCTGCCCCCAGCCCATAGTGTTGCTTGGGGTTGTTGCACCCCAGGTGCAGGACCCAGCATTTGGCCTTGCTGAACCTCACACAGTTGGCCTCAGCTCATCGGTCCGGCCTACCCAGATCCCTCTGCAGAGCCCTCCTACCCTCAAGCAGATCAACACTCTTGCCTTTAAAACTCACAGTTATCTGTTTCTGTTGCTTTAGTACTAAATCTACATAAAAGCAACATATTCAGCCAACTCCATAGTCAAATACCATTCTTGGTGTTGAAAGTACTGTTTGGTAGCTCAACCACGGGGAAAGGAAGAAAGAGAAGTAGTGTGAAGATTAGATTATATTTGTTAAATTCATCATTTAAAGTTATAAAATTCTTTTAAGCTTCAGTATTTTCTTCTTTCTCCCTCCACCAAGAATTCAAAAATATTTCAGGCATTTAAAATCTTATCAAAAATTGCATTCTTCGCAGATATGAATACAAATAGACTAGTTAATGCTCATCTTGTGGCTACATCGATAAAGGAAATGTGCTGTGGGCAGACAAGAGCTTGTTCTGAATTATTCTGTGAGCCCATCAAAAACTGCATGAAAGATCAGCACAGCTCCATGATTTTGGTGATAATTCACCATTCTGCAGAGTTTTAGCTCAGGTGCACAGCCACAGAAACTGTTTTTAGTTCTCCGGAGCACAAAGAGAAACTGTGTCTTTCCAAAATAAATAAATTAATAAATAAACACAACACACACACACTTTAGCCACATCCAGACTACATCTACTATCTATAAAAGCAACCTATGTGTATCACACACATATATGGTTTATATTGTTGTCAACTATTTCCGTTTCTCCTTTTTAAACACTTCGTATTGAAAATATTTCCCTAGTTGCCTACATATTTATTTTTTAGAGTGAATACAAAAAGCTGTGATGCTCTCAGCACAGCAGGAACTCTGCTTCAAATATTTCCATTAAAAAGTACTAAGAAAGATAACTTGACCCAGAAAATCAAGGTAAACACGAGACAGGTCCAAAACCACTGTTGTGTTATAGCTCTTTGACTTAGAATAAGATCCTATACTAATTATACTTACTACAGTCATAAATAAATTCAAAGGTGCAGAGAGTAAAACTTTAGGGGGTTGCATTGCATAGGAACTGACAAAACCATGGATCTCTAACGCATATTTATTGGGTGGGGAAAGGGAAACTCAGAGAAAGAGAAACTGTCTTCTGCTGCTCCTCTTGGTAGTTTTGCTACTTTTCTGTACTTGCTTGCTCTTGTGCTAGTAACAAAGCAGGGCAGCTCTGAATTTCATCTTTCAACTTGGATAGTCATGTTGGCTTAGATTCAAGGACAGAGGAGCAATGATCAAAAATACCTCCATTTCTGTGACTTTCTTTCTATGACTGATCTTTTTCTCACATCAGTTCAGACAGAATTTGTTACACATCTGAGTGTCAAACACGGCTCTGTGCAAAATAAATAAAAAACCATGACCTCTGCCCTTCAGCTGATACTGATATTCCATGAAGAGGCATCCTCTAACTTTCAGTTTCAGTCACCTGTGCCTCACATGTGATAACTTGGAAATGCAGGAAAATTTACTTTCTTCACATCTTTTCTGGAATTAGATCTTCCTACCACCTTCAAGCTAGAGAATTTCTCTGACAAAATTCATTAATGCCAGAAAGAACTTACAGAACTTCCAATCGAAATCGTTTCACACAAAACTGAGCATTTTTTCACATTCATTTTCCTCATTTCTCCAGAGCTCTTCTGCCCTATCTTTTGCACACCACACAAAACGTACAAAGAAGATCAATTGAGGACAGACCTAATGAAAGTAGATGATGGAAACTTGAATTATGAGCACTTTTCCATCTCTGTTACAATCTGCCTGGGTCAGTACATGTTGCACTCGTGGGCTGACGTGACACTGAAGCAGCCCCACTGACTACACTGAACTCTCCCTACACCATATCCATGAGATGTTTTTGCGTTAAGGCATTGACATGCCATGATCCAAGTTTTTCAGGGTAATCTGAATCTTCTTCACTGAAATGATAGCAGAATCTTATACCTGCTTGGGTTTGCTCTCAGGTCTTCCCTACTTAGACTTGCATACAAATTTAATGAAGAAAAAAAAAAAAAGACAAAAAAAAACAACACACAAGATGAATAAAACACCCCAAACTCACCATCATGGCCATTCTCGACACCATTTAGCAACTTGCATCACAAAACCTTCTTCCAAATTTATCACAGGGATCTTGTCCAGCTTGGCAAAACTACACCTCACCTCTTAGAGTCACTCAAGGTTAATGCAATCAGTAATTCAGGATTTAAGTTTATGGCATTCAAGCGTATAAAAACAATAAAAGATGGAGCAAAACACACTATACAGTGCTCTGCAATAAAGTGAGGCACTGTTTTACTTGTGGAGCACCCTATCAAATTCTGACCTAATGACCTAATCCACCATATTTCTTACAGAATGTATACAACATCATATATATGAATTAAATCCTTTTAATGTGACACCTTCTGACCTATGCATACTTCAGCGCTAAATGGCTTTCCAATATAAGCTGTATCCATAGTGGCACCAGCATGGAAGTCCTAAAATACCACCAACATTTCAATTACTAAACAAAGCCCGCAAAACAACCCTGAGGAGGATGTATCTGATTTTGATTACATATTACATGTACATATCCTAAACGTAGACAGATAATCTATTTTTATGTATCATTCTAAACCGACCATTGTAACTGCACACCAGTTCGGGTTATTTAATTTCACATTCTATCAAGAACAAACAATTGGAGCTCTATTTAAAAGATTATTATTCTTTTGTAGAATATGTAAGAGAGATTGATAGAGTTTGGAGAAATTATTTTCCCAGGTGGGATTTCTTAGGAAGTTTTTAGAAAGGCAAATCAATAAGTGTTTGCAGATTGAAAATCTGATCACACTCGTGACGGTCCCAATAGAGAGCTGCGAAATTGTCATTTCAGTGAAAGGATCTCTGCAGAATTAGTTATCTGTCCCTGAAAATTGCTAAAGGATAGGGGACATCAGTGGGTGTAGCAAAAGCAGACAGAATCAATATAGGAGCACTCTTTGTTATTTATACTAGCAGACCTTTACCTTGTGATCTCTATAATAGGAAAGGTTAAAATTTCTTTTATGCTTCAATAAAATATTTAATCAAGACTGTATGGCTATTTGGGGAGGGTCTAAGGAGGAGCTATGGATAGGTATACTGTGATATGAAGTTTTATTTCCAGTTCATTAAATCAAATCGGACTTCAGAGAACCAATACTGTCTGAAAGCTCTTGGATTTATTTATATTTGGTCTTATCCTTACCAAGACAGACAACATCTTAGACTTGTTTCTTTTTTGTTTTTAATAAAATCACAGTATCTGAGAGCATGCTACAATGGAGCCATATCCCATGCATACAAGGAAATCAGGAATGTACAAAACATATGGTTATTTACCAACGTAAACACATACAACTTTCTGTGTGCCTTCCTCACCTCAATGGAGCTAAGAGGAGACAAGGGAATGAGCCTTCTCCAGCTCCATTGTCGTAATTCATGGAGGTCTTCATGGAGTATTGAATGGTTTTGCATTTTAATCCTCCATGAGAAGCTGACAGTCTTTTTGGCTTTACACCAACCTGTTAGAAAAATGGATTAGAATCAATTCAAACAACAAAAATGGAATTTCCACATCTGGCTTCAATAGGTAGCAATGCTATTAGGGTATAGGAGCTTTTTTATTTTTTCTCCTTTCTTTCTCTGTTTCTCTTGAGCACTTCCCCATCTACCCTCACTTTACTCCTAACATGTGAGCATGTTCCATGTATAATGCAGCAAAATACTAGCTAGAACTGAAACTGTAATGCAAGGACTGACTTAAAGCTGAGTCTCTCCATGGGCTCAAGATGACAGTACAAAGAGAAGAACTGGACAGAGTACTAACATTATTTTCACAATAAGCAACAGTAGAAGACGTTAAGGTCCTGTAGTGGATGGCCTCTTTATTCTTTTATTCTTTTATTCGTGTTGCTTTTTCACATTAGGATGCTAAGAAATTAGATGATGTTACATACACAAATAAAAGTACCAAACTTAATTAAGAGTAGTGAAGTTCTAATCAGACTAACAGAATAGAGTAACATGAAGAACATAAGGGACAAGGAGAAGAAATGAAACCTTTTACTTGCAGAGATCTGTAAATCAATCTGATTGCAGACAGATACATATGGTATCTCATGGATGTAATACACAATAAATGTTTGTTCATTGTCTTTTGTATTATAAAACAAGGAGTTCCGTTTGAGGAGCAGGAGTTGCAAAAGCTCCCTGCTGAAGTAAGATGTATAATACTTGGCTAGACACTATGAAAATTCTTTTGCTTAATGTAACAAAAAAGAGAACCCCCTCCCCTTCTCTCCTTCTGCATCTCAGTTGCCTCTTTTGTTCAAAGACACTGCTGCAAAGTTCATGTAACCATCTCCTGATAAGTTGCTAAACTAGTGTATCAACATCCTGCATTCCTGTCTCACGCTGGGCCAACATGACCAAATAAAAAAAAAAGAAGTTGAACCACAACGCGGAGGAAGACTACGGCCTTCATCTTCACGACCACCAGAGGGACAGAGACGACCCCCTAGCAACAGTGCGCGCAGTCGCAGAATATACCAGGATGTGCTGCGTAATCCCAGAATTACCAAGATATAAAAAGGGACCCTGGCGGGGGTGAGGTGCGCGCCGTTGGTGGAGCCGAGACTCCCCGGCCGCCCAGCGCTGTTTTGCTTGCTGTTGCTTACTCAATAAATTCCTTTCTATTATTAATGCAATGCTCTCTGAAAATTAATTAAGGGGGCAACTTATAACAAATTTGGTGCCGTGACTCGGATGAAGGCAATCTGATTGAAAGACCTTCGGAGGGGGCGCCCCGCTGATTTCAGCGGCCTTCGCTAGGATTACTTTCATTCAAATCCTTCACCGACGAACCCTAAATTCGGCAGCAAGCAAATAAAGCCGGCAACCCCTAGTAATCTTTGTGCACGAAGACCGAACGAAGACTCAGGAGTGAGTAAGTATAGGCCGGTGATCCGTTCGGTTGGGGTTGGGTATCCTGGAGCGTGTCGTTGTGAGACGTCCAATTGCGGACGAAGCGAGTGCGGACCCCTCGGTAGTGCGGTTCCCACATCCCGCGAGGGACTGGGCCATGAAAAGGGGGAAGCGATTAGTGTGTGTGTGTGTGAAGGCGCTCCAGAAGATGGGACAGAAGAAGAGTAAGCCTTCTGGTCCCATGGGCGGGGTAACGTCTGATGTTAGGTTACCCCAGGATTAATGATTAAAAATTGGCAGGATTCCCCTTTTAGGCGGGGAAGGAATAAAGTAAAAATGATACATTATTGTGTTGAAGTTTGGGGTGGTAAACAGATTTGAGGAGACCACCTTTACTGGCCCGTATTTGGGTCCTTTGAAGATTGGGTTTGCCAGGCCCTAAATATTTATGTAAACTCAAAAGAACCTTTTAGTTTGGAAGAAAGTGAATATGCACATTTGTGGATCAGCTCGGAAACTCGAGCCAATTTATATCCTCTAAAAGAAAAAGGAGGGGATGGGAGGCACAAGAAAAACCGAGAATTAGAGATCCCAGCCCCACTGCCTCCCTATATTCCACCACGCCCACCTGCAGCCCCTCTGACTCCCGGGCTTCTTTATCTGCAACCCCAGGGAGATGCCAATAACAACTCTGACTCTAGCGCTCAGGGACCAGTGACTAGGAATATGTGGCAGTCCCCATTAACTCCGGGGACGTCTGAGATTTTAAGAAAGAGACAGGAGGAGGGTAAGTGATCTTTAATGGCAACTGGCATAATGTTTGCAGCTGCTGAGGAATAATTCTAACTGGAATAATAACTGTACATTGTATATTGTATATATAAAAGCCCGGGCATTTTTGTTAAAGTGTTCTTTTATACATATGTTAATATGTTAATATGTAAATATAAGAACTGCCATTGAGGTGTATGTCTAAGGGAACAAAATTTGCCCAGGCATATTATCGGCTCATCAGGTTTAAATGTCCCCAGTGTAATTGTCTACAGGCAGTTAATTTACAGTGGTCTGTTTTTACTTGTGTATCTGTATATTGTGGATTTTGGAGGGATTGGGATTGACTAGTAAAGAGCTTCTAGGAAAACGGTGGAATATTAACCACTGTAGATTACAATAGGAAAAGTTCAAACCAAAGAAATCCCGAGGAAAAGCCTCCTAGGATGTATACTAACACATTGGAGGGATATAGTGGGGTGAGAGGGTACAGAAAGTAAAAGAACTCTTATCAAATATTGTAATCAGTGGTGGCCACTTTATAAACTAGAGGATGGAGCGGAGTGGCCCCTAAATGGAACTACTAATTATAACACCATATTACAGTCAATGTTTTTGTGGAGAGAAGGAAAACAGGATGAAATGTTGTATATTGATGTTGTTTCAGCATCTTGGAGGGAAAAGGTATGGAATTAAGTTGGCCCCTGACTGAGCCTTTGATGTTGGCATTAGAAAAGTAAAGGCTAGAGAAAGATAAAGGAAGTGTTAAAAGGTTTGTGGAAAGTGTTAAAGGTATTCGAAGTTGAATGAGCAGGGAAAGGTGATGTAGGTATTATCTAAGTAACAGTCTAGAAGTTTTGGTATATTTGCATATTTGTTGTGGTGTTTGTTCAGTTTCCCAAGCATCAGGGAGGGGGGAACAGCCTGCTCCACCAGGGGCCTCTCCAGCGGCCGCAGGGGGGCTTCGGCTCCAGCGCCTGGAGCGCCTCCTCCCCCTCCTTCTGCACTGACTTTGGTGTCTTCGGGGGGGGGTTTCTCGCTCTCCCAGCTGCTGTTGAGCAGCAGGTTTTTGTTTGTTTGTTTGTTTTCGTGGATGTGCTCTCACAGAGGCACGGACTATGTTGCTATGGCTTGGCTCTGGGCAGCAGTGGGCCCCTTTAGGGCCAGATGAAATTGTCCCTTATCCACCACGGGGAGGTTTCTGTTTTTGTTTTGTTTTGTTTTTCACGGGGGCTGCCACTGCAGTTTCCCACCCCCACACCCCTCACACACCCTCAAACTTTGCCATCAAACCCAATACACTGGAGCAGCTAAGTCATTACTGACTTGTAAAGTATCAGGGATTAAATTAACTAATGAAACCCTAAATGTGATGGGGGTAGAAGGGACTGGGATAACAGTGCCACTTTTGGGGGATACCAAGCTGAGACCAGGGGATAAAATGATCACTGGGCAATTATTGTATGTATCCAAGGCGGAAACTAACTTGTTGGGAAGGGATTTGATGATTAAATTGGGCATTCAAATAGTAAATTGTTAGACTGGAATAACAGTGTTATTAATGGAGTGCTCTCTGGCCCTGAGAGCAAACGTACATGTATATTCACCTCTGACTGGAAAGCCCCTGAAATGGGGGCGGAAGCAACAATATAGGTGGACAATTCTACCTCAGGGGTTTACAGGGCCACCTATCTATTTGGGTAAATTCTAAACAAGATTTTGGAGCAATTACAACCTCCCAAGGAGGTATTAATGTTATAAATATGTGGATCATTTTAAGGAAAATCGATACTCCCTGATGGGAGAGAAATGCTGAATAAAGTGATAATGAGGCAAATAACTGTTTTACATCAGAAGAATCATTGGGAGGTGCAAGCAATGTGTGATGTTGTTCTAAGAAAGCATGTCTGTGTAGGAATATATACTTTAGGGAAGCACACATGCAGAGGATGTACTATATGTCAAAGGGTAAATAAAAAGGTCTTCTGTAACCTATCTAGAGGGGGACGGGAGCCAGGGCTTTGACCTTTCCAAAGTATACAGGTAGATTTTACTGAGTTACTTGTTTGTCCTAATCGACCACGTGACTGAATGGGTGTAAAGCTTTACTGCAAGGATTAAAGCAGGCCTTAGAGATTGAGTGGGATTTTCACAGCCCCTGGCACCCCTCCTCTTCTGGAAAGGTAGAGCGAATGAATGGTGAAATTAAGAAACAACTAACAAAACTTGTGCTGGAAACTAAGGCTTCTTGGTTAAAATGCTTACCTCTTGCACTGTTAAACATATGGACACAGCCCAGAACTGATATAGGAATTTCTCCTTTTGAAATGCTATATGGTATGCCCTATGACTCGGAATTGCCACTTGATCACCCTCAATTCTAATTAAGACTTGGAAAGAGACTTCTTTAACACCACGATGGGGAAGGCCCCTATGTTGTTTTGCTTACCACAGAAACGGCTATTCGAACTGCGCAGAAAGGATGGACGCATGCCGGCCGAGTGAAAGGACCAGTCCGGGAAGGTAAATGGGAGGCAGCTCCAGGCCCTGACGACTTGAAGCTGACGCTAAGACGGACTCGATAAGTATTGTGTATTATCTGTGTATCGTGGGAAGGGGAGGAGGCCCTGTTTCGAAGGCTCCCTAGTAGGTTCCCCTGAAGAACACTGCTGCTGCCAAGAAGAACCGATACCTTGTAGTTCGCTGCAACCGAACTGACAAGTGAGGCAGAGAAGTGAAAACGGTGGGGGACTGAGGGGCCGACAATTTAGATGGGCTCCGACCACCTCCTACGATACATGGGAGTCAGTATCATCGTTTTGGTCAGCTATGGGTCTGCGCATCCCCACCAGCCTTTTAAATGGAGCTTAATCAGATGGGAGGATCAATTCATCATCCAGCAAACAACGACAGCGGGTGCTCCCAGTTTCCGCATCACATTATGTGACTTGGCGTCAGTGCAGCCATGCTTTAACCTATCAGGATTTTATTTCTGCCCAAGTTCTAACCCAGGAAAGGGGTACTGTAATTATCCAAACGCATATTATTGTGCATACTGGGGGTGTGAAACCATTGCTACGGACTGGACACTCGGGGCTGGTCGGAATAAATTCTTACAAGTGGGATATGGGCCGCAAGGTTGTAACTGACAAGTGGATCCCCGTTACAGGTGGCAAGGGCATGGTATAGGGTATACAGGAACCTTCCACGGAAATAAAGAAATTTGCAAGGTTCTATATATAAATATAACAAACTTGACGATACTAGCTGGGTACTAGGAAAATGTCAGATTTTACGAACACAGAACAGATAGGGGAGGACTCATACTAATAAAAAGGAGGATGCTGATAGGCCCCAGGCAGTAGGAACAAATGAGGTATTGTCAGAAAATGTCCAGGGAATCCAGCCTGTGGAAAATACTACAGTGCCAACCCTCGGCAGCCCTACAAGCTCAGGTAAAGCTGAGAATGATAACATAGTTGAGAATAACATATGGGGGGGGGTCATGAATGCCAGCTACCAATTATTAAACAAAACAAGCCCAAATGTAACAAAACACTGTTGATTATGCTTTAGTATAAGGCCTTCATATTATGATGCTATTGGGGATCCTGGGGAGCCCACCCGCACAAACAAGAACAGCCCTCTACATTGCAGTTGGGGAAAAGACATAAGGGTAACACTAACACAAGTCACTGGAGGTGGTAGGTGTGTGGGCACGGTTCCTAGTGGGAAGTGTCATCTATGTAATACCATGGAGAATGGAAAACAATCAACCGAGTGGCTAATCCCAGCCAACAACGCTAGGTGGGTTTGTTCATGAGTGGGCGTAACTCTTTGTCTATCACAAAAACTCTTTAATGCGTCTCGTGATTTTTGTATACAGGTGATAATTATACCAAGGATTCTATACCACCCTGAGGATTGTATGTATACCCAGCACACAGTGGCAAGTTATCATCTGGAAAGACGGGAACCATTCACGGCTCTAACTTTGGCCACCCTAATAATCCTGGGAGGAGCTAGAGTGGGGACCAGGGTAGCCTCATTGGTTAAACAAAATCAAGAATTTACTTCCTTACGCGTTGCTGTGGACGAGGACCTGACCCAAACTGAACAATCCATCTCGGCCCTGGACAAGACCCAGGGAAGGGTTGGAAAAAAGGAAACAGGAGAATGAAGCCCAACAGAGCTGGTACGAATCTTGGTTTAATTATTCACCTTGGCTTACTACTTTATTATCAACAATAGCAGGACCTTTGTTGTTATTAATAATAGCACTAACTTTTGGACCATGTATTTTTAATAAATTGATTGCGATTGTAAAGGGATGTTTAGAAGCGGCACATCTAATGCTCATACATGCCAAATACAAGCCAATAAGTACCAACGAAGGAATCAAGGAAACATTAGTTCTTAATAGCCAGGCATTGCAGAGCTTCAATGAACAAAATGAGTAACTAAAAGAAAAAGGAGGGATTGTAATACACAATAAATGTTTGTTCATTGTCTTTTGTATTATAAAACAAGGAGTTCCGTTTGAGGAGCAGGAGTTGCAAAAGCTCCCTGCTGAAGTAAGATGTATAATACTTGGCTAGACACTATGAAAATTCTTTTGCTTAATGTAACAAAAAAGAGAACCCCCTCCCCTTCTCTCCTTCTGCATCTCAGTTGCCTCTTTTGTTCAAAGACACTGCTGCAAAGTTCATGTAACCATCTCCTGATAAGTTGCTAAACTAGTGTATCAACATCCTGCATTCCTGTCTCACGCTGGGCCAACATGACCAAATAAAAAAAAAAGAAGTTGAACCACAACGCGGAGGAAGACTACGGCCTTCATCTTCACGACCACCAGAGGGACAGAGACGACCCCCTAGCAACAGTGCGCGCAGTCGCAGAATATACCAGGATGTGCTGCGTAATCCCAGAATTACCAAGATATAAAAAGGGACCCTGGCGGGGGTGAGGTGCGCGCCGTTGGTGGAGCCGAGACTCCCCGGCCGCCCAGCGCTGTTTTGCTTGCTGTTGCTTACTCAATAAATTCCTTTCTATTATTAATGCAATGCTCTCTGAAAATTAATTAAGGGGGCAACTTATAACAATGGAGAATAAATTTGTCTTACACACATTTTACCTTACACAGACACACACACTAAGACGGATTTGAACTAGTGATTGTAAGAGCTCTGCTATAAGGTGGTCTGCCCCAGCTTTCACCCAGACTTCATAATGTGCCAATTCGCAAATGCTTTTAAAACTTTTCTGAAATTTATCCTATGAACTTAGATGAATTAGGTATCAATTGTCTGGTATGTTTATAGCCTGTCAGTGTTCTCTGAAAAGAACACCCCTAGAATCCATTAATTTAACAACAACGTAACTTGGTTTATCCCAGTTTACCTGTTTATTTATTTATTGAAAGTGACTCCTGTGTCTGAAAACTTGTCAAGGACAACCCATACAGATACAAAATTGAAGAAGGTGAAGTCATTGAGTGCCAGCTTTTTTTTTCTTGGAATTCTTTGCTAGTGTCTGCACAGGAAAAAGAGAGATGCCACCATGCAAGGATGCTGGTCCCTTAAGATAGAGCTGCTCTCGAATAGCTGAATATGGCCACTGTGAAATATGAGTCATTTCACAGCTCCAAACACACACCTATCCAAAAAAAAAGGTGTGGGTGGTGGTGGGGGGGAAGCAGTTCCTGAGGCTCCATCCTCTGTCCAACAAGGAAACAAACCACTTTCAATACTATAAAAAGGTCCCCACCTCTTTTCTCACCCAAATCAACATAAAAATTTTCAACTAGACTGGGAAGACTTTTTCTCCTAGTAAAACATGCCATATTTGTAATATGTTTAAAGGTAAAAAAAAATAAAAAATAAAAAAAATAGGTTTTAAAGTATGATAAGGAGGTTCTGAAGGATCACTTTTAAATGTATTTCCTATTGGAGAAGAAATAATGGAAATAACCCAAACTCCTCTTCGTACTTCTCAGAGCCCCAAAAATCTCTCATTGCCTTGGAAATCCTGCTATAAACCTACCTCAATCCTGCTTGGCCTCACACTTTGTTTAATCTGACTGCTTTCACACTTCCCTTTAAACTTTCGCTCTGCAAATCTGATTTTAGCCTGTAGTGGGATTTGCAGGAGCTGAATGCAAGAGATGCGCCTCCGATGTGGAGCTCTGTGTAACCGCATTCATCAATAAATCCTTGTGAAACTACAGAGCCTGACCAATAAAAATGAAATTAATTATAGCGCTGTTTAACATGAATGTGTAGGTTTCACATCTCCAAAGAATATCTCAGTAACTATTTTAATGGGGGGTCATCATTATTCAGCGAGGCATGTAACAGCGTGCTCTATGTGGTTTAATCATTTAAAAAGAAAGGTTTCATCAACTGCAAAGGCAATTTTCATGTTTTCTATAGAAAATGTTTCTTTGCTACCATGAAATAAAGAAGACAACAGAAAACATCAGAAAGAAAAGGGAAAGCTCTTTTCATCACCTTTAAGTTCCTGCTGTGTATTGGGCATTTAAGCAGAAATGTCCTCTTTTCCCAAAGAGAATTTTAAATGCTCTTCTTAACTGAGCATGCATTAGGCTTAATCAATTGGCAGCCAGGGATCAAATCTTCAAAACTTAGCAGCACCCAGCAGCTCTCATTATGATCTAAACACCCACTTTATCAGATGTTCAAGCAACCAGAACAATTTGGGGACTTGAGACTGACCCTTTTAATAGGCAAGAGAAAATGTTTTGTAGAAGCATAATTTTGTCCCCCCTACCATTCTACTGTGGAGACAAAGCTGTCTTCAATCCTGGACCCTAAAAAGAGAATCATGAAACCTAAAATAGATCAAATTTCTTTTGTGGTGTTGTTCCCAATCCCCAGCAGTTGTAAGCTATCACATTTCACTTTCAGAATTGCAAGACACACTGAGAGCTTCTTCTATTCCCACTCTTCAATGTACAATCATTTTTTTGATCAAAAACGTCCTTTACATTTCCCACCTCATGAAAATGTAAATGTAAATGTCATGATTGTGACAAGTCATACATCTTCGTACAGAAAAAAAAACATACAACAGCATACAGACACTGATAAAAGTCATCACAAAACCTGGCTAAGATCCACAAAGATTAGGACAATGCTGATATATTTAAATATAAGTTTTGTCAGGACTCCTCCACAAGTTTCATAGCAGACCACAACTAGAAATGAAAATAAAGACATCATCTCTCCTCAGTGAGGACTCCTTCACTGGATTCCACAGCAGCTAGTACAGGAGGGTATCTGTATCTTAAAAGGAAATAGTTCAAAACAAATTGACGCAGTAACTTTTGTACTGGATGAGAAGGAGAGTTAGAGTCAACTGAGACAGAAGACATATAGACATGGCTGGAGGTTGGCAAGCAAAGCACTAGAGGAACAGGGTGACAATGACAAGGCAGAAGGCAAAAACAGCCTGAGAAGTGAGATGACATTCAGTACTCCTAACTATCACATCTTAAAGAACCTCATATTGGGCTATATAAACTGAGAATGTTATTTTCTTTATTTACAAGGATGTTAACAACAACCACAAATCAGTCTCTGTGAAATATCAGATAACACAGAGATAATCAATACAGGAAAGTCCTTAAGGAAGTAAATAATGTAATCTCAAAAGTCATATTTGAGTAGCATACAGCAAGCAAGGCACAATCCAAATACTCATTAAAAAGGGCTGCCAAATAGTGAGATAAAAACGATCCATTCTGTGCTAGGAGAGGCACAGGTGCTCCATAAAGGAAAAAACAAGGAGTACATGACTGATTGTGGAACACTAACACACATGTTAAAAAATAAACAAACTCAGACTGTGTAAGAAACAATGCTTCTTCTGGCATCACCACAGCATCTCCTGGCTTGATACAAACCTTAGTTCATTCTTTTGAATAGTGTGCTAACTTGTTAAAAGCAAGACTGAAACTTGCCTCCTCAATCCATCGTCTCTATGCACTAGTAAATGTGTTGCTTTGTGTGGGGGTCATTCCAAAGTAGCACCAGATGAGAATATTCTCCATTAATAGCATTAGTCAAAGATAACAGCACTGAGGCAGCTCTTGGGCCCTTCCAGAGCGCCAGGATCAGCACATTTCAAACTTCTGAAACAAGGTGCACATAGTTGGCACCAAGTTGCTCGCTGCCCTCTTTGCACATATATTCACGTTTGGTATTTGCAGGAAGGGCAAGTCATCCCTGGAGTCAGTACTTGCAAAGACCAGCTCTGTTTTGTATTTCTACTTGCCAAAGTACACTTCCTTCTACAAAGAAAGAACTGTTTCCCAGCCCTTTCTCCTCCCTTTGTATTACTCTCACCTACGAAGTAGTTAACAACAAATCCCATTTGCCTCCTATGCTGTTGTAACCATCCACAGAAATACCTTCTCTCAAATGGCATCTACAGTTTTTGAGAAAGACTGGTCAAACACGGACATACTCAAACTAGGAGACTGACAGTGGTCCGGAAAACCTTTTCATCATAAGAAAAGGAAATTAACCAAAAGAAACCAAAATTAGGCTGCTTTATTCTTCTAAACTGAAAAAGATAGTAAATAGGATTGCCTGTAACTATGACAAGCACATCAGTCCATTTTCTTTTTAAGAGGAATGAAATCAATTAACAAATGGGATTTCATAGTAGTTTACAGAGACAATCAAACTCAGTGGTCTCCTCCAATAATATTTCTAAGCTGTCCTGGCTGCTGTTGTTTGTGTGTTAAATAAGTCTGTTAATATTAATTAAAAGAAAAATAAAAAATCTCTTAAGTATAAAACCTTATATACATAAGGGAAAGGATACACAGTCTTACTGGACTTCCAATTATCAAATTACTATAATTGGTTCAAGGAACCTTATTATGGCCTCAGTGACACATAGTGGTAGCTCCACTGACCTTTCCAGGCAAAGGGAGGGGATGCTCCATCCCTGGCAGGTGTTCAGGACCAGGCTGGACGAGTCCCTGGACAACCTGATCTAGTGGGTGGCATCCCTGCCCACGGCAGGGGGTGGGAACCCGATGGCCTTCAAGGTCCCTTCCAACCCGAGCTGCTCCATGATTCTACGCGGGGGCTAGAAAGCAGGTTACAGAGCAGGGTGCCAGAACAGAGATCTTGGCAGGAAGCAATTATCCTGTCTTCAGAAATAAATTCTGTATCAGACTCTGACATTCAACACTTCAGTTGTTGAAGACTAAAGACTTATGCTTAGAAATGTGGAAAACACAACAACTTTATGAGTGCTCTGGAATGTTGTCAGTGTTGTGTTTTAGACAAAGAAGTGTGTGATTCTGAACAATAAACAAAAGTATCTCTGGTACATTACTTCGCTTATTTGCCATTTCAATTCAAGTACTAAAAGCTGTGTCAAGTTGAAAAAGTAATCAAACATTAACTCCTGTAAAAAGTACTTCTACGGCTCTAGTCTTGAGAGATGAGCATAAACACTGCGCACTTAAAAATTTAATCTCTACATGCAGCAGAAAACTAAATAGCAGAGCTTTCAACAGGTATTTCCTATAAGTGCAAATGCATAACTAGGACTGTTTCAGGTTGCCAGTGAATAACCAGAAGAGGGAATTAGAGCTATCCATTCCAGGTCATTACTCATGGAAGCCAGGGAAATTTCCTATTGCTAGAAAGAAACTGGTTAATGAAGAACCATCATTTTGCCCTAGGAAGCATGTACTCCAGCTATTCCTCCTGCGTTGTCAAAGAAAACTTTTTAGAACTGGAACAAAAAAATAACACTGATACATCAACATATCTTCTCTGGATTGCACAATGCATATTTATAATATTACTTGATCTCATTTGAATGTTCAGGAAATCCAGTTTCCCCAGGCTTCAAATCTGTTCCCCCTTCATTGTGCTGAACAGAAGCACAGAACTGTTTGTTCATTGCCCTGTTTATTATTAGAATGCCTGCTGCAAAGAGAAAAACATCCAGAAGACCTCCCAGCTACAATTTTGTTCTGAAGTCACAGCAATAGCAGGCAGTATTTAACACATTTGAATGTCATCAAGATAACTTGCCATAGAATAAAGAAACTAAGCGAGTAAGAGAGAGGCACTGAGACATGGATCTCCAGGCTTCTCTCCTGCACAAACAAAGGACAATTTGTTTATACTAATGTAAACCCTGTGTTGCACCCAAAGACATTATTCAACTGTGATTTTTTTCCATCAAGTTTCAACTCTGTCTTCATAAATGTTAAAATAACAAACTGAATTAGGTCTTTACTCAGCGAGAAAAGGAATTATATTTCAACAGCCATAGATGAAGCAGTGACATACCTGAATCCTGTTGCTTCTGCTCAGTAAG
This sequence comes from Aythya ferina, assembly GCF_964211825.1. Taxonomy (NCBI): domain Eukaryota; kingdom Metazoa; phylum Chordata; class Aves; order Anseriformes; family Anatidae; genus Aythya; species Aythya ferina. The sequence goes on along the minus strand of NC_140302.1, from coordinate 6,881,550 downwards.
CTCATTACATTAGCCACAGCACACCTTTAACCTCAGGGCTTGCTAAAATGTCTTTTAAAAATTTTTTTAGAACATTTTTCTTCTTACTTTCTCATTTTTCTAAAATCATCAAAGGGAACACTTCTCCAAAAAAAGAAATTGCGCACGCCATTTTTTGGCTTCCCTCCTCTGTACAGAGAAACTTAGACCTCAAAAGCCTGCATAAAAGATAAGCTTCAAGTTTCAATTCTTTGTAAAGGAATAGAGTAGGTGACCTCAAGAAACCACAGGTTTTCCTCTTCCTGTCGAAAAGAGGAAAAAAATTCATTTCTGTAGCTACCATCAAATTAAAACAAAAACAAAACAAACAAACAAACAAACAAAAACAAAAACAAACAAACAAAAAAAAAAAAAAAAAAAAAACAAAAAAAAACAGAAAAACACAAAGCCTTGTGAGCTGAAACATCAGAAATTCAGAGATGAGAAATATCATTTGCCCTGTACATCTACCAACAATAGCCTCACTTCAGCAGATTACAAAAATACATCAGTCATTTATTTTGAGTGAATAACACTCACAGAATGATGACTAACAAAGTAAGTGAGGGCAATGAGCGAACTAAATTGGATCAATTATGTGCCAAGAATTGCCAAGCTTAAAGGGCTGATAATCAACAACTGCAGGCAGAATTGATGGGAACACAAGTGCTAGGTGTTCAATGCAACTTAAGAAGATCAAACATTACTTTCCATATTGTTTGAAGTCAAGAATCTCAACAAGAAAAAAGTATAGGTAGTTCCAAGAAGAGTCATAACAATACAGTCAGGTGACAAAAGGTGCTCCATCTACTGTGGAGGTCGTATTTTGGAGAAAAAATGACAACCAAAAATCAAGCGTGACATCACACGTTATAAAGCTGCTCAACTGATGCTTTGTCCTTAATTAATAGCTTCATTACAGAACACAAGCTAGTAGGAACAAATAATAGCACACATATCCCTGGAAGGATGGCTTGAAAGAAATGAGAAGAGAAGGCTCCAGGAGACGTCAGCGGCCTGCCCGTGCCTAAAAGGGGCTGCAGAAAAGCTGGGGAGGGACTCTGTATCAGGGGCGTAGGGATAGGACAAGGGGTGATGGTTATAAACTAAAACAGAGGAGATTTATGTTAGATATGAGGAAGAAATCCTTCCCTCTGAGGGCAGTGAGGCCCTGTCCCAGGCTGCCCCAAGGAACTGTGGGTGCCCCATCCCTGGCAGTGCCCAAGGCCAGGCTGGATGGGGCTGGGTGCAGGGGGCCCTGCCCATTCCATGGCAATGATCCCAACTGAAGCACCTAAACACGAATAAATACACAGATTTTATTTTTTTTAAGTAACTCTTTTACTGAAGTTTTAATACTTTCTTTCTTTCTTTCTTTAGGTTAATTCAGATTTAATTCAGTCATAAGTGATTGTTTAAGCACACATGCCCTTGCACCATATGCAAAAATGCTTGCATATTAAATTCTACCTTTAAAGCTGAAGCCATCCCAGCCTGTAATGCACTAAAACTATGCTCAAGCACGTTACATTCATTAGAAGATTAAAACATGTCTTATTTATTCCTTTTATATTGAAACATTCAAAACAAGGTAAATTGAAAGAAACAAAATTCTAATGGCTAGCCATGAAAATAACCAGATATTTGAATGCTACAAATATCAAGTGATTTTGACCTTAAATAAAGGTAAGGCTGCCAACTGCTGATGATTTATATCATCATAATTGAACGAAATTGAAATTTATATCATCTGAATTGACAGAAATAAAAGACAGTCAGAAGGACAGAAAGAAGCAACCAGGCTAAGACTAGAAAAATCTGGTTTGGGCAGAAGTTTCTCGTGGGAGAAAGGACAAACCTAATGCTCAGCCCAACGTTATGTTTTACATGTAAACACACTTGCAAGTCCCTGTTCTGTGTATTTCCAGGGTTTGGAACAGTTCGCCTTAGGAGCCATGCTGTATAGAAACATACGCCCTGAGATTACAGCCCTGTGTGTTTTCAGTAATTTTCAGTGAATCGGTGCAGGCTAGAAAATGAATCAAATCTGTATGCCTTATCTGTAATGTACAAATTCTGGTTGACTATTTTTATAAATTGGGTATTCCAATTCATTTCATTAACCAAGGATTTCATTTGTAACAGCACGTCAACGTAAAGGAATGCAAGCAGAATTGGTTGGATACCAGAAGAAATCTGGCATGGTTGCATGTCTCACTTCATCTTCTTGGACTGTTCACTGAAAAATTAATGTGCCCATAACCACCTTTGATGATTATAAAGATGTCATTTACTTGGTCTAAAACAGATGTCAGAATATACATTGTCTTGATGACAGCAATAAAGAAATCAAAAAAAAAAAAAAGCATTTCAGTAAAAAAAAAAAAAAAAAAAAGTGATGAAAATTGCTATGAAATTCCCATTACTTCTGGACTTCTGATAAAAATCATGACCTTGGCAATCAGCATATCTGACCCAGAAGCAACTGAAGTATTAACTAGGCCAATAGCAAAAAGAAATTGGCACTAATATCAACAGGAAATCATCAAGAAAAGTACTGCAGACTGGATTGTATTTACCGATTAACCCCACAAAAGTGGCATGTGATGCAACCTAGACTTCTAAAGCCTTAAAGAAATTTGGCAGGGACAATCTAAGGTTTGTTCTTAGCAATACCTCCATATGCAGTGCTGTGTGCTGCATGCTGTGTTACAGTTTTAAGGAAGGAAACTTCTGAACAGCATATTAGAGAGCCACAGTGCCCCCTTTTATTAACAGGGGTATGAATCAGGGTCAAAATTAATCCCCTGCCCTGCTTTAGCTACAGTGCTGGTTTCTTCCCACCTGTGTATGTGCCTTAGTGCTACAGGGCATGACGATGTACACGTTTGTGTTCTCTCTGACCTCTCTACTGCTTTATTTTCCAATTTAGACATGAATTTTGTAGTCTCTAAAACCACCCATCTCTAGAAGATACTACAGCATGCTAACTACTTGCAGATTCTCCTGTGTGTAGCAGCTCATGACTAGTTCCAACAACACAAATCATGTTTGTGCTTTTTTTCCCCCCCACCACTATTACTATTTTCCCTATTCTTACCATGATATCCTCCTCTAAAAACAGGTGCAGACCTTCAGGCTCTTGCCTCCAAGGTACTTGGTCTGCATATATGAAAGGTCACTTTTTTCCGTAAAATACAAACTGCATATATCCCCTCATGGAGCAGAGCCTAGCGTGAGCAAAGCACGAAAGGGTCTCACTACCACAACACTGTCCACAAAACTTTCCAAATCTGACAGCCACATTTGTGACAGACAAAATGAGACTTCTCTTGGACATGGACTCAACACAGAAGGAAAAAGAAACAGAAGCAGTAAGTTACTGAAAAACCTCTTTTGAATTCAAGCATATAGTTACAAACTGTACATCACAAAGTCTCTTCTGTACCTGAACCTTTTTGCCTGTATACTGTAAAGCTGTGCACAATCACAGATACCACAACAAAGCAACAATTCTGGTGTAAACACAAAGGTAACAATCCACAAAAGGTTTCTGAGGTTGTTATTACTGGTTTATTTATTACTCCTAACTGTATTCTACTTCAGTTTTTTGTAGGATACTGGGAATCGTTGTCGTTGGCACTAGCATATATTTTTCTTGCATGGTCAGAGGTAATAGAAAGGATTTTGTGTACTGCTTTCTTGCCAACAGCATCAGACCTAACTATGCTACCCCATGAATATGCCAGAGAAATATGCTTAGAGAAATCAACTTTAAAGATGGACAAGACATAAGCCCTACAACAAAATGTATATACATGAAACATGCATATCCACATACACATAGATACTAACTAATGGCTCTTCACAAACTGGAATTCAGGCTCAAAACATAAGAAAGGAGGCATCCACCACCTAGTACTGCTCCTGCACTGCCAGAATCTAACACATTCATTAAATAACATTTTCTTCTTCAATTCATACCATTAAAAGAAAGGAATGTACCACATGTATAACTTCTCTCTACATCAATACCAAGACCACTAAATAAAGACCCGTTCTTCCCATGTTACAGAAGACTGAGGCACCACAGATACCTGAGAAAACTGCTCATTAGAAAATAAAGTTGATGCTGGAGCTGGGAACAGGAAGCAGTGGTCGAACCTCAATTCAAGCATATCCCATGTTGAGGAGGGATGAACTGGGAAATAAGAAATCCGTGTTTGTACTTGTGATCAATTATGGATGAGTAATATAATAATGCTTTGTGATAACACACTAACAAGTTGAATTGTTAAGTTTACCCACGTATCAGACTTTCACACCCTTGTCCAGCTTTCTAACAACTAAGCAGAAGTTATCAATGGACATACAGTAGGCATTACAGCTGGCCCACAAGAAACCAGTCAATCACCTGCACATATTTTATGCATATAAAAGCAATTTAGGACTGTTTCATTTTCCTGCCTCATCCTTTTACACATTGCCTCTCATTTCCAAACTTGATCCCGTGGGGAGGCATGCATATGTGACTCCTGGACTACTGAGCCAACTCCAAGGCTCAAGAAGGTGGCAACTGTCCCTTGGTCTGCAGGTGACCCAGCACTTTTCTTGGCTTGGTTAGGAGCTCTGGCCTCTCTGCCACAGGCCTAGTGAAGTCCTAGAAGTTTGTAAGTAACAAGAAATTGAAGACATTTTTATTTAAAAAAAAAAAAAAAAAAAAAGGAAAAAAAAAGATTTCTGAAATATGAGTGACCTATTGTCTCACTTTTAAAGGAGCAGCCTTCGGTGGGGAGGCAGTTTTTTTAAAACACACAGACAGACAGCCTGTAACTCAAGCTATGTCTGGGTACAAGCTTTTTATCAGACAATGAAGGTTACATGCAGCAAACTCGGCTCCCCAAAGTAAAGTGACAAAGAGATTTAGGTTGATGTTCTCAAAGTCAGAGGTTTGTACAAGATCAGGGAACAGACACTTGCTGTATATGAATGAAGAGACATCAAACATATAGTCCTTATCCAGTCAGACAAGGTATCTTATAAAAGCCTCAAAGGTTTTTCAGAATGAATGCTTTCCATTTCACCCTGCTTGTGAAATAGAGCATTGCTAAACAAACAGAACCATGTACAGGACTGTTCTTATTCAGAATGATTTCAATGGCTAATTTGTCTTTGGAAAGTTGTAACACAATGTTTACTGATACAGGCCCTTTGCAAATAAAAGCCCTTTTTTCACAGCACAACACTACACCAACTGACTGAAACACAGCATTCAGAATCAGCATTGATGTGCATTTCTGAAACATTTGATACCATCCCTCGGTTAAATATTCCCATGCAAGAAATGTATCTGTTCTTCCTGGCAATACAGCAGGAAAGCTGTAAGGACAGCAGCGGGATTTATGCCCTTATTGCACATCCTAGGTATTTCTAACACTGACATTCTGCTTCCATTGAAATGCAGGGGAAAAAATGTCACACCTTAAGCAGACATTGTCTTTCTGGTACACTACGAGAGCTCTGAGGTGTACAGTTAAATTGCCTTATTTACAGAATTAATATGTTTTAAATGTTTTCGATTCCTTTTACTTCCTTAAGGAAGTGAAAGTGGTGATATGGGTGTGCCAATGCTAAACTGGACAAAGAGTATGCCCTGGCACAAAGATTTCATCCCAAATTGCCCTGAAACATTTACTGTGAGGCTTCCCACCACTCAGGCTGGGAAGGAAAGACTGGCACTGAAACTAAACCAACCTGAAATGCATCCACTTCCTTCTAAATATAATGAACAGCTCAAAAAACTTCTGACAAGATGATATTTAGGCCCATGAGCAGCACAGAAGTTGAAGGTTAAGAAAAAGCAAAAACCTTCCCAGTGCACCTGCATGAAGCCTCGCTGTGCGGCACATCCCTCCATGGGTGCAGTGCCCTCCGTGGCAGCCGTAACCACGGCTCGGCACCCTTCCCTCCTGGGCACCATGCACCCGACAGCTTGAAGGGAACATTGGCCTTGATATAAGCCCCTAGAAAAAGATCTGGATTCTCAGCACCTACAACAATGTACAGAATTCACAATTTCTGGGATGAATTGGAAAAACAACCTGATGCAGGTCATTTCAATCAATTTACAAAAAATGATCAATTTACAATAAATCAATTTACCAAATAGATTTGAAATGCCTTCTCAATATTTTCCATTAAAAAAAAAAAAAAAAAAAAAAAGTTTTCTATACTAAAAAAGTTTCTGTAAGAAAAGAGCTGGAAAGAAAAGATTTAGGAACCTACCTAGGAGCAAAAATCATGGATGGTAACATCTAAAAATGCCTGTAATAAGGAGTATTTTCTCTCCAGAAACTTTGCCATGCAAACCTGTCCTTTCTGTGTTTGTGGGCAGCGTGTGTGGCTGGCCAGCCCCCTGCCAAAACTCTCACAGAACAGACTGCTCAGTTCATAGAAGGGAGCAGAGCAGAGAATGAAGAGTTTGTTTCCTCCAACACACAACACTTCCAAACACCACCACCCAAAAGGCAATTTGCGAACAGCTGATACTAACACCAGCAAAGGATTTATTGTTTTCCTTAGCCACAATGTCATATCAGTAATGTGGTATAAAGTAATCAACAAGATTAATTCATCCAGCAATGCAGAAGTTTAACCTCTAAGGAGTAGGCAATCCTGGTTTTGGGGGTTGTTGTTGGCATTGTTTTTGTGTTGTGTGTGTGTGTGTGTTTTTGATGTCAAACAACAGAGCATAATCCTGATTCTACAAGTCTAAATGAGATGAATGACATTTTCTAAATGAGAGCGACTTCCCTGTTGTTCAGGAGAATCAATCTACCTCTGTAAGCTTCAGATTACCTTCAGGTGTATGTCAAACTGCAAACACCAGCCTGACATTTAGGATAAACACAAGGAAGGCAAAAGCACTCCTCTTCAGACATATGGCTACAGTGAATATGCACAGAGGTAAGAATCCACATCAATCAAAACTTTTTTTTTTAAATAAACTGCAAAATAGGTAGAAAAGATAATTTTATCTTAAGCCTTCATCCATGGATCTTGAATCATCTAGTTAGCTCATCCTATTTAAGCTGTCACACCAAAAAATATTACATGCCAATCCATCTTTTAAGGAATTTATTTAAGAAAAACATACACACGTACTTCCTCCTGAGATTCCTAACAGGCTTCATGAAATGTTTGCCCTCCTGCTACTCAGGCAGATCCTATGGCAATAGCAGCATAATGCAAAGAATGAAAAGGGCCGTGCTGGACCCCATGTGAAGAGCTGAGCCAGTGCCTCACCTCTGGTCTTGTGGAAAGCACAAGCCAGGTGAGAGGAACACCAACAAAGAAAATCCCCTTGAAGATTTCTCCGTGTTCAACCATTTCCTCATCAGGCATGCCTCAAGCTATCTCCCCCTCAGTTACTCACCAACTTCGAATGGATTTCTGCTCAAAACCACCCCTGCTCTTTCCTTCAGTCTGTGTGAACTTCCAGCACCCACAGCATCTCCCCAAACCCCAGTGGGGTGAAGATCCACCTCTCCTGTTTGCATTGAGCCCCATCTCCTGCAAGCTTCACCTGAGGTCACCCGGTTCTTCATCTCTAAGCAGCCATCAGTAACTGATTCCTACCAACCCTCCTCATGAAGCTTCTAAAATTTATTGATTGACATTTAACATGTTACTAGCAAATCACCCTTGTGTTTCCCAGCCCAAAGTGTCCCACCCTCCTCACATATCTCTCAGACAAAAGATCTTGCACACTTGTGTCTGGCTTATTGCCGTTCCCCACGCTGTTTCCACCCACCCACACTTCACATGGACAAGCATGGCACACAGCATTCAATGAAAGGGTGAGACAGCACTGGCAGCGATGCTCTGTCCTGCTTTCAACTCCTCTTGAATAATTCCTAACATTTAAGTTGATGTTTCGCTGCTGATAAATACTGACTGGATATTTTTTATGGTAATATCCACTGTAACTTCAAACTCTTGTTCCCAAATGGTAACAATCAATTCAGAGATGAAGGCAGAATTATTTTTCTCCCCATGGACATCCTTTCCATTTATTTATACAATTTAATCTGTCATTTCAATGGCAGTCACTTTCATAAGGTCTTCTCCAGCTCCTCCTTGCCAGCTCATATCTTTAGTACCCGCTAAACAATTCACTAGCATCAGTATATTTTCTGATCCCACATGCAAACATTTTTTCTAGGTCATTTAATGTTCCTATAATGAACATCAGAGATCCTGGTGGTATGCCAATGGAGAATTCCTTCGTCTCCAAGAACTGACTGTAGACTCTCAATCCTTGTCCTTGTATCTAATCAATTATTTGTTGGCACAAGGATTTCCCTTAGTCCTGGCTGCCTAGTTCCGTTAAAACACACTGGTGAGGATTTTGGCCAAAGGGTCTTGATACATAAGATCCTTCTCAACAACTACCACCACCTGCTGCCCATTACCCATCTCAAACAAGAGCATCCACACAGTCACTGGTCCTCACAGGGACAAATACACATAACAATACCTGGTAAAGCTGTATGACTGTGCTCTACAACATTAAAATATTGTGGTGTTTAGTCTCTGAAAGTCTTCCGAAGCAAGATTTTTTGTACATTTTACCCTAAATCAGTGCAGAATGAAGTTACTCATTTTCTCAGGAAGTTTGCTAATGGATATCCTCACAGAACACTTTGATTACTTCTAAGAGCCATCACGTACAGTTCAAAGCTTACATATGAAATGTTTCACAAATTACAAAACTTGTCACTCCATAAGCTTAGGGTACATTGCTTTTGAGTTTTCTTTTTTTTGTTTGTTTTGTTGTGTTTTTTTGTTTGTTTGTTTGTTTTTTGTTTTTTTTTTTTTTTAACCTAATTTTTATCACTTAACACCTACTGACTTTGAATTAGATAAAAACACACCCCTATAAACACACCACTATGGATGACCTGTAGTGTCTGCAAAAGGTGTAGGCTACTACATCTGTTGACCTTTTACAGGCCATAAGGGACCAAGAAGAAACATTTTCTAATCTGTTTGGGCAACTTCAGAAAGACATACAAATCTTCATGATATATTGCCTTCCACAAAAACCTCTCTGCCTTGAAATAAGCCAAAACCAACCAAACAAAATCAAGGGCCATCAGGTTGCCCTCCCCTTCCTGCCAGTGCCTAAAGGGGGCTGTAGGACAGCTGGAGAGGGACTGACTCTTTGTCAGAGGGTGTAGAGACAGGAAAAGAAGGAATGGCTTTGAACTAGAAGAGGGGAGGGTTAGATTAGACATTAAGAAGAAATTCTTCCCTCTGAGGGCACTGAGGCCCTGTCCCAGGCTGCCCCAAGGAGCTGTGGGTGTCCCATCACTGGCAGTGCCCAAGGCCAGGCTGGATGGGGCTGGGGGGGCTTTAAGGGCCCTTCTACCCCAAACTGTGCTGTGACCCTGTGCTTGTATCATATATATATATATATATTTATATATGTACACAGAGAGCACATGCATGTAAGTTATGTGTGATTACACCAACTTAAATCAACAGGCAATAAACACTGAACCTCAGATTACTTTCAAGTGGAGAAATAGACTACCAGGTTTATTGAACAGTGGTTATAAACCAACACTACACAGGCAATTTTGTCATTGCATATTCCATCACAATCCAACTTTTTGATTACCAAACCTCTTGAGCTGTTTTCAGTTCTACATTTTAACTTTCATGCCTTGCATGATAAGAAGTGCCATTCAAAGGAAAACAAGAAAATCCCTTCATGGCAGGCCAGGTCACAGTGAGCACGATTACTATCAGTTAATATACAGTCAGTCTCTTTCTGTAACAGTTTTCTTGTGCTAAACGCAACATTTCTTCTGTTGATAAAAATGGGTAAATCATTGTCTCTCCTCCAGCAAGAGCCTTATTTCAAGATAACAGAACAAACATTTGTTTTTGATATTTTAGATATCACACAGGAGACTGGAAACTTCACAGCAATCAGCATATAATCTCTTTTCATGCAAATAACATGCTAAATCCATTATTTAAACATTACATCTGCTTAAATAGAAGTAGGATGTAACATTTCCTGCAGCCCATTAATTTTACATATGCAAAAGGACTATATTGTCAAAACAACTCATCCGCATGTACACTTGTGAGCATGGATGCACGTATATATATATGTGTATGTACATCACACAGAAAGACCTACTTTTCTCACCTTTCACAGTACAACTCATGAAAAACCTGTGGACTTAAAAATTATCACCATAAAGACTGAGTTGCTGAGACTGTCAACACTGGCTGTTTCAGACTGGGTAACAGTTGCTAATTTTCAGCTGCCTGCAACACAAAACAATCCTTCAAACAGCTGAAAGATGAAGTCTCTATCTGTTTTTATAATGCTGTCTTATCTGGTTATACCTTACTGCATTTTTTTTTAAATGTGCAATACAGCAAGCTTCCTTAGAGAAAAGGTAACGCCTTTTTCTCCATACACAAAATAACCAAAAAATACTTTCCCACCCCTACAGTGACTTCATTAAATCAATGTTCCCTTTCTCAATGAAGCAAATTATAATCAATCCACAGCTGGCAGTGTTTAGCTAATAGTATAATTTTGGGTTGAGTGGCCCTGGTCACCAGCTCTTTCACCACCCCTCTCTTTTTCTGAAGCAGGTTTTTATTATATTCTTATATTATCTAAGGGAGCAATAAATAGGATCCACTAAATAAATTTGCTTGAGACATTTATATGAAATTTGAAAGTTTAATGTAACTGCCAAAAGCTTCTGGAGTGCTGGCAGAATTAATCTTAATACTCATTACATTTATAGATTCAAATCAAGCCTGCGGACGTCAGCATAGGTGCCACTGCTAAGAAATAAGAAGTTTCCAGGAAATCTGTAAGTAAATTTAAAGTGGTTGCCAGCTTTGGAGAGGGAAGATTTAAAAAATGATGTGATGGATGTGATCTGTATGCCAGGAGATGCAGCACTAAACACACTTCTTGCTATAATTTTGGTGATGTTTTCTCCAATACAGGTTTTTATAACACAACAGAATTAGAGATTAAGCTACATACCTCAAGCCTGGACTTTTATTTATTAATTTATTTTTAATTAGAGGTTGCAATTCACTGGACAGCCAACTCCAGCTGTGAGATCATTCCACACCTGATAAGCAGGAAGAGCCTAATTCTGCTGCAGTTCCTGCCCTCGAGTGTAAGCAGTGGCTTTAATTTGGGGGATGGAGGAACATAGGGAGTGAGTTCTGGAGTACATTTATTACATTTGGTAGAGTGCACCTGAGCTTAAAAAACATGTGGAAAGTAGTGAAAAATAATGAAAGTAACATTAAACAACACAACCACAGAACTATCCACTTTACTACCCACCCCACAGCTGAGCCAGACTGTGGAGGACAAGAGAGGCACTTCTTGGGATACACATCTTGTGGAAGTGTTACCTGAAGACAAAGCCAGACACCTGAGCTGGAGTCTGCTCCACACTGTCTTCTTTATCTATAAATACAGTAACAGGAAGTATTTGCCAACTGCGGCTTGCAATTAGAGCCAGAAAGAGAGCAAGAAGATAGGAAGAGAGCAAGAGAGCTCATGGTATCCACTAACACAAGGGATGTATAAAATCAAAGAAAAAGCAACCATAGGTCGAACATTGTGTTATATCTGAGTTTCAGTATTTCTGCCACCATTACAATGACAATTTATCCAAGTCACTCTAGAAATGACAGGCCTGTATGCACCAAGTCAGCACCAAGTTTTCCCACCAATGAAACATGAACTTCATTTATCCATGACAGATGCTAACTTGAAACTGTTGTTGAACTACAATATAAATGCAAACATAAGGAGCAGGTGAAAGAACAAGTTATGGGAAGGGTGAAAATGGAATTACTTTGCTGCATATAATTCCACCTAGAAACCTCCCTTGCAGCACAATTACTAACTACAGATAATGCAACACTACGATCCATCTGGAATTTGAAAACAATAAGGTTAAGCATGGCACAATAAAAAAAAGCTTTTTTTTTCTGACTGAAAATGCAACTGGCTGAAGTAACTTAAAATTCACAGAAAATCTCCTGCTTAGCTGGGTAGGAAGTTGAGGTGACAAATGACGAATCAGGCTTTTTTCCTTTTTTTTTTTTTTAATTTAAAAAAATAAAGAACATAAAGGGGGTCACCACCCTTAGAACATAATAACGACAGAAAGGACAAAAAACAAAAGACAAAATAACATAATTTATAGAGGAAGATATAACTACTAAGACATGATTTCTGTAATCTTATCTCTTTGCTCTCAGTTGGCAGTTAAGGACTAAGACCTCCTCTCTCAATAAAGCGTTTAGAGTGTTATCAGTTAGTACATGCTGCCTACAAATACAAATTCTGAGAAGTTGAGTCTTAGCTCCTAAAACACACGTCTGAAGACTAGAGCACTCTCCCTTGACTACCTGGTTTTGATTGCCTGAACAGATCTGCTATTTATTATCTACAAATAAAGACAGCAGAATACCAAACTGAGCAACTGGTGACAAAATAATTCTGATAAAGTTCTCATTGTTCTGTTTTTGTTTTTGTTTGTTGTTTGTTTTTTACAGAAGCTTGTAAGAATGGCTACCTCTTTGTAAAAGAATACAGAACAACCTGTTAAATTGACTGGGATGGTTCATATTTTAGAAATTGTTGATACTTAATGTTTAACAAAACATATACATGTATGTGTGTGTGTATGTATATATATATATACACATATATATACATATATATATAAGTTCACCATTTCTGAATGTTCTGCCTTAAAATTCAATTTATAACAGGAAAAAATGAATTAAAAAACATGATACCTTCTCAGAATTCTTTGAAGTTTGAAAATTTGCCCAAGAGATTATAATTTAGCTTTATTCTAGACAGTCTTTGCAGAATTACTTTAAATGCAAAATATTAATTGTGTTTCATCCAAAAAAAAAAAAAAGGTATTTATTACCCAAGTAATACCTAGAATGTTAACCTGGCAGACAACAGGATCAACTTGTTAAATTTTATATACAAGCTCTCTGTAATTCATGATGCTGAAGTGTTGCAGCTCTACTCCTGCCATAAATCAGTCACGGTTTTCCACTAACATGTTGTTTTACTACCCTTTGTAACTGAAAGCACAAAGTAGAATCATAAAATATGCAGTGTTTCTCTTGTCTATAAGCTAGACTGAACATGTTCATTGGACGCAACTGGGAATGATACCCGTGACTGCACTAAAAGATTACTTTTCATTAAAAAAGTCTGCCTTCGTGTTATCAATTGTTTGTAAAAACAAACAGTCAACCTCAGATATATTCATATATCCCACACAGAAACAAAAGCATTGAAGTTAATTAAGCACATTGATCAGCAGGGGAAATAGATATGAATATAGCAATCCCGTGCACTGGAATTAATTACATCAAGTTTCTGACCATACCACATATAAAGCTCAGGATGTACTAATGAGATTATCAAGAACACAAACTGTAAATCTCGTATAACATTCAATATCACACATTCCCCACAGAGCAGCATTAGCAGCCTTTCAGGCAACCACATCACAAGCACATATTTAGATGTCACATTCAGAAAATTACTTCACCCTTAAACATGAAACACCCACCTTTTCTCAGTGGTTGCAGAACAAGCTTATGTTACCAGTGAAACACGGAAATAGGCTCAGATTTCTGAATGGTGCCATTCCTAACACTTTGTTTTTACCTGGTATGCTTCTCTGCCCTTTTCTCTCTCCCCTTCAGCAGGCTGTGCTCTCCTCCACCATTTCCCCATTTAAAGCACAACAGAGAACACCCTAATGCACATATGACAATCCACACACTCTTATTTGTTTCTGTCTGAATTATTTCCTTAATAGGTCCTTCCTCACCTCTGATTACCATGATTACTGTGATTTTATTCACCAAAATTTAAATCGTATTTTTTTCAAAAATATTTAAAGTCAAAAATTTTTACTCCTTGTTTCTACTCTGTGTTTGTCTGATTTCAGCCTCCTACCAAGGATCCTGCTATGCTCCTTTCTGCATTACTCAAGTCTGCTTTCTTACTCAAGTTCTGCCTTCAAGCATTTTGTTCAGTCTACACACTTCTTCGGTTCCGGTCACTGAAGTGTCAGGTAAGAGTCATCTCCATGGACATTTTTAGTCCAAGGACATCCAATCACTGGGATGGCCCTAAAATCAAATTCTAAGCAAACTGGTCAAACTACAGCCAATTAGTGTGAGTGCTTCTCCTGACAACTTTTGTAAAGATAGATATTAAAGACAAATAACCAATCTTTTAAAAAAGTGTCTTCCCTGAGAATCTGTAACAGTTAAAAAAAAATAAATCAAAGAACGCAGGAAAACTCACCTTTCGATCCTGGATGGATACGGTCTCTTAAAAGTCTCCAGCTTAACGTACTACATCCTTTCTGCTTTTCTGAGCAATCTTTTTCTTCTGTAACTTCCTGTCTTCTGGCTTGCTAGCTTCACTTTATTCTATGTACGTGCAAAGGAACCCAAGATGTTATCCAGAGCTGCTCACTTCTACTCTGTCTCCACAGTGTTCACGTCACTTGTAGCACCGAAGCTGCTGAGAAGCCAATGCATCAGCTCTGTGAAAGAGAAAGTCAAAATAAACCAGGGCATGCAGACCCAGCACTGGGTGATCAGCTTCATAGATCCTGATCATGATGCCAGAGTGAAAATAAAACACGGAAGGCTGCAATGATCAAGCACAGCAGTTTGGAGGTGCTAATGAAAAAATAACACAGCCTGTGAATACAGGTCACAAGCATGAAAACCTTCAGAAAATAAAAGAAGGAAGAAAAAAAAAAAAAAGAAGAGAAAGCAGGATCTGATACCAGATAAGCAATTGCAGAGGGTACGCTGGATACAGAGCGCAGAACTTGTTAGCCTGAATGATACCAAGGGATGTGCCTTGTGAGACGATCAATACTCAAAGGCTCAAATAAAGGACTTGGTTGTCTTCCCCGCCCCCACAACCTGAAACAAATCTCCTCTACTTCTAGATATTTCACACTGCCCGCTACAAAACCTCTCACATTTCTTTCTAGAATTAAAGTTCTGCTCAGCACACTGTTTTTCAGATATGAACAAAAAAAAGCACACAGTAATTACAGCTTAAAACCCTGTGTTTCTTCAATAAACCCCAACTGATATTAAACAGATGTCCAACAGCATACATCAAAATACAGAAAACACAACTGGAAAATTTCAGAGCTGCACCATGCAGTGGGCAGGGCAGCCTTGAGCTGAGCAACAGAGAGCTGCTGTACGGGCAGGGAGAGAGGCTGGGGAGGAATTGCACCAATATATATATGTACTTATTTTTTTCTTACAGTCATTTTTTCTTAATGAAAAACAAATCGATTTGCAACACTCTTTTCATAGATAAATGAGAAAAAGCCTTGGTCTAAATAGAGAGAGAAAAAGAGATCTACACAATTCTGTGACTGAAACATCATTACACGCCTTAGCAACACAAACTACAAGGAGTTTTGCTGGTAGAGACACAGGGCAGAGCAGTAGAGCTTCTTTAACAACAGGTATTTCCTTAAACAAGTATTCAACTTCCAAGATGTTTTACATCACAAATGTGCTACAATTGCTATAAACCTTCAGTTGACACTCAGGAATATGACTTTAGTTCTTTGTCACAGCAATGAGTAAATACTCTTTGAAAATAAAAATAGAAATTAATGGTACATCCAGCAATTGCTAACTTCTGAGTACTTGAATCCCTAATAAATAAAATAAATAAAAAATTCTTTGATACACAATGCGTTTTCTTTTAATTCTTTGTACAGAATGTGTGCATACAGATACAGCCATGTATCACCTCTGTGTCAAGTGTTTTATAACTCAAAGATGGTCTCCCCAAAAACCTGCCTCTCCAAGACTTACTTCCCAAGAAGAAGAAATTCACCAATTCCCCTTCCTCTTATCAGTGCTATGAAGAAGAAAAGCCACCACAAATTGCACAGCCCCTTTCCTCCAGACAAGCACCATTTAGCCCACAGTTCCTACACCTCTCTGGCAATCTTCCACTGCTCGAGTGTGCTAACATTAATAAAATAGTTCAAGGTGAACACGAACTCTTAAAAATATGTCAAGGACTGGGGAGAAAAGGAGTATTAGAGAGGGAAAGCCATTACAGAAACGAAGAATAAAATCAAGTCAATTATGATCCTCAAATCTCAGGTCTACCAAACTGCCCTATTAAAATGGCCTGTAAGAAGGAAAACAAGCAGGGAAACAATTAGGAGAAATAGACTCCTGAGTAATTCTCCCTGAGAAAAAGGACTTGAAAGTCTCATTTAATTCAACAAAGATGAGAAATCACGCGACTTTTTCAAAGCGTACTGGGTTCTGTACACTTTTGCTACTTATACTAGTAGGCAGACAAAATTTCCTTCTGTTTTCCCCGCAAGTGTGTATACATATGTATGAGAGAAGAGAGACTGCAGCACTGCAGCTTTTGCTTGACATTTTTGTCATCTTCCCTATATTCATCCACCAAATCTCCCCCTCCAATCCATTTTTTCTTCTCCACCATCTTAAAGTAACTTTTAGCTACTGCTCACATTACACCACTGCTACATATCTCAAAAATCAAACTGAAACGCAAAAATTTAAGGATGGGAGTTGCCAAGGCCTTCAAGCAGTATGTTTTCCAGCACCTAAATTAAAGCGTACAAAATAAAATGTAGTTCAAAAATTACAAGTTATCGTTCTTACATGAAGTGAGGTACTTTATTGAGAATGGTTCCTGTGGGAAGAAGTATTCTAATATGAGCAGGAACATAAGGCACAAGCAGGAATACAAGGAACAACCTTATCCTGGTAGAGACAAATCACCCCATTAAAGCCTCGTGGCACTGGCAGGGCCCCCTGCCCCCAGCCCAGGCTGCTGCCAGCCCCATCCAGCCTGGCCTTGGGCACTGCCAGGGATGGGGCACCCACAGCTCCTCGGGGCAACCTGTAACGATGGAGCAAAGTTATACAGCGAGAGGCACAGAATCAAAAAGAGAACCTGGGGGATGGCATCCAAATGCCCCCAAAAAACAACAGCTACACAAGAAGTAACATTCCCAAGGAGCAGAATTTTCTGGCTCATTTCTTCTGTCTCCCATTTGTTCTCCACCTCAAGTGTATGTTCTGGCAGGAAACCGTCACAGAAAGCTGCTTGCATCTCGTTACTAATACATCTCCTTCACGCCAAGTCTTTTTTCTTTTTAATGAAGAATTCTTCATTAACAGAAAAATGCCAAATGATCTATTTTCCTTTAGAGGTGAGCCAAATCTGCATACTTGATTTCTTACCTAATGTGGTCCATTTATACCAACTACAGCTTCCAATTTCTCCCCACCATGACACAGGCTTCTTCTTCAGCACTGCGCCACTGCCATTTAAGTCACCAAAGAACATAAAAAGGAATATATTTGATTAATATCTGACTCACAGTAGCATTCGGTGCAACTACAGCAATGGACTGTTTTTACAATTCACCAAAGATTTGTATTTTTTAATCGATACAGCTCACGTAGTCAGAGAAGACTAGTATACTCTGGAACAATCTAGTCAATAATTGCCAAGACGATAACACTGCTGGACTGGGGGGTTCCAGAAAGGGAGAACACAGAAAGCAGCAGCCAGCAACAGCAGAGACTGAGCAGATCCTTTACGCCATTTCTTCCACTTTCTCTCCAGGCAGAGTACTGTTCCAAGGCCTGTTACACGTGAAAGTAGTCTTCATAACTTCCAGACACTTTTGAAAATAAATTGTTCTGAGAGTTTCTCAAAGCACATTGTATAACCTTTGAAGCTATGTATGTGATGCAATGGTTTAAATTCTGGCCCTAACACAGCCTGGAAAGCCTGGCCTATACTGTAAGCTTTTACAGATATCCCTTGGAAGTAATTATTTTCTTAATTGCAAACCCAAAAGATATCATAAGACAAAATACAAACACTACAAAGGCAAACCAGAGGGACAGAGAAAACAGCACAGCAGACATCAGCATGACATTGACAGAGCTCTGTAGCGTCAGCCTGACCATTTGGCTTGAAATAAGGATGCAAATAAGTGGTAGGCTGCCACTTAATTCCAGTCCTTGTCAATCTCTCCCCACGCCACTAAGGCATACATCAATGTGTGCTGTACTGAAATACATACATCTACAGATCTGTAACAGTACTGAAAAAATATTGTGGTTTTATGTTGCCTTGATGGAGGTATTAAATCAAACCATAACAATCCCATGAGCTGATGCATTTAGAAGTCATTACACAGAACAGTCTACAGTCCACTGTCTCTGGGATCTGCAGTCTTGATGCTGTTCCTCTGGGTGCAATGGGAATGCTTATAAAAAAGTTAAATGCTCCCATGTCTGCTCAATTGGTCTACGCCACAGACATATCCTCCAGATAGAGCAAATAATGCCATATCTTCTGTTCCATAATCTAGGTCTTCATGGTCTTTAAATGCCTAAGGAAAGAGGTTTTGCTCTGGAACAAAACTAAACAACTGTTGGCGTAGTAAGATATTTAAAGCAAGGGCAAAAGACTTTCAGGACTAGCCATTTTTCAACACAGACTACAACTGAAATACACACTCCCGTTTTAATCTAATTCAACCGTGCATCATGTTTTACATTATAAGATTTATTTGAAGAACACTGAAATGCCTTGCAGAATAAGCTCTGATACCCTAATGAGGAAAATTGACTGTTACTACATCCATTTTACAGCTGAACTCGCATCAAGAGTAGTGCTGCCACAAACCTCCACCAAGCAGCACAACCAGTGTGCTTCTCTTTGTGCCACCCAACGCCACAGCATTCTGCAAATCACGCCTCACAAGCCCCACGTTTTCTGCCCTGCAAACAGCAGCAAACCAAAGTTTAGCAAAAAGCACGATTACAGACACAGGATGGCTTTTATACATTTGTACAATTGTTAGTTATGTGACCTGACCTTCTGAAAAACATCACGACAAGCACAAATTAAGTTTTCAAGGACACCATAAAATGTACCGTAAGTACATTCATCCTCCTCTCGTTTCCTTGTTACATGTATTGCCTGATGGATTTGTGTTTCAGGTATAATATAAAACACTGAAGTTATATCAGGTAAAGTTTAGATGGAAATCTAGAAATCAAACTCCCCCGTTTTTATCATATTCTACTTGAAACCGAGCTTTCACATTATCACTATGCTTTATACTCCTAATGTAGTTCAGAAAACAGTTTAACCTTGATCAAAGATTAAAGAAATCTGAGTTGAAAAGAATGCAAAACCCAAAATACTGCACCTCTTCCAAGCCAAAATAATGCATGATGTTGTCTATAACACCCTTCAGCACTGAAAGTTTTCCTCCAAGCTGCAATGAAACAAAAATAAATATTGGAATTCCCTGGGAGAACGACCACACACACACGTGCCATTCATTTACCTCTACACCACTTATGCATCAAGGTCTTGTGTGCAAACTTTGAAGGCTCAGAGTCTTACTGTCAGCGCTAACAAGTACAGCCATTGAAGACTAAGAAATAGCTTCCTGAGGTTATTCCAAGGGATAAACTGGTCCTATGCAGTCTCCCATCACTCATAAACCGAGCAGAGGTACCACAGATGCCAGGCAGGGAGAAGTGAGGATGCTAGGGTTCTTTATGAGGTTGTTCTCCTTCAGCGGCAGCTCTGACTTCCACGCTCCTTACTGAGAGCAACAACACAGGGGCAAGCTATTTAAAGAGCTGAGCATTTCTAATTCTCTAAGTACCACATTTATCATATGTATTTTTGTTAATACTTGTGTTTAGTCAGATCATGGATACTTCAAAGTCAACTGGCTTAAAACAAGCAAACAAACAAACAAAAAAAACCCACACATTTTACCTCTGATATGATAAATTTGAGTTTTACTGAAAAACAATAATCAAAATATTGATTATTGAAATCGCTCTTAATCATGAGTAGAAACACACAGTTTCTCCACAGTTCTGCCTGTACGATTAATTAATGTATTCTGAGTCCATTCACCAGGTTGAGCAAATCTAAAAATACGCCAGTGCTAAGAATGATGATTTCTCTGTTTGCTCTGCAGACAGCTTTCCTGCTCGCTGTCTTCAGGGAATCCTCTGCCTGGTGCCTCCACATTTCAGATTCAAAAAGAGATTTCAAATAATTTTCTGGCAATTCTCCAGTATTAACTATGACAATATCAATTCAGCAGAGAAATGCCAGATTCCATATCGCGTCTGAGTGGGTGGGATTGACAGTACTTTGTTAATGCCAGTCCCCCTCCCCTCTTTTATTACAAATAATTTTTATATCTATTTTCCTAACAAAATTTGATTTTGTCAACATATCCAGTGGGCTTACAATACATCTATTGTTGCTGGAAATGTCAGTACTTCAAATGTGATTCTTGATGTAGCTCTTATAGGATATGGAGAAATAGCCAAGTAAATTTATTCTTTGTATCTAAATGTCACTTTAGGTATAAAATATATTAAATATCGTGAATAGAAGAAGTATGTGCACTGTATATCTAATGTGATGACTTGGATAGGAAACAAAATTAAATCTTTCATACAGACTACAGTATCTAAGTGGAGGATATCAGTGGCCCCTCTGTAAGTGGAAACGTACAGTGCAGATGCAAGTAATTTTACAAGATCCTTATTGTAATCATACAGCGTAGAAACATGATGAAATCAAGATGTTATAGTTTAAAATACAATACACTGAAAGCCATTATATGCCTAGCGTAATGAGTACTTTAGACAGAGACATAATCACAAAGTAAAACTTTATCTTACATCACTAATGTAAAACCTGTATTCTCATGAGACAGTTTTCAGCAAGCCTCCATCCATGTCCCTCCACAAAAGTCAGCAACGCCTCCATTTATGGAAACTGAGAAAATATTAAGGAAAATAAAGTGTCTTTGCATGTGTAAATGATTGGCTAAAAGACAGGAGAAAGAAAGTTGGAGTAAACAGTCCACGTTTTCACAGTGGAGCATTGTGGAGATATGGGGCAGGAGCTGTGCTGTCCACCAGGTTCCTAATTAAGCTGTGAAAAGAGGAAGGTGACACTCTGTGCACGATGTTAAGGTACGTAAGGCAAGTAGAGATGAGGACCACCTGCAGAGATCTGCAGATGGACCTTCCACGTCTCGGTGACTGGGAAATCAAAGTGATAGATGGAACACACCAGAAAGAAGTAACGTACTGGGGGGTGAAGGTCTTGGCTTTACACACAGAACGATGGGCTCTGAGCTGAATATCAACATGCAGGAGTAATAACGTGGGACTGCAGCTATTAGTTCTGTGACAAAATCGGCTCAGACTCCTTGACACTCACATATAAATGGCAATAATTAGAAAAGGAATACAAAACAGAGAAAATTAATTCGTCACCGTATAAAACTTAGAGTGCACATTTCTCAGACATAATTCTCATGTCCCTAATCTCAAAAAGGATATGAGAGGCTTATAAAAGGTTTGAGGAAGGAAGGGCTCAGGCTTTTCAGGCAGGAGAGAGTGATGCCTCAGCAGAGAGGGGGTGGAGGTCTATTAAGTCCAGAGGGAGATGGGAAGGGTAGAATCCCAGCATGCTGCTCACTGTCCTCAGAGAAAGGTTCAAAATGAAGAAAGGGATGTGGGGGGTGTCCCAGAAAGGGGGAGAAAACCCCTGTAACTCTGTCTGTGGCTACCCAACAACCTGAGCTTGCTGGTGGCTACAAGAATTTTCTCAGGAAGTTTTATGGCATACTTGGGCTGAACTCATACCTCCATACAGCACCTGCTTTTCAAGTGAAGAACCCTATCCTATAAATGATGGAGAGGCACAGAAATCAAGTGGTATCCAAGAATGGCAGAGAAAAAACATCCTCCTTGGACTCTTTGTGGCTGAGGCAACCGCCAAGTAAACAACATAGTATGTGAGCATGTCAGTGCTTCACATATATAAAGGAAAAAGAAAAAAAAAAAAAAAAAAGATCACTTTCAGCCTGGTAGTTTTCCTTGTTCAGCCTCAACCCTCATCCAGTGGAGATGGCACTAACTGAGAACTGGTCTGTGACTCCACTGGCCATTTCCACCACTTGACAGGGCGGCAGGACCCCAGCAGAGGCTCTTTGGTCACAGCAGTGCTCCACACTGATGCTCTGCAACTCCCACAAGCCCAAGCCCTGCCTTTTGGTCTCTGCCAACTGCTGTATCTGGCTTCTGCTCCCAAAACGTTCCCCAGACTTTGACCAGCCTTGCTTGTAACTCCCTGCTCACACTAGTAGCCCTTGGGGCAGAACATCTTTCCCCACATCAGGAACAACAAGATAACGTATATGTGAATGTGTATGCAGACAAGCACGTGATAAACAATAGACAGGGAGCATTTATGCAGGTTCCCCCTTTTCAGGATACCTGGCTCTCAGAGCCTAGCATCTACATTCTAGTCTAGACTGAGCCCAAAGGTCTAATTAATTTGCTCAAGGTTTAGCAGATAGCTGCTGCAGAGATGAGAATCAGATTCCAGTCCTATGCAGTACTTTAATTGCACAGTATCGCCTCCACAACCTGATTTATTTTCCTCGGGTCTGCTCTACTATAAATAATTAACCTTCCTCTGTAATGCCCAAAAGCTCATTACATGGTCCAGTCAAACCATTCATAATTATTAAGTTATCTGATGGTGTTTGCCCTATCGTGTACTTGAGCACCTCAGTGTCAGAGAAGGCTTTAAAGCATTTACAAAATAGGTAAATAATTTATTTTTACCTCTGAACATGATTGACTCCGGCCATTTGCTGTTTCATATTGCATATTGTTAAACGCAACCCGTCACCTAAATTACAGGATGTTACCACTTTCCATACAAATGTCTGAATGGCCAGCATATCAAGCCATAAGTGGGATTTTATTTAACAGCAGCCACTTCTTGTTTGGGCATGAATACCCTGTGCCTGTGTGAATGCAGATACCCACAGAATTAAAACTTGTTCTCTGAACACTCGCTAAAACAGAAACACATCATAGATGCTCACAAGGAGCCTGAGCATGACTGATAAGAAAGCAATATAAATCTCAGCATATGTCTGCAAACAATTCTACAACTTTCAGCTGATTCTAACTGCAGATTACTGATCTTCTCCAGGCATCCACGTTTTCATCTTCGGCTAAAAATATCCACTTACCCAGACCGGCAAAGAAGCAGTTCAGGGTGCCCAAACTTTAATAAATCAGAGCCATCGATTCAATCTCATGTAAATGAAGCTTCCCACTGTCCTTTCTAAACAAACAAGGAGGACACAGAGGCCTGCACATAATCACTAAATTACAAAGAACAGATGCGAGACATTAACAAGGAAACGCTCATGCTGGCAAGGAGAAAACACTATAAAACAGCACGCACTGTACCAAGCCAGATTGGCTTTTAAATGACTCATACTTAAGAGATTACAAAGAACAAGGAACAAAAATAAAATAGTTCATTTGACTGGGCCTAATACACTTTAGTTACTTTAAATTAACTGCTAATTGTGCCATTTCTTTGCCTTGCACTTTTCCTTCTGACATCCTGGTTGAAGTGTCTTGATGGAAGGGAATGTACTACAAAAAGCACATCCTAAGCCTAGGCATTTACCAGTTGCAAATTTATTAGTGCTCCCTTCAAAACATGCATTTGTTTCCCCAAAAAGAAAGCATCTCTCCCGACTGCCGGCCCAAGGCATCACTACACCAAGTGGGCACATGATGCATTTCTTTCTCAGTTTTCTAAATGTGCTGTCTGAAGTTTTATTCCATTCGTCCCATGCATTGTAAGGCCCATTCCTCAACTCCCACTGAGCACGAGGAATGGAGGAACAGGAGCCAGTCACTTCTTGCAGTGATCAGCAGCACACCTCTACAGACCTCTGTGCAGAGCTGCCCAGCGTTCCCCTGCGTGGCCAAGTCACGCCCCAGGACCCAGGGGAGCAGAGAAAGGGCTGCCATGAGGTGCAGAACCACGCAGGAAAAATTCCAAAGGCAACTGAAATTCCATGCACTTTAATTAAGATCTTAAGGCAGTTATGACAATTGTTTGGAATCAAGCTTTTTAAATATAAGATTGGTGTGGACACTGCCTGCCTCTCACACGCACACATTTTGTATTCCCCTGCTTGCCCTACAAGCTTTCTTTCCTGTTTGAAGCAACTTTATGGCTTATTGTCCAAGGACAATTTAATCAGCTCACCCAACAGCATATACTGAAAAATGCAATCTCGGCTTGCAACACTAATGCATGCAAATTCCCCAGGCCCACATGTACTCCAGCCATTATGTCCTGTATTCATATGCGAGCTGTATCAAGGAAATTGGAGTCTTTTCCTTTTCTCCTTGAACAAGGCTCTAATTCAGTCTCACCCTTCCAAAAGCCAAAGTCACCAGCCACTGCTGCTCTATCAGGTGACACAGAACCGGACAATTAATGTTTTGGGGCCACACACAAGGGCTCAAGCACTTTCCATTTGCCTTACTTAATAAACCAAAAAAATTACAATGTTCTTGTAATATTCTGCCTAAACCTTGTCTTGCAGGACTACTGACAACCAGAAATTTCATCTATTGCAAAAGAAATGGCAAAAAGCATCCCACATCAAATGCTGCTGGTGGCTCCCTCCTTTAGCTGCCCTTCTCCGACTTGGACCCAAACAATGACAGTATTTGTAACATCAACTGCACAGAAAGTTGCTCCCTTATCTTGTTTGTACCTAGGAACAACTTCAGCCCTGAGTGGGTCAAGAAAGCTCAAGACCCAGTTGGAACAAAGAAAGGAAAGTTAAGAAGGGCCTTGCACATCACTGTTTGGACACAGATCTACAATCCCACATCCAACAGATGCAACTTACAATTGCTGCTAGGGCTGACTCCAACACTCCACAAGAATTATTTCAAAGACATTAGTATGTTGGTGGAGACAACACACTGCACCTTACAGGTGGGAACGTCACCCTTTCTAAAGATTTCCACTGATGGAGAAAGCAACATCCTTCTGTAAACCGTCTCAGGGCTATTTTAAGCTGTTACAAATCTGGGCTTTGCCATCTGAATTTTATTGAATCCTTTTGCCAGGCTTTGTTACGTCTTCATCTAGTAGATTAAAGAGCATTTTAGTATAGCATGATGTATAGATACTTAGCCAGATAGAAGTTGTATTAAAACCCCACTGCATTAAATAGTGTTAAAGCAGTTTTTGTTTAAACAAAATGGACAATTTCTTCTTCTCTGAAGATTATCGGTTTCTGCAGCTCTTTCCTGTACCAACTCTGATGATGCAGATATTCAGAGCTGATTCTCCAATGCGGGAATGAACTCAACAGTACTTCATATGGAATAACACCCCTTTGGAGTCCAGGCTGATATTGCTCTATAATTATTATTACACACATCCACGTAAGTCTGTTCTCGAGAACACTAGAGAAAATACAGATGAATTTAATTGGCTGTAAGTATTTAGCTTCATTATCCAAAATGTATCAGTGTGTGAGGAGAGTACTATTTCTTGGTCTTTATAAAGAAGAGGGCTAATCTTGCAGCAGGCAGCTGGGAAGTGAAGTACACCCTTTGCGAACCTGAGAAAGCAATACATGGAAGAGACAGTCTTCAGAGGTGGTCAAAAGAGCAGCTGGAAACAAAGCTGAAGTTAAGTAAAGAAACTGTTCCATTCAATGTTTTAATCACATTTTTATTGAAGAATAAGAACTGCCATCTCAGAGCCCAATTACAGCATTTGCGATGAAGTCCATTGACTTAAGCTGCAGAAATGCATACTTTCTCTTCCTAAACCAAATACTTATGTTCATAATCCAGCTTTAACAGATTTATTCAAATCCATTATTCCTGCTCAGATTTCTTAGAAATTTTAAAGTAAAAGAAAAGGAAAGAATACAAGAAGAAGGTGGCCTCGCAGCTGTGAACTGTAAACCTCAATTTTAGTGCCAACATTGCCATTGTGCTCGAGGCGAAAGAAACCTGAGCACGTTGCCTACCAGTGCTTCTCCCTCTACTTTCACAACAAACTTGTGAAATCAAAGGACTGTGCTAGCACCTGTGATATTCAAGGCACATTTTCACTAGCAGCAGCAATGCACAGGAGCATTAAAAATAAAGACTTCAAACCAGGATAGAACACTTCGAAAATCACTATTTCTCCTGCCCACTACAAAGGAAAACAAACACAACCCTATTAGAATAATAGTAACAGAAGATTCTACCTTTTAAGGGATACAAATGAATGGACAAGGACCAGAAAGTGATAGAAAACATTTAAAATGTGTTTTGCACTTCATTTTTCTATGACAAGGTCTATAGGGTTATAGTTTGAAGGGGTCCAAATATTTATTTTCCAAAAAAAGCAGAACAACTATTTCCTATAAAGTCACTAGGATTCTCAGCACATTTCATTCATTATGCATGCAACAAAGCACCACAAGGCAGGAACAAGTAGGTACTGCATTCACCAAGACCATGCAAGTCCCTCGGAAGGCATAAGAAATGCAGTGGTTGAGACCCCAAGCTGTTAGGAAATAGCCCTTTTTATTATTAGACATCAGGAAGAATTACTACTCATGAGATTACCTCCACATGACCCTAATACTCCATTTGAGTATTTCTGAAGGAGAAAAGAGATGAAAGCTCAGTTTTGATGGAACACACTTTGATGTTTGAAAGTCAAGGCGCACAAGCCAGGTGATAACAGAGTAAATGTAGGCATCATCTACTTGGAAACCATCCACCGGTAAGGGACCTTTACCTTCAGGCAGACTAGAAACCAAGCAAAGAACTGGGCAATCAGTCAAACTGGCTCAGCTCTGTTAACTTCACGGAAGAAAATGCCATGTGTGTCTACTTTATCCATGCCTTCCTCCTCTAAGGTCTAGAATGGCTTGAGGAAGGTGATGAGTGATGTAGCTTATCCTGCGTACTTTGAAACAACCACTAATGCCATACCCCAAGAAGCACGTGGTGCAGGTCCTTCACTAGCAGCCCATTTAACACCTGGGAATTGAGAGCAGTCTCTGCAAGTATTGCTCCACCAACAAAACACGTCCATCTCTCCAAACATGAAGCCTAAGCCCCAAATCTGACTTTGTTTTAAGGATACAATTTCCAGAGAGGCCCAGGAGTGTCGGGTGCAAATCCGGTACAGGCACATAGCACAGCTGATGGACAGCACTCCTTCAGGCATTAAGAAAAGCACTGTCTTATCCCTTCCAGGCGTTTTCAAAGTAGTGAAGGGCAGGGCCCTTGAGAGAGCCAAGAAGGAAGGACATGTATCTATCAGCCTAGGGTCAGGCCTCCCTGGCTCAGAAATCCACAAATAACTCTCAGTTACCAGCTACTAGGCCTAAGTTAAAAACATTTCAGTGACTATTCTTCCTTTGCCATGACAGCTTATTTTTTAGAAGTGAACAGCGAGTTTCTTGCTATTGTTGGAATATGTAATAATCACAGTTACCCTTTGCCGAGGGCAATTTCCATAGTCAGAAACACAGCCTTCCTGTGAATTAGGTGGTAATTGGATTCCTCTTTGCTTATTTATGTTCTTCGCTATTTATTTATGTTAGAACATTACCACCACGAGTTATTCATCAGGGTATGAACCGTGGAACACATAGGGATATGGGTAGAACAGGCTGACACATTTCAGCTCCAGGACAGAGCTATTCTTAGCTCAAGTCGTGCGTTCCCAAACGAAACACCAGTACAGCATCTGGGACCAGCCTCGTGCTGGGGGGCAAGGAAGGGAGAGTGGAGCTTTTTATGTTTGCACTTGAGCAATCATAGGCTGAGCTCTTTTAGAAGCAGGGGCAGCAGCAGCCGTGTACTCATGCAGAGCCTGTGCCAGGGGGGTCACAGACATGTGGCCATAGCGCAGCAGAAACGAGCTGCCCTCCTCACTGTGTCTGTGTTGTCAAATGGTCACTGAAGACACCAAAACCTCCCATTGCCCAAGGAGGCTTTGCCTATGAATAAGGCAAAATGTCCATAGTCTGCTGCGTGAAAATGATACAAATTGGTATTATCCTTCCTGCATGAGGAGAAAAAAGGAAAAGGATGTAAGCTACCTTCTGCTTGGCCTTGCCTCTGATCTCCCAGGCATCTAGGCGCAGAAATGGATTCCCCATGTCCTTTGATCTCCTCTATCACTCCCTTGCAATTTTGTGGCTGGTTTCAGCACTATGAAGTTTCTGAAATTACAAGGTTTTTGAATTATCTCCTCTAGGATAGGTCTTAGAAGACAGACAGAATATGCAAAGTAAAAAACAGAACTTGAACTGCAACACTGAGCAAATATTTATAATATTCCAGTAATCAATGCTGCAGTAAATTCTTCTGAGCAGAACACCACGTGTCTATTTGCCAGACCAAATATGCATCCCAATTACAGCATTGATCTCCTCTGTTGCAGAGAGAGAGAGAGAGAGATCAAGAAGAAAAATGTTTGATATTCTTTATGTCCTGGTCATTTCTGTTCCAGTATGAAGGAAGCTTGTGTTAGCCATCAAAGTAGGTTCAAGCTTTCGGACAAAACTAAAAAGGTGATTAAAACATTTAACCTAAGGTAAGAAATAAATAACCTAAAGCAGAAATAACACATAGAAAGAGAAGAGTAAAGCATGTTGCCTATTATTTCAACAAGTCAGAGCACAAACAAGCACATAGCTTGTGGTATCTGCAACTAAAAAAGCTTATTCTCAGCTATAGTCCTGCACTTCTGCAGCAAAATGCTACATACCCAAAGCAGAGCAATTAGTTCCTAATCATTAATACTCTTCAAAACTGAGGAACAGGTCCTTAGTAGCTATAAGACAATAGAGCTCAGGATCTGTTCTGCACCTCACCCCAGGTTTGGATGGGATGAAGGTCACTAGACCCTTCCCTTCTGGCTACATGGGCCACCTCAGATTTATAAAGAACAAATTAGAGTTTCATAGATCAGGAGTACTTTGAAGGTACGAGGCAGACAGCCCAGCTTCTAGTCTCCTAGGTGTTTCCTCCCAGAAAAGGCCTTCCAAATAGCATGCCTTGACCATCACCAAGCTTCTCAGATGCTGTTGTGCATCCTCTTTCTTTAGTGGAGATGGTAACACTCTTGCCTCAGCAGGGGTTGATTGTTTGGAACGCCTTCTCTCTAATACCACGAAAAGCTATTTCAAATACATTCATAGCACAGTGTCTCCTTTACTTCAATCATAAAGTTTATTTGGGAAGCTGTTCACAGGCCCCATTACACCTGGGCTGATTCCCACATTTCAGAACAAAGCCTTCAAACTGCCCTTCATGGCTCAGGAAAAGCTAAAAATAATAAATAAATAAATGATATTTTATCATAAGTACTACAAACCAATGATGCAGTAATCAAACAGCACATAATGCTTCACAGTATCAGCTGTTAACAAAAATTTGCAACAGAAAATCATCAACAGGTAGCAAAATGTTCTAAAAGTACAACATGCAGATCCCACATACTTCCAGTACAAGACATCATAATTTTATATATATATATATATATATATATATATATTATTTTTTTTTAAGCTTTAAATGGGCACATACATCCACCTTTATGGAGAGCAGTCCATCTGACAGATCCTGTAATTCTAAGGATGCTAGAAACTCTTCAAAATGACCAACAGACTGATCCTAGTTAGGAAAACAATTACAGAAATTATATATATTAGAATGGTGAAATTATATATATTAGAAAGGTGAACCCAGGACCCATCTTCAAGAAAAAAACTACGATATATATCAAATTTATGACTCATAAATGTATCTATGTATGCTTTTCATTCTTGCCTATAATTATTCTCCAATACTCAAGTGAACAAGCATTTGAAAATTAAAGCACACACACACACAAAGGCTAGCATCAAAACCAATCATTAGTGTTCATTCTCATCTCACAAAACATTGCAAGACTTTCTGTTTGTGAGTAGCTTCTGGAAAAAGGTCTTTACCCTCACTATCTTTCTAATCAGCAACTTAAAAATACAGTTTTATGATGTATTCCCATTTCTAAGAGGGTATGATTTCTCCAGACGCACTGGATTGATCTCAGCAGTGTAAGGTGAATAAAGCCTTGATGATTGTACGGGTTGATAGCGAAAGGACAATTCAAACACGAGTATACTTAAATTTACCTCTACTCTTTTAATCCTCCTCATACTACAGTGATGGCAAATCTGAGACTGAGGAGCTGAAAGACAGCATCCCCCTGGTGCTGTAACTTAGGGCAAGGAGCAGGGAAACTGTACCAGCAGACAAGTCTGCTGCAAGTTTGGGGTCAGGATTACCTGGGGCTGATGCGAGACCTGATCCCTGCTCCTGGTGCCAGGCAGAAGTGCCCTATACCCATGGGGGTCACCTTCAACTGCTTCACTGCACAAATCAGTCCTAAATATGTACCTGCAGTCCTCCCAGGGCACACTGCTGCATTTAGCACTGTGTTTATGGAGTAGTTTCTCCCCACCATGCTGATGAAGCGGGGCCTCTCCTGACATCTGAAAGATGTGTGGCTTTAAGACAGGCCACATCGCTTCATCGCTGAAGCTGCAGACAGCTTTTGGTTGAAGAACCACCTGAATTGTGTCAAGTCTAAACAGCCTGGTTCCTGCATGCAACAGCGGAACTACTTTGCAGCAACTCCAGATTAAGTTTTGCATGCATTTCTTAATAGCAAGCAATGCTGACAGTTACTTGTTGTAGCCTCTGGGGAAAATTTCTCTTGGGCAGCAGCTCAAGACAGAATCACAGAATCACAGAATTTTCTAGGTTGGAAGAGACCTCAAGGTCATCGAGTCCAACCTCCAACCTAACGCTAACAGCCCTCCACTAAACCATATCCCTAAGCTCTACATCTAAGCGTCTTTTGAAGACTTCCAGGGATGGTGACTCCACCACTTCCCTGGGCAGCCTGTTCCAATGCCTCACAACCCTTTCTGTAAAGAAGTTCTTCCTAACATCTAACCTAAAACTCCCCTGGCTCAACTTAAGCCCATTCCCCCTCATCCTGTCACCAGGCACGTGGGAGAACAGGCCAACCCCCACCTCGCTACAGCCTCCTTTAAGGTATCTGTAAAGAGCAATAAGGTCGCCCCTGAGCCTCCTCTTCTCCAGGCTGAACAAGCCCAGCTCCCTCAGCCGCTCCTCGTAGGACTTGTTCTCCAGGCCCCTCACCAGCTTCGTCGCCCTTCTCTGCACCCGCTCAAGCACCTCGATGTCCTTCTTGTAGCGAGGGGCCCAAAACTGAACACAGTACTCGAGGTGCGGCCTCACCAGAGCTGAGTACAGGGGGACGATCACCTCCCTAGCCCTGCTGGTCACGCTGTTCCTAATACAAGCCAGGATGCCGTTGGCCTTCTTGGCCACCTGAGCACACTGCTGGCTCATATTCAGCCGACTGTCCACCATCACTCCCAGGTCCTTCTCTGCCTGGCAGCTTTCCAACCATTCCTCTCCCAGCCTGTAGCTCTGCTTGGGGTTATTGCGCCCCAGGTGCAGGACCCGGCACTTGGCCTTGTTAAACTTCATGCAGTTGACCTCAGCCCATCGGTGCAGCCTATCCAGATCCTCCTGCAGAGCTTTCCTACCCTCAAGCAGATCGACACACGCACCTAACTTGGTGTCATCTGCGAACTTACTGAGGGTGCACTCGATGCCCTCGTCCAGATCATCGACATTGCTGAAAAATTTGAAACACAGAACACAGCACGAAAATATTGAACTGGCCTCTCTTTCTGCAAACAGAGTAAATGGAATTATCAAGGACTCCACCGGTGAGAAACAACAGGTTGCTATATACAGTGCTATGGGATACCAGGCAGTGACAGCAGAAGAAAAAGAAATCTGCTGCTCACTTTCATTGCTTGAAGACTTGGAAGTCACTGAAGAAGAGAAAAAGCAATGAGAATTTCAGCACTGGGCTTGTTTGTAGTGGAACTTCTCATTACAATAAATGAAAAACAAAAATAGAAAATGAGGAAGCCGGTATTTCCATCACCAAAACATGCTCCTTCAACAGCAAGCAGCAGGGAAGCTAACAAGATGAGAGTAACGATATAGACATTAAAGAAAAAAAAAAAAAAAGAAAAAAAAAGATGCTGTGGGCTTTCAACTTGATTAAGACTGGATTCAAGTAGTAAGAAAGCACAGAGCAACACCATCTAAATTTCCTGTAGAACTATGTTGTATTTTCTGAATTTAACAGTGGGGCATTAATTATGGTATGAAAGCATGACCCAACTTGACTGCTTAAATAGGAAAAGGAAAAGGAAAAGATTGAAGGATGCTCCAGGACAGACCTGTCATTTACCGCATGCTCCTCTCTGACATTAATCCTAGTTGAATATTCCTAAAAAAAAATTTTTTTTTTTTTTTTTGGCACTTACAAGACAATAACTTCATTTTTCAGATATGCTAGAACAATTTTTCTTTTCATTGCAGCATTCACAGACTCAGTACATGGAATTTTTTAACAGCATGCACTCAGCATAAAAACCAAAAGCATCCAATAAAAGAAGACAAATAATGATGAAAATTGAGTATTATTAATTCCTCTGGGCAGAGGTGTGAAAAAGAGTTTTGCCAATAAAAATGGTTGCAACTGAACATCCAGCAATCAAAATTTTGTGGACTAACAGATGTCTAACAGATCATAAAAACCAAAGACAATCTTTATTTCCATTGAAACCGTTGCAGCTTGAAAAGGAACAGTGCCTTCACGAGAAGAAATCCTTCCCAAATGGACTTTGGAGAAGCCCGTTTCGGTAACGGGGGAGATTAAAAGCACACCTCCCTGAGCACAATCCATGACCACCCTGCTCGAGACACGGGCAAGCAGCTCAGCACCACCACAACATCATCTCCTGGCAGCGATTACCTACCTCGGGTATGGCTACGGAGGCACTGAAGGCTTCCACAGTTGCACATTTATGACCTGTGAAGTTGGAATTAACTTGATGTCCTACGGAAACATTTATATGAACCTCCCTGGTTTAACACAGCAGTTAAAATAGAGAACTTGCACTGGCCAGGAGAATAAATTACACTTGTTAACTTCTCGCCTGGGATGCATCACATCAGGCATGCATTTGGAGCCTGATTCCTACCCAGGGAAGAAGAGTTGCTGCAGCAGTGAAGCGAGGGAAAGATCTAAAATCCAGCGCTACGTTAATTAAGCTTGAGATCCACAGGCAGAGGGAAAAATGAGTGTAAATATCTTATTTCATTGTTTGTACTTAGGAGCTAAGATACCTCTAGTGACTGCCCGCATGGAAAGGGGAGCGATGTAAACCACCATAGTACCAGGCTTCCTTCTGTACATGGGGCACGCTCAGGAAGGGGATTTTGAACTGTTCCACCAGGGCAATTTCCCCTCTCCCTCCAAGCAACTACCAGGCATTGCATTGCTTCCTGTGCTAAGGAGACTGATTTCCCTTGTAAAATATAGATTTTGTGGAAAGAAAAGCACATTAAACTTCTGTCTGCAACCTAATAGAAGCAGGAAGGTGTACCCTAATAAATGTCTTCGCCATTACTGGCACAAACCATTAATTATCATGGTCCTGTCAGTGCAGGGCTTCAGGACTTGTCAAAACAAGGGAGCAGTATTTGCACTGAGAAAACATAATTTCATCAGGCATTTAAAAAGAAATTTGACAGAGAATTACAGGGCAATAAGCCGGCTGTTTGTGCAAAAGTGAAAGAGCCAAGGGTTCAAAGGTAAACTTAAGTTAACAAAGTTAAACAAAGGCAAAGGCAAAGTTAACCAAGTCAAACTCAAAGTTCTTAAATATCTACCACTGGGTCAAATTTGGTTGGAACTGTCCAATATTTTCACAAACTATTAACGTGAGGGAGAGAAAGGAAAATGGGTAAGTGCACAAAAGAGGCTGCATGACCCTATAAGCCTAATTTCCACAGATAAACCAAACTAAGGATGCACAAAGGAGGAAAAACAGAAGGACCTAAGGGGAAAAAAAATAATAATAATAAAAAAAGAAACAGTCTATAATATCATTTTTGTTATGAACACAAGCGAGCAGGACTCCTGTGGAAACCCAAGACATATTTACCTGCAACAGAGTCTTCAAGAGGGTGTTTGAATGATGCGTCTCACAACAGTGCACTCTAGAAAACAAATAACTTCTCGGTCCAATTCCCCATGAGCCTACACAATGCTGCTAACTGTCAAGTTACATCAACAACAGGGTATAAAAAAAAATGTTTGATGAAATTAGATGAAATTTTGTACTTCAGGAATTACCCGAATATTCAATTGAAAGTTTTTCTGCAGTTTTATTGTCCAGATTTTCACATCAAATCACCTGTGACAGAAACCAAGTACTCAAGGGAAAACAGAAAACTAAAGTAATTGCATGACAGTGTAAGGCCAAGCAAACCAACAGAGTTGCAACAAGCAGCAGCCAGACTTTTCCTCTTCAGCCACAGCAAATTACCTCTTCTTTCAGCTCTCAAACAGAAGACAAACTCCTCTTTCTGAAGCAAAACGAGTATGTTGCTGCAGCACATGAACCACTGGATCACCTTGAGCCTGCTACAGCTTCCAGGCATGCTGGAAGCCACAGAGGCAGAAGCACCTGTAGAGGAGAGCTTTGACCATCAGTCCCTTGCTGGGACAGGGGGCCACAGGCAGAACCTACATAAGGATACATCAGATTTTGTTTTAACACACAATTTGTTACTTAAGGGTGCTAAATCTCAGCTAGGAAACACTGGGCTATGCAATAAGTGTCCACAGAGCCAGAGGAGCTTTGCCCTTCAGGAATTTCATCAACTTCTCTTATCTGGAGCATCCCCTCCTGCAGAGGGTGAAAAGACTGGAAAAATAATTTTTAAAGAGGAAAAAAAGCTAACAATGTGTTATGAAGTACTGAAATTAATAACTGCTCGCTTTCTTTTAATTGCAAAAGATGTTCCCCTTTTCTTTACTTCCACAGAAAAAAACAAACACCTCAAAATGTTCAGATTGTTCAGATCAAGGCATTATATATTAGAAAAAAATAAAACAACATCCCTGAATTTCTTAATCATGGTCTTTTCAATTATCCTCAGAAGAAACCACAGAAGAAGTAACAATGTTTTTCGATGTTGCTTCATTTTTCCTCTTCTTCATGCTTCA
This sequence comes from Aythya ferina, assembly GCF_964211825.1. Taxonomy (NCBI): domain Eukaryota; kingdom Metazoa; phylum Chordata; class Aves; order Anseriformes; family Anatidae; genus Aythya; species Aythya ferina. The sequence continues at coordinate 6,846,266 of NC_140302.1, read as the reverse complement.
CTAAGTACATATACACACTGTGTTTTATTAAAAAAACAAACAAACAAACAAAATAAATAAATAAAACCTGCTGAGTTTCGAAGAGCATTTTACAGTACAGCATTATTGGTTTCTGCTATGCTTCATATAAAAAAGGGCCATATGAAAAAGGCCCTTAGAGCTTACCACTGTGACTAATACCATCTACTCCTTAAAAATAATAAGTTTTAACCATCTCTGTCTATAAGTAATGACGAAAGTCTACCTGTCCTCCTTCCAGAGCAAGTAGTAGGCAAGTCAGGTGGAAAAATGACTTACAAAAGAGAGCAAAGATACTTCCCAGTTTCCTTTTGATAGGAAAGAAATAAATTTAACAAATGCGTTCTGAAATCTACATTACAAATATTGCACCGGAATATAAAATAATAATAAAAAAAAAATAAGATTGGACCTGTCTAAATATAGATGTCCTATTAATATATTTAATTAACAGCAAGCAAAAAACAGGACACACCTGTTTTTCCATCCAGGAAACACAGAACAGCATCTATGGTGATAAAAATCTCAGAAGGCTGTGTGTTCATGCAGGTGTTAACTCTAATGCCCACTGAAGACTGAATGTTGTAGACTGTCAATCAAAACGCCGCAGTACCCCAAATTCCTTTGAAGTCTCTCAAAATGCCAGCATCAGCCAGCTAAATCCAGCAAAGACATCTGCAAGAACGACCCTTCGTCTGATGCTCAGCCCTTTAAAGTCACCAGCACTTTACCAGGACAGAAGGGATTGTGTTTTGGTTTCTGTAGCAGAGCGAGTGATGAACACCAGTTTCGTGTCCTCTTCAACTCTCTGGACCTTCCTGGCCTCTCCTTTTGACTTGCTGCATTGATAAAACCTGAATAATAACAGACTCTCCCAAAATCTAGGCAGATGTGAAATATCACAAACAGGGATGTATTCTGAGGGAAAAAAAAAAATACATCCAGGTGCTTCAGCAGCTTAAGCTACAGTACTCCAAAATGAATATACGCATCCGATGTGGAGAACTGCCAAGCAGCCTTTAAGCCCAATTAAAGAAATACCAGCGTGCCAAGAGGTTTATGACTCTCCCAAGACTAAAATACCAGCTAGTCCTCTAAGCAACCTCACCTGTGTTTTATTATGCTGTATTCGGTGAGGGAACCAAGGCCTCTCGCTTACAGTGGCCAACACCATTCCCCTCTGTTAGCCCTGCAGCACAATCAATGCCCAGGGCACTGGTACTTTGGGTCTCACTTGCTAGTTTGCCCTCAGAAAAATATTTCTTTGTCAGGCTAAACAGCAAAGGTAGCATAGTGGACAGAAAAGACATTAATAATAATCATTTCTACAATCTGGAAAACAGTCTCAGATATTCATTATGAAGTGAAAGCTAGCACATGAGTTTTCTGTCTAGAGGAATGGGACAACAGCTTTTCTAATATGAACAGTAAGTTTTTGGGAGTAGTTTAAGCCCTTCAGATAGCAAGGGTTATCTGAAAGAAAAAAAAAAAAAGTATTCCTTTGTCTCCTAATTACAATCTCCTATTTAATTTTTCAAAGGCATCTTTCGCCAGTCCTTTACAAAACCATGCTGTCAAATCTTCGGTGCTGCACATTCTCCCCTTAAAGAATATGGCTCTTCTTTGGCTCTGAACTTTTTAATTCTCTGAAGTACAACATTTTTCTTCCATATACTGCCATTTAGTGGGTTTTGTTGTTGTTTTTAACGTAAAGAGGATATATGTAACTACATGATAACTATAGGAATGACTTTGTGTAGGACACTTTTCCAAGATACAAATTTTCATTTAATGTATTCACTGTTTATTTCAACATGACATACAATCTCAACGAGAGTAATGTATACCAGAACAGCACTCAAAAAGACATTTTGAAGCAAATAACAGAGCCTGCCATTTTCACATTCAGCCAGAACCTGGCCCGGAAAGAGCAGGAGCTGGAAAAGCACTCGCTCCCTCTGAGCTAGCTCCAGTAGTCCAAAGACTCTCCGTCCATGCCACCCTAAGAAACCTTAACTGCATTGCGACCCAGTAATCAATTATAATTTGCAGTAATTACCCCATGAGCACACTTCACTCATCATTAAACATAATTTTGAACAGCTATATGCACAGAGACATCCTTCTCTATCCATCTGCACTCACAGACAACATATTGCAAAGAACTGTTGAAATTTAGCAGGGTATAGCAGGGTATTTAGCATGGCAATTACAAACAAAGCAGACTCATCTGGTGATGTCCAGTGCTAAAATTAGGCCTAGGTGTGCTGTCAGGTGCTGACAAAATGACCTGAACACAAGACAGACAGACTAGATAGAGCAGGGAGATGTCCTCAGCCAGGGCTCAACCCCTGCTGCATACACAAAGGAATTAGGGTCTTCAAGAGCCAGGGAACAGCAGCTCACCCTATTCCTCCTGCAGCACTATCCTCCCTGCTGCTAGAGAACAGCCCCTTTCCTCCTTCCACCATCCAGTGCTGAAAAGGAGGAAAAATCAAATGATACTCTGCTGATCTTCAGTTTTCTCTCCTTTGCGCAGGGCAGCTCTTGCTCCCTAGCTTAGGTTTATGGGAAGAGGGGGAAAATAAAATGAAGAAAGCTGCCTGTAGGAGAGCCCAGGGCTCTTGAAAGAGAAAAATCCCTCATGGTGCCCTCCAGCAAAACCAGAAGAGCTCCAGCTTCCCTTGTGCCTTGGCCAAGGCGAGGCTGCCGAGTGGAGGAAGGCAGGAGAAGGATCATGCCCTCAGGCCAGGCCTGTGGGGAAGGTTCTGGAAACCCCAAGGGAGAGATAATCCTGTGTGCTGCTGCAATTCGGAGGAACCTATCCAAATCAGCAGAGACGAAAAGAGAAATGAAACCATGCTGGGTAAGTTCTGCCTTGGCCACAAGAGAAGCATAAGGAGGAGAATAAGCAGTGCTTTCCCTCTTTGGGCCTGGCGAAGAAACCCTTCTTGCCTCATGAATGGGGTGAGGACCCCACTGTTGCTCACCCACACTAATTCCCTCAACCAAAATTCCTGTCAGTACTTTGGAACAGCTAACCGGGGTGCAGTACCCAGAGAAGACTGCCACGAACACGCAGCTCACATAGTGTCACGACTTTGAGAAGCACCATGACTCTCCTCAAGTCCACAGCTTCCAATATTTGACAGCTGCTTTCAAACACTCCTGCTGAAAAAATGTTTGCAGACTCCACTACCTCCCTCCCTTTCCACCCCCCACCCCTGTAACTCTAAAGATTCATTTCACCAGCAACCCAAGAGGCCCAATTGTAATTCTTGCTTACGAAATGTGTTTTCCCGGTCCTGCTTCTGCACAAGCTGATTGCAATTCAACCCTGAACACCTCCTGCCCTTCCCTCAGAGCTCGTGCTCTCTCTAACCTTGTGGAGACAGGCTTTTGGTCTTGTTCAGAGCTAGTAAGATTCATTTGCTCTCCCTGGGCGTCAGGAAAAGCTTTCTGGTACAAGCCCATAAAACTTGTTCCTTGACACGTACTGCATCCTGGTCCTAACACGCATTACATCCTGGTTTCCCCCCACCTCCCCTCAATCTGAAATAAATTACAAACCACACAGAATGAGGACATCCTTTACTATTACAGTGCGGAAAAACCCTGCTTTTTTTTCTTTTAATTTAAGGGAATGTTTCCTTTCTGCTGGCACATTTTAGGACTCCAGGGATGCATATAACTTATTTCTAATTTCAGTTATGGTAAATGGCTGGCAGGATAGTGTGCTCATTCAGTGCATGATTACCACTTGCTTTTCCTGCTGTTCTTTCTTCCCCTAAAGTTAATTAGGAAGCTTTCTGTGGTCATTTGACAGACTAAATTAGTATTAAGGTTTGGATTATTTTTTTTTTTAGTTTCCTTTTTGAACCTACAATGAAGCCTCTGCTATCACACCACCTTCTTACTCCTTTTCAGGTTACATTTCCTTACAAAATCACCAGCTGAAAGCTGTATGCCATGCCAAGATTTCTAACACCATTAAAGAATGAGGGTGGGGAGAAAAGAATGAACAAATTTTACATTATCACAATGAAAAAACTTTAGTGTGTGAATCCTTGCCATAAACTAAGCATTTCTTTCCTCAGGAACATGGCCTTGTAGAGCACTATATTTTTGTTGTCAAAGATGAGAAAGACTAGAGAACCCAACAGACTTTACTCTTTAGTTCAGGAGGAGTTGTTAAGCTCTGGTTTTCATGACAACACATATTACATCAACCTTAAAGCAAATAAAAATTTTGTCATAACATTTTCCAAAACAATGGCCAATGTGATCCAATCACCATTTTCCTCAAATCCACCCTTTCATGGTTCCCCAATTCTGCACAGACAAAAAAATAAAAATAAAAAAATTAGCCCATAAGTAAAGCAAGTAGTAAATAAAAAGACGTTGTGAAAGACATCTCTGTATTTCAGCACTGCTGTGACAGTGTAAATAGCTAAAGGATCAGATTGCAGATAACATCTCTGTGTTTAAATAATTTATTTTCTTGCCATGTACTCTTTTAAGTCAATGTCAAACACATAAAAATGCAAAAGAAACTGGAGAAGCACTCAAGCAAAAATGTCGCTGTTAAATGAACCTTATATTATCAGATGCACTATTAGGGTTAGCAATTACAGCTCTTTAGAACATGGCCCAAACATTTTTATCTGGACCAATGTCTATCAGTAAACTTAATTAGTGCTGAAGACGTTTTTCTACAAACATCCAACATGTGCTGCTCACCTGGATTTCCATTTCTTTCCTCTCCAACAGCTTTTCCACTGTTTTTCTTGCATAGCCGAAAAAGAGATGAAGATGTCTTACTCTCCTATCTAAATCTAAAGTGTTTTACACTTTCAATATATGCATAGTCAGGAGCCATTATTGTTTTTTTTAATAATTAATTCACAGTGTTCCAAATGAGATATACCCTTATAATTATTCTCTCAAAAAACACTGGTAAGACCCATTACATATTCTTAATTATGATCTTGAATGCCTTTGACAGCTTTTCCCCCCAACACAGATAACCCTACCTAGGGTTCAAAAAGGCTGCTGATAGAATCTCTCTAGGGTCAGGCAGGGGGAAGACAGCAGCAGATGTGATAACTGGTCCCCAAAATAAATAAATACATAAACCCACTTCAGATTGAACTTTCAGTGTTGGAAACCCTAGGTGAGAAAGCCTGACCTTGGTCAGGCATGCTAGCAGGAATAGAAATGGTAGCAAAGAGCAGAAATAGCCTGCAGATCAATAACCACAACATGTGGGGAAGAGTCAGCCCAGCTTTCATAAGGCGAAGAAGGTACATCTCCTAGATCTGGTAGAGTTTCCTGAATATAGTCAAGTATATGAGCAGGGGTGCAGTGGTCAACATAGCCTACTTACATTTTTTAAAGGCTCCAGCAGAGTCTTCCAGCAAAGACTCCCACAAAAAAAAAGTACTGCCATAACACGTGAGGAAAGGCTCCTGCCTGTCTCACCAAGCAGCTCACTGGAAAACGAAGGGGAAAAAAGTTGAAATAAATGGCCATTGGAGTATCTCAGGTTTGGGGCTATGCAACATGTTCCTAAAGTAACAGAGAACAGAGGTAGGAGGGTGAGATGTCAAACGTTGCACCAAAACAAAGTTTCAGCTTATACATACTTGGAGCTGAACTGCAGAAAAAAAATCCTCTAGCTACTACAAAAGCCCTCAAAGATGCACGGGAAGCAGTAAGAAGTATGAGAACTGGAGAAAACTGTCCAATGGCTATGGCAGATTGCCAGTTCCACTGGTACATGATGGAAGGGGAGAGAAGATTCTAAATTGCAATTATTTTTCTCAGCTTTGTACCCTTCTTAGCTTTCAGTTCCTACCTCCACACAGGAAAGAAAATCTATGAAGTTAATACAAGCTCTTGGGTTCCCTACTATTCCTGGAATGCAAAAATCCTTGTTTTAAAGCTACAAGGTCTGTATCGTACCATGCTGAAATCCAGCCTAAGGAATCGGGCCCCAAGATGCAACAGCAGTTGTGCATCTTCCCAATTTAGGTTCTAAGCTAACAGCAGGCTGACAAAGCTTCCAATACATCATACAAATTAAATAAATTTTTCTATTCTCCTCCTAAAATTAAATCAAAGCAGAAGTCTTACTTCAAGATAAGACTGTTAATTGCACCTCTGGAATATTGCATTTTTGCTGCTAAAATGAAAGACCTAGCATCAGAATAAAACCCAGGTATACTAATAGCACTAACCATGTATACTAATGGAAGCTAATACTCAGGGTTTTAACTTGGAAGGAACCCATGCCGAAGCACTCTTAATGCCAAGCATTTCCTGGCTGAAAGGTAAGATGAACTAAATACACTGCACAACATTGATCATAGTACAGGATGCTACACCTAATCAGAATAATGTTAGTACACTTTATAAATATATATATATACACACACACATCTTAAAACTGTTATGATTTTTATTTTTAAAAAGAGACTTTCTTAAACCTTTACTAAACACCCAAACTCCATCAAAAAGAGGCCAGTATGATTTTTTCATTTATGATAAATTAGTATGGCAAAGATAACAAAGAGGCAGGATATTAGCAGAGCAACAATAATACACAGATAACAACTCTCCCAGATTCCAGCATGAATTCATTCATTGGTCTGTCCTGCTGACAAGCAGTTGCACAGAGGACAAACAGCCCAACCTCACAGGATACCTAAGGGAAAAATGCTCTTTAAGAATAATCATACCTTCAACAAAGGTACTCTAAATAAACAACTATCAATATAACCTGCAGACACATAGTTTTGATGTCTGTCCTTTCCTATATATTTTTGAAACTATGCTTTTGGGGTTTAAATCTATGACCAATCCTACCACCTGTAAGAAAAAAGGGATGGGCAAGCTGTGCAGCCTGGTTCCACAGTCACATGCAATTGTGTAAGAGTCAAAATGTGAATCCCAGTATTAATCACCCAAGAACCTGCTACAAGCAAGCACTTTAGCACCGGAGACCCTCATTAGAAAATACCTTGAAAAGCAGAGAAATGCATTTCCATTTTAGCAACTGGATGAAAGTTGACACACAAAATCTGATACTTAACTCAATGCTCCTGCCTGTAGCAGGCGTACCATTTAGCTTTCATTCCTAACCTATACTTTGATCTTAAACAAAATTTTTTACTGTCATGAATGTTTAATAGACAAAGAAACAGCAGGAGGAAAAAGGTGCACACTTGCAAAGCTGTAGAACACTGAGTAATGGTATTTTCAGGTTAGTCTTCATCTCAACCAGAAAGTAAATACACCTGCTGCAGCTTCTCTTAATCTTACAAGCCCCGATGCATGATTTAGCCAATTTAAAGCAAACCCAAATATTCAGCAAATAAAAGCTTTTCACATCAACAGAAATCATGCTGCTGTTTCAGATACAGATGCATTCTCATTTAATCCATTACAGGCAGCTTAGAGGCAATGAACCTGAATACATCTTTCAGGACTGGCTCAAGAAATCATTAAGATCAGACAGATAAATCCTCCCACATGCCTTTGACCACATGACTGAGAAGCAGACACTTGTTCAATTGTTTTTGTTTTCCTTTAGGAGTGACACAAGCTTGTTTTGCCTGTGATAGGAAGCACGATCTCCATCAAAGTCAGCCTACCGTACCACTCACCGTCATGTTATAAATGATGCAATTCCAAGAAAATAAATTCAGTAAGCAAATATTTGGGGGCTAGGCCTTCCAGTAATACTGGCAGGCACTTAACCCATTGTGTTCTGCAGATACGTGTTTTTTGTTAAAGAATATATTAGTATCTTACCTAATAGCTTTTCTAGTAAGTTGAGACTCCTTTGTACACAAAATTGATTGCTGCTACTACCTAGTGTGGGCTGATTGGAAAATTAGAAAATAAGAGTTACTATGCAGGTGAAACATGACAATACAAACAAAATTTAAGAGCTACAATTTAATTTCATTACACTGTACTCAACATGCAAAACTCCAGCTATCCTTTCCTTCTCCAGTGACTTCTAGATTATGTGCCATTACAGGTGTAAAACACTTGTGTTCAGCACAATTGGGATGTACCCAGAGAACCTTCCAGTGCATCTAATTCCTGTTTCAGCCATTATCAGGCAATAAATAAATCCAAGAGGCAATTACATTTTTCATTGCAAATCATGAAGACACCAGCTTGCCACATTCCCATTTCTCTGCATTTTTTACTTAACTCCTTCCAATTTTGCCTCTGTAATACGGTGCTATAAAAATACAGTATTTAATTTTGTTTTACTGCTGTATAAATATATAGAAGAGCAATCTGAATGGATTTATTTTATTTTTTATGATTCTGAATTTTCACTGGAAGCCTATCTGTAAATGAAATAAAAAGTAGCCCAAAAGGATGTTATCCAAAAATATGGGAAAAGGGAAGAAAGAACAAGAAAATTTATTGAAGAAGAGACAAATGAAAAACACTGTCAATCACAAATAAACAGCTATACAGTGTATCCCCTGACTTTTCAACACACAAATGACAATACTGCCAAGAAATAATGAGAACAGGATGTGGGAGCAGAACTTATTCCATGTAGACACAGCTTATTCCGAAAGCAAAGGCAGCAAAACGTGCTGCCAGGCGTCATGAGGCACATCTGGTTATAGCAGGGAAGCACAGCGGAATTATCCTCTAGGTAGAACCTGACAGTAATTACAGTTTTAAACACCTATCTTTCTTTCAAAGAAGGTATAAAAAAGGCGGAGGACAAAGCACTGATTCTCGGAGCACAGTGGGGACCTTACCAGGGGAGCCACGCGTTCAGGTTTGATTTTACCTATGGAGGAATGAACAGAACTTTAAGAGCAGTGACTTGAATGAAAGCGATTCTCAATCAGCAGAGGCTTGCCAAAAACTGAAGGGAAAATTAACAGCAACAGAACAAGAACAGAAGAACTGCAGGGCTGGGAGGTACCTACAGGTATTTCTTTCTTGCTTATAAGGTTAAGCCGGATCTAATAAAACACTCCTGAGCAGCAGCTGCCCAACCTACTGCAAACGCCTACATCAGAGACCCCCAGCCTCAGTAACTTACTTCAAAGCTCAGCTCTGACTTCTATTAGAACACTGTTTTCTTTCCTCTGTATTGTAATTAACACCTTCTCACCCCACCACACACACCACCTTTCTTTCTTTGCCAAGTAACACAGAGATCTACCTTCCAGGGCATTTCTACATAATTACCATTTTTTCCCCTCATTACAACATAAACCCAAATCTTACAGATTTGCTGGACTTGTAATATTTTTTTCTGACCTTTTCTTCAGCTTTTGGCAACAGCTTGGCTGTTGACTCACATTCAGTTTTCATGTACTGCATCTCCAAATGTTTTTCTCTGAAACTGATACCTAGCAGCCATTCGCCGAGCATATTTATGTGCATTATGTTTGCCCAAGTTCTGTATACTGTATATATCCCTTCGTAATTGCATGCTATTTATTTCAGGATAGTCTTAAATAGTGAAAGCCCTCCTGAAGCACAAACCATGCTTTCAAAATGCTTCTCTCTCTTTCTTCCTCAGTGCTCAATATTCAAAAATGTAGCAAGAGTATTCCACTAGAAAAGGCATTAATGGAAAAGCTGAATAGGACTGGACCAAAAGAGGCACCATTCAGTACATCACTGCTGAACATCAGCTGTGAACTACTGATAACCGCTCTGAATATCTTTTCCAAAAAGTTGCAGACTGTGAAAAAAGCTGACAATAGTTCCACATTCTCTGGTACTTTTTCACTGTGTGCCTCCTTGCCAGAAGGCAAGATCCACTCTGTCCTCATTATCTCACTACATTGGAAGTGTATGGGAGGGGGAACAATTTAGACCTCAATTATAAAGCCTCAGTGGTTGGAAAGCCCTGACTGAACAGACATTGGAAACCTCTGGGGACACTGGAAAGAAGCAGAGGAATGAAGGGAGGCACAAAGCTTGCTGTTCCCGAAGGAGAAGCAGAGCAATTCCCATCCAAGGAAGGAATTCCAGTATTAACATTGCAGTAGCTTCATACAGACCTGAAAATAATGTCATTTTCAGGAAACCAAAACCACAGCACAACAGCAAATGACTCAATGCGGTTTCACAGCACATTTGATCTAAGCGGGGCTGCCACCAAACAGAGCCATCTGTTCTCCCCTTCACCGCGGTCCGCGAATTCCCCTTCCCTTCCTGTGCTGGAACTATTGATCACGCAGCTGCCAGATGAATAATCAGCTTATCAATGGGATGGAAAAATCATCTGCCAAAAAAAAAAAAAAAAAAAAAAATTAACCAAACTGGTTAGCTGTGTTCTACAGGCCGGATGGTCAACCAAGACAAGGGGGTGGGATGTGCAGCAGGGCAGGAGAAATAGGGCTGCTGCCTCTGCTCATGTGAAATGCAACCGCAATTGCCTCGTGCCAGCCAGCATCGCAGAACTACAATGGCACAAAGACACACAGCTCAAAGTCTGAGGCACAAAATGAATTACTGCTGGCATGGGACATAACATTCAGAATGACAGCATCCTAAGTGCTTTAGAAGTAGAGACAAAAGAAGGCACTTATGACTCCTTAGTGGGGAAGATAAAAAAAAAAGTCCTGTATGCCAGTCTGAAATGCTCGTACCTTTTTAGCATCATTCTTCACAAATAATAGACATTACCAGATCTTTAGGCCAAATAACCAGGGTTAAAGAAGCTCTAGCCCCAGAAGTTGGGGAATAAGTAGCTAAAGGATATTAAATGTATTAAAGATTATTCAAATCACTAGGACGAAGTAAAAATTAAATTATTTTAGAAACTAGTGGAAAAACACAAAAGTGACAAAGTCCCTGAGGACCAGAGAAGGGCAAATATAGGACTTGATTAAAAATGGGAAGAAGAAGGCCTTGAGGAATTGGAGATCCATCAGCTTAACTTTGCTACCCAGAAAGATACCAGAACATATTAGTAATCAATTTACAGGCACCTGGGGGATAATAAACTGAAAGCAAACAGCCAGCATGAATTTGTCAAGTACAAATCATGTCAAACCAACCAATTTCCATTGCTGACACAGTAACTAGATTAGTGCATAAATACAAAATCTCTTCACTCAGCCTCCTACCAGCGATGTATATATTTTCTTCCTTAAGAGAAGGTGAGCTAAGTTTCACAATTAGTTAAAAAGGCACAAGAGTCGTTTTTAAAATGTTCTCTTTCAACCTGAAGGACGTCTCAAGTACAGTTCTGAAGAGATACGTCCTGTGTTCTTTAATATCTTCACTAATGATTTAGAAGATGAATTATGGAGGAGACGTACAAAAATATGCAGAACAAGATAAAAAGGGCAAAAATAACCCTGGAGAACAAGATCAAAATTTGAAGCAAACGTGAGAAACTTGAAGATGTGCCCAAAATGAAATGAACAAAAAAAAATCCAGACCAAAGTTATATCTGAAGCAAAAACACATAGAGGGGACCGCATGGCCAGGGGGCAATGATGCACAAAGAGAATAAAGACTTTTTATAAGCAGCATATTCAATGTGTACATGACAAAGCAATGTTGCTGCTGGAAGTAAATAATTCACACTGGGCATACACCAACAGGGGTGCCAGATGCAGCAAGCAGAAGTGCAATCCCTGCTTTGTACTCTAAACGCCACACCTACAACTTGTGACCAGATCTTTTCACTGTGTTATAAAGACAACACGGATTAACTGGAAAAGTCCAGAGGAAAACAAGAAGAATAATTAAAGAGCACATTAAAAATTGCTGAAAGAACTGAATTTCCTCTTCAAAAAATAAAATGCAGTAACTTGCACACAAGACTTCAGCCTTATAAGGGTCATCATGAAGAGGAGAAGGATCAGCCCCTCCTTGGCTCCTGTGGGAAGGCAGAGACAGGAGCGGGCTCCGATTTCAGCAGGGAATGTGCTGGCTGGTGCTCAGGAAAAGCTTGCTGGGCACGAGGCCAGTGCAGCCCCAAGTCCAGGCAGCCACGAAGCCTGCAAATCTCTTCCATAAGAGCAGATTTAGGCGAACATCTGTCAACATGCTTGTTCCCGCATCCAGACAGGGAGACCAACTAAGATGCACTCCCAAAGAGCCTCCCAGTCTAAAGCTGAGCTAACTCCCTGTCTTAAAAGAGTGCAAAGTTTCAAGAAAGAGAATTCATCAGAATATTTTCAGGTGACTCGTTTGGCTTTACAGGATAAACCAGCTAAGCCCCAGGTTGCCAAACACAGCTATTCGTGAGCTGACAGACCAAGTAAGCATGAAGACACAGATGCAACTCCTTCATTTGAAGTGTCTGTGTTGACTAAAACTTTCCCTTCCATTTCAGCTTAATAGCTATAAAAACATACATCCACCTTGCATTGCAAATGCACGTAAGAAACTGTAGTGGGTTTATGTGGCTTCACTCTCCCACACAGCAGCTGGGAGAGTGAAGGGAGTGAGGAACAGCCTGCAGGTGCCAAGGTCAGTACAGTAGGAGGGGTAGAGGTGCTCCAGGCGCCGGAGCAGAAGTCCCCTGCGGCCTGTGGTGAGGACCATGGTGAAGCAGGATGTCCCCCTGCAGCCCATGGAGTACCACGGTGGAGCAGGGTTCCACGCTGCAGCCCGTGGAGGAGGCCACGGTGGAGCAGGTGGCCCTGCACCGACGGAGGCTGCTGCTTGTGGAAGACCCCTGCCAGAGCAGATTCCGGGCCGGACCTGTAGCCCGTGGAGAGGAGACCATGCAGGAGCAGGTGACCTGGCAGGAGCTGCTGCCCGTAGGGGAGCCAGGTTGGAGCAGTTTTCTCCTGAGGGATGGACCCCGTGGTACGGACCCATATCTGGAGCAGTTCTGGAAGAGCTGCTGGCTGTGGGAAGCCCACGCTGGATCAGTTCATCAAGGACTGCATCCCGTGGGTGGCACCCCACAGCACAGGGGACGAGAGTGACCGAGAAGGAGCGGCAGAGAAGAAGTGCTGTAGACTGACCATAACCCCCATTCCCCTGCGCCGCTCGGGGGGAGGAGGTGGAAGAGGGTGGATGGGGGGGGAAGGTGCTTTTGGTTTCTTTCCTTTGTTTCTCACTTCTCTAGCTTGTTAGTAATGAGCAATAAATCTTACTATCTTCTTATGCTGAGTCTGTTTTGCCTGTTACAATAATTATTGTGTGATTTTCTCGTCCTTATCTCAACCCTTGAGCCCTTTTCACATATTTTCTCCCCATTCCTCTTTGAGGAGGGGGAGTGAGAGAGCGGCTGTGGTGGAGCTCAGCTGCCCACTCGAGCAGAACCATGACAGAAACTCAAAGGGATACAGGTAGCTGCAAGGTTTTTGTTCCCTTCTAATTCTGAAACAATGCTAAAATGAAAGTTGCTGAGAGGGTCTGCCTGTTTTCAGCTGGAGTACATTCGAGGGTTCAGGTTACCAGTTGTTGGAATTCACCTGGCTTGCTGCTGTTCTCAACGTTTTTTTCTCCCTTTTTCTCTGAAAACAGATGGAAGGCAGTAATCAAACAAACTACCATGGTGGCTTGTATTTTCATGTATTATTATTTTTAAAAAAGGATAGAAAATACTGCTTGTGTCAAAAATTAACGCCACCTTGAGGAGCTGACCTATCAAAAAAGAACCTATTAACCACCTCCCTCCTCAGCCTCAAACAGCTCGATAAAGCAGGATTTATGGGCACTTATTAGTACCCATATGCAGTCCGGCTGACTGCTATTTTTATTTCCAGACGAGAACACACATGTCTCAATTTGATTTGGATCAGAGCAGGAGCTTTCAACCCCCCCAGTTTTTGTTCATGGGGGTTTATTGGGTATTCTTTTTCCTCTCTGACTATAGGAAGCGCTATTGATTTGTTTATATGGAAATGCAGCCTGGCGGTGTAACTTTCTCTAGGCTACCTTCACAGCTTTCATATTAAACTCTATCGCTTCACTCATTTAGTAAAGACTGAAGAACTGTAGCTGCAGCATGACTTCCTTACAGAGTATTTTATAGAGTATAAAGGGTCTGAGTTTTTTGAATTTTGAGGTTTTTTGGTTTTGCATTTTTGTCATTTTATGTTTAATCTTTCAATACAGACATTGCTTCTTAAGGATTTCAAGAACTTCTAAGAGAAATGGATTTTTATTTTTTTTAAATGCTTGGTGACTCAAGGCAGCAGCAGTTATCAGGTGGAGCCCTAAATTTATGCAGACAGATTACTCCTACTAATGTAACCGCTGGAAATTTCACCTCTCTTGCCATCCCTAATTCAGCTCCCCTGCATTGTTGAAATAGCTGGACTTGCATCAACTTTTCCTTTTGGAGAACTTCAGGAGCTCTTCAGTTCTGCATCATAAAATCAGAAACAGAGGGTTTCCTTGAACCACAGCAATGACTTCATGGTGGTGGGATTTTTACCCTGAGTATTCACAGTGACAGGGGTCCTTCTATGCCTGCCTGCTGTCCAAGGGCTGCACCCACCCATGTTGAACAGCAGACATGGTGCAGTGAGGTTCATTCATGGGCTCGTGTGATGTGGAGGCAGCTTACCTCAAGCTTGGGGCACTTTGCAAAATGTTAAACATGCACGGCCCTCGCACCCAGCATTTCACCAACTGGATCTGAGCCCCAGGGCTCTGCAGTCTCACCCCAATGGGCTAATTGCCAGCACCAAGAGGGCACAGAAGATAACCTGGCAGTAAGCAAAGAGGACAGAGAGGCTCCTGATCCTGCTGGCGGTGAGGCACCATCTCCAGGAAGAAAGGTTCACACACAATGGCCATGAAGAATGCTCAGAAATTTGCCAGCTGGAAGGAAAGGTTTTGGATCAGATAAAGGGATGAAGTTTCAGACTGCTTCACACATCCCCAAAACCTTTTGTTCATCCTGGTATGTTAGAAAAAAAAAAAAAAAAAAAAAAGACAAGAAAATAGTGCTTCAGTCCGACTACACAAAAGCTGAAGAAATGAAATACATATGTAATTCTGTGAAACTTCAGACAAAATCCTTTAGTCACCCAACATGGTACTGGCCAGATAAATGAATGCTCAAAGGCAAAGAAGTGTATTTCTGAACTCTTGTCAAGATATAGCAAGTTTTTTCAACATACACAAGGGGATTTGTTTTTCTTATCATCAAAAATTGACCTCAGAGAAAAAATAAATTCACAAAAAAGCCCCTCCAAACATTTTTTTTTTCCCAGCACTGATCACAAGTTTTTTGATGAAGGTATTTTTCAAAGAAAACCTGTATTTTGCACAGAGGTAAAAAGGAAGGTGTCAAATTCTCCAGTCGTGCCATGCCTGCTTCCACATCTCTCTGTCACAAGTCTGGTTTCTGGGACAAGTTTAGGAAATCAAACCTCCTGCAACTGAGGCACTCTGTGCTCCTTCATCTCCGACAGCATTAGCAGCCTGTGATGCTTCACCTCCAAAACCATCCTGTCCTTACAGAGAGATCTCCTTACATCTACTGGGTAAGTATGAAGTGTGATTTAAAGAGAACAAGAACAAAAATACCAGCTTAAAGCTTCAAGAGAACAAGATAATGTATTCTATTTAATTTAGCATGCTAATTACCAAATTACAAGCAGATGCAAAGTTAGGGGGCTACATTTAAAGAAGATAAACTATTTGTTCTGATGTGGTGATAACGCAATGATTTTTATCTACCCATTCATTAGTAGTCATGGATTTGTTTGCTTTATGTTTATTTTTTTAGCTTGGCTAGTTGTCGTTTCATTCCCTCCTCTGCTTCAAACAGGAGGAATTTTAACCTTCAGAAACACAGAACAGAGCCTCGGTTTTAATTCCCACTTGAGAATGTTTGAAACTACACTTTGGGTTTAAATTGGTGAAAGCTTTCTGCCTGCAGTTGTTAAGAGGTATAAGGAGGTGTAGGATGAGGAGCACAACGCGATCCCATTTTTAAATACAACCAATGCAATAATTGGTAGGAAACCACAACCTAGAGTATCATTTACGTGAAGGAGCTTAAGATTTCAGAGTGTGAATTTTCTGACAACCTTTACAACTGTCCAAAAATCCAAGCAGTTTGGTCCATCCTCTCTCCCAGGAGGCGACCAACTCAGCGCTGAGCATAAATTCCAGCCTGAACTTGGGGCCCTGCAGGTTGCCTTCCAGTTCAGTGAGTGATGGGTTCTTCAGGGGTTAACTCTGATAGCTACCACCGTGTTTCCTAAATGCATGTATAGATTGTCAATCACAAACATTAAAATAAAAATAAAGAAGAAAATTTAAAAACAAACAAACCACCACAAGCTCCCAACATCAAAGAGGTAAAGCTGCTAGAGAGATGCACTCCAGGCAGAATGATGTAAATCAGGTGGCCTTGCTGGAGCGAGCCCTTTCTTGTTTTCTATTTTAGGGAACAGAAGAGATCACTCATTTCTCTCTCCCTTGATTCCTGTCTGTCTCTGGGAGTTGCATCACATAAATAAAGCATCAGTTAGCCAGTATCATAGGAAGCTGAGGTTACAGAAAAGCCAGCTCCAAAAACCAAGACTGTGCTCACAGCTTCACTTCAAAGAGGATCTGCACTCCCTAATTCACACATTAATGACTTCACCCAGTCCCTGAGTGTAACTGGAGGTGACAAGAATGTGGGCAGAGGAGAACATTTACTCGCTTGTACAGAGAAAGGGCAATAAAGAGAGCAAACCAGAAGATGCCCTGAGGGGAGGAAAATAAAAGTTGTCTTACAGTTTTGTGCCATGCAGTCGAAAATACTAAGCCACAACACAGTAATTAACTCCAACATCCATCTCCCACCCTGCACCAGGAAGCCAGGAGATGTCTGCAACCATGCGCCCATCGCCTAGGTGTGGCAGGAGAGCTGTCAGCAAAGCAAAGCTTGTCACCAGAGCACACCTTTGGATACCAAATGAGACACAGGGCCACGTATGGAGCTTAATACATGTCTGCTACTTCCCAAAAGCATCCAAGATCACAGGTTCAGCAAGTGAAAGCTCAAGATATTACACTAACTTTGATGACATCTGCAGAAATTTTATTTATTTATTTAAAATCAGCATCAAACCTTTGCACACACTTTCTGTAATGCTTCTCTTCAGACGCTGAGCAAGTGACAAGAAAATCACTTTATCACCTGCAGCCTATTCCAGATAAAAATTCAAATCCAAGACATAAAGAAGAAAACCATCCACCTTGGACAGGTGACGTTTTAAAGCAGCAAAGCAACATGAGATCACTGAATGCAAATAAGCTGATAAACACATCTTAGAGCCCAACAGCACTCCCCAACTCCAAAATCAAAATAAGGTCTTGAAAAATACCTGCCAAGGTCTATCAACAGCCTAATCAAATGTATTTGTGTAGAGGTGACAACAAGAAAGGTGATTCTGGGAAGTGGAATTATGAAGGCAAAAAAGTTGCTGGTTTTTTTCATTCTGCTTTAGCATGGTGTCAGATGGGAGAAATGCGTAGCAAATCTCCAGGAGGTACAACAGAAGCAAATAATTTTCCAAAGGGTGTAATCAATGTTTATTTAAGAAGAAAATATACAGACTCAACATCCTGATGGTATTGCAACAGAAAGCTTACAGAAGACTACCAGACTTTTTGGCAGAAATCAGGCTGAGTATTGAAAATAAAGAATAAACTGTAAAGACAAATACATTCCTCTTACTTCTCATGAGAATAAGCAAGAACAGAGAAGTAAGCATTGATATGGCAACTGCTTTTTTGAATGCAATCTTCACAAAACAATTAGAGAAGAGCTGCCAAAGTATAAGAGCCGTGGGCTTTACCCAAGTGTCATAAGAAGACAAACAACATCTGCAAAGGTTGGGTTTTACTCCTACAGCACGCTAACTAAACAATGGTAAAAAGGTGCAACGGCGATGCTCTGTCGTGCTGAAACACGACTTAGACCTTTCACCACAAAATGACACCTGGCATTTTTGTCCTTGTTGCAAAAGCAACACAATACAATGTGTATACACTGCCTTGGAGCTCGGAGCCTCACCCCTTCGACCAAGGCACCAGCCTCTCATGTCCTCCAGGTTCAATTTCATCTTATATCCCACTATCTCCTAGAGACCTCTGCCATATCCTACTGATTCTTCAGGCTCCTCCTCATTCGTGTCCTTACTTTTTACATTTTTTAATCTTTAAACTGAAATAAAGAAAGTAGACTGTGACGACCAAATTAGTCCTGTTTTAAATAACCTGTTGATACACATAGCAAGGCAACTTATTACTACCAGCTGCCCCATCACAATTTACCTCCTTAGCTCAGATTTTGTGGAAATCATTGCACCCATATTTGTTCAACTTCTAGTATACTAGAGCATATTTCTAGTGTGCATAGCTTCCATTTTCCACAGCAAATTTAAAGGGAGAAAGGTACAGCTAATGCGCAGAGCATATATAATGCATATGCAGAACACTGAGTAGAGGCATTAGTTATCAATCCAAAGACATTTAGCAGGCTACCTTGGCATCTTATTTTCCAGCAGGATGGCACTAGTGGCAACGGACAGATGTGTGGCTGCTACACAACCTTCCTCAAAGAGGCTGTCACTTGATAAATTAATGTTGTTATGAATATGCATGGCACCGTGCTGTTCCACTGCCAGGGTAGTGAGTGGTATTGAAGGGACAGCATAAATCAGTGACTGCGGAAGAACAGTGAGATCAGTGCCCTGGTCGGGCATCCACAAAGCAGAACTGAAACCCACCTGAGAGGTGGCACCTTGGGTTTCTCATCCAGTCTCTGCCACCAAGAGGTGTCCCAAGCACTCCCCAGTGCTGTGCGCTTACTGGAGATGACTCCTGTTACAGGACTGAGCTGGAGCTTCTCCCCTCAAGGTTTTTTTCTTCCCACTGGAAATCCTTTGGCAGATGCTCTCTTTGGGGCTAGAAAAAATTCCACCTGACCCACTGCACCGCGTATTTTCGAACTCTACCAGCAAAATTGTTGTTGTTGGGTTCCTGTGCATGCAACACACAGCTTGTCCGTTTAAAGAGCAAAATATTTACTCCCCATGCTTTCAGCAGAAAAGCAGCTGACAAACAGTCACAGCCCTTCTACACTCTAGCATGAGCCCTACATCCAACCTGCTGTGCTTGCAAGGTGTAACCCTTCCTCTCCGCTCCACCTGGAGCAGCAACCTCAGCACTTCCTGCACGAAGCCAACTCCTTACTGCCTCAGGGCTTCTTGTTTGCCAAGTAAACACAAGATTTCTTTTGCTGAAGTGTCTGACAGTCTAAGACTAAAAGAGCTCCACCTCACCTTTCGCTGATAGGTTTAACTGAGCTACAGGTTAAGCACCTTTATCAATTAGCTGGAGATGGCATAGCTCATGAATGCCATTTTTGTCAACTCTCGTAAAGCACTGACCACTTTTAATCAGCTCCCAAATGTCTGGAATTACAAAGAAAAATGTCAGATGCTATACAATTTACCTACAGAACTGATGGAAAAATCATCTTTTTAACTCAAATCCAAGAAGATTCAGCAGGAAGTCAGCATTGTTTTTCTTATCTTAAGAAGAAAAAACTGATTACATCTTGCTTATAGCTGCAGTTTTTTTCTACTGCATAATGCTACAATTGTACACATCAGTTTGATAATATGTTATCTGTCTCATCTGCCTCCATTCTCAAGTTTCCTATGCATATTTGCAAAAAAAAATCCATATTAATGATGAGTCTGGTATCAAAAGAGACTCTCATCTCTTCATTTAAAACAGAGTTGTTGATTTGACTGTTGAAGTCAGTAGGGAAAAAAAAGGCATGTATTTTTCTTTTTTTTTTTTTTCCATTGCTTCTGGCGCACCTCCTCCCAGCTGCCTTTCTGGAGCACAGGGTTTAGTGGCTTCACGGCCATCGCCTCTGTTACCTGTTCACAAATCGACCGTGCTTCTGAGAGTCCCCTGGCGGCATGCTCCAGCTCCAGGACAATGGATCCACAGCTCTTTAATGAAACATCACAACACTGCCAGAAAGAATGGGCCCCGTGTTGCCAAATGACTAATTTCTTTGCAAAGGCATTCTGCTACACGAGAAACTATGAATGGCCAAGAGAAAGAGATGTTTAGTGGATTTGGGGGGTTTTAATTAAGGCTGTATCCACATAGAGAACTGTTACTGTGCTGCTCCAAACACTGTACTTCAAATCATTTGATTGAAACTCCACAGACTATTAGAAAAATGCAGAATTTTCCCGATTAACTCAGTTATTTCTTCGCCAGATTCTGTCATCATTTCTCATTAAAAAGCAGTCTATTCCATAGCTGTCCTATTGACTGATAAAGTACTATAGGATGTAAGGACCTGGCACAGTATGGCTTTTCCAGGCACAAATACAATTGCTGGAATTCAATCATTTAATTTTAAACTCTTTTAGTAGGCTAAGTGTATTATCTATCAAAAAGATAATACCAGAAATAGTATACCATGACCACTGGAGACAGAAAATGACAGTGACATCAATCACGCTCAGGTTAGCAGCCATTAGAAACAATCGCAGGCAGCGCAGCTTTTGCTGGGCTCCCAGGGAACAAGATGAGGGGGAAATGTTAGAGGGGCACTCTGCAGACAGAAAGAAGGCCTTACCTAGTGAAAGGTTTGAGCAGCAACATAACTAACCCAGGTGACAGATGCTGCTTGGACCTGATTTGAATTCTGTTTGTTTATATATATTTTGGTAATTTTACTTTGGCCATAAAGAAGGGCTAGTGAAAGAAGGATTTGGCATCAAAATGGTGAAGTACACAAAATATTCTCTCCTAGAATGTAAATTCACCATTAATGTTCTTTAAAGTAATGCTTCACTCTGAAAATACAGATTCTTTCTTCCAAAGTTCATTTTCATTCTGATCTAGAACCAGCATAACCTATAACCACATAAAATGGATATTCCCACTCAAGTTTCCTATGTGTTGCATTGCTGGGGAGACATCCCAAGCATCCCAACATAAGGAAGCACAAATTCAATTCTTGCAGTGAAGTAAAGGAAGGTAATGGTGACCTACAATTTGGTTTTCAGTGGAGGATCTCAGCAAGCATGCACTGAACTGCAAAGCAAGAAGCATGACCAGGCTGGGACGGAGCTACCAAAGCAATAGTGTAGATCCAGGAATACAGGATCTCAGTCTTCAATTCAACTTCTATATTCCTGCAAGAGTTTCCAGGACAAGTTTCAAGCAAGACAGTCACAGCAGGTTGTATACAAAAGTCATAACCTTTGGAAAGAGAATTTCACTGAGAAAAGAGCAAGGCTGTGCCCAGCAAGGTTGAGAAGCTGCGTACATCTGGTGGCACATTAAGTCTTTGTGAACTGCAGCAAACCAAACCAGGCATCTTTCTACGAGAGTGAAGAAATAAGAAGGGCAATTTCATCATTCATCCCTAATCTTAGAGCACTTGCACCTTCATTAATCAGCATTGTATCCTCACCAGAAGGCATACACCATTTCAGACTATTCACACCCCTCTGAAAATCCAGCCAGTTCGTGCTTCCTTGTCCAAAAATTGACATTTTGCTGGCAGTGACCTGTGAAAGAAGGGAAGCTACCCCTCTCTCAAGAAATACTTTCCAAAGAGAAATGCTACATAAAAATTGACATGATTTTATAAAAGCTGATGTTAAATTTACTATCAAGCAAATTTTAAGGAAATAAATCCTTTCTGTAGATGACAGTTGTGTGCTGCTGGACACAGCTGCCTTTGTGTTTTCTTTGGCAGACTTCTTATGAAATTTATTTAAAATGTATTCGGCAGTTCAAAGCTAAAAGAATAATAAAATTTATATTGGTTATGTGCTTCAAAGTGACATTCACACACTGTCCCTATCAGAGGCATCTGGCACGCCAGCAAAAGCAGTCTGATGCGCGTTGGCAGCCAAAGCACACTGCTTATGCCCACACTAGCATTGCTGGTTTATGTATGTGTGATCTCTTCTCTTCTCTTTTTTATTCTTTAATTAAGCAGAAGGATTTGTGCCCCATTTAGGAAGTGGTTAGCAGAAAGTCACTCACACCATCCCATATATTCTGCTATAATCCCGGTTCCTGCCATGCCCTAACACACACATCTGTTCAGAGGGGCATAATAACAAAGAAACTCACCCATTTTAGCCACCATTCAGGTTTTTATGGAATTAAAAGCCCTATGTGGACATACTGCTCATATAAAATTCAGTATCCGTTTCCCTGAATGTGGGCTGGAAACACATATAGGTTATTCACTTAGTTTATTAAGTCCCCTTCTGGGAAACATCTGTACTCTGCTTATGGAATAGCTGACTTGATTTTTCGAAACATGAATAGAAAAAAAAAAAGCTGAAAATTAATTAGTTAGAGCAAAGTCACTTTAGAGCACATTAAAAGCTTCCCTTGTATATTTTTTTTGATTTTAAAATCCTGAAGAGAGCTCGGTACAGATCATGGAAGTTCAATATTCAGATGAACTAAGCAGCTCCAACAAACTGCTGCAGAACAATGATACCTTTCCTTAGTAAATAGGTAACTCCTGGCAACGTTCAGGTTACCCTGTGCGTGATAACAATATTCTGTATGTTTTAACATACAACAGTGCAGATTTGCCTAAATGAACATGTTGTGTTAGATTTAAAATTTATCTTTTAGGAGTCTACTTTGATGAAAGCTCCTGGGATCATGCATAGACCAAGGTCAACAAGAACAACACACAAAATTTATGTCCGCTAAAGCACACTGCAGCTTGCATTCTTTTGTAATTTAGAGTCAAAACTTCTATCCTAACATTCCCTCTAGTGCTAAGGTCACAGAGTTTTTCCTTAAACATCTGGGTAGTTTCCCAAAAGGAAGACTGCAAACAAGCAGATATCCCCCAGCACTCAGAAGGCCACCTAAGGATACCACAGACACCATTACAGCTGAGCAGCAAGACCTTGGCATTCACCCATATTTTAGTTCTGAACACTGCACAGGATGAAGCATGGTTTACTTCTATCAATTCTTTTCTTTAATGAAGCCGTGCATTTGGTTTTCCCTAGCATTGTGTTTGTACTATCAGTCTGAACCAACAGGACTCCAACCTCATTGGCCCCAAAACAGCAAAATGTCTTGGCATGTGCAGTGCTACCCAACTAATAGGATCTGAATGGAAGTTGTACACTTAAAAATTAAGCTGTCACTGCTAAAATGCTTGAGTGGATCGGAGCCAAAATATCCAGCAGCATAAAGCAAGCTTACTTTTTATTTAACACTTTCACATAAACAATTGTGAGTAGCTTTCAGAAGTTACCTATATTTCACACAGAGATGCAGCTATTTTCCATTATACCCTCTTTCTGCAGATACATTTACAGACTAAAACTCCCCACAAGGTAATGAAATTTTAGTACTTGGACTTCATCTTGGAAAATCTGGGTTAGAGAGGTAATTGATGATTTATGACAAGGAATGTGGAGTTTCAGGGGGAATTTCTTTGGCCTCTGAACTGCAATAGTAACAGGAAATTTCAAGCATTTACACTCAGAAAGTCTTCCTCCAAATGGCGCTGCCATTAGCTAATTACCACCCATGACTCCGAGTTAACCCACTCTCTCCAAATGCGTCCCTTGGCTCAAGCAGCATGATGTTACGCTGGGAGAACACTTCAAGGACAGGTCACGAGGAAAACAGACTGTTTCTGGGAGAGGAGAGCCCCGGTGCAGCAGGGATGCGGAGGACGCTCCGAGGTGCTTACCCAGGTAAATCATCTCACGCTGGGACCACACATCCACCTGCACATTAACCGTGTACATACAATGCTGGGCTCTCAGCAGGTGAAAACCAGTGTTCAGGAGGCGTTTCAACATCACCATCTCTCTGTCAATCCAGTCAAAGTTAATAAACTGCTCTTCTTTCTGAGAGAAAGGACGTCGTGGTCTCATTACCTCCTTGTTACTGACGGTAACACATGCACGGAGTGTGGGTAGTTAGGGTCTGGAAGCCAGAAGATGTGGCGCTGTACGGAAAGGTGGAGCCCCTGCCTTGATGGGCAGTAGCGTGTGGTCTGTGATGTAAGCAAGTGCAAGTGACGCTGTGGGCCATCTGTGATATAACCCCATGTGACTCGACAACAAGCGCCATTTGCCATCCACCACATTGGTGTCTGTGAGCCGATGGACTGAGCGGCCTGGGGTTGGTCGCCACTGCTCCCTGAAGGCAACAAGTGGTGCCGAAACCTGGGAAAACTCCTGGATTCGGGTGAACAGTGGCTGGAGCGGCGGGACCAGCCCGGCGGGGAGGACACTCCCGGACCAACAAGGAAGATGGAAACCCTTGTGAAGGTTGTATTAAAATTATGGAAGCTATGGGGTGGCTCAGCTGAGGAAGCCAGGGGCGCCGGTGGGGAACCAGAGCCTGAGGAAATCTGGGAGAGGCCACCGCCATGTGCGCCCCAGTACGGCGCCGAACCAGAAGACGAAGGGTGGGGCGAAGATGCCTCTGGCAGGAGCGGGGAACAAGTGCTAGGTTTGACTAACACGTGGAAATAGGAGGAGGAGAACGAGAAAGAGGATGGCTGTGGGGGCGACCGGGGAGGAGGTAGAAGCACGAGAGAGGGGCAGAGAGCTGATCGGAACATCCATCCGAAAAAATGCTGCTGTGGGGCAAACGCCTCGCCGAGCAGAAGGCAGGGCGAGCCACGAGGGAGAGAGCGGCCCGCCTGCAGGGGCGGTGGGCAGGGCCAGAACTCGACGGGAGGGTACCGGGACTCGGAGGTGAGCAGTCAGCCGAGCTCCGACTCCGGATCAGATACCGCTTCAAATTTGGAGGAGGAGGAGGAAATGGGGACAGACAGCAAAAATATCCCCATCCGAAATAAAGCAGCACCGCGAGGGGGAGAAATTCCTCTCAAGGATTGGAGGAAAATTAAGATTGCGTGTGCTGACTGGGCCCCATTGGCCACGCTAGTGTTCCCAGTCCGGGTGACGGACGGGGGCCAGAGGGTCCGCTCACCAATAAATCTTAAGGATGTACAAGCAATGGTTAAAGCCATCGCAGATAAAGGGCTTAATTCTGCAATGGTCTCCACCCTCATAGATGGTGTTTTTGGGGGAGACGACATGCTCCCGTTTGATATAAAACAAACTTGTAGACTGATCTTTGACGGGGGGGATGATCGTTTTTAAACAAGAATGGGAGGACAACTGTACGAGACAACTGGCCCAAGTAACTGGGGCAGATCACCCGCTATATGGCTCTAGCCTGCAGCGGCTAATGGGTACAGACCCAACAATGATCACCCCCCAGGCGCAAGCCCAGGGCCTGCGGGCCCATGAAGTTATGGCAACTACTCGTGCGGCCAGAGAAGCTCCAAACAGCCAACGCCCCAACTTCCAGTGGAAAATGCTGCCTTAAGGAATGATCAACTTGCCTACTATCTGCCAGATCACGGTGGATCGGGCACTGGCGCCAGTTCGGCGCAGTGACCCGACCGCGACTATCATCCAATACATGGACGATATCCTGATCACTGCACCATCAGGAAGTCAAGTGGACCAGCTAGTGTCAACAGTCTCAGAAACAATAAAAACAAACAGGTTTGAAATTGCGAGCGTGAAAATTCTCAAGCGCTAGAAGAAGGCCCATCAGTTATAGTTAGAAATGAGCTGGGAGAATGGGAACAAGGGTGGAAATTAGTTCTGACAGGTGAGGGTATGCTGCAGTCAAAAAAGATGGCAGAGTCAAATGGTGTCCGCTGAAGTCCATCAAACCGGACCTTCAGAACAAAACGAATGAAAACTGTTAGTTTCTGTTCACAGGAACGAATCATCGGACACCCCCGTAATCCGTATACCCTGGTGACAAGAGAAGCCAGTAAGTCGGCAAGCGTCCTGTCTAAGCCTGAGAGTTCCACACTGGCAGAATCCATACAACAGCAAAGCGGCCTCCGTGGGTGAGGGGCTGCAATGCCTTTGTGTGATCTTATCTTTGGACCTTGTATACTAAATAAGCTTGTGTTGGTTGTTGGAAGCCGGTTAGAGAAAGTTTACATTATGTTGGTAGAACACCAACAAGTACTTTAAGAGTGTATTTACTCAGGGTTACCAGTTACCTCCTAGTTTTCTCCTGGTTATTGTGCCTTATGTTTTTTATTTAAGTTCTGATGTCTACCTCTTAAGATTGTTATATTTTAGATAATTTGGTTGTGCATAGGGAGGGGGGAAATGTGGGTAGTTAGGGTCTGGCGGCCAGAAGATATTGCGCTGTATGGAAAGGTGGAGCCCCTCCCTTGATGGGCAGTAGCGTGTGGTCTGTGATGTGAGCAAGCAGAAGTGACGTTGTGGGCCTCAGCTATATAACACCACGTGACTCCACAATAAATGCCATTTGCCATCCACCACATTGGTGTCTGTGAGCCGATGGACCAAGCGGCCTGGGGTTGGTCACCGTGCTGTTCCTGAACCAGGTCGCCACTGCCCCCTGAAGGCAACACGGAGGCAGGCGATCCAGCAGCTGTCCTGCTCAAGTTCATGAGTCACCACAGAAAACTAAGGTTTCAAGATTAAAAACCACGCAAGACCATTAGGAGATATTATAAATACATTAGTATAGCAGTAAGTATTATGCTTCCCTGTTCTTTTTAATTTTATCATCGTTCCTAAAAATGGTTAGACACAGAAACCAACATAAATAATCCATTACGACAATCATTTTAAAAAAACATTAACCACCTTGCCACGTTGTTCTTAAGGAAAGCTCTGATGGGTTTTTAAGTGCATGTTGTTTTTTTTTTTAGATTTTCCCCCAGCTAGCAGCTTGTGTCACTGCTGCAGCCCCTCACTCCACTCCCATCCAGCCCATCTTCATCTTCGGATGATCTTTGTCATCAACACAACGCCCATCTTCCTGTCCAGATGGCACTTTACACTCATTTTCCTCCTGCAGTTTTTATTGTGTGGCCTTTTCATGGGACTTAATCCAGGGTTAAACAACGAGAGCTGGCAGCTGCTCCTTTTTTTTATGCTCTGGACAACGGCATAAATTTCATTTCATATTGACTTGATCTGTTACTTAATATTATGGCAATGCTATTTGGCAAATACTCAAGACTGAATTGTCACCGTACTTTCCTTCTTACAACTGAATTGATCCAGAATCATTAAACAAATACCAAGAGATTTTTTTTTACTAGCGTTTTTTAAGACTATGTACTCACTAATCACCTATTTTTGTTACAATGGATTCATAATTAAGCATTTTGCCCGCCCAGAAAATGCCAATACTTTTACAAGCTGCTTCTCAGCATGAATCAAAGGAAGGATAGGATGTGATTGTTTTCAATGGGCCCTTTCATTTTCCATTTCCATGAAGTAACCTGTCTCATTTTTCCTCAGGCACCGAAATAGGCAGGAGCCATGAGCTCCTCGGTACTCATTCAGGAACCATATCCCAGCAGCGCACAACAGCCCTGGACAGATTTCACAGAGCATACGCTACCTGACTACTCATTAAGCAACCAGCTGCTTTCACCACTTGAGCCACAATTTCTGAAGTAACCACAGATCTGTGTTTTCCACTCTTCCTGCCATCACCAGGAGCCTCAAAGAGCTCCTGAAATCCTAACGAAGATTTTCTTTCCTCTCAGACACTAGGAGGAGACGGCAGAACCAAGAGAGAACCTCAAATCCCACATCTTCCTCTGTGTCACAAAGCAACAACTTGCGTCAGTAACCCGCAGAGTGACAAGTCACATCAGGCTCTCTCTTCATATCAGGACTCTCGTGGGGACTGATGATGCATGCTGGCAGCTCGTGGGACTGCCTTCTGCTTCCTGGGAGAGTTATTGTGTCTGACGCTGGCTGACAGAGTAACACTCACTCCTTTCCCACCTGAAATGAGTTATCTGCATCCGCTTCGTCTGGCTACCTCCCGTGGCTCCCAAGGCTCCTGACGAGGGATTTGGCACCAAGCAGACTCTGTGCACACTCTGGGCAGGACCACTACCAGCATCATAGCACCGCAGAGATGACGCCACTAAGACTATTAACAGCCCACGTAAGGAACTAAGGCTAATTGCAGCTCTCCCTAAATGTAGCACCTAGGCTTTACCTAAAGGATAATACACCACAGAGACCACCGCAGCCCTCACTGTGCTAGAGCCCAGGTGAGGACGACCTCTCCCCTGACCCAAGAAATACACTGGAGGTCCTTCTCCTCAGGCATCAGCCTCCACGTTGACTCCATGACGGCATTCCTCACCTCCTCTAGAGACGCTCCCAAGCTTGTTTCCAGCTCCGGTGCAAATGCAAGCACAGACCCACACCCTGCATCAGAGCGTGGCTGATGGTGCAGGGACGAGGGCAGGTCGCCACCACAAGTCCGAGACTCCTGGGGAAGCCACCAAATCAGGTGGTGCAAGGCTCTTGGAAGCACAGGGGAGAAACAGAAGGCAAGAGGCAGAGGGGAAAACAGCCCTGCTACCAACAGCCACAAACTGCAGGTGGTGCGATGAACAGAAGGGAGCAGCATGCTGCTCCTAACAGGCACGGAGGAGGAAAGGCAACGCACGATGTAGCACTCTTACCCAACAAAACCAGGGCCAACTGCTGGAATTTTCTCCTCTTTTCCAGGTTTTACAACTAAGAGAAAGAAAATGCATCAGATTCATCTGCATGCTGTGAGTATGCTACAACTGCATCAATACCAAACCACCATAAATCTGAAATAACCCCCTGGCTAAATGTATTCACCTACTGTCTCAATATAGCAATGAATTTGGCCATTGTGCTTTGCGATGATGCATATTTTTTTCCCAAAAATATTCAACCTGGCTTTAAAGAAATCAATTAGAAATATTATTTGGCACATCAGTAAAACTGAGAGAAACAACGCTCCCTTAATATTCATAAAGAGACCTTCTGCAGATAACATGGGGGAACACTATTTTCACCATGTAAGAATAATTCTACTTCACTGAGCTAGGCATCTCAGCACACATGCAATTATCATCAGTTTTTACATAATGACAGTACAACTACCTGACACTTTATGGGCTTCAGAGTCACTCCAGGAGAATATGTAAACATTTCTTGTGA
Organism: Aythya ferina; assembly: GCF_964211825.1. Taxonomy (NCBI): domain Eukaryota; kingdom Metazoa; phylum Chordata; class Aves; order Anseriformes; family Anatidae; genus Aythya; species Aythya ferina. Next base: position 6,817,197 of record NC_140302.1, on the reverse strand, counting down.
AATTTTTGACTCCATCAATGTTACTGAGCTCAAAAAAAAAAACAACACAACAAACATACCACATAGCACCTGTGGGACATGTTCATTAACACCAAGAGCAGCCAAAACCAGAATGAAAACGTAGATGTGCTTTTCCTTGTGCAGAGAATCTGTAAGGGTCCAAAGCAGCTAATCTAGAAAGAGAAGATTAGAAGACTTACCTCCCTCGTTTGGTTGAGATCTAGAATTACCCCCTATCCACTTCCATATGCTACATAAATAGAGAGGACAGTGAAGAGTATTCCAAAACGCCTTACTGACAAATGCTTCCTAAATCATCACGCAAGACCTGTGCCACATCTTGTGCCAATGGAGAAAACGCACCGGCTGCTGGTGTGACACGACTGGCAGAGGAGCAGCAGCACCTGTAGACACTACAGGGCCTTCAAGATTTGGAGCTCTGATTGAGAAAGCACTCACTGGGCTGCACCTTTGCCCTGAAATGCCTGCTCCTCATGGGCTCCTCAAACGCTGCTGACTTCTGCACTCCTCCAGCTGTCCTCAGATGCTCCCGCACGCCGAAGCACACCAACGTCCATGGAAAATTTCCCTGCGGGATTTGGCAGCAGCGTAACTGCTAAATGAGCAGCAATCAAGTAGTTCACCCAATCAGTTCTCTAATTCACCACAACTGCTATAAATACCACCCATTATTACCGACTGTAGCTTTTAGGGGAAAAATAGATGCAAACTTCCCGCAGTATCTAATCTATGCGAAAATTATACAGAACATTACATTAAAATCTAAGTAAACACTTTGGCATACTCCTGATGTATGTGCATAGATCATTTGGGCGTACTTCTGGGATAAGCACCATTTGATGTTCAGATTATTGGCGGATATTTAAAGTTGATTACCCTAGAGGTAAGATATAATTGGTAAACAAGGAACATATAGAGAACAACAACAACACAACTACAAGTTGTATTTATTTCACAATTTATTCTTACACTCGGGACAAGAGTTCAGTAGAGATGCTAATTTTTTTTTCCCTTTTATCTAATGAAATGAAGTTCACTGAGCAACATGGTGCAATTGTCATCCCCTCTGCACCCTCCTCCTTCCAGGCTCCTGCCTCCCATCACTGCAAGGAGCTAACAAATTGCTGTTGATTGGGTTTCCCACCCATGACCTGCACTTACACATCGAGCAGCACTGGGCTGTCAGCCCTTGGCTGCCTCTCCCCATGCACAGCAGCTCCGTTTTGCCTGGGTATTATCACATGGGTAATAATGAAAGCTACATGAATGCAAATAAATCACAGTGGGAACCTCCCAGATCCGACAGAAGGCGTTGAAGCAGCAGCCTGAGCCCTCCTCCCATAAAGACAGAGGGACTCCAGAGCTCAGACCAAGGAGGCAATGAGGCACGCAGGGAGAAGAAACAGCTCCACTTAAATCCTACCCACGGCAGCCGTAGGGGAGAGCCTGGCTAAAGACCACTTCAGCACTAATGCAAGCTGTGGGAAGGTCCACACGCAGCTGTGAAGTACAAAACTTCATTCAGTTAGGCCATCACATTAGCAAGTAAGCAGGAAAAAGCACCATAAACTGGAGGAGCATGGAAAAAAAAAATACAGCGCTGAGATCCAGAAAGCACGGTTCAAGGACACAGCAGCAAGAACAAAGCAGTTTGCAACCCTACATACATTGTTTTCTTAATGTTAACACACTCAGTACCTGAATTGCGTTTAAAGACCTGGCACATCTCTGAGAACACCCCAGGCTGCAGGACTCCTGCCCCGGGGGCCAGCTGCCTGCTCCCAAATCCCCCCACCCAATTTCCTTGCACAGTGACTGCTCTCCCCTGGGAGCAGCTTCCACTGCAGGAAAATACTGTCCATGTAGTTTGCCAAGCGTTTTTAGCATAAAGTCACTATAAAAACTCCTGTCTAAGGCAGTGGACAGGTCAAGGTTTCCCACCACAAGTTCAGGACACTGACCTTGAAGATGAAAAACACCTCTGGAGGCAGGGGCAGTGCAGCTTGCCACGCAGAGCCCAGCTATGGAAACAAAGAACACAAACTTTGCAGTTTTATATGCAAAGCAAGGAATAAGAATGCAACAGCAATGAGAAAGAAGAGGCTAGCTAGGCGGAAAAAGAAAATATAAAAGATTTCTTCAATCACTTTACATAAGATAGGATGTAAAACAGGAATAAGTGTATTCTACATGGGACCTAAATACGAGATTTCACAACTTTGAGAATCTCACGCATGCTTTTGTCTCCTCATTATTTTGATTTCACAAGGTGTATCATAAAATCATTGCGTGCTTCACTACCAGGAAAGTGAAAATGGAAAACTGCTTTTAGTAAGCATTCATTCATTCCTTACGTTTTAGTGGTAACAAGCACATCTGCCATCTGTCTGAAAATAATAGAATTTAATAGTGCTATTCTAATACAGCATTAGAAACACAGGCACGTTTCTGGTGTTACGCTTTTCAAGGCAGCACTAGGAGCTGTCCTCAAGGCAACAAGTATTCCTAAAAAAACAGCAAACACTTTAGTGAGAAGGATTTGGCATTGAGACACAAAAATCCTAAAGACACTTAGTGCCGGTGCAGCTTAACTTGGCCAGGTGCGATTTCTAAATTGTCCATAGAAGAGGCATAAAAAATCCTACTGTAACACAGCTTTGCCAGCAGCTCATAATTTCAAATAATTTGAAATATACAGAAGGCTTTTGAGAAATATGGAGAGCTTCTTCAATATCCTCTGATAAGTATGAGGCACAGATAATGGAAAGCAATGTAATCCAAAAAACCCTGTTATGCTACCAGAGCGTAAGGAGAGTTATCTGCCTGGAAAGACTAGGAAAAAAAGCTGAAAAAAAAAAGGGGGGGGGGGGGGGGGGAAATGTCTGTATCATGAAAGAACGATTTGCTGATGCATTGCAAGTACTGAAAAATGCAGGATCTACTTAACTGTGTTGGCAGATCTCAGGGTTGCTGGACTCGAAGAGATTACATCAAGTGGCGTGCACCAACCATGACGTTACGGACACGTAAAGGCAGGATTTGGAAGTGACCACCCAACACGAAGTACCAGCCAGAAATGTGCAGCCCTCCTCACAACCCTTCATATGAACCCAGGGCTACAAAGCAAAGGAAAGCGGTGCTCTGCCTACATAAAAGAGAAAGAGTGCCCTAAGGAAGGAGCCAGAAGCCTTCCAAAATGCTCCAGTCACTGTTCCAGTCACTGCTTCTTGCTCTCCCACTTAGGAATTGCTCCGACTGTCTCTGCCGCTGCCCTGCTGAAAGGGATTTCTGTTGTTACAGTGTGGGATCAATGAGCATTGCTCATTCCCAGTCTCACACTCAGTTAAGCACTAGTTATATAAAGCCGTTTTTTTCTCTCCCTAAGAACAAGCTTTAGGGGATCTGAGCCGTTATTGCCTATTCTCGTGGGCTCTTATAAACAAAACATCTTTCCTTTTAGAGAAAAGAACCCTCGTGTTGGGAGCAGTAAAAACCAGGCACCGGTTACATCACCATGCCTACAATAATGCAATCGTAATGGCATTTTGCTTGACACTTTAGAACATAAAAATTTTACTGGTAGAAGGGAGAGAGGTTTTCATAGAATAATAAGTGCTACAATCCTAAAATAATCACTCCACTTGAATACACCTTCAAAACACATTCCACTTTGTTATTACTGGTATAAAAGGATTTTTTTTTTCCCTGCACTGGATGAAAACATCAGGTGTTCAGAAACACGGGGCTTTTTAGTTTTCTCCATTCAGGCCCACTTACAACCCAGCCATAACATACTCCATTATCTGTTCCACGCTAATTGGCAACAAAAGAAAAACAGCTATTTTAAGACAAAGCCTCTTTTTATGTAAAACAAGGTAAACTGTCATGGGCAACATAAATTACTCAAAGGACGAAAATGAAAAGGAAGGAAGACCACGAGTTGAGAAAAAAAACAAACTTATATTCTGAGTATTGGAGCAGAGGCAAATTTCCACAGCGTGCAAAAAAAAGGTATATTGGTGATCACTGCCCCTCGTCTAGTTCCTTGCAACAAATGGTCCCCCACACAGATGAAGATTGATTATATTACTAGGATATTTTTTTTTTTTTGAACTTTGTGTTTCATTGAAGCATTAAATGGAGAACAAACCAGATCTGCCAAGCGGTGCCAAACTGGAATATGTTCATCTTTAGTGGAGCAAATGTTAACTAATATTTTCAATTAACTTGCTAAACCCCAGCAGTTTGGGAGTGCTGGCTCTTCCCTGGGCTTGGCTGCTCTGCGGCAGCAAACAGAAGGCTGGGCTGGCAGGAGGAAAAAAAGCATCCATCTCTTCTGTTAGGATCCAGCACACTGCTTCAGGAGCAGTGCTCTGGATAGCTGGAAGACGGAGAGCTTCGGTGCTAGGTGAGACACCAACAAATGACTGTTCTAATTACAGGGGAAAAAAAGGTCCTGTTAATGTGAATATATCCTACGGCAACGTACGGAAATACAGGGAACTGGTTGTCCCAGCACAGCAGACTGCAGTCCTCAGTAAGGAGTACAAACCTGAAGCAGGGCAACAAGGCTGACAGCCCAAAATCACAGGGTAATTACTAACTCATGTGTGCACCAAAGAGAAGCGCACAGTCCTGCCCCTGGGGAGGAACAGCCCCAGGCACCAGGAGAGGCTGGAAAGCATCTGGGCAGCACAGGTCCTGGGGTCTTGGTGGGCACCGAGTGGAGCACAAGCCAGCAGCATCCCCTGGCTGCCAAGAAGGCAACAAGAGAAGAGGAGGCACAGGGGGATCTCAGCAATGTCCATGAACACCTGAGGGTGCAAGGGGGATGGAACCAGGCTCTTGGTGGTGGTGCCCAGTGCCAGGACAAGAGGCAGGGGGCACAAACTGGGGCTCTCAGGAGGTTCTGTACAACCATCAGGTGTGTGTCACAGCACTTCTGTGCTGCACAGATGATGGAGCGCTGGCACGGGCTGCACAGGGAGGTTGTGGAGTCTCCTCCTTGGAGAGCTTCAAAACCCATCCGGACAGGGTAATTCACTGTTGCTGCTCAGTTTGGGGTTCTCTGTTCATTGGGTCTCAATTCTGCACTTCCAAGACACAGCAGCATAAGAATTAATTTCAAAGTGAAGAACCTAACATTTTCCAAATTCTTACAGACTACATGTCTAGTGACACATAAAACATTTCAAGTAACAGGAAAAAAAAAAAAAGCTATACAAACCCATTCAATAATTCCTTAAATGCTGTTCTGTTCCCATTAGCATCCAAAAGCAGAGGGGCCAGGCTGTTTAGCACACACAGGAGTATCAGAAGCACTCACCCATGCGCTATTATCAATCAATATCCACTGGCATTCATGATGCCAAAGAGGCTGCTTAAGTGACCATTCATCAAAAATAATTCAGAAAATGAGGAGAAGAGAAAAGTGCCATTTTAAAGATAAATACTATTTATTGCTTCGGTTTAAAGGTTGTGTTATTTTGGTAATGCTGCTTGTGAAGGTAGCTTTACGTGCTACAGCACAAAGTTAATAGCTATGAAAACAGACAGGCAGTTCAATCAACAGTCAATTTCCCTTCACATTCATTAACTGGAAGAAGCAGTTAATGTTCCACAAGTGATGAAAAATTAGGATACCAGACTTCAGAGACCTGTTCCAACCTTCCTCTGCAATATGCCCAACTATCCCTCTGACCCTCAGGAACTTAGCACACACTTACCTTTCCCTACACATCTCCTGAACTCCCTCCATGCAACCCGTTTTCTCACCTTCCTCTAACATCCAGAAATGATTACTGTTTAGGAGGTGGCAAAAAGTGTGGCTGGTTCACATATGGAATGGTCAGACCCAGGTTAAATAGAGCAGGTTAACTCTTGAGCCCACACAGCAGTTCCTCTCACTGGAGATAATCATTCGAGTATGTTTTCTACAGCCAGCTATGATTTTCCTTTGCAGTATGTAAATGAACCTTGAGACTCTATGTCCCTGGGTCAAAACGTATCAGAAATAGATGACAGGGTCAAGAATTACTGAAGAGATGATGACAAACAGTAAGGAAAAAAGGCAGTTAAGCCTGCAGGAAGAAACCTGGCTGAAAATGCTGTAAGTGCCATGGCCAGCAACTTGGTTTGTGCCACAGCACAGCAGGGAAGTACAAGCTGTACACTGACCAACCTCAGGCAGGTGTTTTTCATGCTCCTTCCTTTTACATTATGCACTGACATCAATAAGCTGAGTGCCCCAGGAACGTAGGAAGGAGGTATTGTGCAGTCCTGTGCTTGCTGCCAAAGCGCAGTAATCAGAAACTGGAAGATGCCAGTGATGTCTTCACTTGCTACTGCAGAAAAGAATCAAGAGCATAAATTTGAGTATTCATAGCTTTTGAACTACCAGCGTACCATGCAGACACATAACGCAAAGGCTTTGTTCCTCAGGAGCTGAGGAGGCCGTTCCAACAAACACGAACAGGCTTTCAGATGTGCTTCGAGCACACACGCTCCCCTTGTTCCATGACGATGCGGCACGGCAGCAACAGCCGGGTGCCTTTGTAAGGCACTCGAACTGGAAGAGCAGGGGAGGGCTGTGTTGGACGAAATCAGCCTTCTGCACATGAGCTTTTCTGGCACGCTGTTTACCTGACACGTGTCAGCAAACTGTTTACAGAAATATCATTAACACTGCGAAGGCACCAAGAGCACTCACTCCTCCTCAGGGCTCCACAGACAGCTGACAAGTTCCAAAGCCAAGCGCATTGTATGAGCTGCATCCACACCACAACACAGCACGTTTATCAGCAGGTCATCAAGAAACAAGGTTAGCGACCACACTGATCTCCACACTCTTTGTGGTGTCCAAACAGGGATGGCCAGGAAGCACCTGCTGCCTGAAGCGCTGAGAGGAGTTCGGACAGGTTCAGTCGGCATCGGCTTCCGCGGCCAATGTACGTCACACGAGGAGATGTAACCCCACCACGCTAATTGTTCATTCTCTCAGTGAATGAATTATATATCAAATGAGCCTTGCAGTTGGCACTTACCAACAGCTGCTTTTCTTTCCTGAGCAGCTGGCAGACAAAGCGTACCCTGCCGTAATTCACATCCCCGTTAAAGCCACCAGTGACGCTGCGCGATGAAAGCTCAATCTGGGCTCCTCAGTAGCTGTTTTAGCAGTTCCTGTGCCACAAGCACTGTCCTCTCCGCCACCCTTTTAAGACCAATTAGCATGGCAGGTGACCCAGTTGTACAGAAAATAAAGCTCAGCAGCAACTAGCACTTGAAGCTGTCTGTTCCTGCGGCACCACTGCTGGTCAGACCTCTGGGTCACCCCTCTGAACTCAGAGCTCGAGTTTGCTCTGTGCCCCAAGCACATCAGTCACCCTTCCCATCCTTCCCTTCATTTACAGAGAGGGGATAACAGCCCCAGCTACACCAACTGCACAGCAGTGTTGAAAGGATTAATTAGCTAATATCTGTACAGTCTTAAGCATGCAGAACATCACAGATGCAGAGTGTAATTACTGTTATTAGGGGAGTCATTTCTTTGACTCACTGGGACAACACACATTTTATCTGTCATTTTTTTTCATGGCACAGAAGTCTACCATCAAATAACCTCCATTAAAAAGAAACTTCAGTCACATGGCATAAGCAATCCAGCCCAAGGATTACCTTTTGCTAGCATCTATTATTTCAAATTAGTGGGCTGCTGATACCCGCGAAGCCTTAAAGCTAGCCAAAAATGAGACAAAAATGATACTGATGCACTTGGTAAGCAGACTGCCCTCCTAGAAGCTATGCTCAAAAGTAATCTACGCTTGGTCAGCTTTCCCTGGCGGCTAGCAATGTCAGTAATGGCTTCAACTGCTGAACAAAGCTGTGCAATAGAGAACAGCTCCAGACCTACTCACCTGACAGCCTCCCCTTCTCCTTGGGGCATACTGACATGGCTGGGGTCAGCAGGGGTACTTGAGCATCAGCTGCAGTACACTCATCAAATGTTTTGCAGAATGCCATAAAACTTACTCTCTCTCTTCTTCTGGTACATCATGTCTATAGCCTAACAGCTTAGAGACCTCCTGTAATGCTCAACTGCTTTCCTAAAACAAACCAGTGGTTAGGAGAAAATCACCATGGACAAACAGAGATCATAATCACCACAGACTCAGAAGTACAATAACCTAAACTGGAAGAAAACGATGAGGGTTGGGCTTAGGTGCAGCATCTGCAGGAAAACCAACCTCAGAGGAGCACCATAAAGCCACAAACTGTACTTGCGTGTGTCTGCCCAGTACGGTGCTACCTCACAGTCTGTATCCCACAGCGAGAATAAGGGGCGAGTCCAGGATGTTGGTGTTCTTTCTCTACAGCAGAACTCGCTGTTTCCCATTGAAATTTAGGTCATCACAGATGCAAGCCTCCTGAACACCCTGTAAGTAGCAATCACAGTTTAAAGCAGTGCTAACCCTAGGAAATACAGCACCTACAGACATCGAAGGTCACGGTACGTTCTTTCTCTCATAGATTTGCCATTGGGTTTACCTTATTTTTTGTTTGTTTGTTTGTTTGTTTGTTTTTTTCAATTCCTTAAGAAAAGGACAGTAACAGAAATACTCAAAAATAACACTGCCACACTAGGTACATACCTAGTTGGGCACGGCTGCTGATGCCAATTATCATCCAACAGCACAGAAGCCTATGTGAGGTTGGTGGAGTGACAGGGGTTACATGGGAATCTCCAAGGCATGGAGATTCACAAAACTTCACTTCCCCAGGACACGTGCAGCACACCAAGTAACGCTGCACTCTCAGCAATTCTAGCTGAAAGCCCACCAGCACTGGGGACAGCCAGCTGGGATCACTGAAGCCAGTTTTAATGGGAACACTGCGGAGCCGGGTGGGAAAGCAAAGAGTTGTTCTCGCAGATTCTTGCTTTCACCAATCTGTCACCCACAGAAAGCTGTTTCTGCAGTCAGTCACAGCTGAACGTCTAACCTTCGTGATTAGCTAGCATTAGCAAACCCAAATCAATGGCCTGATTGCAGACTTGCCAAGCAAAAATGCAATATGCATGCATTACAGTGATTAGACAGCTTCCAACTTCATTATCTCTTCTGGAGATAAAGCATTACCTTAGAAGTGGCATGTATATTTCAAATAGTTTGGAAACTTGTATCTCATTCCAATCCCCAACAAGGAAGACCAGATGATGATTACCAGAAGACACGGTGAGGCAAAGCCTGTCGTCACAGCCCCTGCAGCAGCATTGACCATGCCATCACAAGCCCACTTTTCGAGGCAGAATTCAGAAAAGCCAGACGCCAAAGCACCTTGTACTGTGTACCCCATCTGTAGGGAGATGCTGAACAGCCACATGGGAACGTACAGCAGAGTTACAGCACAAACAGTATTTGCAGCTAAAGCGCCAAAGATTTTTGGAGCTAAAAACAGTTTTCACCGACGGAAAATTGTTATTCTTACTCACCACTTGTGAGGTGAAAATTAGCAGTTAGACACAACTCCTACTACTGCTCGGTTGTTTAGGCGAAACCTCTGGCTTTTACTTTATGTAAAACCTCAAAGGTTTTACAACTTCAAACTGCTGAATCTCTGCAGTCTGAACATTAACCTGCATTTTATCAAACCACTATACTTACATTTTTAATGACAGTCTTTCCGTGTGTCCTCCTTAAACTGATGTTCCACAAAAGCCAGGGAGGTCCCACACGTACCCTACAGCAGGCATTCCATCATGCAACCAGCCCCTTGCCTACATGCAACCCTAAAACTCCTATGGAGTTGTATCTTTAGTAGCTAAAACGACAGCTGCAATGCTTAAATAATTTAAACTACGTGAATGGCTTTGTATTTAACAAGGAGAAAACCAAGCACTCTCCCATATCTTAAACAGCAAAAGCCACAGCGGGCAAACAGGGGACTACAAGCTCACTGTATGGTCTGTTACAGACAATAATTTGGTGTTTAATACAAGGGAGACCAGTGCCAGGAATACCATGTACTTACACACCTACACATGTGTTGCTGAACAACATTTTTTAAAACAGAACCCAGAAGCCTGAGTTGTAGTCCCACTACTCATTTATGCCTACCTGTAAATAAAAGATTGCAACGTATTTGGTTCCAATTAGGCGTCATTATGCTGCTGTATATTATGATTTTATTCATTACTGTTAATGAACTAAAGTGATACCATGTATCAATAATTACAGTGCCTGCAAAATGGTAACAAAAAACTTCCACAGGAAGATGACAATTCAAGCTAATAAAGCCTGACCAAATTCCCCTTCTTGAACAAAGTACCAATTAAGTGCTGCTTGGAGTCACGAGCCTTATGAAATCTTTCTTAATATTTACAAGCACAGGATAGCGTATACAGCAATGTGTACAGCTCCTGTCCTACTGAGAGGCTCTGGCAGGCAGACCCAGTAGCTGACACCATATAACGCTGCCATAGGTTACCAGCCTAGCTAAAAAGCACCTTTGTACAAACCAAACCTACCCTAGATGCCTGTGCAATCATGTGCAATTAGGTTAGTGCAGTTAGACTGAAGAAACAGTGCCGCACCACCGTTGGGGTGAAATCTCCCATCACATTCAATCTGACTGTCTCAGGTAGAAACCTATGGCCAACACCAATTTTGTCTGACCCAACCCAAACCAATTTGCTTCCATCCTCTAACTGTCCCCCATGCAATCCAACACCTACAATGAAGCCCAGTACACAATTAACACATCACCTCCTCTGTCACAACTGGAAAGCTTTGGACTGGGAGAGTCTCTCATTTCACATTACCTGGCATACAGACACGGAGCAAAGCACTGAACACAAATCTGTGTTTTTCTACCTCACTATGTGAAAAATTTTGAAAAAGCTGCAACTGTAACTTGTTCGAACTGACAAAGTGCCTCCCTCCAAAAATATCTTTTGTATCATAGTTGAGGTTGCCTTTGTAGTAAACTCAACAAGTAAGGGGTTGTTCCATTTTTGTCCATGCTTTTGAGTAAAACTTACTGCAGATGAGCATTCAGTACTTCTATGGAAACAGATTGCTTATTTATTTTTTTAAATAACTGAAGACCACTTGTATTGACTTTACTGTAGCTGAACATTTCAATTTGTTAGAGGTCAAAATACCTATATTTACACAGGAACATTTCTGATAAATTTTTCAAACGTACGAATAGGAACTTAAGGATGGTGTTATCAGTACAGATCCCTCAAAGTCCAAAACAAAGTAAAAAGCAATTTTTTTATAGTCCTGCGCCTCTTCCTATGTCTGTATATGAAAAATAGTATAGGCTACTAGACAAAAAAGACACACATACTCTTGCTTTTCAAGTAAAAGCTTTCTCACCTTTAGTACAAAGCGTATTCAAAAAGCACTCACACAACACATACTTTATGCCAACCAGAAAACTCTTAAAATCCCTCTCTCTTTAGGAAGTGGTAGTCAGTGGCTGATTAAAGAAACAGATCCATCTAGTGGTAACACTAGCTTTATGCTAATGCCTGTGTCAAGCAGGAGCAGGGAGGCCTGGTGGCTCGACAGAGAGGCTCTATTATTCCACCAGAGCCCAGTGGTGATGCAATTTTTTGCTTTACGTCAAGTAGAGAGAACTTCTCCTCTAATGAGGGTGTTGAATGAGGGTTTTGAAGTAATTTATTTAATATTAGTACTTACAGTCTCTAGAAATGACAGGGCCTTCCTATCTAAACTTACCAGTCAATACCAGATTGGTGCTGAAAAGGTTCAAATACCTGGGGAAAGGGAACAGCTGGCATACTCTTCAGAAATTGTAATGTGAATTCAAAATATCCTTAACCACTTCAAAAGTTAGATTTGTTTATTATAATGACTTACATTACCTTGACAATTTTCAGTTCTCAGCAACTGTATGCTTTGCTCCATTGGTCTAGAGCTCTTGCATATGACATTGCTGAGCAAGAATAGTCCCAGGGGATTCAAAAACAAACCAAACAACAACGTGCCAAAAAAATGAAACCCACGCAATTTTAGGCCTGTCAGAACATTCTGGGTAAATAGTATAGAAAAACTAATTAGGGCTCATCTAAAAATGAATTGAAAATGACAGCAGAATTAGCATCACTGGTCATAATTTCACGGTAAATAGATCATGTCAAAATAGAGTTATGCAGTTTTTCAAAAGCAAAACCTCAGACTAGGTTGGTTACTTGGCACCTCAGGCCACCTCCACTGGAAAACAAAAGCAAGGTGAAGACGTACCAAAGAGATTAAGCACCACCAGCATGCTGCTGTAAAGGAGGACTGAGATGCACGTGTTGTTCCAGGGAACCCGTTTCCCACCTAGACCTACCCAAAATCTCCTCCATCCCAAACTCGGACAAGGCAGGGAAGAAAATACAGCATTATCGATGAGGAGGCTTACAGATAACACAGACTATGGGAAAACACTAGGGAGCTAAGTAAACAAAGTGGCCTACTGCTTCTGCTGGACTCAGGTGAACGCAAAGTATGTTGGTGAACAGCCAGCTGAGCAGATCTACCCTGATCTTTAGATGCATTGCAAATATTTACATTTTATATTAAAAAAAAAAAAAAAAAATATATATATATATATATATATATATATATATATATAACAGGTAAAAAAAAAAAAAAAAAAGAGAGGCCGCTTGAGCAGCAGCAGCCAGCTCCCAAAGGTAACTAACTCAGTTCTGAAATGCCCCACAGACCCAGAAACCAGAGAGCAAAGAGGAATTGGGAAGATATGGAAAGGAAGGGAACAGAAGGGGAGCAGGGCAGCAAAGAAAGCAGCCAGCAGTGGCTTTGATCCAGGAGAAGAAACAGAGGCAAGACATTGCTGCAAATTCTTACCCCCACGAACAACCCTTTCTCCCCAGTCTCCATCCTCGAAGTCTCCATCCCTTCTTCCTCACAAAGGAAACGAGCACGTGTGGTCATTCCTCAGAGAGCAGAAGCAGAGGAACAATGCCCTCGCAACCCTAAGGCCTGTTCATGGAGTCTACTCTCACAGAAAACACACGCACTCACACCCCCTTCTTCCCTTGTGCAGTATGAAATTTGCTATTTAATGCTTTGCTGTGAATTCCAACTCTGACGTTGCCTTGCACTGTCAAAACCGATAAAAAATGCCCAGATCATCACCTGATGACATCGGCGGTCAGCAGCAGAAGCTGCATCCTGGAGGAGCAGCATTCCCACTCCCACCCCAGCCTTTGGACCTTTTTCTGGAGCTCGAGCCCAGAGCCCCGGCAGCAGGGAAGCGCTGTGGCAGGGCTGCGCAGCCACCAACTTGTCACAACCAAAGTCAGGGGCACTTATTTAGGAGCCCAGGCTGGGCTGCAGCAATAGTTCGGATCTCCCCAATCTGTACCATCCATGCATTAAGCGAAGTTCTCTGATTTGATGCAATGAATATGCCTGATACGCATAAGATATATGAACTCAAGTCACAAATTAGTATCCAGGTCAAGAAGTCCCCTTTTTATATCTCTTTGGAGGTTGTGAAATTACAAATACAGTGTCTTCTGGATGAACCCTCGCTCAACAGGGAGCTTGCTTGAAAAGATTCAGCCACCCCATGACAGCTTGTCCCTAGGCAAAGGCAAGTAAGGAAGCCAGTCCCGACCCCAGAGTGCTCTTCCAGTCCCTGGAATTTCCTAGAAATGTAAAAAGCCTACAGGGAAGTCATCTGGGAGTGCTGAGAGAAAGGCTCCCATCAAAAGCTGTCCAACGGATGATTTGTCTGCTGCAGAAATTGTCCAGTGCAGTCCTGGAGATAAATTAACTACTTAAATGGTGCCCAAAGGAAAACAAAAATGGAATTGAGCAACTGAAGTTGGAAGAAGGATCACGACCACGCTTTTTATTGAAGATGGATACTCCTAACATCCGCTAGTGAAACCTAATGCCCAAATAGCCATTTCTGTCCTTTTTTCTCTCAATTAAACTGGTGCAAGGCACCAACACCGCGGGTAGCAAAGCAGCATTTATTTATATGCAGCTAACGCTCACCATGCAAAACAAGTTGGAACCTCAGTGCTGGACCAGTTCTTTAAAGAAATTAGAAACTGAAGCTACTAACCTATGCTACAGTAGCTGTGGTGTCAAACCTGGATTTGATTTTTTCATTACCAATTTTTCTAAGTGTTGTTGCCAATCTAATTTATAAGCACAGTTTATAACAATAGCAACAGATGAGTGGCATCTGTTGTATTTACATGTGGCACGTGTAAACATTATTCACGTGTTGTCTTCTGTGCTAAGGGATGCACAACCATGGAGAGGGGCATTGGGCCATTATGCAGACAAATAAGCACTTAGCATTCAAATTACAGCTATCAAGGACTAAACTAAAATCAGTTTCATTAGAATATGACTATTAAAATTTCTCTGAAAGGAAAACCTTTTCATGCAGATGTTTAATAGGTAAGAGAAAAAAAAATGAAAAACACGTTACTCCCCCCAGTATTTCACAAGATGCAATCCATGGAAGAACTAGATGAATGCTGTAGCAGGAAAAAAGTAAGAAAAACTCATGTAGCCCGATAACAAAAATATGACGTTAGTATGTGACATCAATACAAACTTTATCATACCTACAATTATGTAAGAGTTAGATGAAAACTGGATTTAACATCCCTGTGAGGCTCCACTGGGACTCCTGCACAGCTGTGGAACTAAGATGCTGGGCCTAATTCAAATCAAAAGCCAAAGAACATAATGACAATAAAGAACAACCTCATAATTCAGCATGAGAACAGCAGAGCTGCAAAAAGGAAAGTGTTGAGCTGCAAACTGATTGACACAAGCTGGTAAAAAGCACTTCTGGGTCACTCGCCTCCCGCTTCAGGAGTTTTGAAGTACGCTTACCATCTGACTGCAACCATTCATGTACGCGGCCTTTAAGTGGCTCCAGGGCTAATTATGCAGCATCGGCTCAAGTGCCTGTAACACAAGGTTGTGAAAACTGAAAGCATAAAACCAGCAACACGGGGATGATGAAGGTCATCTTCTGCACCTGAGGGACGGCTGCAGACTGTGGCAGGCACAACCCACCAGCACTGTCACCCTGGGTCAGGGCTTCCAGGCACCATCCGACCTCCAGAGCCCGAGCATAGCACACGGCATAAGGCAGGGGACAAAGCAAGCTGCTCTGGAAGCTACACTGCTACTGTATACATTTTATATGCATTTATACGTACTGTTATGCTTAAGTCTTTCCACACACACAGGGGTTAAGTCAGGTGGAGTGTGGGCACAGGGAAGAGCTGCTTTCAGTCATTCCTTCTGTCATCCTCTTGCCTATACAGCAACCTCTGCTGTGCTTATGTATTCAATAAACAGACTTTGATTCATTCTCTTGGGTATGGAAGGTTGCTTTGTAAAGGCTGAGAACTCTAGTCACAAGGGTGACAGCATAGTAGATGAAAAGATTATTTTTTAACATACTGATCAATTATTATACAGCATTTTCTAATTTATAGTAACTTAAAATACTGTGTTTGATATCTTGATAAGCTGCATAAGCAGGTTCAAGCAGAAACCGGGCAATGTGTTTTTTCTTCAGATGAGCAGAGGGATCACTTTTATTTTCCTCTGTGTTTACGCACAGCAAGATAATAAAGAGATGGTACTGATGTGCTGACTGTCTTTCCTCTGGTACTGAGTTGACATCCACATTTAATGTGAAACCTGGAGACATAAACCAGTATGCAGCAAGGTGATGTATTTGTAAGGAATCTGGGTGTGAAAGCAAATATTACCCTTTCAGAAACAGGCCAAGAGTAAGCATAGCATCTCTGTGATTTTGCCCCTGAGCCTGCAGCACCTTGCCCCTGCTGGGCACCATGGCAGGTAAGCCCAGCCACGTGGAAGCACTCGCTGCAGAGGGCAGAACCCAGAACCCTTTATTAAAGCATTTTTGAACCCTTTATTAAAGCATTTTTGCCATCCTTTACACTGGTGCAGCACAAGCTCTGCCAGGTCCATTATATTAGTACTTATTCATTGTCACTTGATCTCTTAAAAAATGATTAAATGGGGTGATATTTAATCACCGTCCTAAGGATTTAACGACACTCAGAAGTACAGCTACCCTGAAAAGGTGCTGGGGAATGTAGATGGAAAAAAAAGGCTTTATCTAATTCTGGCATTTCTTTTCTTCTTACTTAGCCATAGCACAATACGGGATCCTACTTTTTCAGAGTCAGAAGCACACAGAGCCTCTCAACACATTGCTTCATGTTTCTGAATTTTTTAAGTGATTTCCATACAGCTTCTTTGGGAGCATATTGTTTATATGCTCAGAGAACAGTCTAAATACCATACCCTGTGGTAAAGGGAGCCTGTTAGATCAGCAATGATTTCTAGGGAAAAATTCTGTGCTCCCCCCGCACCCAGAGAAAGATTGCTGGGGCTTTGTTTTGACCTCTCCTTTCTGTTGCTGTTGGCGTGTAGGTGAAAAAAGCTCCTATTTGTTTTTGCCTCTGGTCTCTCACTGACAGACAGCAGTGCAGGTCGGGGCCATTCAGCTAACTTTGCTCCCAGAGCTGGGTAGCCCCTTCAGGTGCGAATTACTTTTCTTCCAGCTCTCCTTCAGGCTCAGCTATTTGCGTTGCAATGGGATCAAGCTTTACCCTATTAAAGGAAGATGTCATTTTAAGTAAAGCTGCAAGAGTAATCCCCTGCATCAAACAGAAAGCTACAACTGGCACACTGTCATCCTCCACTGATAAACCAGCACAACCACAAAGCTGTTTTTAACTCTTGTCTTTGCACCCCTCCCAAAACCCTGCACTGCTTTGTGCAGCTGTGCGAGGTAAGGGAGCTGCAAAAAAGAGGTAGCAACCATGACAGTCTAGCCACCAGTTACGGAAATAGAGGAAAAAGATCTCCGAAATAGTAATTTTGCATCTTCCATTATTACCACATCCTGGTTTTAGAACTTTCTGTGCCACTTCTCCATCAGCTGACTTGCTCAGCTCTATGCACAGGGATGCGCAGTGCACCTGCTGAATGCACGCTGCTTTCCCTGAGCTCTTTCTGCCTACTTTTTTGGCCAAAAAAAAGGACAATGCTGCAATATAAAACATGGGCTGCAAGGATATGGAAGAACAACAAGAATACCATAGAGCTTTTTTTTTTTTTTTTTTTTCCTCCTTTCTGTAAGTTTAAAACCCTTCGGGAAAAAAAAAATAAAAAAATTGCTCATTCACCATGAAAAATCATATTTCATCATTTCATCTCCAAGCTGAAAGACTGAAGCAGCCCTTCCCCTAACAGCTCAGTGAACTTGCTCTCTCCATCACATGATGCTGACAATTTCACTACAATCCTTCTTTTGCAATTTAGCAGTATAAGAATTTACTTTTCACAGAAATCAGAATTCATATCTATAGAGAGAATCGTCCATCTCATCTTTGCCAATACACATCACTTATTCTGCTTTGCAATGTTGGGTTAGATTTCATATTGATAGCACATTCAACACTGTTTTTATACCTCTTATTCACTACTGTGTTGATGTTTTCATAGTGGCTTTTACACTTGTCACTTATCTTTTTATTCAAGCATTACTTCCTAATTTACTGTCATCTACAGAAACAAAAATATTGTAAGGGTGTTTTTCATTATGTAAAGGTCTGTGGTGGCGGTTTGTTTTATAAATGGACTCCCAGTGCTTTGTTTTTTCACTTTTGTAAAGCTGTCTTGTATAGGAAGGAAATTAAGTCAAAATCATTACATGGGGTTAGACTGGTCATGAAGAAAGTCACCAGGCAGACACCAGGTAACTTAATTGGCTGCAGTGAGTCCTACCTTCAGCGTACTTGATGTGAGCTTCTCGGTACTTGCTCTGATGAAACATTTGCTCTACAAAAAGCAGTTAGGAAAAAACAAACAAACAAACAAACAAAACGCTAAATCAATCATTTTATTCTAAATTTGCCACTTACAGATCTAAACATCCTAGAATTGCTAAGCAATAGAGCCACTGATCTCTGACACATTCAGACGAAAGTAGCAAGGATCAACCCGTGCTGTCCATATATCTTCAAGTTATAAAAACCAAAGTATTCATATTTGAACTTACAGAAGTAAGTTCAGGGAGAGACAGGGGGGAGCTCTGAAGGCACAGGACTTCATTAAACAAATCCCTAAAAGGCGGTCAAGACTAAACCTACCCTGATTATGTTTTCTCCACAAGACCTCAAGAGAAAAACATTTATGGACAGGAAAGCCTGCAAATTTCTACTCAGAAGACAGAAAGAGAACGGACCACCAATGTCAACAAGCATCAACACCCTGTCAGGGATTATTTGTTTATCACCTTGGACTCGGCTGAGAGCATCCGTCAGTCTCTGAGCAGCCTCAATCCATCATCGCGGGAAGATCTCATCCCCACAGCAGAAAGTTATAACTGTGTTCTTGCTCTGTCATCGCTTCTGAGCTCCTGCTGCCTCTCCTCCAAAAATTTAAATGCATGGAGAAACCTTGACAGCCACAATGCAGTGCCAGTCTTAAAGCCTGATGCTAGATCAGAGCTACGAACTGCTCAGACAATGCAGAGTAGAACTTCCCTCTGTTCCAAAAGGTCCTCCTCATCTGCTGGGAAGACTGCAAATTTTGCCTACTTTGACAAGGAAGCTTAGACAAGGAAGTTACTAGCTGTTATTATATTCACAGAATGATACCACTGAAAACAGATGGGATATGTGCCCTTCACTTCAGCATCAGAAGACAGAAAAGGACAAATACTACACCTGCTAATCAAGGAAGGGGGTTTCAGAACGTTGTCCTTTTCTTTAAAATAATATTAAAAATAACAAAAAATTAAACCATCCAGGTTTTGCTATTTTTCCCAAAAAGGGGCACAGCTTATAGCCTATCCTGCCTGCTCTGAGGCAATACAACAAGACGACAAGAAAGCAAATCCCCTACTGCGTATGACAGCTAACCACCCTTTGGGGAAGTCGGGTGGTCTACTGGTTGACCCTGGGCTCCTAAGATCCTTTTGATTTAGGTTTTTTCATTCTCTGCAGACCGTAACACAGACCACCCATAAAAGCGTAGAGAAGAATTTAGTGGCTGGATTTCTAGAGCTGGTTGTTCAGGCAACAACTGGGGAGTACCTTTTCTTAAAGTTGTGAAATTTTCTGAGAAAAACTGCAGGATCTGCTCTGCCTGGTTGTTGTGGTTCCGCTCGAGTGGGCAGCTGAGCTCCACCACAGCCGCTCTCTCACTCCCCCTCCTCAAAGAGGAATGGGGAGAAAATATGTGAAAAGGGCTCAAGGGTTGAGATAAGGACGAGAAAATCACACAATAATTATTGTAACGGGCAAAACAGACTCAGCATAAGAAGATAGTAAGATTTATTGCTCATTACTAACAAGCTAGAGAAGTGAGAAACAAAGGAAAGAAACCAAAAGCACCTTCCCCCCCCATCCACCCTCTTCCACCTCCTCCCCCCGAGCGGCTCAGGGGAATGGGGGTTATGGTCAGTCTACAGCGCTTCTTCTCTGCCGCTCCTTCTCGGTCACTCTCGTCCCCTGTGCTGTGGGGTGCCACCCACGGGATGCAGTCCTTGATGAACTGATCCAGCGTGGGCTTCCCACAGCCAGCAGCTCTTCCAGAACTGCTCCAGATATGGGTCCGTACCACGGGGTCCATCCCTCAGGAGAAAACTGCTCCAACCTGGCTCCCCTACGGGCAGCAGCTCCTGCCAGGTCACCTGCTCCTGCGTGGGCTCCTCTCCACGGGCCACAGGTCCTGCCCGGAATCTGCTCCGGCAGGGGTCTTCCACAGGCGGCAGCCTCCGTCGGTGCAGGGCCACCTGCTCCACCGTGGTCTCCTCCACGGGCTGCAGCATGAAACCCTGCTCCACCGTGGTACTCCATGGGCCGCAGGGGGACATCCTGCTTCACCATGGTCCTCACCACAGGCCGCAGGGGACTTCTGCTCCGGCGCCTGGAGCACCTCTCCCCCTCCTTCTACACTGACCTTGGCACCTGCAAGGCTGTTTCTCACTCCCTTGACTCTCCCGGCTGCTGTGTGGCGCAGCGTTTTTTTCCCTGTCTTAAATATGCTCTCACAAAGGCGCAAAACAACATCGCTTATTGGCTCAGCTCTGGAAAACAATGGGGCCCTTCCCAAACATGGGGCAGCTTCTAGATCTTTCTCACAGAAATCACCCCTATGGCCCCCTGCTACCAAAACCTTGCCACGTAAACCCACTACACTGGTGTCTTTTGCTGAGGATCCCCATGAATGAAGATACCATTCCACAAAGCAATTAACATGGAAAATGCTGCCATGAAAAAGAAAATGAAATGAAACAGGAATAAAGCTTACCAGATATTATAAAAAGGCAGAGCTGGTGATGCTCCTTTACTTTGCTTGTTTATCCTGACTGTAGGCCATTTTAATCTCTCCTAAACTACTGCAATTTGTTTAATTTATCCCAGGAGTAAATGGAAGATATAATGAATATCAAACACTTAAGCTTTTAAGAGGCCAAATGTTCTTCCTTTTTTTTTTTAAAAAAGTGACATTTTCAGGAGAGACCATAAACACAATATGGTCATTTTCATATGGGTGTCCACAGCAATTACATGAAAGAAAATGGTACTTAAATGAACTAGCAAAATGTAAAGCACTTCATTTTTTTTTCCATTTCCTTCCTATAGTAGTACTTTAAAACAAGAAGCATTGTGCTTCGTTATCAGTCTTTGTCTTCAGATAGAGCGCCTTTATTTTGGCAACAGCACAAAATCTAAGCGGCGCATGACAGAGGCCACACTAACACAAAAAAATCTTTTATATCTTCTATCCTCTTTCAAGCTATAATTTGTTTGATTTCCTCATTGAATTTTGTAAGATCAAAAACAAATGCAGTTAGTCGAGTTCAACATTGTCTACTGCAATGAATTACTGCAATACAATTAACTTGCATTCCAAAAAAAAAAAAAAGACATTAACCTGAAAGAAGAACACTCATTTCAAAAGTACAGAAAGGGACAGCTCTTCTACTGACATTTGTCAGTCTTTCAAGATGTTAAAGATTCCATTAAAATAGCTTTTTTTTTTAAAGTAAAAACACTTAACAGAGGTGCAGAAAGCATCTCCCGAGCTAGTTCATCGAAATATGACTACAGGCAAAAAAACTACCAACAAGTGAGGAACGCACTAATCTGATTATTCACTTGACAAACCTCTAATGGCATTATTAGAGGAGTTTTTTCAGACATTTTTTCAAAAACAAGACATGAACGCTTTTAACTTGATGTTCTTAACTCTGTATTGACTTTTAAGGCCCCAAACCCTCACTAGAGGACGGGTTTAGGTTTGCATTTCAGCCCATAGTTAATCCTAGGTCTCGGGATCCAGTTTCAATTCCAAGAAGTCTGACAGGGGATGAAGAGCAGCCTATGAGCCACCAAGAGGCGGTCTGGTCTCCCCATGCTACACAAGACCTTACTAATTAGGAAGGATCTTGAAAGAAAGCCCTTTATTTCCTTCATGCCATTAGAGCTCTAATGGAATTAACACATCATTAGTTAATACATACCAAAGTGTTTCCAGTGGGTGCCTCAAAAAAAAAAATTTAAACCAGTCACAATCCTTAGATGTTAAGGGCTGCTACTGCTAAGTACCCCATAAATGAGCTGGTTCTTGTTCAGTAAGCGCATATTAAAAACAACAAAAAAAGCATGATTCATTACAGCAAAGGAGAAATGACAAAGACCAACAGTTGAGTTCCTCAGACCTTCATTACGCCCAAGATGTTTGCAGGAACATGTTTTTTTCTCCAGTTCTACAAAAGGGATCATTATATTATGTATTTGTGGACTTTCATGTAAACAGCCTTCTGAAAGATACAGCAGGAACACCTAACCCACTCGCTCAAATTTACAGTGTCTCAATCCTGTGATAAAAGGAGCAGCAGAGAGCCCATTCTCTCAGAGGAAGCCAATTTCTTCCCTCTAACCATCAACATCTTTCATATTATGCAGCTTTGATAAGATCAATGGTTGCAGCTAAATTAACAGAAAGTTGATTTTTTAGTATGAAGCCCTTTAAATACTCTCCACTCTATAAATAAGCATCCTCTATGGCCTCTGGAAATTCAGAATACACTGCATCTCAGTATCTGCAAGGCAGAATTATCCCTGACAAGTTCATTTTGATTGAACTGTTACAAATAAGTCCAAAGATTCCATGGTTCAAGACAACTCGCCATGTATGCGAACAATGAGAGTACTGAGAAAAAATGTCCTATATTACAGTAGATATTTGGGGTCTTTGAAAATCCTAGCAAAACCCAGAAAAAAAATAATTAAATGGGGGGGGGGGGGGGGGGGGAGGGGAAGGGGGGGGCGGAACACAGTGGAAACACAGTGACAGAACTTATAAGAAGGACACATGTTTAGGGAAGTCCAGAGCCATGGAGATGTCCATGCCATCATTACAGAGGCATTCAGTTCTCTACCACTAAATCTTCCTCAGATTTCAGTGCCACCCTTCCCATCACTCCCCAAATTCTCACTGTATTGATCAATTAAAACAAGTTATATGGGAAATAAGCAGCTAACCCTGTGACTTGCCATTTGCTCCCAAAAACTGGAAGGAGGGTATCGTCTGGAAACATTAAAAGGTCATAAATCACCATACACAGAGAGATTGTGAAGTTAGTAAAGGTTAATGACAGTTAAGGTAAAGCGATTCTGTATCAAAACAGAGCCTTTTGGCAGAATAAGGGTTACAGCTGCTGCTGCAAAGAAAAAAAAGAAATGCACTTCCAGCACTAGGCATTTGTAAGAATGATCTCTCTTACTTAATGTCACACGACTACTTTTTTTACCTTCTTCCAGCTGTAACATCCCTGTAGTGATTGCATGGTCCAGTTCTAGTTTGGATGCAGTTAAAGGTTTCAGATGTTGTTTTAATGGAATCAGTTGTGTTAACTGGTAGCATAACCCTACAAAATAACTTGTTTTTTCTTGAACCAATGTTCCCTGATCTACAAAAGATCCAAAGTAATCTCAATCTATAAATCGTTAAACTGTGTGGGCCTGCCAACAAGTGCTAATTATTCATAGTACCTTCAGACTCAAAGCTTGTTAAAATTCTAGAAATAATACAGTGCAAAAATAGAGAAATGCCAACACATGGAAAAAGAATTTGAAAGGGCACAGAAGACCAGAAAGGGGACTGCTCCACAAGCTGATCAGAACAAAGGTCTGATGGATAAAAACACTTGTCAATGCAAACCTGTAAAGCTATCTGTGGCTTCACCCAGCCACACGATTATTTCTGAAATAAACAAATCTCACTGAAACACCACTGAAGGTTCAGCCCCTTGGAGCGGGTGATATACAGCATTCTCCTAAGGGAAGCCATGAGCCTCAGTATCTAAAGATGGCTTGAGAAGATGCCAAATCTCAGACTGACACAACAGGGACCACTTGTGAACGTCAGCTAAGAGATCCCCCAAGGCCAAGGAACGCCAGGACCACAAAGGAGATGGCTCTGTTAACCCAGCTGAGCCTTGCCACAGCCTTGGCAGGAGAACCACTTGCATGTCTCATCCTGTCCTTACCTACAAGGTGTTTTATTTTGTTCCTGGCACCCCATGGGAAATGAAACAACTATGATCGGGTCATCTGAATGTCCTTTACTACCAGTAGCTAATAAACAGCTTGAGAAAGGGTGATCCACCAGCACATTTTGGTCTCGAGACATGTCCTGTTGTTGAATCAATGTCACCGTGTTACTTCACAAGCAGACAGTGTTCAGACCAAGGGCTAAATTTTCTTCCAGCCTCTGACTGCATCCACCCATGAAGTTATTTTCAGCCAAGTGACCTCTAGAAAGTGAAACAAAGAGATGGAGCAGTGCATACCCTTAACAGATGCCTCGACTCTTCAACATTTAAGGAAAAGCCTTGAACTGTCCACATGCCACCTGGCAATGTACAGAAGATACTAAGGACTGCACGTTCAGCCCTACCAACATCAAGCATTTCATAAATACCTTCAGTGTTATGAAGAGGCCAAATGAGGGCAACATGCATTTGCAGCTAGAAGCTCTCACAGTGTATTTGGAGTACCTTCTACATGAAAGCAAGACTCCCCAAAATAGCAGCCATGTAACACAGCATGGACAAACTCCTCCTTTGAATTTTTTGGCTCTTTTATGTGATTCAAACTTCCTTCCATGAAAAATATCCTGATCATCTTGCCTGTCCTCAGACTTTGAAACCAATGCTGCTTTGAAGCTGCAGTACAGCACTCCTAAAGGTCCTCGCTAGACACAGTTGCGTGGGGAATCTGAATCGGAGCGATGTTTGCAGTTGTTCCTCGTGTGGTAGCACTTCCATCTGCTCTGATGCCGAGCAGATCTCCTTGTAGCTCATGAGCCCCACGCCACATCTTCAGCATGAGGGCTTATTCAGAAGCCTAAATTTAGACAATGCGAAGTTACTAAATTTACCTTTGGCAGTGAAGACTAATTTGGTCCTTATTTTGGGGAAAGCTCTCTTTAAATTCAGATTTAGAATCTCAATGGAAATAATTGTTCTTTGTTTAGAAGTTCCAGTAATTTCCAATTCTCTTTTGCAAGCTGATACTGAAAATCTCTTCCAATCAGCCTTCTTTCTTAACTTGTCATTCAATGTCCTTTTGCAGACTTTCTTGGACCGTCTTTCACTGCACTGACAATTGATGACCATAGGGCAAAATACATACAGAACTGCTTGAAGGCCACAGGATGAGGTTGGGAGCCATCATCTGCTGTTTCTGATGTGGATGCCAAAAAAAAAAAAAAAAAAGACACCAACAAGCTGTCCTTCCCCAGGGGCACGGTCACTGCACCTCTGTGGGCTCGGGGAACGGCCAGTGATCCCAGCACTGGGGCAGTTACTGCCTGGAGCAGGAGGAAAGCAGCGAGGAGGAGGCAGGGGAGAGGCACAGGCTGGGGGAAGCTGAACACATCCAGAAATACTCCAAAGTGCTGCTGGGATTTGCTGTAAGAAAGCACAGCTGGTGGGATAAGCCATCTGACTTCCCGGAGGTGGATTCCACTCACCACGCATGCACTGCAGGACATGTGCAATCACATTCTCCTTACCTGGATCCTCAAGCAGGAATGAATAACCCTGCCCCTGAACTTCCTCACCCTATTTTTTGCAGAACAGGTTAAAAAATAACAACTCTAGATTATGTTGTGCAATGTATGGACACAAGCACTCAACTCGACTGTCATCAGCAACAGAACAACCTAGGGTTCCCATACTTACTGACAAATAATATTGGGCTTTGTTTCTAATCTGAAGATATGCTTTCAGGATTACATACTGCAATGGAAAAATCCCTTGAGTCTCTTTCCTGAAGCCAGGGAAGCAGCAGGGACTTAAAGCAGTTCCACTGCAGCTGCCCAGCTGCCTCGTGGGGACCAAGCAGTGCCACCACCAGCACGGCTGGAGAAGACACGCTTTGGGGTTTTCATCCTCTCTGTGCTGTGTTCAACCACTTACATTGGCGTAGAGCAGCAGGCAAGGAACCACTTCTCTAAAGACAACTCAGCTTCTACTCAAGCAGCACTATTTCAAACAGTTCCCAACACCCAAGTTATTTTTCTCCTTAAGTGAAATACTTTTCTTCATTCTACAGCGAGTGAGCAGCTTTCATTTAAGAGAAATTGTTGTCCATTAGCAGAAGCATCATTTGGGCTGTGCTGACTCCATCCTGTGGCAACGCGATGGACCCTGCTGACATGTGCTGGACAGCACAAGCAAGCCAAGGTACAGAATATCAGCTGCTCTGCATTGCCCCGTGTTACCTTATTTCCCTTTCCACCCACGCCCTTTCTTTTTTTTTTTTTTTTTTTTTTTTTTAAAGCTGGAGGAAAAAGATTCTCATGCTTACTGCTGGGTACCCTGAGGACAGGTGATGCACAAAATATTTGCCACGTGGCAGATGATTGATATACCCCAAGCTCAGGCTTCACCTCACCCGGTCATAATTTTCTTATTATTTCTAGGGACTATTAGTTGTTCTCTTTGCTATGACAAACAAAAATAACCACAACTTCAACCTCTAAAAATATGCATCATCTGAAATTCAGGAGGCAGTCAAGATTTCCATCAAGTCTAATATATTCCAGGAATACAAAACCAGGTTGCATGACACCACCATGATTCAAACCAGATACCTGTTTCCATTCACTCAGCAATGCCATTTCACATCATTCCATGCTTTGGCCCTAAGATGGTCTACGCTAACCAGTTTTGCTGACCTTTTCCATTTTTCTCACAAGAATTTTCCTTCCAGTGCTACTTTACTTTACTTTTTTACATCCCTTCTTCCAACAAGTTTTCTGATTATTAGATTAAATCTTTTGCCACACATTATTCCACATCTGTGCTCCAACAATGGCAGAGCCAAGCTTCCATCCAAACACCATTTTCAAGGGGATGCTGCTCCTATAGCACAAAGTGCTCCTCATTCTGCACAGCTCAACAGCTTCAACAACTCTGCTGCTACTACCATGCTTTACTTCCCTTTCTCACACTGTTCCACACATGCTACTTTATATATATATTTATCTATATGCATACACACATGTATTTTAAATGAAGCAATGTTCTTTCCTTCTGCTTGGGAACATGGTCCTGATTTCAAAACTTAAGAGAACAATTGAATGATTCTTCTTTCGTTGGGTAACACAGCATATTATAACTTCATCCCTGCTCCATCCATAGTGTGACTTTTGACAAAATTATTATTGAGCTTGCATCTCCTAATTATGTTTTTCTTCTCATACAAGCAGCTTTGGCCTGGTTACTGTGAAAGTGAGGGATTTGCTTAGGCTTTATACTGAAGATGCAGGCATTAACTTGCCTTTTTGGCTTTTTTTTTTTTCTTTTGAAAGCATTTGAAATCTAAGCCCTTTAGTGCTGACAAATACACACCAAGAAAATGAAATAAAATACAATTCCAAAGGCATTTTAAAAATCCAAGTCTTTCATCCTCTACTACTTTCCATCCTAGCCATTCATCTAATGTCCCAGCCTGTGTTTCTGTTGTGTCTGTGAGCTGTCAGTCCAAAGACCAAGAAACTTTAAAAACAGAAAGACTCCGTCTAAGCAGGTAGCTGAAGAAAAACAAGGGTTCTGTTGGTTTCAATGTATTCAGTTATAAAATGGTCCCAGTCCTTTGCATGGACTGGAAAACTCTAGGCTATCACAGGGAGCAAGAAGAAAGGAAGCAGATGGTGATAGCTTTCACACCCTTCAAGCCCCTGTATGGGAGTCCAAGGAGAATTTCATACAAGCACTTCTTTGGCAAGCAATGCTAGCTGAACACATGAAATCCAGTGAACATGTAAACACATGTTCACCAACTTGACATCAGCAGAAATGTTGTGACTTGAAATCCCTCTACAGCAGGAGAGAGGCCAATGGCAAGACATACTACCAAATAAATGGCTCCTCATTTACACAGCCAAGGTTTCCTTCACTCCACAGGCAATTTCTTGCTTCCGCACATCTGATATTGTGAAAGCAAAAGAACTACTTTACTGCCTTCAGTTGAGCAAGACCTCACACCATCTTTTAGAGGTAGAAAACGTGTCCTACAGAGCTGGTGCTGCTGACTTAAAAGCCTTTGGATGACAACAAATGCCTCCTGCCCCCAGCAGTTCAAAGACATACACAGAGTTAAGCCAAAGTCTCACCCACCAGGTACACACTTGTTCTCAGCACGCCTCCCATCTTCACAGCAGTCTCTCCAGATTGCTCCATTCTGCATGTAGTAGACAACACCTGGTCCCACTGCAAAAAGTCTCAAGTTAGCAAGCTTCTTCTACAAACCCTCAATTCTTTTTATTTATTTTTTTTTCCCGGGAAGGGAGACAGCTGTTTTACTCCAGATTAGCACAAAACATGTTTGACATGCAAAACAGAATTTTGCCTCCTGGAAAAATACATGTTTCATTTTACCTTTTATACCATGCAAAGAACAAAAAAAAATCCATTATATACAAAAGGTAGCAAACATATAAATTGCTTTTTCCTACACCTTACCAGAATCTGCTCTCACTACAAACTATAACAGAGAATGAGACCAAGATCCCAGC
Organism: Aythya ferina; assembly: GCF_964211825.1. NCBI lineage: Eukaryota > Metazoa > Chordata > Aves > Anseriformes > Anatidae > Aythya > Aythya ferina. Next base: position 6,789,013 of record NC_140302.1, on the reverse strand, counting down.
CAGCCTCACTAATTTAGCCAGGAGCAGCCTCATCCATCCAGAACTCAGAAATCATTTTTACTCAGGGGGTACGCCTCCCTCTGGCAGCTGAGATTGTGCAATTTTACATTTTCGGGATTCCACAGTGGTACAGTGCCTCCAGCACTGTCACTGCATCTGTGCCAGCAGGGGAGAAAACACGTTAGCTGAGCAAGGAAGAGACAATAGCTTTTAGAGGTATCCTCTGAAAAAATAAAAAGTAATATATAGAAGAGGACAGAGAAAAACAACGCTACAAGTGCTTCTGTTTGAACATGGGAGGGAAAAGGTTCATTCCCCCTGGATGTCCAGAGCCAGGCAGGAGGAGAGCTCAAGGTTCCTTATCCATCCTGTCCTTCTCCATTTCTTCATCTGCCTCATCCAATTTGGCTCCCATGCAAGTTTTGGGTTGTTGTTGGTTTGGTGTTTGTTTTTTTTAAAGAGAGGAGAAAGATGATTAAAAATAGTAAATCTTGTGAAGTTTTTAAACCTTCAGGAGAAGATTTTGGCCTTTTAAATACACACCTATGCACAAGAAAAAAACAAGAAAAAACAAAACAACAAAAACAAAACAAAACAAACAAACAAAAAAACCTGACTCTGATGTCACAAAGCCCCAGATAATTGGCCTTTACTTTCATCTCTGAAGAGCAGCTTCATATGGAAGATCTCTAGAAATGTCTGGTTTAAAGCAAAGGGTATTTTTTTGTTTTGTTTCTTTATAATAATTTTAAATATCTGCATAACAGTTCAAAGGAGAAAAGTATTTCTGTCCTCAGAAGGACTTGAGAATAAAATTCATTTCTATTGAACTTGAAGGAACTAAAATGTGTAAAGTGCTTCTCTGAATGTCAGCCAAAACCTGCAAAAACAGTTGAGTGGGAGAGTAAAAAAAAAAATAATAAAAAAATAAAATAAAAAAAGGAAGGAAGGTTTCACTCCATACGTACCCTTATAAATGCCTCTGGCTTTTCCATGTAACATATCTGTTATCTGTTCAGATTTTGGTATATGCCAATATGGTCAGAAAATTGCCTGCCCTACTGGAAAGAAACCCAAGAAATATCTATCAGTCCTGCAGAGCAATTACTCAAAATAAACAAATAAGTGGGAAATGTCATGAAAACTAAATATATCCAGATCAATAACTTCACCCAGACACACAGTCACGTGCCACTGTGTAAAACAGCTTCCTCTAAAAGGTACAGCTGGGCTTCAGCAGGTGAAAATGGTTTCTCAAGAGGAATATGCTTGCCTAACTCCTTACAGCAGTGTCAGTAAGGGAACACATTACCAAACTTTCCTGTGCTGCAAGGTGGAGACAGAAATTAGAAAACAAAGCCCTCCAGAGCAAAAAGTCCTCCTGTGCTATGGTGCACAGGAGGAACGTGGAATGACACGACCTCCACAAGGTCTTCAGGAGTGAGGATCACGCCCCAGCCAGTTGATGAAGGCTTTGCCAGGCTGCTGCGGGATGGTACGCTGGTCTTCCATACGTGCTGCAAGGCTACGGCTAAATGTGATTCAGCTGAGTAGGGAAGCTGTCCAGAGTCCAAGACTGAGGTCACCACACTGCTCTAAATTAATACAACTTTATATGCGTAAATGTCCCTCTTCTGATCTCTGTCAGAGTGAAAAGTTCAGGACTGTTATCTCAATTTGGGATAAAAACGCAGGTAACTAAATGGGAGGGAGTTCCAGCCACCCAGCAGGAAACAGGCATACAGAGAGAGAGTAACCACAACTCTAAACCTAACTCTGCTCAATCTTGCCCACATTTGTAAGGATCAAGCCAACTCCAAAAATACACACATGCACACATCAATTTCAAGGGGAAGGAAGTGTTGAATTATAATGGTGTCATAATGAAAGTGGCCTTTTGATAGCCGTCACCTAACTTGTCTCCTGGAGGCTGATTTTACAAAGGTAAGTGTACAGCGTACACATGTTCTGTCCCCGTCATATGCCAGTAAATCAGTTACAGAAATGTTATTACAGCTCCTTGATTCAGCCTCTAAGTGCTACATCAGAAAGTCCTCAAGCCAGAATTCTAACAGGAAAGGGTTTTTATGCAGTGAAATCTTTTTCCTGCCAAGCTGTAGGCAGCTGAAACTCTTCTCCAAAACCAGGTCATAAATGATAAACAGTTTCCACTGAAGAATGCAAGAGATTCTGCTTCACATATCAAAACTGCAGCACTTCTTGTTTTTAGGGACATCACTCATCAGGTTGCCCGACACCCTTGCACTTCATCTTCCATGATGGGAACAGCAACATGGACTGAGGGCACAAGAAAAAGCTTAAATCTTTTCCACCTATACAGAAGGAAAAAAAACAAAACAAAAACACAACACCCTTAATGGGATCTCACTACCAGCACTAAAGCTATTGGAGCATGTTTTTTCATAAAGTAATCTTCTCCACCTATTTTCTTCCCCCTTAAATGTTTCCTTTTAGGTTTTTACCCCCTGGCTTTGAAATTCCTTCACAATTAGCCCATCTTCTTCCATACAAATCTTCCTTCCTCATGTGACTCCTGAGCACTTCCTCACCCCCAGAACCATTCATGTTCACCCATGCATTTTGGCAGGGGAGGATCTGCAACACAAACTGGAGCTGGCTGAGAACAACCGAGCTCCTCCTGCCCAGCTGGTCCCCCACTGAACAGCATCGGAGACTTGAGGGAACCCAAGGAAGGCAGCCCTTGCTCCCCAAGGAGAAGGAACGTGCCCACGCAGTTGGTGTTTGCCTGGCAGCAGACATGGAGTTTTATATCCAGAGCCATTTGCCTTGCTACATGGAAATGAGCAGCAACAGAGTAAGAGGGTAAATCAGGAACAGAGAGCATCATGTAATTGCACTGCTCCTTCCCAACAGTAAGAATTTAGTGCACTGCCTTGATTTTTTTTTTTTTTTTTGAGACATGCAAAATACAGGGTAATTTACAAGAACTTTTTTTTTTTTTTTTTTTTTTTTTTTTTTTAATTTTCATGAGACCTCCTGCTGTTTTAATTAGGAGAGCTTGAGAAAAATATTACTGAACCTGATACTGTTACTATGGAGTTAACTATCCCTGGAGAAGCTCCCAAAGGCATTTCCTTAAATTAGCCAAGCCAATAATAATCCTGTATTTCAAGGGTCTTCCGGAAGCAAACCTCCTGTTTCCTACCATTTCGAGCCACCTTTCCTTGCATGAGCTTATTGACATGAATTACGCCAAGCAGGAACCCTGTGGAATTCACCCAAAGGGACAGTTTTCCCTCAAGAAAATACTTTGAAATATTATTGCTAGTTACTCGAGTTACATTCTCATGGTGCCTCCCTTGTTTTTAAACATTCCTCGTTTGCATTTAAGCATTGTTTACTTAACAATGATTACCTGGGCAAAACTGCACAGTGTTGCATCAAGTGAGTCCTTTCTTTAAGCAGAAGTCTTTCTGCAACTTACAGCACTTCAATCCAAAACTTGAAGCATGTGTGAAGTCAAAACTGACTTTTCTCATGAAGGTAGGTAATGTAAGTGATTTTTTTCCCCTCATTTTTTATTTTAAATACTAAACACTTCCAAACAGCCAAGTGCTAGCTTCATAACGGGGTGCTTCTGACCCCAGAAAAACCCCAGTCAAATGGCCATACAACACATACAAAATACCCTTAAACAACAGCAGACTGACGGCATGAGATCTCTACTTAAGATTCTGCATTACCAAACTTTTGTTTCGAGGTGAAACCACTTTTCAGCATCATACAATAAAGCTGAGAAATGCACAAATAGATAGATTTTCCTGTCTTCATAAAACAGCTACAGCGTAAAAGAAAAATTTCAGGAGACTGTGTTTTATGGCCATCCCTCCCAGCCATTAATTCACATTTCCAGCTTGTTTTTAGGCTTGGTTTTAAATTTATACTACAAAAGGGAGACTGCAGCAGCCTGCTGTGGGCCAGTGCAACCGCAATACACCAGCCTCATGCGGGAAGCTCTCTGATTTCGCAGCCAGAGCGCCTACCACCACTGAAAAAAACATTTCAGCCTGCTTGGTCTGAAGAAATGTTTATTTATTTATTTTTAAATAGCCTGAAAACACTAGAAGCTTATTTTGAATTGACAGCTGAAGATCACTGCAACTCTTGTTCGGGCAAGTTACAGCAGTGCATGCCCACTGCAGCAGGGAATACAAACCTGAGCTGTTCTCAGGGCGCAATGAATGTGCAAAATGCTTCTCGGACTGGTTTCGTGTTACTGTCCCAAAATTCTCACTGCAGCTTTGAAACAAAAGCAGTCTGTCTAGGATTGCAGAAAACTAACTTGCAGGAGATCCAGATGCAGAAGTCCAGAGGAGAAGGCGACTGCACCCAAACAAATAAATCTATATAACTGAAATGCTTCATCTTCCACTGAATCTAGCTTAAGCTGACATGCGAAATGCTTGTTGATATACAGATATGGATTAAGATCCTCCTTCAGAGCAGCATTCCTTATTCCCTCCCACTTCACTAGTTGGAAAAATATCAAAGGGCAAAATTATTAACCAAATCTAGCGAAGAGCACTAAGGCAAACAGCATCACGTTAACAAATTAATTCTGGTACAGCAGACTTTTTTTTAAAAATATATGCGTTTCTGAGTCACCAAAATGAATATACAACTAGGAGAGCTTGAAAGGCAGACTGCGCTTGCCTTGTTGCAAGTATCAGATGGTAGCTACATATGTCTTTGCCTACCGTGCATCTCTAATTATCCTGGGAACATGGTGACGATGCCAATCAGCACTGGCTGGCCGGTGGAGAACTGGTGAAACCTACACTTCCAGTAGCAATTCCCTTGAGACCACTTGTGTGCTCTCTCTCAAACAGGAAACATTCACGAACAAATTCACTTCGACAGAAGGATTTCTGAAAATCAGAGCTGATACAGAACCACTAAAGGAGAAATTACTGCAGTGACTGAACCAGCTACTGCATAATTTCTCACCTATGAGAATAAAAAGCTTCCAACTTCTGCTATTTGGGTCACTGCTTCTAAGGAGGGGGGGTGAAATCTTGACACCATATAAATCCAGCTAATGTGACACGATGCAAGCAGACCTGAGCAAAGTTTTCCTGGCACCTACTTCCATTGTCATAACTCTGAAGACTGAAATTCATCATTTTTAATTCTCATTCACCTCTGCTCTATCCTGTCTTCCTAAAATCTGTATGACATCTTCCCAGTGCAAGTACATAATTCATCTCCATGCTTATTTTATTAACTTACATGCTTTCTATCACAGCATTCCCCATGCTCAATTCTTTTTTCCCCTAATTTCACATAATGTAAATAATTCCCAGTATGCTCAACTCAGAAGTCAAGAGCTCTTCTTTCTGCCCAGCACCATCATCTCTCACATTTTAGCCCAAGTAAGGGCTCATGGGTTGGGTTCTTCCCTTGTAACAAAGGCTGCTGTAACCCCCCTGGTTTCATCTTGCCAACAGCTAAACATAGCCCCCTTCAAGTAAGATTTAAGATCAAGCACCAAAAGGAGAAAACAAGTAAGGGAAGCTGTGAAAAGCAAGTGGGAAAAGTATGGCATTTTTTTCCTTGTAAGAGTTTTGTGGGTTTTTATATCTTCAAACGATTCCTAGAGGGTAAGGCTGTTTTTTCATCGGGGGTGGTGGTGGTGGTGGTTTTTGGGGGGTGATTTCAATATTTTGAGTTGTCTTTTCTTCTTCTAAAACAATAATCCCAAATTTGGGATCCTTGTACTCAGTGGCAACAGACGATGCCCTTTGTTGCTATCTTTGATGTTTTCTAAGCTCCAACCTTAATGCATTTGCTCCACAGTTACAATCACATGCCACTTTCCAATGCTACAACACCCAAGTAATTTCCCAGATGGATCATTTGATTAGAATTGAATCAAGTCTGGAAGCTCGCAGTGCTATCAGATCAAACCAGAGGTCTCTCTGGCCTTCCTTGGAAGTTGCCAAGGGTGACCAAGAGCAGATGCCTCAGGAGGTTGCTAAGACAAGGCAAGCACATATTATTCCTCTCCAGTTGTCCACAGGCTTCAAAACACTGCAGCCCATACCCTTTGAACAAGGGGTGGTATCTCTGTGTTTAACCACCTCAGTGAGCTTCCAATTTCTCCATTTGCTTTCAGGTGCATGTGGTAGTACAACTTCTCTCCACCACCTGCATGTGGTGCCGGTGAAGAAACAGCTCCTTTTGCGCCCTTCTGAACCTGTTAGTTTCACGAGGCACCCTCCACAGCCTCTCAGAAAAGAAGCTGTTTCTCTGCTTACCTTCCCCATATCCCTTGCAGCATCACAGGCCTCTATCACTCCTCTCCCCCATCTTTCTTTGGCAGACTGACAGGGATCGCCTAGCTAGCCGTGCTGCACAGACACCACTCTGTGCACAGGTGATGCCTCTCATCCATCTCTGAATTGCTTCCATTGCCACTGCTACTCTCCTCGACACTGGAAGGATGATAGCTGTGGAAAGATACAGGAGACGCATGGATTTATGCGGACATATAATGTTCCCCTCTGTTTTCTACTCTTTTTATTATAATTCCCAACACTTGAGCTGGCTTTTTGTCAGCTGCCAAGCACTGCTCTGATACATTCATAGAAGTCCCTATTTTAACACAAAGATCTCACTCCTGAGCGATAACAGTCAGCTCAGAGCCCAGATTTGATATGATAATCAGGTTTCCTACATACAACACTCATCATTTATCTATACTGCATTTCATCTGCCTTTTTATCAGGCAGCCACCCAACACTTTCAGGCCCTCTTCTAGCTCTTCACCATTAGCTCTCATCTTTCTTACCTGAATAGTGATCATCAGCGTATTGCTGCTGCTCTCTTCCAAGGCACAGCAGAACAGCACAGGCCTGTCAGTGACTTCCCTGCACTGTGGAAGTTGGCTCATTATTTCTAAGATTAATTTCTTACCTTTTAATCACCTTGTATCAGAGCAAGAACCTTTGTTCTTATTCCCCTTGGTACTTTAACAGCCTTAGTTGAGCCCTTCAAAGGCCTCAATAACTACATTAGGATCAGCTTCCCCCTACAACAGCCACACTAATTCTTCCACACCTTACTCTGCTTCTGTGCGCCGATTAACTGAAGCCTTTACTAAAGGTTTGATCAACTTGCCTAGCACTGATGCAAGACCTGTAACCTCACCCAACACCCCTGGAGCTCCTGCAGAGCCATCACGCTTGTGACTTTTTGTCTCTGCAGCCTCTGGTCTCATATTCCTCTCACTCTCCTTTCTGATACCAGCCCAGCTGCTGAACTCCTGGTGCCAGCTCCTGCAAATAAGCATGTTCTGGTCCCTACCTGAACGGCTCTTGCAGCAACATTACGAATCACAAAAACATCTGAGAGCCCATGTCATCACAGCCACTGAAACTGGGCTCTGTTCAACCTTCACTATTTCCTATTTGCACTTCACATCTGCCTCGTTTTTTGATTCTGACTTAAGTTAAAAAATTTCTTCACCACTCTTGGACAATGCTTCATCCCAAAAGATGTACATTTCCACCCCTGTGTTTGGCTGGAAGTTACCCCTCAGTCTCAACTCCTTCCTTAAGCACCAAGGGTTCATTTTGAGCCTCTAAACCTGCTGGGCTGTTTCAGACGTTTCCGAACTCCTGACAGAGGTAAACTCTCTTTAGGGCATTTCAGGTTACCTTGTCATCTCAGACACCACGATTCAAGGAGACATACAGCCAACAACCAAAACCCTGTGCTGCCACCCCATCCCCTCCTTGCTGGAACCCCTGTCACCAAAGGGGTGTTCTCATTGCAGATGAGCATGCAGCCATCAGCACGTGATGGGGAGAGCCTATTTACAGGACCATTTCTGCCTTTATTGCACTGATGATCTCCCGCACAGAGTTTTCCCTCTTCTCAGCAGGTCTGCGGCTGCTGGCCTAGAGATGAGATTGCTCCAGGACTCTTGCATTAGACAAAGTTAACAGTGCATGGCAGCAGCAAGATTGAAGTTCTGAATCAATTTCCTGCATGTCAAGTTGGTCAGTTATTTTAACTAAAGCTTGCAATTACTGAATAAAGCGTCAGAAAGCAATGAAATGAACAGACTTAAGACCTTCATACTGTTAATTTCCGTGTCTATCAAACTGTAATTTAAAATTAGCAGCTATATCACAAAGATACAGCTGCAGCTTTCAATTTATCCTTGAGAGAACACAGATGGAGAAGGATCACCCCCTCAAAACATGCTCAAACTAGCAAACTGTGAGCCCCTCTGAATACAGCTGCAAACACCCCCCTGGTTGACTTGCTAGGAAAGGCTCCTGCATTTACCCCTACCTGCGCCCTGCTGAAGCAGACACAACAGCCTCGCCACGTCGGCCACCCCTGTCAGAGGTGGCATTGCCCCCCAGAGCCAACAAAGGACTCTTTTAGAGCACAGTACACACATCTCTCAAATCCCAGAACATCAAGAGCTTTCCTAACGATATTTTAGAATGGAAGTGCTTTATTTATCAAGACAGTGAAGGAAAAGATGTGGTTACAAGACCAACAAAAATGCCAAGAGAGCAGATGCCATTGATTGCAGATGGCTACAGAATACCTGGACTCAAGCACACAAGCAACTGATAACACAAGTGATAATTTTGCCTCTGAATTATTAGCATACATAAGAATAAAATTTTGATGGGAAAAGCTTTTTTAAAATTGAGAAAAAAACAATCACCAAGGTCACATGAAGTTCCAACTTACCAGCTCTGGAATTATGTTTGCTACATAATTGCTGCTTACCTGAAGCAAAGGTGCTCCAGACCAAGTGTCTGGAGCTATCTGTGAAGAAAAAAAAAAAACAAAAACAAACAAACAAACAGAAAAAACTGGTTGTGAAGGTCCTATTTAATACTTGCCCAGATTATGGTGCCATAATTGAAGTTCCTTTGCTTCAGCATCAGTAAGGTTAACTGGAGAATTGAAAAACCTCCCAAAGAATGAAAAATGTGAAAGTTTTCAAGTGGCGAGGCAGTATATCGTACATGCATTGTTATACTACAACTGCTTATACGGAAATACGCAGACACCCCTCAAATTCTTGCAGGAGGTGATAGCAGCTTTGGAGAAGAGGAATTTTTCTGTTTTTCTTTTGTCTGTTTCTGAGGAATTAAATTTAAAGAAGGACAAAATGGAGTAAGAAGAGAACAGACACTCATCCTGGGAGGAGAGAGCAGATGAAGTGGTAGCAGAGAGCAATCCAAATGCTGTACAGAATTACAGTATGTGATGTCCCCAGACTCTCTAGCTTGGCAGAGTTTATTTTATTGTCTCTGCCGACTCATTCCTTCACACACACACAATACGTCCTGTCTTTCAGCTCAGCAAACAACCACACAGTGCAGCCAGATGATTCTCCTTCCAATTGTCTGTAAAGGTGCCTTTCTCTGTTTTGTTTTTTAATATTGTGTTTCCTCTAGAGAGGCTCTTCACTAATGCTGCCTTGGAACATATTTCACAAGCTAACATGCCGTAGATAACAGCCAGTGATGGGTATTTTGTGCTGCAACCAACTGGCCTCCCACAAAGCATTTGGGATACTGGTACACACAACAGCAGATGTAGTATCGCTTACAATCTTGTGCAGGTTTGCACATACAGACATCTGAACTATTTAGCATCTTAAACGCTCAACTAGTTTCTAAGACAACTTTGCAACCCTCTCCTACCTCTTGGGCCAAATGATTACTTGGCGCGTGATAATACCGTAAGCCAAACAGACAGGAAAACACTTACCCTTTCAGACAGGAGCAACCCTGTTAGCAAGACGCCATCAAAAACATGTATATGCTACAAAGCTATCCTCCCCTGGGACAGAACTTTTTACAGGGCATTTTCAAATAGACAATTAATCTCTTGAGATAAATACAGCTTAAAAAAACATTTCATGAGTTATCTTGTGTTTGTATAAGTGGTGTTGCAAGGGAAAAGGATGTGAAATGACAGAGAGGGTTGTACCTTGGACTACAACGGCAGAGCTTCATATATAAATCATGCAGTTACACCACCAAGTCTCTGAAGCAAGATAACGCTGTTCAGATGTGCTGCCGTACACATGCAATTACTATGAAAGACTTTAAAGCTAACTCTTACTATCCTGTCTCCATCCTGATTTTAGCTATTACTTCAATTGCGCAGCCAGGGCTATCTAGCAGCAGGTTGAACTGCTTGAGCAGGGCTTCCCTATCCTAAGCAGCAAGAAGTTATAAAGGATGTTGGTGCTCCACAGCGGCTTCATCCACAGCTACAGCTGACTACAGTTGTGGTTTTTTTCCTCCCGCTAATTTGCACAGAATACCCAAAGCAAAGCAGAAAGCAAAACAACAACGTGGCCTTTCGAGACGTGGCAAGAAGTACTTTCCATAAAGGTTTTTCCCTGCAGAAAGGGCAGCTGCCCACAGTGGAAGCGCTGCCCAGGTGCTGCTGGGCTGTACAGAGGCAGCAGCCACCAGCTGTGCCTGGCGGCACAGGCACTGCAGTGCTTTGGGCAGCTGTTCCCTCCAAACACTGGCCAACAAACCCCAAATGTCAGATAACCACACTGGTTTTCCATGGCCTCTTGCTACCAGCCACCCACAACGGCTGGGTAAAATTGCCTTGGTACTGCACCCCCTCCAAAGCACAAGGATCTTGACATTTCTCTCAGCATTTTTCAGAAGTTTCCAGCCAACAGCACTACTGGAAGAAACACGTACTGGGAAAAGGGACAAGGCTCTGGTATCTTTATTAACACAGCCGTTGACTTATTCTGACCTCAAAAATCAAGGACTTTGCCTCGGGGAACACAGAGGAACACTTAAAAGCATCTTTGCTCCTTCTGCTTAGTGGCTGTACCACTTGTAGGCACCCACGGACAGCAATACACCCCAGGGTTGCAGCTTGTATGGGCAGCAGTGAACAACAATAATTTAAAGAATAAGAGAACCGCCAGCATGCTAATCATTATGCTGAATGGATCAATCATTTAGCAAGAATTATATCCCAGATTTATTTGTAGAACTGAATCAATTCTGAATTTATTCTGCCTCACTCTACCATAACATCGCCGACATTCAGATCAATCCACATTAAAGAACTTACCCTGTGCAGATAAGCACTATTCCCTCAGCAAACAGCTAAATCATTTGCTGGTGTTAACAATTTACATATTTCTTGACAGCAACACTGCAACTTCTCGCATCGCATCACCAAAGAACATAGTCGTCATCCCAAAAGCAGAGGGTCAGCTCTCTTTAATCACATACTGCCCAACACTTGCACACATTTCCCAATACGTGCCACGTTTGCAAGCTAAATATGTTTCCTATTTGGGCTACTTCTGGGTTGTGTTTTTTCCTCTACAGTTCCATCTGAGTTGCTCCGCAGAACACAAGTTCACCGTTTCATTTAAGAAAATCCAAATATCCGCTTCATAAACTGCACTAGTCTATTACATCAGAGCATTGCCAACAATTTCATTTACTTGATCTGTTTTAAGAAATCATTCAGCATGTTCTTTAAAGAGAAGTTCATGCCAAAGAAAATTGCTTTCTGATATTTTACTTTATCCACAAACAAATGCTGGAAGACTATGAAAACATGCACCTGTTCATTCAACATCATGAATAGTCTCTGTCCTCCCTCCCTAATGGGAGGAAAAACATGAATAAAGCACAATTACTATGCCCTGCACAGCCAAAAAAAAACAACAAAACAAAACAAAACAAAACAAAACAAAACAAAAAACAGGCAGATAAAGACTGACCACCACAGCTGGAAAAAGAAAGGAGAAATGAAATCCCAAACACCCATGAGCCTGAAACTTCTGCCCTGGAGAGGAGCTGGCCCCACTCACATGGCACAAGCTGAGCGTCCTGAAACCTACAGCATCAGGCTCTTCCAACACCCAACTTCTTATCTTGTTCTACAACGTAAAACTAGAAAAAAACCCTTTCAGCTCCCCCATGGTAAAGCATGAAGGAGCAAGTTACTGTTTCCTGTAATTAGAGCACGTCAATAACACGCGTCCGTGTCTCGTTGCTATCTGTGATGTACAGCCCTGTTACCTTCTAGTCAGCCATAATGTGCTCGCTGCAGCACAAGCAGGTTCTGTTCACAGCAAATGAATGCTTCCAGTCATCAGCAGATTTGTATCATTAACTGATAAGTACAAGAAAACATACACTTTTCTGTGGGTCTTGCAATAAAACGAGTTTTCTTTAATCTGTTCACTACAGGATAATGATGTATAGGGCCATAGCATGCAATTTAGCATATGTTCTAAATCCTTTTGCAGTTGACTTCAGCAATCTGTTCCATTCACACAGGCTTCTTTTCCAGCCCAGACAACGCTACAAGTCAAGCCTCGCTTCTGCAGACCATGCAGATATTCCACTTACAGAGAACACACGGCAGCAGCAGGGTCCAAAGATCCTCAAAACTGTCCAGCTGCCCTCCTCCGGCCCAAAACACTTCGTCACCGAGCTAGCCTTCACACAGAGATAAGCTGCAACATGGAGATTATCAAAGAGCGAAAACGTGCAGCTAGGGCTCACCATGACAGTGGGAAACTGCAGTCACTTTTCTGGGTTTTCTTCTGGTTTCTACTTCGAGCAGCGCTGGTCACACCTCTCAGATGTGGTGGCTTCATTACAAGAAGCCACAGCATGGAAGGCAGAGAAGAGTGCTGCGTACTGAACAGCCTGCAGGTACCTGATCCACCACTCGTGAGGCCAATGCCCGTGGGGCAGGCACAGATCACCTCCAGGAGCAGCTGTACATGGTCAGAGGAGCGTGACATGGGCCTTTCCAGGCAACACGTAGGCACAGAGCCTGCAGATCTGCCCATCCTCGCGAGGTGCCAACATGCTGCCAGGAGAGCCAGGCACAGAGCAACAAGGGACACCCGGCATAGCAAGCACCCCTGGCTGCTGGGTGCAGGCCTAGGAATTTGTCTGCACCTCTGCTGTGGCCATGTACCCTGGTTTCCCAGGGATGGAAGTATTTCTCAAAATAGATCACTCGATACCACCACCCTCCAAAGTGCTCATTGATTTCTGCACAGACTTAACAAGATATTTGACTTTCTGAAGCTGTACTTAATTTCTTTGTCACTATATTGCCTCTCCCTGATCTGTGGTCCCTTCTGACTTTTCTGATTAGAAGCATCATTTTTCTCCTTATCTTAACAGTGTGAGAAGGGGGAAGCGTTCTGCATCTATCCAGCCCTTTCTGGGGAAGCGTGACTCTTTCCAATTGTTTTAATAAAGAAACGCTGAAATACAGGCAGACATAGGGAAGTCACTCACCAATACCAACCTAATAGTTTAAAAAATAACTAGCACGCTGCTTTAAGCGACTTGAACTAGCTCACGGTTGTGTCACATTCAAGGAAGATGGAAACAAGTCAAAGAAAAAATTTAGGCTCTGAGATTAGAAGTGCAGCCTACCTACTTCCTCGGAAGTTTACAAAACACTGCAATCTGCCAGCACCCACACATCTTTATGTGAGCTAAGGGAGCACAATGTGGAAAACAAGAAATGCAAACATCAGAATTAGTTGTTTAACAAAAAAAAAAAAAAAAAAAAAAAAAGACATTAAGCCTGGATTTAAGCAATGTCTTGAAATGTGAAACTCCTTAGAAATTGACACTGGAGTCAGAAGAAAGCGCCCTGCTAGTTTCATTTTATTCTCCTATGGCAAATAAATACGGTCTCATCAGGTCGGTCACCTGGGGAAATGAGGAACCTGACCTAAGGACATGGAGCTGGTCATGGCACAAGGGGAGCTGCTTCCAAAGCCAGGGCTCCTCCACGGAGCACTGCCTCTGCTCAAAGCAGTGGCACGGGCACCCGAAAACCAAGGCAGGCTCCAGAAGCTCCCAACGCAGCAGCAGCCAGGAACGAGCCTAAGGTTATTTCGTGTATGTGTGTCTTTTCATTCATTTCTCTAGAACAGTATTTTAGTCACAGGAGACTTTACAGGGTGAAGTTATATTCTGCAAGAATAAATGAATCTGAAATTGCTTTCATGGAACGTACGTTTGTCTGAGCTCAGAAAATGCATTATTTCAAAACACAGAATGTAAGCAGCAGTATTTCAGGGTATTTACTGATGGTTTATCATCTTCCAATTTATTCTTCAATTTAGACAGTATTATTCACTGTTATTGTTAATTTATATGCTTTTTTTTCATAATACCCAACAAAAACATGTGGAAAAGTGAAGGTCAGAACAAATGCAGGGCTGGTTTAACACCAAAAACTCTGGATGGAATTCCTACATAAAATTGCTTTATCGAGAAATGAAAAGAATTGCTTCCTGTTACACAAAGGGGACAAACTCTGACAGCTTTGTCATCTCAGAAGCGTAACAGACCAGAAAGGTAACGCAATAAATAGGCGAGACAACTTCACTGTTGGAACTTCCCTTTCCACAACCTTCACAGATGAAGGAAAAGGAAGATGTTTCCATGAAAAGAAGGGGACTTCTTGCAGTCAGAACACAGAGGTGAAGACGTCTGTGTAACAATGCCCAAGCAGTAGCATTTAGAAAATAAAAGAAAAAAAAAAGGTACTGCAAAGAAGGGAGGACGTCAAGAATAGCAGCAGCAGCCTCACAACCACTGCTTAATTCAATTTCGCTAGCTTCGCCTCAACCTCACTTGGGTGGGTGGTGAGAAAACAGCCACCGCAGCTAAAGGAAGAAGGCAAAAAGAATTTAAGGGGAGAAATACAGCTGCCACTGAGCAAATCGATATCTCTAGCACAGAAGTTGTGTTCCTCATTAGTCCATAGCTGAGGTGTTAATGGTTCTTCTGATTGTTGCTTTTTGAGGGTTTTAAAAATACATAGAAAATTAAAAGACTGTAAAACACTTGGCTCCTCGAGGCAATAAATGAAGAAGAGCTGAGAAGTGCCGAGGTAATCCTGCTGTTAACCAGTAATATCATTTAACAGAAAGGTTCTGCAAGTCCTGTGTTCCTCGCCTGTCCTATTTGCCAGGCTGTAATTGCCATCCCGGAGCAATAATAAGCCAGAGGAAAGCACACATCTGGCTACAGCTGTCAAGGAAGAGCTTCTTAAATTCAGATTATCACCAAAATTGTTGGGTAAACAGCAGTGTTCTCCACAAATGGCTACTAGTGCTGCGGGTGAACCCAAAGCCGCTTCCATTGTACACTGCCTTTTAAATTTCAATTATCTCTTCTTTTATTTGATTCAATTTTCTAAACCCAAAATTAAAATTCCTTATAATAGCTTTATAATAGTCTAGGTGGATGAATGTGTACCAAGACACTCCCACACTTCTGTGGTGTATCACTTTTGGACGCTTGCTCACTTTTTCCTCCCTTCCTCCTTGTTTGAGGCAAAACGTGTCACCGTTGTGCGTGGCAAAACCTGGCGCTGGAGGAAAAGGAGCTCCAAACCTGAGGCAGGAGGAGAGAGAGGTACAATGAATTGAAGGCAGTCTTACTGAGAAAGCACAGCAATAACGTGAAAACTGCCAACAGCCAAGGCAATCTAGGGATCAGGCAGAGCAAGCAAGTGATTTCTGCCACTTTTTATAACCAGGGAAGAAACAGAGCCATGTGATGGAAAGGGTGGAAAAAAAATAAAAAGTAATAGAAGCAAAGAGCTACCAAAAACTGGTGGAAAGATTTCTTATGAAGGACGCAGAGCTACAACAGAAATCAAGTACCCAGGCGCGCAGATGGCAATCTGCACTGTTCAGTGAAAGGGAAACTCCAGAAGTTCAGCGTGTTTGAAGCTCAGACAGCCTGTCGGGCTGGCCCTGCTGGCTTCAGAAAGCTCCATGCCACGAATTGCACATCATGCTGCTGTGGTAGCTTCAAATGCTTCCAGACGAGCATAGTATCACTGACTACAGAATAAGAAAAACATGTTTTTAATTAAGAAAGTTTTAAAAATAAAGTCTGAAAACCCATACTGAGTATGTACAGAGCGCTGTACAGGAAGACTATGGTAGAAGATAACCAGGTCAAGGAAAGGTGGCTACACAAAACATAAGCTCACTCCTCAAAGCCTGCGAGCACCAAGCGAACACAACAAGCCTTTTGGAATGCTTTCTTCTGAGGCAGCAACAAATGGAGCTGGTGTGATGGGTTCAGCAGAGGAACTAAGCCATACCTGAGGTTATGCCTCGGGAGCCGGGAAGCAATGCCTGTACTGATGCATTTTGGATTTTAGGAAGGCTGATCACCTGGAGGCATACACCTTAAGCTGGCTCAGTACTCAAAGCTAACAGGACCTGGATGGGCTTAGAGGGTACCAGGAAGAAAGGCACAACACAAACTCTGCCTCCACAAGGCTGATTCAGGTACGGCCACGAATCCAGAGATGGATCCATACCCCCATCAGCAATTGGTACAGTGACAAGATGAAGTGCTGGCTTTGCTTGGCACTGCACTGGACACACCAGTGGTTTGCTGGTAACAAGGACATCTACACGGCTCAGAGGCTGACCTAGAAAAGCTTGCCCTGTACCAAGCTCCATCACTTCTGTACAAGGAGGGAAAGGAAGAGAATGGGTTGGATGGGGACAGGATTGTTGCTCAGTTTTGGCATGGGGTCCCTACACCTTGTAGGCAGACTGGGGATGGAAGAAGAGGATATTAGGGCTTCACAGCATTTCCCTAACCCCCATGGTCCTCTCACAATGCTCCCACAAGCCTTACAAGCCATGTTTTTTCCACTCAAGTCCTAAAATAAAAGGTTGGGGCCTTTTGCATCTTTGCAAGTGGCAGGACTGCATACTGCCTACACCCTTGAGCACACAGTAAAAGTTTTTCATCAGTTTAACATGTACTTGCAGAAAACCCCAAAGAAAAAAAAAATAAATTTGCAACTTTAAGATGTTAAAAATGAAGCAGATCTCACAAGAGGAGAGTGGCTCGCTTCTTTGGTGAAACCACAGGTAAAAAGCAGGAGAGCTGCTCTACAAAATGTGTCCTAGAAGGGGGGGATATGGAGGAGAGCAGCAAAGTATGGAAGCAAAAGGACAATACAGGCACAGGAGTAAATATGAGTACACTGGCCTTAAGTAAGCACAGATTATGAGTGAGAAAGGCGCAATGATTTGAGTAATCAGCCTTACACTGAAAGGAGGAGAGGGGATATTACACATGACATGCTTTGTTTTGTGAAAGGGACTTTTCAGCATGGCAGCTGCAGGAGCGGGCAAACAGATTTAATGACCCAAAAGGTCCCTTAAAGCGTTATATTCCTATGAGAATTTTAACAGCAAATCCGCTTGCTTATTTGAGCACTTGGATGAAACAATTTTCAAAATGACCACTCAGGAGCTGGAGGAAAGCAGAGCTTAATGAGGAGTGCTGCACAGGTGAAGGGAGCAGAGCTATCAGCAGTGCAGCGCTGCGAGCCCAGGGCAGGAGGCTGCCGAGCAAAAAGCCATCTCTTGCACGGCCCCTGCCAAGGGCTTGTTTCATATTTTAAAGGCTAGTCCATGTCCAGCATTCCCCACCTACTTTCTCATGATCTCGCTGCAAACGTAGCAGGTATTTTTATTAAAAAAAAAAAAAAAAAAAAATCAAGAGCAAATTCAGCCTCAGGTGCTTTGAAGGAAACAAAGTGAAAAACAGACTTGCATTATTTTGAAGAGCAGTGAAACCCTTATATCGTAGCACGTCTAAAAACTTGATGCAAGGTGAGGTTTTCAAGTAGAAACTGCAAAGAATATGAGGAAGGAGACTATGGCCTACTAGCTAATGAACAACACGTTTGGAGAGAGGAGATCCGATGTTCCCAAGAGCTTTTTTCCCCTCTTCCCCTTCAAATTCTACTCATCTCGACAGGAGACAGGGTGCACAGCGATCTCAGAGCAGATTTTAACCTAATGAGCAATTTTTTTGCCATTTGACATGCCTGCCTAACTTCAGAGCCAACATTCAGCTTCACAGCTGAGAAGTGCAATTTGTGCTTCCAACAACTTTCAAAAACAATTTTCCAGATTTGGGGTTCCTTATTATAAACAATTTCGGAGCCCAAAATGCATTAGCTGTGCTTCTCCAGCTCCCACCTGACAGCACTGCACAACGCCACCACTTCCCCACCTCTCAGACATTTCAGTACAGAAAGTAAAAAACAAACAAACAAACAAACACACAGCACTCTCCTCTTTTCTGATTAATAGGGCACCTGTGGAAGAATGTACCAGCCACTGGATGCAACAGGGTTGAAATGGGGAGGGGAAACCTCAAGATTTATGGGATTGCCATATCTGAAAAGCTTACATCCAGTTACTAACAAAAGCCCAAATACACGATCCAGCTGAAGCTATACAGAGGACAGACAGACTGGGACCCTTCCTTTAACCCAAAATACCCACACCACAGTTCATGTTTTTGCCACAGTCCATTACCGGCACGATGATTTCTAACATGGCACATCATTTCAACAACATTAAACACACTGCTACTGCACAGCTGTTTAAAACTCCTTTCCAGCAGGTTATTACAGTGTGTAGCTGATGGAGCAGCAAATCAAGGTGTTTCTACAGGACTCCCCCCACCCTAACCCCGCATTCCTATAGGAACGCATCACTTACCACCACCGCAGGCTGTCCCATACGCAGGGCCCCTATCCCAGACTTGCAGCACAGTACCAGCAAGAAATCTCCAGATTGTAAAAACGGGTCTACAAAATCCTTTGTGCTCACAGCGCTGCCCTTTCAGGCTGTTTACTCTGTGTAACAGTCAAGGAGAACAGCAAGCACAGATGTTCGAATGATGAAATACAAACGGGTTATAAAAACGTGCCAAAAGCAATTCAGAAGTCACACTGGAACCAAATGGAAGGGAACTACCTGAATGGTAACACACTACCAGGAGAGAACAAGCCAGTGCCAGAAATTCCCTGATGTGGGAAATGTACAGGCATCATCTGTATTAACCAGATGTGTGCAGATACAGGTTTTTGAAGTAGATAGGTTTTGTTTTAGCAGGCCTCTAGATGTACTCCAGAGGCATGACACAATGAGGATGAAGTTTGGAGCTAGATTAAACATGTATGTAGGTGTTTTTAAATGCACAGCAGGCAGCTCTGTGGAAGAGGCAGTGGCAATCAGACTGGCGAACCACTAATGTTAGAAGACAAATCTTTACACACACACAATAGATTAAACCTTCTTACCGTGGGACTGGTAACACTTCAGACAGCAACAATCCTTTGGCCCCTATGTCAGATCTCCTGCAAAGCCCTTCCCATGGGAACCCCAGCCTGCAGAGCCCCCGAGCCCACAGCCACCATCCCTCAGTGGCTCCCTTCTAGAATTTCCCTCCCCCAAAGCCTAATGCTTTGAGGCATAACTGTATTTCAAAGGAAACTGAGCAATGGGGAAAAGGAAACAGAGTTTCTGCAGACGTGAATGTCATGTAAATGTCAAACTTAAATGTTAAAATTTGATTAGGAGACTGAATGAAAGGAAAACAGTGCTGCCGTAAGTAAACCCGTCCGCTAACAATGCTCCCAGCCTGGTCGCCTCCAACACAACTTTGCGATGGGTTTCATTAATCATAATTTCCTATGTTACATTAAGCTGTAATTGATTCTTGCTAAAAGACTGTACGTGGCACCATAACAACTGCAAACAAGTGTTTGTTGACGAGCTGGATCTAAACAGGCAGTCTTACTGCCAAACACCTCGTGCGCTGTGCCGACAAGCTCATTTGGTCAACTCACCAAAATTTTGGCTTCACGTGACAAATAAATGTTATCCTACATGGAAAGCCCGGAGCATACACACCCATCCATCAGCCTGTACCTGTCTTAGGGAAGCAGAAGGTGGTTTCACATTGAAGCCCCAAGAAGCAGAGTTCCAGAAGACATCAAGTGGATTTAGATGAACCTTGGGAGCCCAGTCCTTTACAATTTTGCATCAGAGAGACTATGCTTTTTCAAGACTGCCAACCCCACCTATCACGTTCCTTGGTGCAGCACCCTAAGTACAACCTGCTCTCATCTCAGGAGCTTTCTTCCTTCTCAGCGACCTCAGCTCTGCTGGCATCAGGAGGCTGGACATGCAGAGCAGCTGAAGGATCCCGACAGCCCCAGTAACACGAAGTTGTTACTGGCACAGGAGTGGAGACTTAGCTTCCTACAGAGGCAGGAAAAGGTTTAGATGAACCCGAGCTGGTGGCTTTAACTACAAGCTAAACACTTGGTTCACTAAAATACCAGATATAGAGGAATTCTACAGTAGCACTGATATTGGCAAACACAAAGTTAGATGCAGAAGAATTCCCAGCCACACGACAGCTCTTCCATCAGCTTTACACGCCTCCTCTGAAATACCACCAGTCAGCACAGAAGGAACTGAACACAGCACAACACATACCAGCCCCAGTGCAGATCAGAATTAATCTCAAAAAGCCCAGCACTTGCCCCAGGCTGATTGCTTCCTACCCAAAATGCAAATTCCTAACCCCAGCTTGCCTCAGCATGCCCCCCCCAGAGTCAGATTGACTTGATTTTGCACTGACCTTGATGTTTCGGTCACCTGTTATGTCATCCAAATCATTTGCTAATTTCTTACGCAGAAGTTGAACAAGGACAGCTTCAGAAAGTACTTTGAATTTCATGCCCCCAGTGACATCCTCTGTGGGTGACAGTCCAAGCCATAAACTTGTCACTACCCTGATAATTGGTGGGAGGGCGAGAGGACATAACACCCATAGCACTGACGGATGGCTCCCTTCAGTTTGAGGCTCCCTGAATAGATTTTTTTTTTTAAGCTGCGTTCAAAGGTAATAGAGTAAGAACATTATGAAAAACTCAAAGGGGAAACACTGTCCCCCCAAAAAGATAGACTTGTTAAGGGATTTCAATAATCCTGTCCTTTACCGTCAGTGAGGCAAACCCAGGCACCACCCCCCATTGCTTTTTGAACTTACAATCAGGAGGAAATAAAGCAAAAAAGGGAAGCAGGTTGCAGTGCCGGTGGATGAAGCATCAGTCTGTTATGAGTTTCATGAAGTCTGATTCATCTATTCAGCAGTTTTAGTCCCACCAGTTGACTTCAGACTACCTTGCTAGATGAAAAAAGCCCACCGTAACTCTGGGTCAGCTCTTCTGACCCTCCTGTAGCTGCTCTATCATCACGCTTCCCTTATCTAGATGAACCCCTACAGACATCCAGATGAACTGCCACAAAAAGGCAAACCACCACTCCCCCGCCAGCCTCTCACATCCCCCTCTCTGCTTTGCTTCCAGACTTGGCTGCCAAACACAAAAACACCATGTTGTGATGGAGGCTGCAGCACAATTCCTGGAGGCTGTGTGTTCTGCCTCTGCTCCCAAGCACAGAGGCATTTTTTTGCAGGAGCTCATAGCATCTTATGCTCTTGAGTTTCGTCAAAAAACAGAGATTTGCATGAACTCAAGTTCTGTCCCTTGAATCACCTGTCATAAATTGCATTTCATTAAAGAGTTTATAGTAAAAAATAAAAATAAAAATAATAAAACAAGAACTACCATCTGAAATTAATCACTTGCATTTACCCAAATCTTATCCAGTTGCAAACACTTATGTAAATAACCTTGTTTCACATTATAAGTTGTTTTGTTTTGTTTTAAAAAAAGTTTTTTCCTACTACCCTTCTATCATAAAGTGCATTGCTCTCAAATGCTGGTAGGCAAAAATGAAACAAATACAAATGAAAAAGGGAAGCAAAGGAAGGCTGCTGAAAAACACTATCTGCTGTCCTATCCTTTGTGTGGTTGCTTGATTATCAGAACTGCAGCAATTTTGCTGTTATGAAGGAATTTTTGCTAGAGGATGTGTGAGTAACTGAGAGCTCAGATTGTTCCTGGGAGATTTAAAGATTCTGTTTGGTACTGGTAAGTACCTTAAAGCTCCTAGAAACAAAAGGGACTCAGAAACCAGTGGGTGCTTCCTCAAAGGCAGCAGGTGTCGTGCATGGTCCTTCACGAGCAGACAGAGAGCTGAAGAGGGCATGCACGTGGGGCTGTACAGCTCCAGTCGCGTGGGATGCTTCTAGCCCCACAAACTCTTTAAGGCCTGACAAACCATGCTAGTTTCTTTCAATACAACTCAGAGAGTTCGCATGCTACTTTCAGGTATTTTGGAAAGAAGCCCTGTGATTGTTTGCCAGACCCCACCTGCAGGCTCCTATCATAGGCTGCTTTGTAACTGCACATAATCAAAGGCAGGACCCCTCTTCATGTCATGCAAACAGGCTGCAGATAAACCTGAGCCAAATCCCAATATTTGCTTGGGGTTCATCATGACCATCTCGCAGCAGCTCCCCTTCAGTACAGAGGTTCTCTCAGCAGATCTGCCCCTCAGAAAAAAGAAAGCACAGGCCTGAAAGAACAGGCACAGGAAAGGAAGAAACAATTACTGCCTTAATAGGCTGCACAATGTCAACATTTAGCAATTACAGGAACACATATGAATATTTAAGCGCTACATAAACAAGGCCTTTACACCACAAAAAGACTAAAACCAGACTTCCCTGTTTCTACATGTCAATCAAAAATATTTCTTTATCAATGCTATAAAGGTTTGCACTTACGGCACTTGACTTCTGCTCACCCATCTAACAGATTTTTTAGAAATCAAAAATAAAACAATTTAAAGGCAATGTTGTATTTCTGCCTAAGGTTGTTCATTTTTCCTTGTCATCAACATGGCACTTAAGCTGTCAATATATAATTCCATTAGTGTGGGTCTTGTTTCTAGTTTTTGTTTACCCTCATTTCAGATGTAACAGAAATAAAACATCCCATATTCTAATTACTGTAATTGTGCTGTCTCACATTTTTTTCCTTAGGCTTTTGATCTCTGTTTGCAGACAACAGCAGAAGAGATGCAAGCTAGGTCAAGCGGTCAGACATTTTGAAGTCTTTGGCATCTAGTGATGCAAGTTATTTAAAATTTCAGTATTATCAAAGAATGAAAACTGAAAGAAAGACAAACAATAAAGAAGGTATTCATAAGCTTTAAGATATAGATCCTAGCTTGTTGGATGAACCACAGGTCTGATGACTCTTGGGGATACGTGTCTGACATATTCAAGAGCTGAAACACCACTATACATATCTACGCATGCTTAGCTAACTGGCTTGGATTATTTCCAAGTGAGGTTTCCATTAACAAACAACTGAAATGGAGTGGCTTTACTACCATTCAGAAAGAAGAATGGGAAAGGCATGTGTTGGGCCAGCAGTTGGGCTGAAAAGGTCCCCAGCTCGCCCCCGTTCCCTCATTACTCACCTCTCCCAAAGGTCTATTTCCCAATCAGCTTCCCTGCAACTGCACTTCAGTAAAACACAGTCAAGTTCACATAAACAGCTACTCTGGGAGATCCTAGCTTGTGGTAACCCAGTTGGGTGTATTGGTCACCATTAATTAGTACCTTGTACAGAACGAAGACAGCCACAAGTTAGACAATCACATATGTGTTGCTTTCAGGAAATGCAGAAAAAGCAGCAAAAAGAGAGCTGAACCCAAACCAGATCGTTGGAATACACAAGATTATTTTTCTTTAAAGCATCCATCTCCTACTTCTGACAGGGCATATTTAATTTTGCTGTTTAGAAGAGATTTATTTTGTCCACAAGAGTCATGAAGAACATCCTTCACAAAAACGTTCTGCACATTACTTGAACACACAGCTATGAAATTGTACTAGCTCTTGCAGCAAACAACATGCAGTGACCTGCCCCGATTACACTCGCTTGACCAGGGTAATCCCGCTACCTATGGCTTGACCCTACTCCCTGCAAGGTGCCAGTCGCTCATTCCCCAGCATCCCTTTCAGAAACCGCAGATAAAAAATGTAATACCAAGATCCACACAAAGAGATCTGCCTGTTATCATCGCCTATTTTACTTCTTAGCAGCCAGCAGTATTTGGTGCTGCCGGTCCAAGCACTGTCCTTGTATTTAGAAACAGCTGTTAGCTTGGAAATAGGGTGGTTCCCCCATCCCTACTGTACAGGACGGACAGGAGCTTGGCTGAACCTGCCCTGTTCACTGAGGGGGAACTGTAGGTAAACGGAAAATACTGTAATTAACTATTCAAATTACACTGGCATGTTGGGATCCAGGGTTTTATTCCCATAAAAAGCACTGCATGGAATCTAATGACAGAACAATAAAGACTGCAGTTCTGTACCTCATCCAAAAGAATAAATTACTGAAACCACTCCCACAGTTGTGCCCTGAACCGTAATTAGAAAGGAAACCCAAAAGGAATTATCTTTCTTGTATTTAAAGCATGAGAAGAGGAACCACGTAAAGCGAAACGGCTGATATCCTGATGTGGCAGGAAGACCCTTGAGTTAACACAGTAACAAGTCTGTAAAATGGACATACTGACAGCCCCCAGCACAGAGCTCTCCCAGATCCAGGCACACCGCCAGTTATGGATGGGTTCAGCCTTACAACTGGGGTCTTCAGCCACCTTCTACATAAAATAACATCTTAAGCAGCAGAATTACATGCAAATGTTTATTTCCAGAAAAACAAAGCGAGTTCATCCCCAAATTCATATCAGAATCTGACTGCCTAGCCAGAATACTAACTAAAGCATCAATAAAAGCAGCGGGCTGTAAGTTTCTCTCCCACTAATTAAATCATTTCAGCAAAAGCAGTGGTTAAGTGCTTAAACACCATCTTCACATTAGAAAGGACTTGCTCCTGTTGCACTGAAGCCACTCCTGAAGCTGCTCTATTGGGAATCTTTTTCCCCGTATTCTTCCCAAGTGCCTCTGAAATCTTTCTGCCAGCTGCTCTAAGCCAGCTTTGTCTTAGGACTTAGTTTCTTCTCCCAGTAGTACAAGTGGTTTTGCCAGGTCAGAAAATGGAACAAGAACAAAATACATGAAGTAAATAAAAAAAATAAGCTAGTAGTTCAACAGCGACAGAAGATAATTGCAGGCTTTGTGGCAGTTTACTTAGAAATTTCCTCTGTTTCCCTGACCTTTAGGCTGCACTGTTTCAGGGAATTCATTAGAACTAAGGTCGTGTGTTTCTGTGTTGCAGGGCATCCTCCTGATGCTAGACAAAATAGGCTGGAGAAATGTCTGCAGCCCTTCCTCAGGCAAACGTTCACTACAGCAAGATTTGCTTGTTTGAAGTTCTAAGCAAATTTTGGAAAAATCCCAAGATTCCTCTGTTCATCTTTAGGCTAAGATTCCAATCTCCAGGCTACTGATGTGAACTCCTAATACCAGCACTGCTTCAGGGCTGCTATTCCCAGTATGAGCCAGCACAGCCGAGATAAGAATTGCATACGCAGGATCAGAGAGCCTGACTGGCACTTGGTTCCTTGCTGCTCTGTGCTGTCACCTCAGCTGCAGCGCCCTAATTGAGAGACACCACCAGCCTGCTTGGTCCTTGTTTGCCCTCAACACTCGCTCAGCAGATCTCCTAAAAAACCCACAGACAGAAAATAACAGATACCTGAGCATTCACCTGCAATTTCTGATGCTGGCTACATAGCAGGGAGGGCTGGCTCCTCTGCTGCCCCCTTCCCAGAGCGGCGTTTTGCTGCATCCTGGCACTCCCAGCGAAGTGTCAGCTGAGGGATCCTGGCCACTGCACCCAGCAGGCCGAACCTCCAGCACCAGGGGAACCTGCACAGGTCAAAGGCAAATGCAGGCAGTCCACAACTACAGGTGACCTCTCTCAAATGCTGTTAATGCCTTTTCCCTTTCTTAAGTGAATGCCCTCTCTATCCCCAACATCCAAAGCTATGTTTCATAGCTCTGATACAGGTGTTATCATCACCTTTGATAAAGGTCATATATATTATTTTTATGCATGCTTACATAAGTCTTTAAAAAGACAATATTGTAAATGACTGGAGCTCTTACTCAGAGTTGTGTCGCCAGTATTAAAAGTATTTGAGCTAACACCTTTTCTTTCACAGCTTGAAAAGAGAAATTAGCCAGGTGTGCAGGCATAGAAAAGCACATGAACCTAACCAACAAAGAACAAATCCGCTGTCGACGGATTGTACCGACTGCCGGAACCGCCACAACACAAATCAAACCCAATTACTCCTGAGTTAGCACTTACTGCGAAGTCTTACAATAAACCAACCAAGCCCATGAAGTTGCTGGAGCATCACCCTCCGGAAGCGTCCTCTGTTGCACTCTTAGAAGCTTTTTAGGCACGCAACCTTTCCTTCCCCAAAAGCTCTCCTACCAACAAACGCAAAAGATAAAATGCTTTGGTAACAGCAGCCATAACAATATAGACCTGCGAGGCACATTCTGCCTTCATCAATCAGTTGATTAGTTATTTTTAATTAAAAGAGGAAGCTCTGATTGCAGGATTTTGAGCAACAATCCTTTCTATTTTAGCTACTGCTTTCTCTGGCTTGCATACCGAGTGCACACACTATTTATAGGAGCGACTAGCAAATCTGTTGTTAAAGCATCAAGCAGCCTTTTGGCTAGATTCGCATCTCGAGCTTGAACTAGTCAGAGTTACCCATCTGCATGCTTTAAGGACCGAGAAGAGCGCATTAATTGCCTAGCAGTTCAGTTTTCAGCCACACTAGGAGAAAACTAACAGCCTTGCAAAAAAGCTTGCCTTGTTTTGCCACGTTTGTGCAAAGTTTTATTGGAGTTCAGAGGAAGTTCCCAAAAACTATCTCTGTGGCATGAAAGGGTCTGGTTTGTCAAGGCTGCAGAGTTTACCCCACTTATTGATACAGCTGTACTAACAGCAGAATTTACTTTCTTATTTCCATACTTCGATGCATCAGAGCCTCTGTCGAGATTTTAAGCAAACACAAGCATGGAAAAAAAAAAAAAAAAAAAAAATCAGCACTTGTGCTATTTTCCAGCTTAAGAGTATTTTAACTAAAGCCATGAAGGCAGCCAGACTGTTTCCAAAAACACAATAAAAACATGAAAAGTGCAAAGTTGCTAATGAGCAGAGTTTTAACAACAATGTATACATACCTTTTTTTTTTAAAAAAAAAAAGTTTTTCACATATTACTTAATAGCAGAGTTTTTAAGTAGATCTCCATGCATATGTAGCTGCTAAGGCATAGGAAGAGGGGAAGGAGCACTACCTGAAGACCTTTTAAGAACGTGTCCCACCGAAGCAAAAACTTAGCTCCTGAATTTCCAAGTGTACAGATCCCAGTAAAAGTACCCAAGAAGCTCACTGAACAGCTACCGACGCAAGTGAGGAGAGGAAAAACAACTTGGACCAACTTCCAGCTCCTGGCTAAAAATCCATGCTTTTAACCAACCCCAGTAAAAGCATACAGCCAGCCTACTGAGCCCCGAATCACTTCAGGAAACCAGTCGGGTTCTAGGTTTCCTCATTTATTTCTGCACCTGCTCCAAAACACAGCGTTTAACTCCCCAGTGCCCTTCCCACCCAGCCTTGTGGTGCAGCTGTCCCTGCAAACCTCAAGATGCCCACAACCCCAAGCTATCCTACCAGGTAAGAAATGCAGAGGTATTACAGACACACAAAGCAGGAATGGAACAGACTTGTTGCAGCACCCTTCCATGGAGGCACAGAAACCTGTGACTGAAGAGAGGGTTTAAGGAACCCATTTGCATGACTGGTGCAATGCTAAGCTGGCAGACGGTGGCCTATAAACCACAGCTACGTTCGCAGAAATCTGACTGAAATTATTTACTGGCAAAACGCACGTAAAATTAGTACTCATCTATGAAGTTATGTCAGAGGTTGCTTTACTATTTCTATTTTAGCAAAGGAATTAAGATTCATACCTTCCTGAGTACATGTTCTTACTCTAATTTTGAAGTCAAAGAAAGTACTTACTGTAGCCAAACATGTAAAGCTGCACCAACCACATCTTGAACTATAATTAAAGCAAGCCTGGTCTAGGCATCTGCTTACCGGTCTGCGGTCTTTCTCTTGAAAATTAGTGCGTGTCAAGTACAGTCACCGTACCTTCCAGAGGGTGGCATATGTGGGCTTGCCAGATGAACAGCAGCTAAACCAAGAGGGCAGAGGCAGCAGTCCCCGATTTATTTGCAAGCAACCTGCCTCAACGCTTTCCAAGCTCTCCAGCACACCAAAAAGTTTAAGGCAGAATGGATTTGCACGCCGCTGCTGCACACGCTGGGTGATGCATGTGACCAGACTGTCACTCCTGCTGCAGTACCAACACATTCCCACAGCCACTGCGAGGCTGAGAAAAAGCACCTCGTTTGCATGAGGTGATTGACTAGCCATGCAGATCGGGCTTCGCTGGGAAGCAGGGAGAGAGAGAACATCTTTCAGGGAGAACTGAATTTGGAAGAGGCACAGCACAGGAACAGTTTGCATTCATCTCCAGCTTGCTACGTGGGATCCTGAGAACATTTCCTTTACCACTTCAAATATACAGTCTGATTTTATTTTTAAATCTCCCTTTTCCCCTGGTTTCCAACCATCAGAAAGCAAAACAGTTCTCGGTCAAAAGGGGAAGAAATAAACCAACACAAACACACAAAATAAACATACTTCACTTAACCTGGCAGACCCCAAAGAACACCACAATGATTTCACATGTCATGAACCTCCTCCCACCTTGGTGGGGACACCACACAAGCAGCCGTTCCCACCTTAACTTTTGATGATGGGAGGTGGGCGCAGCCTGCTTTACAAAGACAGGTGAGTTGTTTTCCTCCTCGCTGCAGCCCAGACGAGTCAATGTGAACTGACTTCTGGCTGCCCACCACTCCCAGCCACGCACACCTCACCCCAGACCGACATCCACAAAATTCTCATTACTACTAAAGGATGAGAAGGGGATAGGAAGCAGGTGTCCGCCCCTCGCGGCCGGTGCCCCCAGATGACAGCACCCTCACGCCTACCTTCTCCCGGAGGGAATCCCGGATTCCTCCTCGGGCTCCAGCCCCTGAGGCTGACTTCTCTGGGTTTATCTTGAGTTAGTCTTCAGAGACGGAGTGCTGACCAGCCTCCGGGAAAAATTCACCAGCAAGAGGCAGGCATCAGTCGAATCACCTACTGCGAGCCTGGGGAGCGGGGTCACCCTGCTGCTGCCACGCTGGGTCCGCAGCTGCAGTCGTGCTCCGAAAGCGTTCGGGGGGCTTCCCGTGCCCCCGAGGGTTTCTCCCCGTGGCTTTAGGATGCCGCAGCCGGGAGCTCCCCGTCTCCCCGCTGTCTGAAGGGCTGAAGAGCTCGGGAACAGCAGCGGATGAGGCGCCCAGCATCACTCCGCTCCTCCAAATGAGCTCGGAAATGAGATGTAACAGCCGCCTCTCGCCCGCGCCAAGTGCCATAGGAGCAGAATACTAACCGCTTCGTTTATTTCACTCATTACCAGACGCCGATAGGGAAGCCTTACACATCCCATCTCCTCCGCCAGCCCCTTTGACATAACCCTACCTTTTAAAACAGCCATCCCCGCCGGCACCCCCTCTCTGCCCAGCGGCGTGGTGGCACCGGGGGGGGGGAGATGGGCGCCCACCGGCGGCTTCCCCGGCCCCAGCAGGGCTCGGGGCAGCCTCGCCGGGAAACTTTCGGCCGGCGAAACTTGGCAGTGGGCTGGGGGAGAGGGCGGCGAGGGGCCCCCGGGGCTGTGCGGACCCCGGGGCCGAGGCTGCTGACCCCCGTGAGAGCCCCAGTGCGCGAGCCCAGCTCCCAGCTCCGGGGCTGCGCTTCTGGAGCCAGGGGCAGCTCGGGCAGCCCGCCTGAGGAGCGAGGAGTTCGGGGCGAGCCTCCCCCCGCACACGGGACGCCCCTCAGCGCCATTTGAGGACCCCTCGCCCACCCCCAGCCGAAACCTACACACGGGGAAGGCCGGGGGGCTGCGCTCCCCGCGGCCCCTCCGGCTCCCCGCGGTCCCCCGCTGTCCCCCCTTATCCCCCCATAGCGGCCGCCCCGCTCCCGCCGCGCCCCTCACCTCAGCACCGGGCCGCCGAAGGCCGAGCCGCGGCGGCCGGGCAGGGAGCGGAGCGGCGCGGCGCTGCCGAAGGCGGGCGGATTGTGCCCCCCTCACGGCTCGGAGGGACGCTGAACTGCAGCCGCCGCCCGCCCCCGGCCCCGGCCCCGCAACGCTTCTTCCCCCCCGCCCGAGGAGCCGGGCCGGGGGCGGCTTTCGGCTCCCCCCCCCCGGGCGAGGGCACCGACGGGGGGGGAGTGAAGTGGCTGCCGGCTACAGCAGCCGAGGGAGGGGTACAGCACCAACTCATTAGGTTTTTACCGACCCCGCTTGCCTACTTGCTCTCAGGAAGGTCTCACGGTATAGAAAGCCCCTCACACACGCTGACACAGGCCGGTGATGCCTTCTGGAGTGGTTTACTTGCTTCAAATGTGAGCGCTTCCATAAAGCGTAAACTACGCAGGCTTAAATGGGAGATTTGGGGCAAACTGCCTTAAAATCTCAAACAGGCCGGACCAGCATCTGTGTCTCTGCCTCTATTCACCTCATAGTCCCAGAATTAGGGCCAGCAATCAGCCCCCATCTGGGGAAACAGCAGTTAGAGACCATCACCAATGCTGTAGGCCACTGCAGACCTCACTTTCTGGGGGAGAATCCTGTAACAATAAAATCCCTCCAAAAAATGGGTTGGCCAGAGAGTCCCGAGACCCCAGTACTGCTTCTGTTCCCACCGTGCTTGCTCACATGAAAACTATGCTCAGAAAACCTACTTCTAGCAATTAACTTTCTTCAGTTAGTTTCTTCAGTGGCATAAGCAGCCGAGGCTCCCATGCCACCAGGGGGAACCGACTCCTATTCAAAATATCTGTCCTTTTATTTTTGTGGATTAAGTTTATCAGGAATCAATTCCCAAACTCGTTCCTCGCAGTGGCCCCACAGCCTGACTCCAGCAGCAGTTCAATCATGACAGCGAGAGTCACAGATAGGAACTGGGGCTGGCTGCTGTCTCAAGGGGCTTTGCTAGAAAAAGTTCCCCAAGCCACATTCCTGCTTTTTTTTTTTTTTTTTTTTTTTTTTTTGGTTTGTTTCTGTGCACTAACTTTGCTTGACTATACAGCACAGCATTTTAGCTAATTATATCAGCAGAAAGCCACCCTGGCAGAGGGAAGCAGAGTTTCCTTCACCCTTTGGCACGCTGAACAGGCTCACGGAGGAGCTGGATAAGCAGCAAAGCCTTTGCTGAGCAGGTCAGAAGGAGCAGGCCATGCAGGTGGTGCAGGCCCAGCTGCCAGCAGTGGCTAAATTAGCTCAGCCACCCCTGACCCCTTCTCAGTTTCACCTCTGTAAATCCGGACTAAATCCTCCACCTGCAGTTGGGCCCCAAATTTACCCTTCATGGTCTCTGAAGTCAAAAGCAAAACTGTTATTGATTGAGACGGCCTTTTCTGTGCTCTTCTCCCCTGGTGGTGATGAGAGCATGAATCTTAGCCCCGTCCTGGTGCTACACAGGAATGCTCTAAGAATTTACCTATACATATGGGAATGTGCACTACAGAAGGGAGCTCACAGGTCACCCCTCAGCTAGCACGATTCGTAACCCAACAACTGAATGAAAACTTACGATGACTTTTCATTCTCCCTGCCTCCGTGCCATACTTCCTTTCCCCCAAGCTTCTTAAGCACCCAACTGGTAACTTCTACAAATTAACTGTTACAGACAGAAAAGGAAGCAGGGGAAAGCCACTGACAGTAAGGAAAACGTATAGCAACGTTTGAGCTGGCTGTTACATTAGCCAGATATTTCTCCCCAGCATTATTAGATGAGTCACAGAGATGGTAGCAGAGAATCTTGTTTGGTTACATAGATCTACAAATTTGAGAGCTCAGGAGCTTCTGTACTAATGCAGAATTCGGAACTACTTGTCACAGTACACAATCTTATTTGAAAAGTAATGCTTTTAATTAGAGAAAGACTTAATTTCTACTTCAAAATTTGGTGGATTATTTTAATAAGAAATCAGGAATTACAAGCCAGAGTGTCAAGACCCAATTAATTAAATATTTGCATGTGCTTACATATAATTTAAAGACTGCCATTTATTTAATTTTAAAATTCAGAGTGAAGGAGTAAATTCACCACTGTTTGTTTAAATATGGCTACATTCACTGAGCTCGTACCTTAAGCCTCTGCTTAATCTGTTTTACAACTCAAAATAATTGCAAGCAGGGCAATATCTACTACTGCATCCCTACGTTCTCTTTCAACAAACCGTTGATCATATGAAAAATGTGCCCATGCATTTGCAACATTTCTGATTTTTTTCAGTGGCCAGCTGCACTGAGAGTTTGTTCAAGGATCAATGTGCATTTTATATAAATACAATTACAATTGTGAATATAATTCCCCAAAGCCCCAAATTAAATTCTCCTAATCCATCATCTCTTAGCGCTATTGAAATGAATGGAAATTTTGATATTGATTTCACTGAAAGCAGGTGCAATTCCTTTATGTACTAGTGCATTTCAGGCCATTTTCTTGTCTGACATTTACAGGTATAAATCCAGAATTACTCTACTGACACAATTTAATTTTCCACCAGAAAGATACGTTATCTTCTAAGACTCCAACCCTCACCCTTAATTATGCATTCCTAAAACTATTTATTTTTCTTTAATTCCATCTGACTCCCATCCTGCCTTCCTGAAGTTAATTAAAACCATTTGAAAATACTCCCAGCTGTAATACAAGGAGTGGCACCACTACTTAGTTTGATAGCTTCACACAGAGATGGACAAAGGGCAATGCATTTACCTCTACCATAGCATACATTCTCTGCCTTAACCTTTGAATTAAGGGTAGTATCTATTCAGGAAAAATATATATATTATTGGATAAAAATATTATCCAATTCCTAGTTGGGAATCAAATTTAAAAATACACTGATAATTATGTAAAAATGAAAACAGTAAGCACTCTATTCAGTTGATGACTGGGAGCCATCAACTCTACTAAAGAAGATGTCTAGAAAAGAGAATTAGTAACACCCTGTTTTGGGGGCTTGTAAAGGCAGTCCAAAGAGTTGCTATTCCAAGCTGTCCTAACATTTATGTAAACATACCTTTAAATACACGTATATATTTTTAAATGTATACATGTGTAGTCATCTAGGGATGTCTTGTGTGTGTGTGTATACACATGGGTGGCATAGTTTTGTTACTGTGCACCAATACTCTATCCTCAACACTATCCCAAACCTGCTATACACATACAAGGCAGAGGTTCCACACGGTGTTATTTGGGGTGCTTTTCAGCAGGAGTGCCTCGCAGACATTAAGCAATTTACATTTACTGCAAAATGTACCATCTCCATGACAGACACCAGGACAAAGCAGCACGCCAGAGGCCATGCTGCAGAGGGTTTGGAGAGGAAGGGCTGACTCCCAGAAATGACTGTCCTTCTCACCATGTCCAGATATCCAATCTGCTCTGCCTTAATTCCCCAAACGCTGAATGACCATGCTTCCTGTTGATTTCATTTGCTCCTGTGAGTTCTCAGCACTTTTGCACATTAGGCCTGAGGGGTCCAGAAGATGAGACAAACACAGACAGTAGCCACAGAAAGGTATTTTGGTTGAAGTGGCTTGCTCAGCAGCATGCACAAAACAGGGATAAAAGCAGCTGAACTGGGATAAAAGAGAATTCTTCTCATTCACCTGCCTTAACTACAGGATGTTCTCTTCCAGCAATCCTCTTCTGCTGTTCTCTTCCACGTGTGCCTTCAGGTTTCTACAAAGGAACTGGAAACCCTACTAACACACACAAATACCTACTAATATAAGAAAGATCTGGAAAGATATTCAAGTGCTGTAATTAAGTATTACATCCTAATGAATATGCAGGAAGAGGTTGCATTAAGAGGTTACACTGATGACCATCATTCTGGCTTTTCCTAACTCGAGTGCTTGACTCCACAACTGAAGCAGCTTTTAACACGAGAAAACTGACATAAAAAGAGAGGAATTTTTTGTTTGTTTGTTGTTGTTGTTGTTTTTTCTTTTTTTTTTCTTTTTTTTTTTTTTTTTTCTTTCCCCTGTTTTTTTTTCCTCTCTCTTCAAGTGAGAACACGGGAAAACAGTTCCCCATTATCTATGATCACCTCACAACAGCAGTAACTACATCACCTGCCCAAGAGAAGAGATTTTTGTCCTAACTAGAAGCAGGGCATTGATGTTATTTGTTGGTCTGATCACTGGAGCGGGTAAGACAACTTCCCTGAGAAATCCAGTCTAACCAAGACTCTTTCTCCCTCTTCCCTGCAGAGATCCCGTCCCTGCCAGTATGAGACACCGTAACTCCTGGCAGCATGCTGCGCCAGGTTATGCTGTTTATGCTTTGACAAACTGCCAGCATTGTGCTAAGAAACCAAGTGCTAAAAGGGAAATTACAAAGTTTAGATCTCAGCCAGAACTGAACAGAATTTCACAAAATAATAATAATACATGCTTTTCTCTGGTTCTGGAGATTTTCCTCCCTGCCAAAGTCCAAGGGTCGTGGCAAACAACACAGATGCTTCAGCCTCTAAAACTAACATTGTCCAAGTCTCTTACAAGGGTAAATTCTAATAATGTGAAATAAATATGCTGTGACCAGAAAGCTTTTGTTTTTCAAGCAGAAAAATGACTGAAGAGTATCAAATATAAAGTCTTTTGTACAAGGAAGAACACAGTTATCAATCTGTACAAGTACAGCACATAGTCCTACTTTTCCAAAATGTGGCAGTGCACAGGGGGAGGTTTTAGAAAGCTCATCTCACATGGGATGCACTTCACTCAAAGCTGATCCCTCTCCCAGGAAAAGGGCTGATATGCATTAGTGACCATTAATTCCCTACATCTCTGAAATGCCATGGGACAGCTGTCAAAATCAGGCGCACTTTTTTGAAACTCAACACTAATAAGGTTTGTGAATTCTTAGGCATGGGAAATAATGAGTGTTAAGAGTTGAGTATCTCTGACTGGTACTGAAACTAGTATCAGCTGAACAGAATTAGCAGCTTCCAGAACTAAGCAGGGGTTTTTTTAGGGCTTGGTTGTTAACACATCTATTGAGTGATTAAATGTTAATGGTAACTGAATCACAAAGTTAAAACAGAAATGCAGGAAGCATACAGTAACAACAGCACCAAAAAATGCCTACATACTAATTGAAGTCAATAGACATCCAGTGACATTTTAATAGCAGCTGGGAACTTTTCTGTATCTGTGCACCTTTGCATTACCTTTTGAATTACCAGCTTGCAAACAGAACATAACAAATTTTTAAAATATTAACCCTTGCTTATGTAGTATTTTGAAAATTTGAAAATTGTATTCAGTATCTTAAAACAATGCCTAGAAGCACTCCCAATCACCCACTGAAGTAGTCTAACCATCTCATCGGTTCTGCCAAACCTCCTGGGAAGACCAGACATGCTGTTAACCTTCCAGCTCTAACAACAGAGAGGTAAACATGTTCATATCCATCACACACTGAACGGGGAGCTCACTGGTCACCGTAACAGCTCTGTCTGGTCATTTAGAGAACTGTGATTCATTACAAATTTCAGTATGTAAGGCGCTTATCTGCCTTCCAGGTTGTTCTTACATTTCAGATGGGCTTTGAATTATTTCAGGATTATTTACAGGACGTGTAAATTTTTATCTTCTCTCTCTTTCAGAAGCCATCTTTATGCATCTATTCAGTGTTTGACCTTTGCAGCTCTCTGCATACATTATATCTAGACTTTCTGTCTTGTTAAATGTTCCATACATTAGTTTTCGTATATAGGCTGAATGTTTTCCCTATCTTCCATACACAGCCTTGACAGGCTGCTAAGGACGTCTCGTTTAGTCTATTCTTTCAGTGGCTGGAAAAGATTTTTTCACTTCCACTGTCTGAGGCATATGGACACATCCCTGACTTAAGCAGAAGGGAACTGAGCAGTCCTAGGAGGAAAAACAAGCACAGCCATGGCTGAAATTTCAACATATGCATTACTGCATTTCTGTTGCTTTGTCTTTTAGCAAAACCAAAGCCGTAGGAAAGGTCAACTTTACTGTGCTCATAGGTAGATTAAAGTTGGGGAAGAAATCTGCATACAGGTCTCCCCTACCTTTAAATCCAGCAAAACCTCTCTGAGTTCTGACACGAGCAATAATGAATGCAAATGTAAAAAGCATTTTTCCACTGAATTTGCTCCATCATAATCTGAATATCATTCATTCTAGTAGTCCAAAGAGTACAGTTTGACCTACACAAATGGGAAAAAGGGAGTTTAGCACATTAGAATCTCCTCCAAAATATTCATAAATCTTGGTAAGAGGTTCAGGACAGTATTTGGAAGTGATCAGCTATCACGAGAATGCCAGTAATTTCAATTTCAGAAAGCAGAAGTACAAACTTTAATACGTAGGATTTAATAAGTTATATTTATATTATCGTCTTTCTCTCACGTTTGCAATAACATGAGCTACAT
This sequence comes from Aythya ferina, assembly GCF_964211825.1. Classification (NCBI taxonomy): domain Eukaryota; kingdom Metazoa; phylum Chordata; class Aves; order Anseriformes; family Anatidae; genus Aythya; species Aythya ferina. The sequence goes on along the minus strand of NC_140302.1, from coordinate 6,752,574 downwards.
GTATTTAAGTGCCTTATGGCACGATTACTCTTATTGCAGAATTTCTTCTAATGTGACTGGTCTTCCCCCTAGCCACACATAACCAAGAGACCTTGAGATCCCTGTAAGGGATAGACGCACACGTCCAGTACATGCCTCATTTTAACATTGTGTTCAGGAGAAATTCTTCCCAGGAAGGGATTTTTGACCTACCTTAGAAAAATAACAGCAGCATCAGTGGTGTTGAGTCATGAGACTGAAGCCATCTCACCAGGGGCCCGGAGAAATGCATTTTCATCTCACTTGTACACAGCAATGTGTCTCAAAGGATGCTGGATGCAGTTATACGGGCTGAGGACTCAGAAGTGCTAGGACATGAGCACCTCTCCTGTGCCACCAACAGTAAGAAATGGCATCTCAACAACAGTGAGTGAAAGATGCAGCTAGGTATGGCTGCCCTTTCAAACCTTCTCTAATGCACTTGTCAACATTTCACACCGTTTATTCACCTTTTGGTTTAGGTCACTTTTAAATTCCCCACTCTGGCCCAGGCCAAGGCAAGAGCTGAATAACCTTTGCAAATTTGATGTTTCAGTACAGCTTTGCATTTTGAGATTAATAAATGCACCAGATGAGTCAACACCTGCTCTTAAATTTTTCCATTATGAAAATTAACCAAAAAAGTACCTTCTTACTTTTCATCTCCTATTCAGTTTCTGGGCCAAGAAAGTGAACCTTGCACTGTAATCATCTGGTTTCTCAATAGCCTCCCGGAGGCCATAGGTAGGACCCTATGTCTATTTACTGTAATTAAGTCAGGTGTCACTTCTACATCTGCTACTTACATGGCTAAAGGGAGGAGTGGCAGAGTAATATTTGTTTGAAAGGCATCTTGGTTAGAACTTTTGTAAGCCTATTAGCTGTTCTGAGTTAAGGTTTTGTCAGCTTGCCAGGTCCAGATGTAAATCTTACAGGTCTTTATAAAAAAAAAAAGGTTGTAAAAGTAATCTGGGAATTAAAGCACACATTTGTTCCTTTTCAATCACCTAGGACAATTTATTTTTTAATGGACACCCTCCCCCCCATAATTTCTTTGTTTGTTTAAGTAGCTTGCCTACTTTGGAATTCAGCTCCCAGAACTGGAACAACCTGTAACCTGTTGCATTTTCAAAATAGCAAATTTTGACTACCATCTCCTTATCTTGCACCTCTGTTTCTAGATATCAGCCAGGATCAAGTAAGAACTTCCACTCGTACCAGCAGCAGAGACTGATGATCCAAACTACTTAGCTGCTCAACAGTGTTATCAAGTGTTTCCTCTGCATTTCATTCTTTTTCATTGTGATCTTGTAAGCATTTGCACCTCAAATTCCACTTTTGGTCCTTCTAATTTATTTCTGTTGGCTCTAAATTTGGCACAGTACTACCAACTCTGAATAATTTGGAAGGATCACCTTTTATACACCCTACTGTGATTTTTCTTGTGGAATAGCATGAAATTGTAGATTCCTGTTCAACATATGATTGTTTCCTTCAACTCCTTTTCTGTTTGGCCAGTTATCACCCATCCTCTCCATGTGTAGATAGTTATTCTCACAGGAGTGCTACATTACATCCTACTTAGGAGTGCTACATTGCATCCTATTTAATTTCATCCTATTTTTCATTAAACCACATGATTCATACAGTGATTTTTTTAATTCTAATTTTTCTCACAAGATACTTGTACTTCCTCCTAGAAGATAAATTAAGAAGCCCACTCTTTATGCCATCATCCAGGTCTGTAATGAAAACACTGAACAGAACTGGTTCCTGCACAAAGTTCTGCAGACTTCATGCACCACACCTTTCTCCTTTGATAGGGAACAGGGGTAACTCCTCTTAGGTATAAGCTTTCTAACTCGGTTTGTATCTGTTGTTTGGTAGTTTCATGTGGGGCATATTTCCCCATGAGACAGAAAAGAACATCTACTGTGTCCTATTCACATGAATCATTTCCCAGTTTCAGGGGGGAAATTACATCAGCTAGATGTGATTTTTTTTTTTTTTCTGTTTCCTCAAGACAAATCCCTTCTGGATGTTTTAATTCTAGGAGCTTACAAGGTAGGATGACTTGTTCCAGCATTTTTCCAATTTTTGAAATAAAGCTTAATAATCTTGAAAAGCTGAGGCAAGCATTTTGTAAGAGGAAAGGCAAAACCATGAACAGCTGTACTAGGCATGTTTTGTGGTCCCACTCCCTCATTCCTATCAAGACACACAGAAACAACTGTGCTATAGGTGCTTTCCAGTTATTCCAGAGAAGAGACACCTGCAGATTTGGTAATGGCCTTCTCCTGTCTTAAACGCAATCTCATTGCTGCATCGCTTTATGAAAAACTGAAGGCAGTCTCAATATAGAGACACATTATATAAAGTCTTCCTGGCACTCATGGGAAGTTTTTAGGGTATGTAGTCTACCATTTCCTCCCAGGATCAAAACATGTGAATAGTTCAATACCCTGTGGCTGGACAAGCCAATGAAGGAAGTTAGAAAAAGGTGCGCATGCAACAAGCCATGACAGCAAATCAGGGTCAGGGTTTCCTAAAAAGTACAGCATAATCTCTGTTTCTTGATGTTTTGATGTATTATGAATCTATAAAGGAAAACGACATTTGTTTATGATCTTTGTATTTCTACATTGTAGGGCTGGAATACAGCCATGCACATACAAGAGCGAGCTGACTCACTACTGCCCAGCTTCAGGTGAAGTCATCTACATGTATACTCCATGCCAGGTAAGGTATGAAATTGCTATTAAAAATCATACTACAGTATCAGGCTGGTAGCAATCTGCATTCACTTCATTCTTAAGGATGCTTTTGTACAATGTGCAATGACTTTTGCCAGAGAAACCTAGACGAATATCAGATTCTCTGTCCGCCCTAAAGCCTTCAGCTTTGAAATCTCCATTTGCTTCAAGCTGCCGAACAAGCTGTGAGAAGAAATCCCTTCATCCTACCGCTCCCTGCTGTGGAACACATAGCCTGTATAGTTTAGCACAGGGACCTCAGCAGCAGACAAGAGAGAAAGCACGGTTGGGAATAAATTCAGGTTTTTACCTTGCTGTAATGGTATAGTCTAATAGAGGAGCAAAAGTTAGATGAGTAGGTTTCACAAGTAAGAAATACATGTTGCTTGTCTATACAAGGTCCAACAGACACAGGACAAATTCTTTTAGATGGATCACTGTGCATCCCATTAAAGCCAAAATCGTTTCCAAAAATATTAAATTGAAGACCTTGTCAAAGCCAATTATTCACTGGTAGCAAGTGTCACACAATAGCTTCTACCTAGCAGTTTAGGACAGGAAGTGGAGACCCCCTTATCCACCCACAGAGGCAGCTGGAAAACTGTTACGCAAAATGGATTTCAGCCAGGACCACGAATGAATAACATTTATTCTGAGATAAGTGCAATGTTTAATGGCCAATGAGGTTGGTGGGTGTGGTTCCTCTGGTGGCTTCTTCACAGTAGCCTGAGGGAGAAGAGCAATCTTTGGTATTTATCATGTCAGTCCCAATCACACCATCTCTGCCTTATTCCAGCCATTTTTTAATAGTGTTCACTTATTGTCTTCTTCCAGAATTATTTCTCTACTATAAAATGCTGAACATCCTTGATATAAACCTTTGAAACATAACCCATGGCATTCTCCTGTTATAGACTGATGGCCAGATTAATCCTAATCTTTGTTTACATCCGTATAATCTATAGTTGTCACAATGGGGCTATCCTTGATTTATATATGGGCACAACACAGATAAGATCCCAACCAAAAACCTAAAGAAGCAATAAACAAGCAATTTATTTTTCTTAATCAGGACAAAACAGAAATAAGATTTTAGGTGGCTAAAGCAATTTAAATCACAGAATCACAGAATTTCTAGGTTGGAAGAGACCTCAAGATCATCGAGTCCAACCTCTGACCTAACCCTAACAGTCCCCACTAAACCATATCCCTAAGTTCTACATCTAATTTAAACAATGAATACATACTTGAAGATGTTTATTTATTTATTTTAAGAATCTTTTATCACTACCATTGGCAATTGGCTGTGTCCCTGAAAAACCTGTATCAGAAGAATCTTCCCAAACTACGTCATTGTCCCTGGGGCCTACTGGGCTTGCGTGTGTATTTGAGTCACTTGTGTATTTGCAACATAGAAGGAAGATTTTCAATGTCATCAGGTTGACCTTTGAAGACTTACATTAAATATTGATGAATTACAAAGCTGGATGTCGAGAATTGGCAAAATCACCTCTAAGTGAAGCATCCAGTGTCTTAGCAATGCAATAAGTATTTGGACAAGCTCAATTTGAATAATCAGCTCGTACTGATTTAGGTAAGTCTAGACTTACACAAATTGTTAGGAAGTGACTATCTGCCTGCAGTATTACTGTCAGAAATAGTTGTTCCAATCTAGGAACAAACTAGACAAGATAACAGCACATGCAAGTGTAAGCAAAACTTAAAGAGAAATTTGAGGTTAGAAAAGCATTACTGCTAGCTGCGTTTCTTTTGCAGATGTATTAGATGGAAGATCGCTCACTGTTCAGCATGGATAGCAAACTACATGGCAAGCTTTCTTTGCTTATAGTGCCTGAGAGCCTTCTTGAACCGCAATGCAAGTTGTTCTCTCAGAGAGATTGCTGACTCCTTTCTTAGCAGGAGGTACCACACACCTCCTAAACCCTGAGAACAGCACATAAACGTAGAGGACAGCATGCAGGTGTGGGCACTATGATGGTTGTTTCTTAACTGAATATTTGCTCTCCTTCACTGTCCTTGGGCTTTCATGCCTCAGTCCTCACTATATCAGTATTATCAGCTCATCTGAGAAAAAGGAAAAACAGTTATGTAGCCTCTGAAAACTGCACTTGTATCACCAGCAAGGCACCCACTCTTATCTCTGAGCCTTCACTAACCTTTTCTAGACAAACAGAATAAATTTTGCATGTGTAGTTAACTCCTCTTAAAAAATGAAACAAGATGCTAGTTCGAAGAGAGTGAAAGGAGAGTTTTCATAGTTAATCATATGGGTCGAATTCAAGGTGTTCGGTATTATAGACTTTGATTATTGATGTTGAGCATATCCAGAACCGCCTACTGAGAAGTTCAGTGTCATACCATACAACTGAATGTTGTAATCTGGACCTGTTCAGCAAGTTCAATGCTTACAGGACAGAGTTTGCATTATGTTTCAGCTTTAGCAACTTTACTCTAAATATATACAAAGTATTTGTGGTGATGGTAACCTCTTTTTTATTGAACAGGCCAGTGAGAGAAAGTAGCTCTGTCCACCTTCTGAAAGGTTCCTGACTTCTTCCACCTCCTCTAAACACAGGCTACACAACCATCCTGGGGAATGCAAGTAGCTGGAAGATACTTCATGATTAAGTCATGCCAATTTCCATGAGGCTAGAAAAAGAAAAAAAAATCTTACATAAAGTAAAAGGGGAATTCAAGACTGACTGATCCACAGAGAAGAGCAGCATGTAAGGGAGTACAAGGCTTGCTACACCAGGGAAGAGCCATGCAATGTAGTCCCTGACCCATGAACAGTTACTATAATTCCTGTTCAATGTGAAGTAGTAAAAATTGATCAACAGAAGAGCTACCTAGAAAGCCTTAACTGAGTTCTCTCTTCCTAGGCAGCTTCCTTACTGCTCATAAGTGTGTCCTCTGAGGGCCTTGGTTTGCTTGTGCGTTTGAAATGAAAGAAGGATGAGCACCTCCAAGTATTCCAGCCCCAGTAAGACACTACGTCACTGGTTAAACTCATCCAGATGGCTTTAGCTACTGTCATCGTTGCTGTTCATTTCCTATTAAAAAAGAAATAGTGGGAAATGATAAAAGCACAAAAGCTTTTATCTTTTTTAAAAAGACATAATGAAGCAACAATGACAGATTAGAAATAATTAGCTAAAAGAAGAGATAAATAAAAGGGAAATAAACACATGTAAGCTAATGAAAGAAATGAAAACTTGGTCGTGGTAAGATACTGTTCTCATGACAGGAGAGCAAGGGATCACTGAAAACAATTAATTTAAAAGTGGTATAAGGCCACATAATTTCATATTACATAAAGTGAGACTGAAGATTTCACAGCTGAAAGACATTCTTGAAACCAAGTTAGGCCTTTTTTCTTTTCTTTTTAATTGTAGCCATTTATGTGAAAATGAAGCTATATCAGATCATAACAAAATAAAAAACATGAGGATATAAATCCTCATGCTCCAGGAAGTAAACCAAGCACCACCGGGTAGAGGCTGGAAAAAAATTCTCAGCTGGACAAATCATATGCTTTTGGCATCTCTTTCAAATGCATCTTGTTCATGAGACTGCCTGAGACAGGATTCTGGGCTAGATGGACTGTTAGTCAGAGGTAACATGACAGTTCCTAGATCCCTATGATTATTAATTTGAGCCCAAAACCGGAAGAACAATAACTGCTAAATACAAGTAGGAATATATATATATATTTTTTTACATTTTTTCCTCCACGTTATTATACCTGATGGGCAAAGTATACAATTCTATTTTTTCTTAAATTAAGCAAGAAATTTCCAGTATGCCAATGCAATCATTCTTACCAGAATGCTAATCTGCTGAATAATGAGCGTAGCAGTAGCCCAAAACTAAGTAGGACATGTGATGAAGCCCAGAAGTTGGATAATTGGGACGAACCACTCAAAATGAGGAAATTCAATTGAAAAGTCAATTTAGATCAAAACCACAACATAATGGGGATTCAAAACATACAGCAACACAGTTTCATAAAAACCTTTGCTCTAATAGGGTGGTAAGCTCTTTGCTAATTGACTGTTTTGTTAAGGTTCATTAAAGACTTGTGTTGTAGCCAATAAATCTGTCCCGACAGCTAGAAAGTTATGCTTGCCTCTGAAGAGGAGGATGTTTCAGCCCCAAATGTATGGCTTACTTTCAGGCTGCGATGCTTGAAGTGGTATTTATTGCTTATAGTCATCGTTTATGTTTGGCTTTATTATTTTAGCTATATTAATCACTGAAAGCCACGGTCATACCGTACACAATTGAAATAACCATTACTACTTTCCCATACCATGTTGGGGCCACTAATCACAGATTATAGCTACATTTCATCTATTTTGATCATTTAACTCACCTTAATGTAATTTAACATCGTATTTTTTCATGTTTTCATTCACACTTAGTAGCTATACCTCTAGAGCATCAAATAGTTTTTGAGACTGTATGTTTCAACCTATGTGGAAATGTGAAGTTCCAATCCATATAGAAATGTGATACTCTGTTATCTGGGAGGAATAAACCCTGTTAATTTTTAAGAAAATAGTCTCACAGGCTGCAGTTAAATTAGGCACATAAATATTGTAAGGCAGTAGATGGTAAGTAATTTCTCCGTGACTATGTGTAAGCATTAAATAAATACTCATAATGCCACAGAGAAACTAGAAAGTTAGCTTTAAACAGTATGAAGAATAGAAAACTTAAAAAGAAGAGCCAATAACAAGATATTTTAAGATAGATTTACATAACAAAAAATACTTCCCCACCCTAATAGTCTAACAAAGTTGTCTTTGCTTATTTAATTCATTATTACTTGACTATTTTGAAGATATTTCCACCAGTAATATGGCTTTCCTTCTATCACACGTAGGGATGTGTATTGAATTTTATAAAGAGGGATGAGTCCAATGCTTCCGCACAGTCCATTAGCCCCATCTCACATCAGGGAAATGTTTACAGCTCTCTACTTACTGTATCCCACCTTTACCATTAAATTAATTAACACTATGAAATTTCTAACTCAGATGCAACTGGCCTGGCTACAAAGGAAGCTTTCAGCAGTATCAGCACTCATGGAAACATCTAGCAAGGCAGTCCTGTTCGTTTGCCTTGCTCTTGTTGCAAAGAACTTAACATTTTGTTCCCTGACAACATCTGTAAGCTCATCTGATACGTTGATCAAAACCTGATTTACTGAGTGTGGTAACTCAGTAGAGGCATTATCCACTAAAAACATACAGAGAAAATTCTGAGAAAGATAAAAAATAAAATATATTTAAATATAAAATGAGATAAAATAAGCAGTTCTCTGAAGTCCACAGATACGGGGGGGGTGGGGGCGGAAAACAACACCTTGGGCAGGAAATACATTCCAAATTGCCAAGTCCTCTTTATCCCATTTTAAAGCTGTCCACCACAGGTGGACCTTCTGCCTCTAAGATGCTTCACTCATCCTCACAGAAGGACTTGCAACTGATGGGCAAGTATTGATAGATCAACTCTTTGCTTATAGCATACCTAAGCTGTTGCCCTGACACATTAAATCTGCTAAGGTACAATTAATAATTGATTTTGAACTTGAGACCTTTTGTAACACCTTAATTAAAAAAAAAAAAAAAAAACACGATTTTTTTTTGTATAGCGATAGACACAGACATTTGGACAGGAGACAGTACTCCAGGCCAATCTCCAGTGCTCTGATTAACTCCCTCCCTGTTTGGCCAAAGAGGGACTGTAATGACTGTTTGCATTCTTCTTGGTCTGATCACCAATATACTTCAGTGAATTTTTACCAAAGACTCTGTGGGGGGGGGGTGAAACACATTGTTGCTTACCATGTAACCTGGAATTCCAACTGAATGATCAGACTCTAATGCACTACATCACACTCACTGGACTGATTAGTATCTTGGGCCAAGTGCTCCTACTTATTATCTTTATTGAACCTCAGTGGGTGAAGTGGGGTTGAATGTTAGCAGAGGAACACAACTGACTCACTGAACCCAATCTATAAGTATTTAAATCAATTTCTTTGTAATAATTTCTGTTTTTCTGTAACCCTAACAAATAACTTTTCTACCAGACCTATTTATTCTTCTTATTGCAGCTGTTCAGTACAACATGTTTGTGTTCTCCAACTGGTAGGAGAACAAGCGATATCCTTGTTCCACAGGGCTTCCTGAGAGACAGCCCGCCAGCTGGGTGTAAAGGTTAATTTTATCCCTCTTAATCCTAAATGCTGTTGTGCCTTCATGGGGCTGTCATCTGGTCTGTGAGAAGTTAGAATTAAACCTGCACACATCCTGAGTGCTGCTGCAGAGCATCTGAAAAGCGCAGTTAGGTGGGAGAGCCTCTGTCAGCATCAGCTCGGCTCAGCTGCTGTGGGTGAGGACAGCTCAGGCTATGGCCAAGGCTGACCCAAATAAAAGAGGAATTATTTCCTTGGTTGTGCTGAGGGCTTGGGAGAGGAAGTTCTTCTACATACCTCTTCATGCCCCAGGTCCCTTCTGACATGTCAGATGTAGTGCAGGCTCCCTGCAGCGAGGAAGGGATGAAGGAATGGTCACCACGTTTTCAGCTATGCCGACAGAAACAGAAGGTCACTTTAAGAAATGAAAAGGAGCCCCTGAGTTCTGACAGTCTGATAGCTGCCCTAAGAGGCAAAATATCCCCATTTCGGAAAATGCTGTCATCATTAAAATGTCAGCACAGAAGACTCCTACTTCAGCCCACAGTGCTCTGGCTTATTACAGAGATTACAGTAGCCTTTCTCTTTTCATTAATTCAGTGGTGTTCTGCGATCTCCTTTTGCTTCTGGATGCAAATTGTTCCACTGATTTCTGCGTTTGGCAAGAGGGAGATTAAGGGTAGTTCTCATTCTGTGTGGAAACTTCACTGAAGGGAAGATTAGGGAAAATATTCCGTTTCCCCCTAGGAAGGGAAGCTACTGCATGTTCTGAATAAACTCTGTCGTTTCAAACTAGCCCGTTCAATCATCAATCCAGTATTAAGCAACGATGTTCAAGAGCAATCTAGCATGTCTCAGACATGCAGACAGGTTGTCATCTATACTCACATATGTATTAAAAAGCAGTGTTGGAAATCCTACAGCCTAGAAATACTAAACTCACCTACTTTTCATTTAGAACAGAGCTGGGATACACACTGAGCGGTATGGTCACATCTGCTCTGCAGCTGGATACCTATAGAGACAACTACAGGCAATTAAAGAATTTTTTTCTTAAATAACACAAGCAGCATCACCAATCCTTAAGAGTAATTTCCATCTGTTACTAATACCGCATTGAATTAACAAATGCCTGCTTGAAAATTCAGGCTAATTTCTGCACTTTGTTTAGCAAGTAACTTTACAGATGATTGCAGCAGGACTAACTCAAGGTGAGCTGAAGCTCTTTGCAGTGCAGCAACCAGGTGGGCTGAACATTTTTTAGTTCAACAAAGTGACTCATGGAGGTATAAAGCAAGGTAAGTCCTGGAGCTGCTGAGGCCACCAAGGATTTAGAGCTCTACAATGGTTAGTACAGAGGTACAGAACTACTACAAAGTTACTACAGAGGTCTCTAATCAAATGAAGAAAGAGATGCAATGCCAGTCCTTTAAGGCACAGGGTCTCTTTCCCTGGGTACCTGCCCAGCAAGGTTCTTCACATTGAGGCTTGCTGTAAGTCAGCAGCGGCCTGCAGGAGAAGCTTCTCTGCCAACACATTAATTGATGAGAATGAAACGAATTGAGCATCAAGGTGAGCAAGTTTTAATCCTGCAGGATCAATTGCATGCTGTCTCGTGAACAGTTGTATGCTGAACGGAAAACTTGATTTATAAGTGAAAAGCATGTCATTGTTTATTTAACATTCACATTCATAGGGAAGGCCCACGTACAACATAAAGTAGAAACAAGAAGAAGAGTTCATAACAGGGAGAGAGAGAAAACAGAAAAAAAAAAAAAAAGACTAAGCCTATGAACATGAAAAATATGAAATAAGAAGACCCATCTTTTGTTCACACTGGACTTTTTTTTTTTTTTTTTTAACAGACTAACGCTCTAGAAGACAATTACTCAGCACATTTTAACATTTGTCCCTATAAACAGGTATTTCAGTAAATGTATGTGTAATTTATGCACTTTCTATCTGATTATTCTTAAAATCTTGTATTCAAACCTGAAACTAATCTAGCAAACTTTAATAGGCTGTAAGTATGTGTTTTGTTTTGTTTTTTAAATTATAAATTACTTAGCTCAAATTATTTTCTTAAAATGATTCAAGATATATACTATGGTGTAGAAGTATTCAAAAACAGTAATGCTAAAACAATGCATTTCTGGCAAAATACAGTATTTATGTATATACAGGAAAATAAAACAACTGTATTTTCTATTGATACTCTCCTATAGACATTGAACATCAATCATCAAGGAAGGTGCATCTTTCAAGAAAGGATATGCTGTGAGAAAATCATGATAATCCATTCAATTATTTATTTTTCTATGAATATATGAAAATAACAGACACCAAACCAAATTTCTTTTTTCCTGTGACAGGAAGCTTCATGAGTTATTTCCAAGCAAGGGAACGTATACTGCATAGAAATTGTGTAACTGAATTCTCCCTGAATGAATAATCTCCTCTTTATATGGTACCCCCCAATACATTCACAAGCTCTTCACATGCACTTTACAAATGGATTTGCTAAGTACACAGCTTACAGGAATCATTTTCAGCCCCTCATGGGAGAAAGATAGCTACAGTTTACTATACACAACAATGGCATGCAGAAGTTATTAAGAAGTGAGAGAAAGATGAATCATTTGGAATTGCCAAGGGAGTTTTAAGAGTACAGCATAACTACCAAAACTAGAAATCGACCAAAATAATGAAGTTAATATTCTTCATGTTCTTAGCTTGGGTAACCCCAGTACAGCACAGACACATACAGCCTTTTTCCATCTTTTATTTGCAATATGTGTAAGTGAGTAAGAGTGAGTACATGAAGCACAGGAACAGCCCGTGGAAAACCAGAAAGCAATGGTCATATTGGCCTCCAAATTGCTATCCCAAAAATCCTTGTAATGCTAAATCACCACCTACTTTTACCCCTTTGGGAAGATTTTTAGAACAAAGTGGCTTGGTAGGTGACCACAGGAAATCTACCACTCAGGAGGAATTTGGGGAGATAATCAGGTCAAAAATAAAGCTTTGGGTCAGACACATGAGCTTTCTTACTGTTTGTGACCAGTTTTCTAGAAAATTTTTTCAACAAACAGACATTTAGTGTTCTATACTATATATATATATAAAAGCCAAGATATGAATCATCTGAGCCAACACTACAAAATATGAAATATTAATGGCTCCTTTGATGCTAGAGAACTAAGACTGCCTGATCCTTGGCCTCGAATCAGCTGTTAGGAAGAGGAAGAAACATGCTCACAAGTGAGGAATTCCTTTATAGTCTTAATGGGCATTTCTACTTCAGTATTTAACCAAGTAACAGATCTCAGCTCTAAAATCCTCTCAGGTTTATATGACGCTTAAAGGAGACTATTCCTTTCAGATTCACATCCCTTGTGACACTTTACCTCAAGTGAGGGACTCCCAATAGGCATTTGAAACCACCAGAGGAAAAGATGTCCCTCAACAGCACAGATGCTAGATGAGAACCAAGACTAAGTAAGTATGGATGGCAGCCTTGGGGATCAATTCTTTCTGAAAGCTGTCAAACATATTCCTGGCAAGGTATTGGTTATAATTGCAGAAGGAGAAGGAAAAACATTCCTCCCCAAAATGTTACGGACAAGCAGGTTGTGCCACCCACTATGATACATTTTTAGGAACACCTGTGACTTGGAACTCTGCTTGTGTTTGGTGGAGGGTGAATGCCCTCCAAAAGAGAAGGTCTTGACACAGCCTTGTGCTTTCCACCTCACTTGGAGGCTGTACCACACAGATGTAGTTTAAATCTGTGCCTGCAGAGGAGGACACTGTGTAACTCCATCTGAGGCCTGGGGCATGCTACCGAGAGCCCCCATCCCAGCACACTCCTGCCGTCCGTTGGTGGAGACCCTGAAGACCATCTCAACTTTTAAACGCAAAGGATTTAAACACTTCAATTACTTCTCCCAGCTCTCTCTGCAGCTGTTTGCTTTCCTCCCTCCAGCTGATAGACTAGCAGGGCTGTGTCGAGGAGCTGAAGAGGCGGACGTGCTCGCTGCATGGCTGCCAAGGGAGCGGTTTCCTTGGCAACATCCATCACGTGAGGCCCGATGGATATCTGGATACTACCCCAACATCCCCTATTTCACCTACCTGGATGGCTGAATGGGGTACCGAGTACCCAAATCAAATCAATTGCAGCAGAAAGAGCGGGGCTGAACGAAAAAATACCATTGACGTTACGGTTCTTTTATTTGATCCTCACTTTTGCAGAGAGTAGTATTTTAGTGTGTTTGTTTTGTTTTCCCCCCAGTCTTACTGAAATATTATTTTTCTTCAACTAAGCATGATTTGTGTTTCTTCTATAAACAGTTTTCCAGAAAGCTTTATTTTGAATGCAGTTTTAAAACATATAAAATTTTATGTAGAACTTTACATATTTTTGCCCTCTCCCAGAGGCATTATTTTTTTATAGAAAACTAATTTTAACAAGGCATTTAAAAGGAACAATTTTAAATTTTATTATTTTTTCCCTAGTAGGTTTTGCTAATACAAAGCAGCTGATATTGTTTTAATATGTAGACCCTATTTTGCAATCTGATACCAAATGTGGAAAAAAAACAACATATGAAATTCAAATATGGCATTAATCTAATGAAAGCTCTGCTGCTATTTGCTAGATATTTTACTGGTATTTGCCTGAAAAATGATCTTCACTCTCCTTAGTGCAATAGTGATCTTACTGAAATGTGTACTAGGTGGTTTATAACAGAAAAGGGGTATATTGAAAGTAACACGCTGAAAATTGTCTATCACATATCCACTGTATGTAAAACATCTGCATCTACGTTACATTCTCTGTCTACAAAAAATAAACGTTTTTAAACATACAACTCGGTTTTAACTTTGGTCAAATGAAAAAAAAAAAAAAAAGATAGAGAAGACCAGCTGATTGATCTTCATCAGGTAAAGAACTGGCCTATCAAGTTTTTGATCTGATCAGCCATGCAGCTGTGAACATCGATACACTCGTTTAACTCAAAGATCACATGCATAGAAGAAAAACATAAGCAAGAAAGCATGCCCATTGGGCATATAGGAAAACAAATCGTGCTTTAAAGCACAGATTTCATCACAGCATCAAAGAAAAGGAGAACAGCAGAGAAAAAGGTCTGTATTTTGCTTTGTCCAGACCTACGAAAGGGCACCATGTCAGTTCATTTTGTAAAATTCTTGCTTAACATAACGTGTTCTGGCCAGCAAAGTTCCTTACATACTTACAGAACTGTTGCTCATACCCAGCACTGCCAGAATCCCAGTTCAGTTGTTGCAAAGTTTTCACTAAAATTCATTTGCAATGCACAGCCTAGGCATTCCTACAGATAAATCCTGAGGACCAAGACTCTTAGGCAGGAAATCTGCCTAAAATAAGATGCACAATCCATGGCAGTTTTCAAGAACAGGTCCCAGTCTTGTTAAACTACCCAACAGTGTAGAAATTAACCACTCACCATGGCATAAAGCAGTTGAATCCTCTCCATCTAGGGATGTTCTGATTACCTCCCTGCTTTCAGCTGAGTGCCCCTTATGGTACCACTTCAGGGTAAGTGTCATCAAACCAGCCAGCCACTGCAGGTCTACTGAAGTTCCATTACTGTGCAAAAGAGAAAGAAAAAGTCAAATAGTTGGGTTAACAAAAGTTTAGATGCTTTTTTTTTTTTTTTCTTTTTTGGGGGGTGGGGCGGGGGGAAGGGTCAGAGGTCGGGTTCTTCCATTGCACCTATAGGAGATGCAAAGCAATTCAGCCAGATTTGTGGGCATACCAACAAATGCAGTAAGCGGGATTTTACCTAGTAAAGAATTAGACTGTATGAAAGTGCTGACTTTGCTCTTAAAATAATATTATTTTGAAATTTATCTGTTTGTCAAAGATCTTGTAAGTTGTCACTAGTGTCTGAACATTATCATTGCCACCTTCTTCACGGCTTTCCTGTACACAGAGCAGTCATTTTTGAGCAAAACAGAGAGAACTTTTCCCCAGAGCAGCTCAGCACTGCTTTTGTAGTTGCCATCCAGGGCTGCAGTGCAGGATACCCCCCAGAGCCACAGTTATTGCACAGCCAGTGCAATAAATACTATTAGTACCAAATGGGTTGCATTTCACCTTACACTTCAAAAGAATACACCATAGTGGTAGATATTAAAATCTCACCTTTAATGTAAAGATTTTCATTAGTTTTAAAAACCTCACTGTAGAGTAAAAGTAGGAAAAACAAAACAAAACAAAACACTGCTACTGCAGGTCAAGAGACTCTGTGAATCAGCATCACCACAGCCTCTTTCAGTCTGTCACAGATACAAAATCCTTTTTACTAAGGAAATATAGACTCCCAGCCTAACCTGTGGAATTGAACCTCTACTATTCCACATTATAAGAAAGATCTCTTACCACCTGCATTAGCTGACAAAACATAAAAAAATTAGTGTTCAGACACTGGACAAACAAACAGACTTCCTTTATTTCTCATTAAACTCTTAGACTATATAATTTTTTGAAATGCATTTACAGAATATTATTTTAGTCATATTTCCCCCATACCTTTAGTTTTATAGAATCTATTCCTTCATGTGAAACATTTTTAGAGGAAAAGAAAAAACGTTGATCAGTTCCATGTATCACTTTACTAAGATCAAGTATTCATACTTTTTCACTCCTAAAGCAAACGTGTTCAGTTTGCCTAAGAAATGGGAGCACTATTGGCATTGTCTTATGATAGCAGTTTTTCAGGAGTATACAAATGTACCATTACTATGAAAAAACAAATATTGATTGTAATACAGTATAAAACACAAAGAGTTCGATAAAGTCTTTTCCAGCATCAGTAATAAGCCATTTCCAATACAAAATCATGATTTTTAAGGACATTTGCTAAATATACACTAGCTTATTTGAGGTCAGGTTTGCAATTTGTTTCCCAAGCAATGGAATTAGACAAAGCTGATTTATATTAGCATAATGTAAATCAGTATTGAAAAACTTAGTTCAAACAGGTTTTTGGCTGTCAAAACCCTCTTTTGAGAAATTATAAAGAACAGATGTATTTTGGCAGGTGGGATTACATCATCTCACGCAGGTGGAACTTGGGTACCTTTTTGTGATGTTAAACATTCAGAGCTTCAATGAAGATTGCTTCAATGCATGAACCTAGCCATGCTGGCATAGAAAGGGAGGTGTTTTTTTTCTTTATTTGAACGCACGTCCCTTTTGCCTGCCACCCACCCACACACTTCTCTATAAACAGCAGGAACACGCAGAGGTGGTGGTGTGGAGATAGCTGCCTGCCTTTTTTACTTTTTTTTCCTTTTTCTTTTTTTCCCACTTTTCTTTCTACTTGCATTTCCAGCAGAAGTCAGCTGGGAAGCCCTGGCTGGCTGTGAAGTAGCAGAGGACACTCCTGTGCAGGAGGAGAGGAAGGAGGAGGATGGAAGGGGTACCTAGGAATAGGGAATGTCATGGTACTTGGCAGGAATGGATCAACAAGATGAGCCACACAGCTCTGAGAGCAGGGAGGGAGCCCCAGAGAGGGGCAGCATTCACAGCATGTCAGTGGCTGAGGAGCATGCAATGCTCCATAGTCCGTCGTGTTATTCCAAAGCAAATCCTAGAAGACAATTACAGCTGTATTAAAAATATCAAGCCCCAGCCAGCCATACATGCCATTTTCCATTGACAAGACATTAGTATTGTGTTCCTTATAATTACTTTTAGTTTGTAAGCGTACCTCCCTAGTATTTGACTTTGGGGGCTCATAGGCACACACCAGGAAAATGTTGAAGGTATTTGATTGCACTTTAGCATGTGCCTGAGTACATGCAAGCACAAAATGCACGTGTTTCTCCTCTAATTATAGTACATCACAACATACAGACTGCAGCATAACACTTTCAGAGACAGAAGATGTCAAACAGGCACTTCCTTTAAGGATGCACAGGATTAAACAAGTGGAGAAACAAAGTCAAATACTGTACACTTTCTCCAACAAACCCAGCTAAGGTTAACTAAAATTTTTACACTTACTACAAATAAATACCTTCCTATGAAAACCTACAAGCATCCTAACATCCTAACTGTCCACAACTGTATTATCTACTTTGGATGAGGTAATTCAGGGTTACAGCTCTTCTAGTAAAGTGGGAATGTGAACTTCCAAAATACAACCTAAAATGAGCAAAAAAAATCCCTCCCACAAAAAAGGTGAAATATCTTACTAGGAACAGCAGAAAACCTCTCATCCAACTGCCCTTGATGGTAAACCATTCTCAATGAGCAAACTATTTCCAGGAATCACAAGAAGAGTCAAGGAGCCTGTCCTTTTTGGATGGCTCCAATGATCACCGTTGTCTCAGTGTGTTATGATTTATCGTTTAATCATTTAGGACTGGCAGCTCCTGGAAGGTAATAACATTAAAGGGCACAGGTTAGCTTGTATACCATTGCCAAACATTTTTTACACTGCTAAAACTTTTGTTAAAAGTTTAAATCATTCTGAACTTGTAAATGTCAAGGCTTCAGTGTTACTCTTCTGCAGCCGCGGGAGCAGTTGGTCATGTTATCAGCTGCACCCCCAATGGCAAAGCCAGTGCTCCATATTTCAATAGACTCTGAAGAAAATACACCAAATATGAAAGTTATGATATGCAGCACCTCAGACTGATGGTTTATTTGTCTTAAAAGCTGAATGCAGGGCATTTTGAGAACAGTAAATCTGAGCAGAGAGTGTTCAAGGATCAGTCTGTAACTTCCTAAAGTTGCTTCAGCAAGCTGGATGCAGTTAGAAACACATACAAAGCCTTGGAAATTGTCTTCCTGAAGATTAAGGTCATACTTAAAATTTAAAGAGAACTATGTTGGTGAGCTAATAAAAGATAGAGTCAATTTTAAAAAAATATACCATTTTTTAATGCAAAATCAGTCACAGTGCAGAGATATGGCTAAGATAAGGGCGCTGCCACATCAGACACACTGAGTCCTAACCCCCAGTCACCGTACTGGGAATAAGGTCTGACCAAAGTAATAACTTCTCCTCAACGTACCAAGTCAGCAGGGAAACGCAGAGCGAACACCTTGTCCTTGCTAAGGCCCTCCTGTTAAACTTGTTTATCACAAGATGAGTGGCTATCACAGAGTTTTGTGTTTTCCTGTATAAACAAGGCAGCCCAAACCGCCTGTTTACCTCCCAAATTGAGAATATCCTTCTGCATCACAGTTTCAATATGATTTCTCAGTTGTTCCCCTGACATGATGCGTACACTCAATATTGCTGTGTTTCTGTTGATCTAGTTTTGATCTCACCAAAATACTGTGACTCATGAGCAAGACAGCAAAAGCTTTCACTTTGGGCTAGTTCAGAAAGGAGCGGAAGCAGAGCTTCAGCCATCGCACAAAAGGCACAAAAATAGATGAGCAATCGGTGTGCGTTCAAAGGCAGCTGTCTGATTAACCAGTTGACGATAACTGGGGAAGACATTTAGACATCTTAACCTTTCAGGAGCAAAGTCTGAGGATTAAAGTCTTACTCTCATATTCACAAACTCAGAACCGATGACATCAATGAATTTAACATGCATGGGCTTCACTAAAGGATTCCAAACTCCCTCCCCACAGCAGGAACCACAAGGAACTTCATCCAGAGAAGAGATTCTAGATGGTATTTTGCTTACATAAGAACACCCCAGTCACTTCAGTTTAAATACAAAATAAACAGCAGCCTGTTTCGGATAGGCATAATCCATCACCTTGCATTTCATACCACGCCGTCACATTTTTCACCTCTGTTGATGTGGCCACCATGCTCACCCAGTGCTGCCTGCACTGCTCTCAGGATGCCACACATTCTCCCCCACCCCTTTCAGGGATGCTCACAATTGCTACATAAAAGTTGCAGTGGTCCTTACACCCAGACACAAATACTCCCTGCAAATACAGCCTTCTATTCATGTGCAATTATATATTTCAAGCAAGAAAACAGTCACATTTACCTTGCATTCCTAATTTCCTAGCTGATCATTAACAATGACTTTAAAAAAAAAAAAAAAGAAAAAAAAAAAAGAAAAAAAATAAAAGAGAGAATTGAAACCAAGTATCTGAGATCATGGCAGAGAAACCAAAAAGATCACCAAATTCATATATTTGCATGCTTTTGCTAGAGGTTAACTCCACATCAGCAGGCACATATTCTGTATTCAGAGAAATCTTTTAAAGATGCAAATAATGGCTCTTATACATTTTTTGGATTTTTTTTCCCCCCACAGCATAGTTTGTATCTAGATGTGTGTTATCTATAACACAATCAATACATGGCAAGAGTTGGTAATTTTGATGGCACATGCAATGAGTTAGTATTTGAGAATATGAAAGGTAGTAATTAAAAGCTGAGGAAGCAAACTTGAATGGAAAACTGGGACATATGTTCCTTTCCTCTCCAGCCTGCTTTTTTCTGTCTATTTTTGTAGCATTTTTTCTGCTCAGTCTACAGTGTTCCAGGTTTTCTTCCCTGTAACAATTTCAGCTTGGCTACTGCCTTCCTTCTTGTCTCAGACCATGTTTTCATTTTGCTTTCCTATTAAATGACAAGATGACACTTCAGCATTGTCTTTTTCCTGTCCGTAAATATGCTCTTTTTTCAAAAAAATCATTTATTTTATTTTATTATTTTTTTTTCCTTTCAATAAAGAGATTCTTCATGTTTGGCATCGAAGAAAAGAGAGGTGTTGAGGTATTCCCTGGATCAGGGTGACTTACTTGCAGAAGGGTAATTATGCTGCTAGAATCTACAACACATGTGAGGGCATCAAGGAAATTGATGTAAGAGTAACTGACCCTTAAATAATTTGAAATGTTACACTCCCTCAAATATCCTGGCATGGACTAGTTGGCTGGGGGGAACATTCAAGTCTGCAGTATGTTAGAGCCACAAGAGAGCCCCAGCATCTTCCTTTTCTTTACAAGCTATTTCTTCCAGCAGAAATTATTCTACCTGTTTTGCAATTCAAGACTCTGCATCCTAGCATTTATGAAGTCTAATTCAGGCCTCCCATTAATAACCAGCAAAGAATGCAACAGAAGGTGCTGTAAAAACAAATAAATAGACTTGGAACCTTTGGAATCAAAATCTGTAATTATGACAAGTATGTATACAAATTAGGGGAGATGAGGATGGGGTACGTAGCAAAGAAGCAATAAGCATGAATATTTTTAGTACTGACTATGCTCTAAGTGACCCCAGCTTGCTACTGGCCCAGTATCAAGGCTGGGTAACAGGAAATTATAGCCATCAAGAAGATGTTTTTTTCAAGGGGGACTACAAAATAGAGAAGTAATGACATGGGACACCAATGGTGTGTGCAGAAGGTCCCACTCACCAAGTAGCTGCATACACAAGCAAACCATAGAAGTGATGGCTTGCAGAACTTGTGCAGGGATCACTTGATTAGGACAAACACACTGAGTACAGCACTGCTCACAGCAACAATCACAGGGTGGGAAGCAGCAGAATTCCTCATCCATGCCAAAGGCATGTAAAATGCAGACAAAAAGATGGTATTTTTGCATGGGAAGGAAGTCAGAGTGCAGACTTAAAACAGGTGAGGGGGTGAAGAGAATCACAGTGATATTGGTAATTCTCATTGGAATACGACTAACAATCTAGTACCTCCAATTTCCATTTCTAAGGTAATTTATTTCTATGAGAACAAAATGTTCCATGAGCAGGATAAATGTCGTGTGCCACTCATTAACAGGAGACTCAAACAGATGTCTTATTTCTAATTAAAGCATACCTTCTAAAATTATTCACATGTACCTCTTCTTGGGATTTTTTCAAAGAAGAACAGGTGAATGATGCCTCAGATTAAAACAGTTTCACATATCATCTCAGTTTCACGTAACATCACCTTAGTTTTTACATAACTTCCTCCATACTCTCAGGCCTATTCACCAGCCCCTTAGTTGTGCTCCTCTTTATGCTGGCAGATCAATCAAAACCAATGAAATTGCTTATAAAATCTTAATATTGTCTCAAAACTAATGAAGAGCCTTCACTAGAATTTTTTACATAACTTTAATAATGAAATAAGTTAATATCGACATAGAACTATCCAATACAAGAAGAAAAACCTGCAATTATAGCTGCTGAAGAATTTTCACTGTTATAGCATTTAATCAACGCCACACACTGTTATAAAGCAATGCCTAAATCCAACGAGTTTTAGTAAGTACCTAAAAGTTAATTTAATGGTAATATTTTAGGACAGCTCTCATTATTAAACTATGAAATGGAACTCAAGATGCTCTACCTAGACCATAAATCAAGGCAGCCAGTTAAAAAGATGTGTACTGAATGTCTGATACAATTTAAATTTTGGTGTGCTTAAAATACTATATGCTCTGTTAATTGACTAGATGCTGCATGGATAAGAAGCTTTGGTATGAGCCTCAGATCAATACATTTATTTTAGCTCTCTTTACAGACATGCCTAATGCAGTGATCACTCTGAGATCTGACAAGAAGTATTTTGTTATGGGGGCAGAAAGAAAAATCCATTCCAGTTGTCCATTTTCCCAATTAAAGTTATTTCTCTTTTGAGCACTGCCTGGTCGTGTGAAAATGGGCTCTACTCACATGTGCAGAAGGTGAAAGAAATCCTCCTCTCCCCAGGGCTGGCAGGAGCCTGAGCTGTAAGCAGAGCAAGCGGGGTGACCTGAGGCTTAGTGCACAAGATGGGGTGGGCACAAGGCTGGAGCAGGATCTGGCACATCGCAGGTCCAAGCTGTGTGCTGGGGAGCATAACTGAGTGCTTAGCCTGGTGTGAGATGACAAAGGCAGGTTCAAGAGCTCTCTCAGCATCCCACGCAGTGAGGTGTGGTGTAAATGCCTGAAGTAACTAGGAAAATAAAACTAACATTCACATTTTTAAGGAAAAGGTACAGCATTGAAGAGGCTTTCAGGGTAGGGCATAACTGCTTTATCAGAGCGTTCCCTAGGCTCCCAGCCTTAGATGCTATCGCGCTGGGGAAACTTGGTGTGCTAGCTCTAAGGAACAGCACGGAGCCTAGAGTGGAGTGGAGACACCATGGCTAGGCTCTGTAATCAGATGGGACCTCGATTGTTCTTGTGCACAAAGCTGCACTTTTTGCCACCCTAAGCCGAAGACCTGTCATGTTTTGACAAATGCTGTACCCTAGTGTACTTTTTGCTCATTATAATATCATTATAATACCAAAACACACCTCCATCCCAAAAGCTACCCGCCTCCAAGGTGCGACCACCCCTCACTGAGCATGCGCTCTGAATTCCTCGGAGCCTATTACTTTAAACGGAGACGGGAAAACTTTACACCAATCATAACTAAGATATGCTTGACTAGAGCCACTCAAGCTCCACCTAAAAGATAGAAAATAATATAAATTGGCCCAAGAGAAAGGGGATGTTAGGGAAGATACCACCGTCAGGGGAGATACCATCCCGAGGACAACATCCTTAGGACCTCCTGACTCCTGGGATCAGTCGACGGGCTGAGCCTCTCTTCCCCCCCCATTGGGACGCCTTTGGGTGAGATCTAAATACTTGCTTATAAATCTCTATAGAGTCTCTGATCCTTTTTAACGCGTTTATTTCTAGGCTGCGCACCTGTAACACCTGTAACATCTATAACATCTGTAACACCTGTAACATCTGTAACACCTATAAACACCTGTAACATCTATAACATCTATAACACCTATAACACCTGTGTATTTTATGCATACTAGCTTGCTTTTGCAGACAGTCACTATCGCCGGCAATCCAAAAGAACCTGATTATCTGTTGCTGTAATAAACCATACTTGAACTCTCATTGAGTGCAACGAGGGTGAGGGTGGTTATCCGTGATAGTTCAGTGTTCTGAATCTAACCAGACCCCCAGGCGGTTAATGCATTTTTGGTGAATGTCCGAACGGACCCCCAGATGGTTAATGCGTTTTTGGTGAATGTCTGAACGGACCCCCAGGCCGTTAATGCGTTTTTGGTGAATGTCTGACTGGACCCCCAGACGGTTAATGTGTTTTTGGTGAATGTCCGACTGGTTCAGTAACCTGAATCTGACCGGGCCCGTAACGGTTAATCAGCTACACCCCTTAACGCGACAGTAAAATTGGCGTAGTCGGCAGGATTGCTATGGATAAACGTCTGCAAAAATACAAATGTGCCCCTTCCCAGGCAGGGAAGGAGTTTTCCCAAAAGTTTTGGAAAGATGAGGAGAAAGTGGTAGAGTGCATTGAGCATTGTCAGGCTTCACGAAAGATTGGTCAAAGAAAGGGTAAAGGTGCGATTTGTGCTGTGTTAGGAGCCTGTTTGTCTTGTGCTCGGCAAAAAGCTAAGGAAACTCCTGCTCCCAAACTGATCTCTGATGCGGAACATACAGCTTTGAAATCAGAGAATGAGGTGTTGAAGTCATCATTGGCCTTTGAAAGGGAGACGGGAAAAACATTAGGAATCAGAGTGGATGAAAATAATAAACTTTCCATTGAGAATGACAAACTTGTGACTGAAAATGATAAACTTGTGAGTGAGAATAATCATCTTAAACAATTGCTGGAGAGGGTTAGTCATCTGTTAAATAAAGTACAGCCTTGCGCTCCGGTCAAGCAGATTCGTGGAGTGCTGCATAGTGTAGAACCTGAAAGCTGGGACAGTGATTTCTGGTCTGACA
Organism: Aythya ferina; assembly: GCF_964211825.1. Lineage (NCBI taxonomy): Eukaryota > Metazoa > Chordata > Aves > Anseriformes > Anatidae > Aythya > Aythya ferina. The sequence goes on along the minus strand of NC_140302.1, from coordinate 6,728,842 downwards.
GTGATGATGGTGTTGAAGAGATTTCTGATTCTGAACCTCAATCGATTTCCTTGAGACCTTTGGTTAAGACTGAGACTACTGTTGATGATAATGATGAAATCCGTACTACTGTGCAAACGATTCCGTTGTCACCAGCAGAGTTGGTTAAAATACAGGAGAAGTTCTCAAGGTGGTCAGGGGAATCAGAAGTTGAGTATGTGTGTCGAGTTTCTCTTAAAGGAGGAGATCGAATGATGTTGTGTAAGGAAGAAGTAGGAGGCTTTTGGAGACCTGGAGTATTTTTAACCATCACACCAGGAGCTGACTTGGCTGTAGCAGTACAGAAAGCAGCCTGCATTCAGGCAATATATGAAAGAGATAAATTAAGGAATTCCCCAATGTTAGCTCCTATTGACCCGGTTCAATTAACCCCTCTCATCCGTGGACTCCCTGATTGTCTTAAGATGTTTGTAGAAAACACCCAAGATCACATACTAGCTGCTTGTAGGGATGATGATAGTGGTTGTAGGCGAAATCCTAACTCCCCTATTCCCACCTGGAGTGAATTGGTACAAGACATAGATAAATACGGATGCCAAATAGGCTGGATTAATTCATCCAGTGTTAAATCCCAAAACCACTCTCGGCGAGTCCGCCAAATCCACACTAAAAATCCCAGATATCCCAAATTCAAAGAGAGGTTGAAACCTAATAGGGAACGAGGTGAGTTGTGGTGTCGGCAAAAAAACTCTTGTCCCCGGGGAGGGCAGTGAGCCACCCTGCTCAGCGGGTATTAGCAATTCAATGGCTCTCTAATGAACACTCTGACCCTATAATTGCCATTCCTGTTGAACCCCCAAAAATATTGGTAAATTTTCTTATTGATACCAGGACCCAAATGTCAGTAATTACACATGAGACAGCACAAACCCTGAGCATAACACCTGGTCAACGCAGGGTTAAATTCACGGGAATTAATGGTGTGGAAAAACAATGCCCCACTGCAAAAATTTCACTCTGGTTGCCAGAGGAACAAAAATTAACCAGGATAGAAGTATTAGTTGGTGCTGCATATACTAATATTTTAGGATTTGACATACTGCATGGTTGCATGTGGAAACTCCCTGATGGAACTGTGTGGAGTTTCGCGACACATCAAAGGGATTCAGGCACCATGAGACTGAGCCTGTTACAAACATCCATACCCTTATCCCCTGCTAAAATCATTAATGATCGGCAATATCTGCTGTCAGCAGCATTATTTACGGGGATTGACGGGGTGGTAACAGAATTGGAAAAAAAGAGGCATTATTAAAAGGACCCATTCACCTTATAATTCACCAGTGTGGCCAGTAAAGGAACCAACCAGGCAATGGCATTTTACAGTGGATTACAGACAGTTGAATGCTAACACTATACCTTTGACTGCCGCAGTTCCAAACATGGCAGAGATAGTGAAAGCCTTCTGTGTATCTAACAGTAGTAATAGTGCTAACTACTCCCAAATATTTCTATGCATGGGAAATCAAAGATTGCTATTTCACCCTCTTTCTAACCCTGCCGGTTGAATACAACCGAGCATATTTTATTTTCTTTTGTGTTCACAGGAACCCTGAGCAAACTGTATATGGACAGCTGGAAGATGACGAATCAACAGTTTGGATTAATAATGCCATGCTTTACCCTGACCTTGATGCAATTACAGACCTTAAAGGAAACTTAGCTACTGTGGCTGTGCATGGAGCTGAGGTGTTTCACCATGGCATCTAACCATGTATTGTCACAGTATAGCACAGTCACTGGAACATCTCAAAACAAAAAGGACCTAAATCTCTCTACTTTAGTTCTACATGGAAACAAAATATTTTCAAAAGATGAATGGAGTTGGAATGATTCTCTAAGAATGGCTGAACTTCAAGCCACATCTGGCCAGATAATACAAATTGGTTGTCGAATAACTAACCGATCCACTTATAATCGGCTGACTGAAATTAAGACAGTTTCCACAATAACTGAACCAAATTTTGATTGCTGGTACAATTTTACTTTCACTAAACCTATAATTGTGTACTGTCTTTGGGGTTACAGAGGCACAGAAATGTTATTTGAATTCATGGTTAATACAGAAACATCATCGACTACAAAGGATAAGAAGCCTCTGCCTCCACAGATACTTGAAAATGAACCGACTCAGCCCCCCATTGGTCTAACTCCCTCCATCTTCAATACAGGTCCTTACATAATTAAGAATGTGGGGCAACAACAAATTCTCTTTAACCCTAGTTGGTCCCTAAAAAGGGTAGAGCTAGCGCTACACATTAATATCTCTGAAATTAACCCAAAATGTACTACCTTTCTGAGAACTGCCTACACCGGCTGGTTAGCATGGTTACATGGACGTTCTCTAAAACAATCTCAGCGCATGCCACGGGATGCAACTGGGTTATTAGGGACAGGATTAGGTATATTAAATAGCATTGATGCTGAGGTTTTAATAAGTAGAATAACTGCTACTACAGATGACCTAAGGAAACTGGAACAACCAATAAAATCAACTTTATTGGCTTTAGGAGCAAATCAATGGCTTCTATCAGATATTTTACCCCATTGGGAACAAATTGAGGAAAATGATCATCAATTAATTGTACATGCCCTTGGAAAAAGCCAAGGCAATACCTCCCTTGCCTTGAGCTGTATCCAAGCACAGTTATGGATACAATCTGTAGCAGCAGCTATTATTAGAGAGGGAGAAGGAGGAACTTTGCCTACTGAAATTCAAAAATTGATTTGGGATAATGCTTCAGAATTTGAAAAAGAATTTCAAGCATAGTGGCAATTAGTCAACTTTACCCATTATGCAGAAAATTATAAAATTGTTGCCTTTATACTTACTGTAAGTAATGCCACCGTATACAATGTATATCCAATCATTGCATTAGTACTCAATCATAATGGAACCATACTTTATCCTAAAGAGCATAAAGTATGGGCCCATCAAAAGGGAGGAAAGTGGCAAACAATTGATGTAAATGCATGTATTGTGCGTGAACAAAAAGGTTTCATCTGTGAAAGTAACACGCTGGAATCCCAAGACATTTGTCTTGACACTGAGCAAAATATTTGCCACTTTGAGATACATCCTAATGAAACCCTTGAAACTGTACTTGTATATATTGGGAAAGGTTGTGTTTGCATGAGAACTCATTGTGATTCTATAGTCATAGATAATGCAGTGGTAGATATCAGTAATCACTCTAATGTTTGTGTTTGCAATTTTACCAAAATTCTAGGATGTGATTTTAAATACTCAGCTCCTGTCACTTCTTATCGACTTATTGCATCTAATTATATTCTGCTTCATGAACTGCTGCCTACTCCTATTGGAATGAACCTTACCTTGGTGAAGAAATTGCTGGTACATGAGGACCTGAAGCAGCTGATGACACAGGTCCGAGAAAATGGACGAAAGACTCTGATTACTGTCCATCATGATGCACAAGAAATACATCGAGTGATGGAAAGAGTGCAGAGAGATGAGAGACACCGTTGGTGGGACACTTTGTTTGGATGGTCGCCAGCTGCCAAGGGAATCTTCAACAAGATGCTTCACACTGTTATTGTTCTGCTAATACTCACTGTATTATGTTTTATACTGACAATTAGTTTGTATGTTAAACTCTGGTTTATGATGAAACGCTTAGCATCTCTACACAATGTACATACACTCGATAAACCTCAATCCGAGAATGTATGTGATATCCCCGACATATTCCAACTGTCGTGAAGCTTGAGTGACTATAGTCACGGGGTGGATTATGTGGTGTAAATGCCTGAAGTAACTAGGAAAATAAAACTAACATTCACATTTTTAAGGAAAAGGTACAGCATTGAAGAGGCTTTCAGGGTAGGGCATAACTGCTTTATCAGAGCGTTCCCTAGGCTCCCAGCCTTAGATGCTATCGCGCTGGGGAAACTTGGTGTGCTAGCTCTAAGGAACAGCACGGAGCCTAGAGTGGAGTGGAGACACCATGGCTAGGCTCTGTAATCAGATGGGACCTCGATTGTTCTTGTGCACAAAGCTGCACTTTTTGCCACCCTAAGCCGAAGACCTGTCATGTTTTGACAAATGCTGTACCCTAGTGTACTTTTTGCTCATTATAATATCATTATAATACCAAAACACACCTCCATCCCAAAAGCTACCCGCCTCCAAGGTGCGACCACCCCTCACTGAGCATGCGCTCTGAATTCCTCGGAGCCTATTACTTTAAACGGAGACGGGAAAACTTTACACCAATCATAACTAAGATATGCTTGACTAGAGCCACTCAAGCTCCACCTAAAAGATAGAAAATAATATAAATTGGCCCAAGAGAAAGGGGATGTTAGGGAAGATACCACCGTCAGGGGAGATACCATCCCGAGGACAACATCCTTAGGACCTCCTGACTCCTGGGATCAGTCGACGGGCTGAGCCTCTCTTCCCCCCCCATTGGGACGCCTTTGGGTGAGATCTAAATACTTGCTTATAAATCTCTATAGAGTCTCTGATCCTTTTTAACGCGTTTATTTCTAGGCTGCGCACCTGTAACACCTGTAACATCTATAACATCTGTAACACCTGTAACATCTGTAACACCTATAAACACCTGTAACATCTATAACATCTATAACACCTATAACACCTGTGTATTTTATGCATACTAGCTTGCTTTTGCAGACAGTCACTATCGCCGGCAATCCAAAAGAACCTGATTATCTGTTGCTGTAATAAACCATACTTGAACTCTCATTGAGTGCAACGAGGGTGAGGGTGGTTATCCGTGATAGTTCAGTGTTCTGAATCTAACCAGACCCCCAGGCGGTTAATGCATTTTTGGTGAATGTCCGAACGGACCCCCAGATGGTTAATGCGTTTTTGGTGAATGTCTGAACGGACCCCCAGGCCGTTAATGCGTTTTTGGTGAATGTCTGACTGGACCCCCAGACGGTTAATGTGTTTTTGGTGAATGTCCGACTGGTTCAGTAACCTGAATCTGACCGGGCCCGTAACGGTTAATCAGCTACACCCCTTAACGCGACATGAGGTTATGGCTGACAGGCATCCCTTCTCACGGTGCTGGGAGCGAGCACCAGGATTTCCTGCTCTCTGAACTGTTCTGCTACGCAGAACCAGGTGGCAGTGGGGCTGGAAAGCCTCTGGCTGGCATGTCTGCACTGTGCAGTAAGCCTAAACATGGGGATTTAAGCCCTAACCTGGCTGCATTTTAATAGTTCAGGTCCTAAGAGGAGGTACAGGATCTCCTGCCTTTGAATTTCAAAGCCTGCTACTTCCACTGGAAATGTAGCACCTCCTGACAAGGTTTTTCCTGCTTTATTTTATTCTGTTGGACTGGGTTAGTTTACGGCTACTATATTAAAAGTACCTTCCTTGGGTTTATTCATACTGCTCTAGCTGTCAATTTTCTTCCTTCCTATTTATAAATAATGCTTCCTATTTATCCTAAACAGCAACTCATTCTGCTCTCCAACTTCACAAGCTGTCAATTGCAAACACTAATATAAAGCCCAGTCTCTTAAGAGCTTTAAAATAAGCACAAGAGATAGCTGCAAATTAGCCATAATGCACCTAACAACAGCTCTGCAAAACACTTGAGGGAAAACTGACATTTGAGTTGCTACAAAAGTTTGACTGAAAACCTTGGCAGTTGTTCCTACTCTGCAGCCACTGCCTCACCACAGACCCCACAAATTCAGTCACTCCATTAATCCAGAGAGAAGAAAAGTAAGAATAACAAGTATATGCAGATACTCATTATTCTTCTCTGCATTCTCTCTCATGCAGAGGCAGCATCAACTTCCCACAACAGCAACTACTTGGAAACTCAGCGTGCATTAGGTTGCTGCATGAGATTGCCAACACCTCTGATTTTTTGGATACCTCTCTGTAATTTCTCCAAATACAACCTATGTAACAAGCACTGCTTCGTGCTCCGTGGCTACCTGGGCATAATACAGAGCTGATGCACATGCACAGCATCAGCACAGTTGCATACACGTCCAAGCTGTGCTACTATCAATGCCTTATAGCCCAGCTTCTAGCCAAACACTCAGAACAAGTCTCAGAAGCACCAAAAGAGCAGATGTAGGTGGATCAAAAGCATCTGTGAATATTTGAGTTCTGATAAACAATTCTTGCAAGAAATCTAAAATAAGCAAAAATTTTCCGTTTTTTTAGTTTCAAGCTTCTTGTCTCTAAAACTATTAAATCTTTGACGGTTGAATGAAACAAAAGAAACCCCACTCAAAAGAACTTTTTTTTTTTTTTTTTTTTTTTTTTGGGGGGGGGTTAAGGTGGAATAAGGTGGAAGAGAAGAGAAACAACTGTGGGGGTAAAGAATATAAAACTTCAGTTATAAATTTGAAAAAACAGCTCAATTTACACTTCTGTTTTTGATCACAGGCTCTGAAAGTAGAATTCAGATAGTAAATTGCAGAATAAAACTTAGAAACCAGCGGTAGGTAATATTTTGTCAGTTAAAATAAGCACATGAAAATCTGAAAACAATTACAGGAACAGCTTGATTATTTATTTCCCTCCACTTGTAATATTTGCCATTAGGAGGGATTCTTTTCCTTCCCTGTTTCAGGTCTTGCTCTAGGGAAAAGCATGAGAATGTTAATACCTGTACCAGGCACTGAATCACGGGGCTGTATAGAATTGTTTTGACCTTTTCAATATTCTACAATTTGAAGGACTCACCCTCTCAGCAATGCACCAGCTTCCCCATTTACAATCTCTCCCAGCTGTGGAGGAAGAGATGTAATGTCCAGTTAGAACTGGAAGTGCCCAGCAAGACAGTAAAAACACACTCCAAGAAAAAAACTTACTGAAGAAATATTCAATCTATTCCTATGACAAAGATGGAAAAAGAATGGAAGATGGCATAAAGCTAATGCATAAAACTCCTGACAAAGTCAATAAGGAAAAACATGTCTTGTTAGACTCCTCTGCTTGTAATCTCCTAGACCTGGTTTGTGTGCTGCAATAAAACCCCCGGAATTTACATCCTTATGAAAAATTGACTTGTAAATCAGCCCGGACTTATGGTAACTTCCAAGATTTTTAAGTTACTGCCAAAGAAAAATGAAGTATGACAAAGAACCCTCAAATAATCTTGATTTGCACTGTTTTTAACAGGGTGTGCTTAAGGTGGGCCTGGAGGAGGCAGAGCCCTGCAAAGCAAGGCAGGGTTCTCTATGTACTTGTGCATCAGTAGCCACAAGGGAATCACAACCTGTTATTTGCTGTGCCTCTTAGAGTTTCCCACTGTTAAAAGGTCTTGTGATCCCGGTGTCACTACACTATGGAAGTATAGGAAATAGAGATGTGCGCCTACTTCATTTCATTACTTTCTGTATGCTCTTCTGCGCTTGCTGCTCAAGTATTTCTCCTCCAAGTAATATTTTCTATCCAGATACAAAGCAGCCTTAAAAGTTTTTCAGATCTCAGGCTGAGATCTTTTCAGACTGCCCAAGTTAAACCAAGTCTATTGGTTACTATTGCATCAGAGCAACATGACTTAGAGCTGTCAAGGACCGAGGATGTTCCTCCCAAAGCCAACATTCAAGCTGTCGCTCCAGAGCAGGTCTTTGGGCAGCGTGTGGCAGTGCTCAGGGAGGGAAAAATCCCTGTGTGCAGGGGGGAGGACAGGTACAGTCTGTACAGCTGAGGCTGAACAAGCCAGCCAAGTAGGTGCCACAATCTGGCAGGCAGATAATGAATGAATGTCTATGCTTTGCATGTTACATTAATAAAAGTGAGGTTTAAACTATTAGTCTGTTACCACCTGTGATAACCCCTATGTCATGGTTTCCTCTTCCTCATAACCTTCTGAGACAAGGCAGTGAGTAGTCCCTTGTCCACCCATCTCCTCAAATACATGCACGCTCACTGCCCACATCCTACTGCAGGCTCTCCCCACATACTCCCTGTTTCAGTGTTAGTGACCAGAGCTAATTAAGGATATAGAGGGGCTTACTGTTTTTTCATTGTTGTTTTAGGGATGTTTCCATATCCAGGCCCGAGAGAGGCTAACTAGGGATTGAGATCATTATTCACACACCTTCTGGGAGCTCCCTTGTGCCTGCTGTTGCGCCTCTTAATAGTCAAACTCAGCATGACAGCTGAACTGTTCAGCTCATCCCAATGAATCACATCCACAAGATGCTCTTAACGTTGCTCTGAAAGGAGCTGTATTTCATTATTCAGCCTGACGATCTAGCATTTTTAATAGTTAAAGCCCAGGCTTCAGTGTATAGCAGAGCGCTGTGTCTAGCTAGAGCATTTTCATCACAAATTGACAAACTGTCCAAAAAGTCCACTCCCATCAACAAGAGATCTCCTGTTCTCAGCTGTTAATTTACACATTTATAAAGTCACTTTTAGAAAATACTGCCATTCTCACCATTCACTTCACAATCTGTTCCAGGAACCTTTCTTCTTTCTGTTAGCATTGATCATGACTATTTACATCTTGACTGCAGTCAATTTTCTGTTACAAAAGTTCCCTGTAACCTCCACTGCACTCTTTTTTTTTTTTTTTTTTTTTTTTGCTATCCTTCTGTAGTCCAATGCAACTGTCCATCTGGTTTAATCTTTTATTTTATCCTGTCTTAAATTCTTACCCTCCATAGCTTGACGAACAAGACTCTCAAATTACATTTTTCAGAAATCAGAAACACTTAGTTTTCTTCCTACCCAGATATTTGCAACAGCAAGAGCTGTACGTCCTAATGAAAGGCTCTAACTGCAGCAATTCAGAATGAAAAGGGGAAAAAAATAACAACAACAACAACAAAAAAACAACAACCCACACCTCAAGATCATCTATTCCCCATCCCTCTTTCTGCTTTCTGACAGAGAGGATTTCAATTGCTCTCCTCTCCCTTTCCATAGCACTGCTTGTCTCTGCAGTCCTTTCAAAATGCCCAGCTGAGACCCTGTTTATGGATTAAGTTCTCTTCAGCTGGGCCTGTGACTTTTTCCTGCCGAGGTAGTCATTTTAATTATCTGCTTTTTCTCACTTATTTGCTCAGTCTGTGACCATCACAGAGTGATTAATTAATGCACATATGCACAGGTAGCTGTCCAAAGGGATACTCTGTTTCACAGCATACATTTTCCCTGTGGGTGTTTTCTGTTCTGAAAGCGTATTTGGCTCTACTATCAGCACACTGCCTGCATTATGATGATGCAACTCAGATTGTTCTGCTTTTCAGGCGGTCAATACTAAAATCGATACAAATGTGACACTATGGCAGAAAGAGCCAAATGTTATGTGAAAATGGACTGAATGTCAGATTTGTCTTGTTCCTGAGCTCAGTGATTTATAAAATATGTAATGAATGCAACACCAAGTTATAAAAGGAAACATATTTTGGTGCCTCGTAACGTTTCATGCCATTCCGGGTACACTTTGTGGCTCCAGCCTGTTAAATACAAAAAAAGACCCTTAAAAAATTGACTGTTAATGCAGCACCTGCCTTCTGCACCACAGCCAACTGGAGGTGGCTGTGGCCCCGCAGCCGAGGCAGGGACAAGGTGGCAGGAGGTGTGGGGACAGCCAGGGGAGGGACACTGCAGGCACCTTGGAGACACCACAGCCTGCAGACAGCTCCCTTCTTTACATCTGGGCCCAATGTGGGGAAAATGAGGGGAGCTGGAATGGCAAGGGGAAAAGAGGTATCCAAAATGAGGCTGAACCCAGAGAAGGGGGCAATAATTTTGTTTTCCCCTAAGGTGTTTGTTCAACTGCTTCTTTTCTTTGTTTCTCAGTATACTAATCAGTAATTAAAACCATGTTAACTGGCAATAAACTGAACTAATTGCAATTTAGAGACCATTTCATCTGCAATGCATCCCCAGGTGAAAAGATCTGGCATGGACCTCCTTGGGGCTGATCTGCAGGGTGAAGGAACAGCTCAATTCAAAACCACGAAATATATTTGGAGATTTTCTCCATTCTTGGAATCCTCTCTCCCACTTCCTCCACAAGCACAACCAAAACATTTTTAATACATTCCCACCTCTGCTATATCATCATTCGCTCAGCTTTCACTTACAACCAAAATTTCAGCTGCAATTGATTCTCTTCACTTTTTCATACCCTTGGGAAACAAAGTTCCAAAGCAGATGCAGCAATCCTGATTGAAGAAGAAATCTGGTTAGCGTAAATACAGGAGCTTCAAAGGGGATTGATTTAAAAAGAAGATGAAAAAGTCTGTCTAAATAACTTTTTTCCTCATACTGAAATCAATTTATTAATGCTAGTACTCTAAAGGTGCATTAATCTTTTCCTGTTGCAAAATAATATTTTTTTAATTCAAACAAGGAATAACAGAGATCACTGCAGCCTCGTGCAGTTCACCTCTGTATGCAGACAGAAAGATCTGAAGACTTCATGCTTCTTGGCTAGCATTAGTCATATTTATTCTCTGCCCCAATGGCCAGAAAGCAGAAAATTCTTGAAAAGTTAAAATCACCAGGTCTTTGTTAGAATTCAGATTCAGAAAAGTTTTTACACCGTAGCAAATGGAATTGTTGTTGTCATCCCACATAAAGAAAACTGCCACGGTATAAACAAGAGATTATAAAGACACACTTAATTTTTCAGATAAGTGCAATTTTCACTAATTCAACAAGCATAATTGACTCTTCCAGATCACTCTAATCTTTGCCATAAATTTCACAATGTGCCAGGTATGACAGTTTGTTCAAAAAGATAAGTTGAGATACCAATGTGTTTTCCAACTTTGAGAGAGTAAATTGTAAATATTTGAAGAGCAGATTTAGAAACTTGAATTCTATATCTGTTTATTTGCTAATGTCCTTATGTTTTCTCTATACTTTGTATTCATGTATTGAACACTTCCTCTCCCTCATCCTTTCTTCTTCCCAAATTAGTGCAACAAGCCAGGGCTAGGACACCTCATCTGTAAAGTCTCAGGTCATGGTCAAGGAAACTAGTACCTCCTCTCAAGAAAAGTAGAGTATACTTCAGTAAATTAGATTTGCAGAGTATTCGTAGCAATCCTGGAAACAAATCTCCCTTAGATTTTCTTTTTTTCAGGGGGTTCTATAGAGCTCTTTTTCACTTCTTGGGCTGGTCTGGATGTTGCTTTATAATGTAAGGGAACACTCTTCTTGATGTACCATTTTTCTGAAAAATCCCAGTGACTAGTTTTCAACCTTGAGGATGTGCATTCTTAAAGCTGCTACATTACATTTGCAGTAATTTGCAAAGAGCCAGAAAGTGACATTGTCATTTAAGTTAATCACAAAAGGTAGGGCCAACACAGCAAAGTGACTACATTGCGGTTCATTGGTTTGCTGTATTATGGCACCATGGTCTTTGTGTAAGCTGTGGCTTCTGTCTTACCATTCAGTGCCTGCTTTGTGTGCCTAGCCAGCAGGGCCACAACGAGATGCCAAAGGTTCATTTTAATCTTTGCAGACTGAAGTATGAGTTGGGATGAGTTGGAGTACCACAACTGAGATGTGCACAACTGTAATAACCCACAAATTACCAAATGTTCTCATTTTTCTCTTAGCATTAGCACAAATAAATTAAACCTTTTTCAAGGGTAGATAACCAGCTCAACACCAAATCTTCCTGGCTTACCTTACAGAAGCTTCATGTATAATAAAATAAAAAGAGTATCTTAAGAATTTAGGTTATGCATATTTTTAACAGTTGGAACGACTGGAAATAGGATGCCTGTTTGATATTCTAATCAGTTTGTTAATGGAAACTATCTGTTCACAATGTATTTGCTTAGCTACACAAAATATTAAAACAAACTATTTAGTTGCTTGCAATGTGTGACACAATATCCTTTTGAACTCTAAAACAAAAAGAAAGCTACTGAAGCAAGCTCACCATCAATTACTGGCTCAAAATGACTTCAGAAAGAATTTCTTCTAATCTCCAACAGTATCTTTTACATAATCTTCTTTGTAAAATTGTAAATATTTTTTTAAGTAGCACATCAGTAACACCTGTGTCCAATAGCTCAACTCATCTGAAAGGCAAACACCTTTTTGTGGCATACTAAAAGCTGAACAATTAAAGCATTTTGCTAATTTGGAATGTATACAGAAGGAAAACACTTCAATGGGATATATATTCTCTTAATAAATGATTGGGCACAAATTAACACATATCCTAGAGCACAAAGCAGGGCAGTTCAGTGAAAAACACTGGTGGTGCAAAACACATTGTTTGCCCTACCTTTTAGCACTGAGGAGAGATTCTATGCACACAAGATTTTGACAGAAATGATCCTAAAAGTAATTTCTCAAGTCTTTACACCCATTCTAAGATTCAGTTTAATTCTTTGAGTGAAATCCTAATGCTGAAAGGTCAATGGAACAACTTCCCTTGGCTTCAGTAGTACCCAGACTTCCCCCAACATCACTAATCTGGAATGTCATTCATTATCATTATAATTCAGAATAACCTGCAAGGAAGTAGGGACAAATCTTGCAAACAGTTTTCATAAACTGTGTGTTATTTGCACCTTCTTCATTGCAGCAACAGATGAAGGATCCGTGTTATGAGAGGATGGTGTAAACAAACTAAATGAAGAAGAGGAGAGAAAAGGACAGGGAAGAAGCTTTGCAGTTAATATTTTACAGTACTATGCAAGTGCTGAGACAGTAAATGGTTAGAAATATTCAGCAAGCAGTTATCTGTCAAGTTTATTTAATTGCACAGGGACAAGAAGTGTCAGAAAAGGCCCTCACTAATGTTTAGACATGTGTTGTTTTTTTTTTTTTTTCTGAAGTGATTAATGAAGAATATAAAGAACAGTCCAATCTGTATAGACAGCATTTTAAAGATCTCTAGTGCAACACAGTGCAGAATCCTACCCTAAATGGGCAATTATATGCCATGAGAGGGCCTGGGACTCATCACAAACTGAAAGATCATCACCCACATCAAACAGATGGTTCTGACCACCACCAGGTCATTATCATCAACAGGACTCACAATAAGGCTTCACGTAGTTTGGATGTTGTCTCTATGTTATTTTTGGTGACTTGGGGGTAAAACCAAAAAAATTAGTGACAAAGCTTGAGTTTGATACAAGCACTGGTGGAATATCAAATATCAGTAAAGTTGTCCCGGATGATTTAGTAAGATGAGGACAAGCACACAACAGGATTTATAACATAGTCAAATACAAAGTCAAAGGAAGGTAACAAAAAGATGCCCAGCTTCAAAAATGGATGATTCTATCTGGAGAAGCAATACCTTCAAAAACAGCTTGGGAGAAGTGCTGAGAGAGGATGGGATTTCTGTATTTGAATTCAGATGACAGCCAATCCAAAATTTAAAATTAATTCAGCTTAGATGAACTTAACAATATTAGCTTAAAACCAAATATTTTGCCTTTAGATTCCTCAGCTTTTCATGTTTGTTTTGTCCCTGTTCTAATGTAAAGTCAATCTCAAAATGCAAATTAACTCTTAAAAAAAAAAAAAAATCCCCACCCACCTGCCTCATCCTGTCACTTCTTTTTTATCGGAACTATTCACTAAATGTATCCTGGATTTGCAAATAGTTTTGATACTCCAAACTTTCTCTCTTCAGTAATAAACTCTTCAGATGGAAAATACTGCTGTGCACTATTCGCTCACTCACTTTACTGAAGAGAAGGTGAGCATATGGGGACCAAAATATGGGCCTAAAATGGGGAAAGAGCATTGAGAATTGGCTCTTCAGTCTAAAGAAGCAGCTGATGTTCTCCCATAAAAATGTCAGGGAAAAGCAGACAACAACATTAATGTAATAGAATTGCAGAAAATGGCTTTATTTCCTCTGCAGCACACATCTGCTTAAGAACACACAGCAATCACTTCACTTGTATTTGAATTCAGCAACACAAAAGCTGTGGGTGACTTGAGATTTCTCTCTGCTTGTTCCTTTGTTTCGTTCTTTGCTGTACTCTTCTATTACTTGTGTCCCCTGTTTCCTATATGAACAGAAGTATTCTTTTCTTCTCATTCCCTATTGCTTTCATACTCTATTGAGTCTATTACTTGATCATTATACTTTTTGTTCCCCTGTAACAGTCCCTTGTATTGCTAGCATCTTCCCTTAGGATCCTCCACACTGCTCCTCCTTTCTGGCGAAGTTAATTTCTTTCTCTCTTCACTCCTGAAACTTCTTCATTCAGCTTTTGTTCTTCCCTGCTCATCACCACGTCCTTTTTAAGGGCTCTTGCTCTATGTAGGAAGGATGGATCAAAGTGCCCAGGCCTGATGAGCTTCTTTCTTTTCACCTGTTTTTCTGGATTGCCTGCCCTTTGGTTGCCGCCAGACATACTCCATCTTCACCTTTCCTATGTGCTCCCCAAGAGTGAAAGAGCAAAACTGATGAGATATTCTTTGGATTTTGATTGTCTTCGTATTCAACCAACTGTTTTGAAATACCTGGGATTCATTTCAGAGATGCTGAGAGCCCTTTTATTCCTTCAAGTAAGGACGTACTCAAGTTCTTACTCATCAAAGAATGGATCCTGGCTAGGGAAATAAGTTATTTAGACCAAAAGATGAGGATTTCTCAGCATCAGTCCCAACTTCTTTTTCACAGGTTGCCAGCAAAACAGGAGCAGAGGACACAATCCTTGTGTAGACAAGGATGTCAATTCCTTCTTCACATCCACTTCACCTAGTCAACAGACAGAATGTGTTTTCACAAGCTCTTTCAGCTCCCTTCAGATCTTTTCTTGAGCATGATTGCCCAGGGCAAAGTAAAAGCAAGGTGGTGCTTTGAACAGCAAAGCTGTCCTGGAGGACTCACTACAGAAGACACACGTAAATCATATTAGAACCCAAAACAATTTAAGAAAGCAAATCCTTTATGAAGAGTGGTATTAATGTAGAGGTGGCTTTCACAGAATGTAATTGCAGTAGAATGGGAAAAAGAAACTGAGTTTTGAAATCTAGAACAAGTATAAGGAAGATCCTTTTTGTTTCTTCTCCACTCCAGCTCTGCAGCAGAAGAAAGGCTCAGAGGCATTGTGTCATCATACCTATGGCAAATAAAATGTTGCTGTCTCAAGCCATACGCATCACAATCTGTATCAAAATAAAAGCATTTTGAAATTATTTCTGCTTGGTGATTGTTGCCTGCTGTGTTTGAGTGTGCAGACACTCTGAGATGGCATCCAGCTGTACGAGACATGCATAAATGCACAGAGAATGTCTAGGCCATAGCACTTAGGAAGGCAGGAACACCCACATGGCTGGAAACAAAGATAATATGATCTATCTGGTGGGTTTGCTGTTTGCAGGATAGAAACCACAGGACAGACAGACAAAACCTGTTAATTACGATTCCACATTTCCCAACAGCACATTTACACGTAGTTGAAGACATCTGAATCTGTTTTGAGATGTCGACAGAACCATGTACAAGACACCAAAGCTCTCTCCTCACACTGGACGTTTTCAACCCTAACTACTAGGCCATGTTTGGAAATCCCAAGTTTGGCTGTGGTATTAACCCCCCCTCCCACACAGAGGCCCACAAACAAATAAACCTGGCTTAGAAGCAGCAAATCTCCCAGACAGCACACCAAACCACTGCACTGGAAAAAACAACTAAGAACAACTTCTCATGGGAAATGGTTGTTCAGCTTAATAGACTTTATTAATGATTTATTTAGGAATTTAGAATTATGCTTTAAATTTTTAATTACAAGAAATACCTAGATCTTAGATCTGCAGGTAATAGGAATTCACAGTGAGAAAATATCAATTTTTCAATTCATTTTGTAGTTTGTCCCAAATCTCTTCAAGCTATATATGACCTTCCCATTGCTGACACACAGTTCTGGGACCAAAATGTGCTATTTTCATTTGAAAATCCTGCTGATAGAACAAGATGTCCAGTGAAAGACAGTCAATACAAAATCTGCAAGAGAAGTTTTGGGCATTTTCCACACATCATAAATATGTTTGAAATGCTTCCCTCAAGGATTGCCTTATCAATCATTACACTGTAAGGGCTCTGATCTGAAACATTATAAGAGAGCAAATTAGGTGCAATTGTGATTTAAAAATAAATAAATAAATAAATAAATCAGGCACAATTTAGGTGTTGGAGAATTTGTGGCTTCACAGAGTAGCAGGATTTGGAGTGACTTTGCTGCACTATCTATTTTTTTCCACCCAGGATTTGCTGTTCTGCATCATTTTTCTGACCAATGTTCTGAAAGGTCATTAGCATCCCTGGAGAGTCTACCCCTTGACAAATCACTGCAGTATTTAATTTTTCTCACCACTAAAATACTGCATTTGTTTCAGGACTCCAATTTCTAGACAGAAAGGGTTGATTTTATTTATTTATTTATTTATTTTTTACAGCTACATTAGAGAACCAGCTAACATCAAGTTTCTTCTGCATTTTCAGATTTTCAGTGACCCAACACAACTTGTTTCTTGCTATTTTCAGCTTAAAAAGACACAGTTCCTTCCCTTTTACTGTATGGCAGAAGTCAGTCTTACAATTTTTCTCATTTTTAGACAGAACCCTTAGGTAACAAGAACTGGATCCCCAAATTAATCTAACTTTTCAGGTATACAGATAATACTATCACCTACAGGTAACTGCACAAACCAGAACCAGTTCCACAAACTTATCTGGAAGTCCTCCAATTTGTCATCTCTGTATTTATCACGAACACTGTTGTGATTAAAAAATATATATATAAAAAAATACAGACAGTATGTGGCATCAAGAACAGATTTCTTAATGGGATATCAGGCATCATTCAGTCATATACTTTATAACAGCCTAAATTTGTTGTGTCAGCACCATTACTTTTATCGTGTTAACTTGTAATCGCATGAAATATTATGCCAAGCTTCTAAGACAATATTTTTTTTCATAAAACTTTTGACTGGCATTAATTATGCTCTCCTGCTGTTTCAGAGGAGAATTTCAATATTAAAATATCGGTAGTTTCTATTTTGGAAGTATGTTTCAACCAGTTTCACAGCAGTAATCTGAAGCCCCACTATGCCACCAAAACTCTGGAAGCAAAACCAACTTTCACTGTGTATAAATGGCAATATCCACTGAGATTTAACAGTAGGGACCAAGTGCTTATGATGACACATTATCTGAACACATTCTGTAGACTCATTCTTGCAGGTTTCTCTGCACAAAAATCTTTAAAAATATATTTATTTAACAAAAGGTGCTGTTAAATTCCCTGCAACACCAACTCTTCAGTAGGCAAAACAAAAGGCAATTGCCGCTCCTGTTCTTCAATGAGGTGAATCGAAATGGTTAGAGAAGGGGTCTCTGACAGATATTGCTGCTGTAACATCACTGCAGGTCAGCTTTTTGCCATTAACCATCATGAGTCCATTTCCTTTATGACGCAGCTGCTGCAAACACTTGGAAATGCTACAAGGCACCAATTTGGCTTTCATCTGACACTGGCCTGGGGCAGAGTTCTGTAACTTTTCCTCTAAAAAAGACCACCAAAATATCAAAAGTCACCTAACCTAACTGAGTCACCTAATCTATTTTAAAGACAATCAGTGAAGCTTTCAGAAACAATTCAAGTTCTGAAAATTATATATATATATATATATATATATATATATATATATATATATATATGGAACATTTGATAACCAGTCACTTGAGAGTACTCTACCTTGACTCAAGTCTGGGCACGTATTTGCTGAGGTCAGGGCAGTGGAGGGTGGGCGATGGAAGAATGGAGGAAGAACAGGGTCCAGGGAGCAGTAGCTCTTCTGTGATCACTGCCATTGCAGGTACCCAGATGCAGAGAGCAGAACAACCATACCACTCAATGCCCACCCCACCAAATATCCACTGTACACTGGCCATCAAACTGACCCCCCTGAAAATGGAAAAATCAAATATCCCTGAGGCTGCCCAGAGAGGAATTTGGATGAGGCCTCAAATGTATTAAGAAAAACTCTATTTAAAAAATAATAATAACAATAAAGCAAAACAAACAGTGTGAATGCACAATTAATCCCTTGTGACATCTATTTAAACAAGAAAAGCACAAGAGGAAAACCACAAATTTTGGACTAGTGTGGAGTACTGCATATACACTTTTTAAAAAGGTAAACATCTTTACCTTTTTAAAAAAGTAAACATCTTTAAAGGGGAAAAAATGTCTACCTTTCCAAAGGAAAATACTTGTGTGTTATTTCTGATAGTGTTGTCGTCTTTTCCTTAGAAAGACAACTTACATTTATGGATTTGGGAGTTTTGCAATACCTGAATTATGTGGGAAAAAAAATCTTACACTCCTGATCACTAAAAGCATTTTTTTTCTCTTGATAGAACAACTGTCATGATAGCTCCCAAAAACTTCTGGTCTTCTACCCATGGTTTCTTAAAGAAGTCAGATATTTTAAAGTGCATGCACCTAACAGCTTCGTTCTCCAGTTGTACTCCTCCTTGCTTACACCTATTCCATCCCTGTTATTCTTTCCACAATCACCACATTTTCTTCTTGTGCTCAGAGAAAAAAAAAAAAAAAACAAACAACAAAAAACAACCCCACAACATACTGTCTTTTCTCTTCCTAAAAATGCTTAAAAACTCTTTCTTTTTTCATATCCTTGTCAAAAGACACACCATCACAGTGGTCTATGGCTACTTGACTTTTGTTAATCCCATCATCTAATAAGACTTCACTGTAATACAAAAGACCAGAATTTATTCATCAATCTCACCATACCCTGGATGAGTGAATAATCTGAAATCGATACTAATAGTGGAAAAGCTTTGTGTAGAATACTAAAAATATTAGTGCATGCCAATATTTTTAATCTACCCATACAACTTAGAGGAAAAAAAGTGTCTATACCCAATATTCATGTGTGACCAGGTAGTTTGTATTTAAGTAAGAAATTTCCTCCTCCTAGTTCTTCGGCTACTGTATTAAAATGCAGAAGTTAAACACTTTACTGTAGCAAAGACTAGAATCTTAAGAGTCTTCATTATAAACTGTTTCCAACATATATCTATGATGATATCTACAAATGGCTATGTGCATATAGGTCACATAAATAACTTGTCTAGAGTGTAGCTGTGTTTGGAATGCATTAGATTCAGAAGATCAGAATGAAGAAAACCATCTCTAATAACATTTTCCATGCAAGTCTGAAAAACATTAGCTGGATAAGTCAATGGCAGGTTGAGCGTGTGGAATAACCGTACCTACAGTCAGTTATCAGTGATTCCTGTCATAACAAAAACTAAGGCATGGTTTTAATAACCAGAAAGACCAGCAGAATTGACTACTATAAGGAATGGGATTAGAATTCAAAATTTTGAGTACTCCATAAGGTAGGTTGAACTGAGAAATTCTACACCTAGGAAAGACTAATCATCTGATAACACAGGCGCTAAGGAGTAACTGGCAAGGAACAGATCTGCAGAAAAGAACCTGTCACTAGACTTAACATTGAAGAGAAAAGGATTCAAAAGCTTCAGTTCTTATAAAAAATAATATATATATATATATTCAGATGAATGTAACTTGCACAGCATGTTAGCTAATCCTTCCACCATATTTATTATTGGTAAATTCTCAGAAAGCATGTTATATCTGCCTTTACATTCTGCATGTCCAAAAAAAATGTGAAGCAACTGAACAGAGTCAAAATAAACCAAAGAGAAAGAACAAAAATCTAGATATTAAGACCCACGTGGGAAGATGGAAAGTACTGGAGTTGCATAAACTGAGGAAGAAGAAGCTCATGTGGAAATGCTAACCACGTACATACCGTGCTGAAATGAGGAAACAGCAAAGATGAATAATCTATTTTCCACAACCAGGAACACAGGACAAGAACAGGCTAACATCAAAGAAAGGAAGAAAATCTCATGTTAGATACTGGAATAATATTTTTAACCACAAAGACAGCAAACCAGTAGACTAGCAACAGTAGGGAGTCTCTGGAATTTGTACCGTTCTCTCAGGAATCGGTAGGTCTGGCATGGAGGTGACTTCAAAGACCTCTTACTTGGAAACCGCTGTTCTACAGCTGCATGAGTCTCTACATTGAAAGGGGTGTAAGGGAAAGGTGCTCATAGGACAAGAAACTAGCCAAATATCCGTGCTTCTAGAATCCACAGCAAAGTAAGAGTATTTCATTTTCATAGTTTTCTTAATATTTTCTACCTTTACAGGGCAACTTTTCAAAGCTCAGTCTATAAATTGCACACGACCAAAGTCATTTCATGTTAGTGTCTATGCTTTTATTATGCTCTCTCCATAGTGCTGGTTCCCAACTATGTAGTGAATTATCAGAGAAATACTTAAAAAGATGGTATTCACTAATAAGATTTAGTGGCAAAGAAGCATTCTCTTGTTTATACACTAAATCATTAAAAAGACAGCTACATATGGCATACAAGAGAACTGAATAAATTAAGTTTCTTGTTTTGACATATTGTTGGTGGGAAAAGAAGGAACCAGTATCTTTACAAGAAATAATTTGAAGTCAAGAGCTACCCACCATTAAGAACTCCATCCTGCTGCCATTGTATTCCCAGTGCCTCCTTTGAAGCTTCTATTCACCTCTGAAATTCCTCTATCAAAGCAAAGTTTGTATCTTAAAAAGACCTTCTTCAATTATTCTGAGACTTAGTAAACAGACTTACCCACTCCTTCCATCAGCTCAGCACAGAGACTGGCAATACAGTGGCACAGCAGGAGTTTAAGGGTTGCTGAAACAAAATTACTATTCTAATGGTGATTACTTCACTGTTATGTCTGTTAACAAAATGAACTTTTGGAGGGGCCAATGATCCTTGAAATTTGTTGTTTTACTGTTATCAGAGTTACCAAAATGGTTTCTGAGCGTGTGGTCATTTTTCACTATTACTCATACACAAAACATATGCCCAAAGTTAAATTTACAGGAAAAAAAGCCATTTGATACACTATGACATCTTGGTTGAGAGAAGAGTGGAGACAGAGACACCTAGGTATCCAGAATCAAGTGCTTCTCAAAACTCTCACCTTCCAGCCAAAAACCATCTTAAAGTAGTTCTCCAAGACTTTTGAGCATTGGGAGTGAGTTTCAAGGCAAAATGTTACGTGCCCTACCACAGAGCAATGTGGTAACACATACCTTGTCCACTAGGGCCACTGTCAACCCCTGGGAAAGAGCTTGACCCGTCCTGGCTGCCCAGTACACTCCTCTCCACATCCCCATGGTGCCTACTTCCCCCCATTATTCTTTTGCTATAGCACCAATGCTCTCAGCTACACATCTGTGCATCCAAAGCTCTTTGGTAGTGATGGGAGGGCCTAAATGTGGCACTCACAACCACTGTTCATTGTGGCCAGCTCCCTGCCTGATTCTGCTCATGCTCTGATTTTTTTTTATATGTTTTAAAAATGACCAAGGTGGCTTTCTCTTCTTCCTAAGTCCCAGGAGAAGTCTGACATGAAGTCATTACAGTGCCACAGCACATGTCAGCATGGCTATGGTGACCTCAGCGCTCCCAGCCTCAGAAACGAATTACTGATTAATTAGACAAGACAAACACCAATCTTGGTGCTGTAATAAACAGAGACACCTTCTAATACTTTGCCCATAGACCGGACAGTTCCCATGGTACTTCATATACTGACAAGCCACAGGCTTATTATGTTTTTGCCCTGCAAATGTCAATGCAGATTATCACCTACCCAGAGCTGTCATGCACCAATCCTATATACAACGCACCCATTTCTGGCCCCAGTCGGAAACAAACCTTGAAAACTGTTATCCAGCTGAAGTTTTAAGAACAGATACAAACTAAATGTATACACACATCTGATAATGACAAATATGAAAGAATATTGATGCTGAAAAATGTCAATACTGACCTGAATAAAGGCACAAAAGAACACTGTGATAATGGGAAAATAATATTTAAATGTAAAGGCAGAGGGAATACGTGTGATTCTTGAATCTTGAAGCATATCTCATGGCAAGAACATTTCAAATTAACTTAAAATTGTACATGCAATGGAAACAGATAAAGGGAATTGTCCAGAATGCAATGGAAGCATTTGCGTGTAAAACAATATGTCCACAGTGAAATACTTTTACTTTGCTATTGTGTTGTTTGTTTTTTTTTTCCTCCCCTGAAACTTTAAAGACAAAGGAGAATTAATACACTGCTGTGAAAGATATAAGATGCACTTCAAAAACAGCCCTCTTCTCAATGTCCATATCAGCTCACTGCCTGGAGTGCTCCATTTGTCTTTAAGCATATTCCTAGAGAATCCTGCTGAAGACTTAAGAGCCCTCAGTACCATCTTTTCATCTTCTTACCTTGCTGCCTGGCTTCTGCAGTACTCACATGCTGGAACTAAATTGTCATCTTTCTGCTCTTCCTGCTTTACAGGCTTTACCCTTCTCAACATTCAAGCATCTATTCATTTCTCATGAACTACATCACCTCAGACTTGTGTCATTTAGAATCTAAGTGCCTTTTATTATTATTATTTCTAGAATTACATAATACTGCAAAGAAATAAAACAAGACAAGAATTAAGATCATAAATGAAGCACAAAACATGAAAACCTGCAACTACCTAGCCCCAAACACCCGGCAGGTGACCCCAAAGCTTGGGACATTAAGCCATAACATGGTGGAAACAGTGTGGTCAAGCACATGGATTGTCCTGCCCACTCTCCAACTTACACCCCATGTGCACCTTCTCCCACTGCTGTTCCCTTTTTATTTCCTCTCTTCTATCTGTGCCATTTAAGCTTTCTTCTAATTCCTTTCAGACACAGAATCACAGAATTTCTAGGTTGGAAGAGACCTCAAGATCATCGACTCCAACCTCTGACCTAACACTAACAAGTCCTCCAATAAACCATATCCCTAAGCTCTACATCTAAACGTCTTTTAAAGACCTCCAGGGATGGTGACTCCACCACTTCCCTGGGCAGCCCGTTCCAATGCCTCACAACCCTTTCAGTAAAGAAGTTCTTCCTAGCATCTAACCTAAAACTCCCCTGGCGCAACTTAAGCCCATTCCCCCTCGTCCTGTCACCAGGCACGTGGGAGAACAGACCAACCCCCACCTCGCTACAGCCTCCTTTAAGGTATCTGTAGAGAGCAATAAGGTTGCCCCTGAGCCTCCTTTTCTCCAGGCTGAACAAGCCCAGCTTCCTCAGCCGCTCCTCGTAGGACTTGTTCTCCAGACCCCTCACCAGCTTCGTCGCCCTTCTCTGGACTCTGGACACATGTAGAACTTGCTCCTCCCCTTTCCTCCCCTCCAACGTGCAGCAAAATGATGAGTGGAAGAAAAGTACCTGCTTCCTCCTGCCCTGATGCAATAACAGTACCAGAAGCAAGTTTAGGAAGAGGCTTCCCAGGTTCACTTCTGTTGCTCTGCTTGAAGACCCCTAGCCCTGCAGAATAGAGCACAACAGCAGCACCTCAGCTACTGGAGGCCCTGTATTTTCACTGCCTATTTAGAAGATTATTTATTGCTCTGGCCTAAAAGTGCCATTACACTATCTAATCCCTGATTACAGAAACATCCATAGGTGCTCAAGGCAAGGCAGGGCTGTATGAAGGTCGACTTAATAGAATGTCATGCAATTTTTTTCAGGCTTTGACTGTTGCACTTACAGTGCTGATTGGCTATTAATCTTAAAACCAATTCATCTTTCTCATGCTTATTGATTAGAAGATGTAGAGTACCAGCTGATGACATTGTTACTGACCTTGGGAATTTTGTTGTGGTTGCCAAAAAGGCAGAATACGTCACATTTGCCTCTGCCTGTTTTGTCAGAAAGCCTCACTTGACTCTCATGTTTCCTTTCAAGATTTAGATTTTCCATGATAACACGAAAGAAGTATTAGTGTGGCTGGCACAGCACCACCAGAGCAGCACACACAGCCAGAATCCCCTTGCTGCATTTCCAGGTGAGTATTCCTGTGAACTTACACTGCCTTGAAATAAATGGAATTGCCTGCTGTGTCAGAAATCTTTATCTCTAAGGAATGTTGCTTTTATTGGAAGAGTTGAGTGAAAAGAGCACTCTCATGAGTCTGAAAGTAGAGATTAGACTTGTTGCCTTTAGATTAAACCTTTCCTAATTAACCTTCCAATTAACCTCACATCACTCCTTTGAACAAGACCATAAATACAAATGATACTACCTTTGCAAGAACAGCTTTCACAAGATAGAATTATGATATACGACCATAATCTACAGAGAATTATATTAGCAAGAGTTCTACACTCTGTCATTAGTCACCAGGATGAACAGTTAGGCACAACTGCTATGAGAAGCACATGGGGCAAAGCATGCAATTGCATAAACAAAGGTTTTTTTTTTTTGCAAAGAAGTGAACTCTGAGACAGAGGACCACTTGAAAACACTGGTTGTGTTTACCCAGCTTCAAAGAAATCCTCAGTTGAAAACTATGCCATTGAGAAATTAAGGAAACAAAACAAAACCTAACCAACCAAAGATCTGTAAGACAGGAATCAATGGATCAGCAACATGCAGGCAATGCTCCAAACAAAACCTTCCTCTCACTGGTGTGGATAGTTCCACTCCAGAGGATTTTTGCATAATTCCTATTATACTGAAATACCATCACCTGTCACTTCCTTCCTCACCCAGAACACCACCTATCTTTTTGCCTTCTCAGTTATTGTCTTTTCATGTGTGAACAAAGTTCTTCCAGCTAAAGATAATGCTCTGCTGAACATGTAAGCTGTGAAAACTGAAATAGTTTAAAACTGGATAAAGCTTCATATGAAATTTTTGCTTAGGAACAACTTTATCAGTACTAATTTTGGCTGTATTACCAGTGCCTTTTTATTTTAAGGATTTCACTGTTATACGATCTTGTTCAGCCATTTAGAAATCTTTCTCATGCAACTGGCTTCCCCTGGGCAATGTGAGTTGCTGGAGACGCAAGACAAAGTGGGGTAGTTTAATGAGGCAGTAGCATCTTCTGTTAATCACACTTAGCCAGCTACCAGGGGTTCTGCCCAGCTCCACATTCCCCCGATGGACAACCAGGATGTGGGCAAAGCAGTCTGCCCCACCTTCCTAAACAGTCACAAACACCTGGCCACACCTTCAGTGATACTGACCCACTTCATCTGTCGAGAATTTATAGTCCTCCATTAAAAGGCATGATGGAAACACAGGAAAAAAAATCTTTTATGGCAGAAAAAAAAATCTTTCATGTTAAGGCAACACACCTTGCTGAATTTTATTAGATCAAGCCAAAATCATCCACCCCAGTTCAGGCTCTCTCCTAAACCTCCTTCTTTCCCTATTTTTGGTGACTGTATCTGTTCCTCAGGCTGCAGCCAGCTGAAAGCCATTCTTCTTTAGCTTACATCTTGGAGATATCCCTTCTCTCTCAGGTATAAATCTCTCCTAGATGAGCTGCCTTTCTCCAGACACAACCTTACCAATTCCATTTATATCCTTTCCTTAGGTTCCTGTGAACTGGAAAGTGCCCGTTTCATTTAACTGCTACTAGCAAATCTGTCTCCCATGTGTCATGGCAGCTTTTTCTCCCAAGATTTAGGTTTGGTGTTCTTTTTTAAACACGTATTAGTATGTACGTGTTTCACTTCTCTTCCAGAACTAGAATGAGAAATGCCAAACTGTTACCAAGTAAGAGACATACCTCACTAAAATCCACCTCCTTGAAACGTTCAGCCTTTCTACAGCAAGAGGAATAGGAGTACTTGTAAGTCTACAGAAGAATTTAAATACTGCTCAAGCTCCAGGAAAAGGTAGCAATTGTTAAGTATTAATCAATTATACTGATATTTGTGTGTTTGCACTCTAGCAGCAAGTAGTGCATTTAATTTTTAGACCCAGTAACTCAATCAAAATGTGAGGTCTGTATTCATTTCAGATCATGAAGCGATGCACATCACCTGGGTTTGGTTTTGCCCTTGAATTTGCATTTCTGTGAGCTGACCTGGTGGGTGTGAATAGCACCCTCGCACAGCTGGCACACGTCACGCTTGCTTACAGGAGAGGCTTGAAAAGGTTGAGGTGACCAGCAACTACTGCCTGGGTATTTGTAATCCTCATTAGTAGGTAGAATAATGGAATAATTATGACTGAAAGGGACTTCTGGGGAGCAAAGCAGGGCCACCTTGAGCTGGGGCTGTATCCAGTTTCCAAGGAAGGAGACTCCACAACCTTTCTGGGCAACTTGTTCCCATGTTTGACCACCCCTGTGCAGGCTCTGTGGCTTCTGAGTGCTAGAGTAAAGTTGAGAATGTCAAAGAAAGAAAGAAGAGTAAGAAAATATCTACTTTATTATGAAATATTATCTTCTTGTTTTCAGTAGAAGCAAAGCTCTTTACCCACAGCAGTCTCACGTTCTCTGATAAATTTGCGTCTCTGGACTGAATTCCTAACAACAGGGCTACATGTAACAACAACATGGCAGTATTAAAACTGTCCTAACAGCTTGAAATTCAGACTTTTCTAAGAACACATGCAGTTCATCTGACAGAAAATAGCTATCGTGGGAGAGCTGAAATACTTAAGAAATGAAAGAATAATATCTGCAGTTACAAGCGTCCTTAGTCCTGTGCTCAGCACTAGAACTGAATGCAAAAATCTGTTCCTGTCCTGTACCATGGACCTAGTCAACAGGGACACTCCTCCTCCTCTCTGCCTTCACCTGTCAGCCCCTGCTTAAAAGTAAATGCCCCAGTGAGGGAATTCCATGAGGGAATAAATACAGCGTGAGGGTGAACACAGGAATTTCTTTATTTATGTAATTTATTTATTTATCTATTACATGTCAGGGCGGCATGTTTATTTGGAGTCAAATATTCTAGTAGCAAATTTTATCTATACTGATAAACTTTCCATATGAAGTTGTCTTATAGCATAAAAAAGCATGGGTCTTTTGTCCAGCCATGCCTGCAGGCCTGCGTGTGCTGCTAACAGGCAGAGCAATGGACCTGTCAAAGAGGGATTCTGCAAGGTGTTCACAGCAGCAAGTGCTAGTGATAGGGAATAAAGTGGAACTCAATGACATAATTTCAAAGTATGTCCATAAATATTTACATATGCTCTTTCAAGTTTTGACAGAATGCCCAGAAGTAGAAGAAATTTTGCATTTGTGTATTTTTGGATATTCTACTTCCCAGAATCAGAGCTTTGCAAGGAGCTCCAAAGATACCTACCTAGTCACAATGCAGACAAGCATCCTATCAGGGTTAACATTTGCAGAGTATCCGGCAAGAGGGCTGAATGTTCTCTGCTACCAGGAGAAAAAGCAGTGCTTTCAGCAAAAGGAAAAAAAGCAGCATTATTTATTGTCAGAAGAGAAAATGAGCAATCATTTAAGCACATACATCTAATTCGTTAGCAAACTTTCCACAGGGATGATTTTTGTCATTCAGTAGAATTCGGTTAACTAATGGTACTTTTAAAAAATCAGGAAAAACAAACACAGAAGAAAAACCTAGGATTGAATGGCAGAGATGTCCTTCAGGATGTCTCTGTACGGAGCTTCAGAATCCTGTGTACCCTGAAAAACAGACTCCAAGCCCTGGCTTCTTGCTTCTCAGAATCACAGATTATCCAAAAGTAAGATGATCACAGATTATCAAATATTGAAGGTCATGTCTGCATGCAGACAAAAACGTGCATCCAAGCTGTGCAAGACTGTGCACAATGTCACCTTCCTGCAGTACTTCAGCTAAACCCTTATCTGAGACTTGGACGTCCTCTTACCAGGCTATTTTCTGTGTTGAATTCTTCCACTCTTCCTTACTACTCTCACTGATTCCCAACTCCTCTGTAACAATGGCTCTTTCACTTCTGAAGACACATCCAATTTGACAGGCATATAAACATTAGTTCATCTCTATTACACTTTTCCATGACTTTCACAGTCTCACTGAGAATGTTGTACTTTTTAACAATAATCAGCATGTCAAACTTTTGCATTTCTTTGCAGTTTCTGTCTAATCTCAGTCTACCTTTTGAGTAGAAAGTGTTGTCTCATTACACAGATTAATTCACTACTTTTACTTAACAGATAAATGATGATCACAGATACTACCCAAACTATGGGAGCAGAGATCCTACCTCTAACACAAAACAATGAATGCAAATTTTGATTGGATTAAGGACTTCACAATTAAAACAGATTTCCTACACTTTCATGGCTACTAAGCCTGGTCTTAGTTTTGCATTTTACTTAATGCTCATACAGAGTAAAATCACTAAGACAGTACTGTTAAAAAGATAAGTTCCTATGTTCAAGATCAAAAAGAAATGTAAATATATATAGGGAAAAAAAAAGAAAACTGCAATAATGTGATATTCAAGGAAGAAGGCAAATGAATTTGCCTCAGTTCTCAGTTTTGTACAACTAAGAGGAATGAGAAATCTCACTTAGCTTTCTACATAATCAAAAGGGAAAAAAGAGAAGGTGGATAACATTTTCTGAGCTTCTATTTCCACACCACAACACTGGTCAGTCCTTAGACCATGTAATTTTTAACATTCCCTTTTAAACTTTTTAATGGCTTTCCATTTAACCATGGCTTCTGAACTAAGATTTTCTATAAGAATATTATTATCTCAAAATTTGCAAAGACACTAACCGTAAGGAAGTGAGCTTACTGCAAAAAGGTCTGAGGACAGTACCCAGAGGAAGATATGTAACTTCTGCATCTCACTACAGGCTGTTATTTGCATGGAGCAATTCAAGATGGATAATACCACAGCCAGAAGAGAAAGGACAGCATGTAATGGGGCAGCACACAGCTGTGTGCACCATGTGGGTGTAGGCAACCCTAGAGGAGAAAGGAAACTGCACTCTTGTGAGCAGATGAGGACCTGGCTTATGTTTCAGATGTGAGGAGCACCTACCACCCAGACCGCATCCACTCAGCCCATGTGAACTCCAGGACTTAGATAGTGTACCCAGCTCTCTACAAATTTATTAATATTTCATCCTGATATGTATTTTTAATCAAAAGTTCTTAAAGGCCAGCAGAATATCCAGTATATATATTCCAGTCCTTAGATGCCTTCATCATTAAATAGTTTATAGGATACAGACCTTACACACACACACACACACAAAAATCATGATTTTAATGATTTACATGGATTCCTAGAATAATACAAACTCAAAAAGATAAGTTGTGTATCTTGTTACTTAGGACCAAAATACAGCTCACCATTTTAGAGTGGCAGTTTCAAGTGAAAAACTTTCCATAAACAGGAGGCATAGCAACATGTTAATAACTGCTATAATTACCAGAGTATTCCAGTGTTCCCTTTGTATTCAAATACAGACTGGAATTAAGAATTAATCTGAAGAAAATAATTTTATATATATGCACAGAGGCCCTATATATTTACGGTCTCTGTGATATACAGATACTTTCAGAGGGATATTTTCCAGGCTGTAAACAGACAGCCTTCACTTTCAGATCACCAGCGTGCCCAAAAGAATCTCTACAGATTAACTTTGGAGAGAGAAGTCCCAGCATCAGCTTGGCACACAAGCACTGGAAACAAACTTAGCTCTTCTTAGTATTTCACTAGAATATCAAACAAATTAATAGAGAGTACCACATGATTATTGACTGCTCTGTTAGTCCTAAGAAAGAGAGAAAGAGAGAAAGAGGGAAGGAAGGAAGGAAGGAAGGAAGGAAGGAAGGAAGGAAGGAAGGAAGGAAGGAAGGAAGGAAGGAAGGAAGGAAGGAAGGAAGGAAGGAAGGAAGGAAGGAAGGAAGGAAAGAAGGAAGGAAGGAAGGGAGGGAGGGAGGGAGGGAGGGAGGGAGGGAGGGAGGGAGGGAGGGAGGGAGGGAGAACGGATGGACTAATCTATTTTAAGGCAAATTAATTTAAATTCTAATATGGAAAGAAGAAAAAATTCCAAAGTGAAAAATTAAATGCTGAACCACTGATCACTAATAAAGATTAAGAAAGATTTTTAGCTTGGCCTTTTTTCTTTCACTTTGTATTTTACTAGCTGTATCTGGAAAAGGCTCAGGTGATCAATTTTTATGGCAATCATAGAATCATAGAATAAATCACAGAATCATTAAGGTTGGAAAAGCCCTCCAAGATCATCTGGTCCAACCATCCCCCTACCACCTATGTCACCCACTAAACCATGTCCCCAGGCACCACGTCCAACCTCTCCTTAAACACCCCCAGGGGTGGTGACTCCACCACCTCCCTGGGCAACCCGTCCCAGTGCCTGACTGCTCTTTCTGAGCAGAAATGTCTCCTCATTTCCAGCCTGAACCTCCCCTGGTGCAACTTGAGGCCATTCCCTCTAGTCCTATCACTAGTTATCTGTGAGAAGAGGCTGACCCCCAGCTCCCCACCCCTTCCTTTCAGGTAGCTGCAGAGAGCAATGAGGTCTCCCCTGAGCCTCCTCTTCCCCAGACCAAACACCCCCAGTGCCCTCAGCCGTTCCTCACAGGACTTGTTGGCCAGGCCCTTCACCAGCTTTGTAGCCCATCTCTGGACACATTCCAGGGCCTCGATGTCCCTTGCTATACTGGGAATCAAAGTATAAATCCCCTGACTTAGTCATTTTTGCTGTGTAACTATCAGACTTTAAATGACAAACATCTACAGCAGATTAAAATAGCTGGAAAATTATCCTGGAAGAAAAACAATGTATATTTTACATTTCCTAAAGGTTCTTTTGTCATTTTCATACGTGTCCTTTCTTTGACTAACAAATAAATTATTTAGATTAACTGCAGATGCAGAGACAATTCTGGAATCTTGTGGTTAAGGGCTTAGGAAAAGTGAAAATATGGTTTAAGGAGCATAACACACACCTTTTTGTGTTTTGTAACATAGATGAGAGGCTCTCAGCAAAGCTTATGAAAGCTCTGCTACCTCTCTTGGAGCTAAACACTTCTTCATTGAAGGGAAAGGCTTTCATGCATTACACTTGAAAGTATGTATATTTTGAAATCCCCCAAAGTAGATTCTTTCACAGAATCACCTAGGTTGAAGAAACCTCCAAGATCACCTAGCCCAACCTCTGATCTAACACTAACAAGTCCCTCACTAAACCAGATCACTGAGCTCTACATCTGAACGTCTTTACAAGACCTCCAGGAATGGTGACTCAACCACTTCCCTGGGCAGCCCATCCCAATGCCTAACAACCCTTTTGGTAAAGAAGTTCTTCCTAACATCCAACCTAAACCTCCTCTGGCGCAACTTTAGCCCATTCCTCCCCCAAAAAAGAAGTACTCACACAGCCCCTGAGAATCAGCAAGAGCTGTTTATTGCTGGCCAAAGGCAGCTGTGCTGGGAGCAGCCTGGAAGATGCCCTCCCGGGGACAAGGAGGAGGGTTGGGGGGCTGAGGGCCCGTTTTCTGGGTCTGGTTCCCCCATGCCATTTGGCTTGCCAGAGAGAGGCTGCCCCTCAGCCACAGGGACTGCCCTGCACCTCCCAGCCTGTGCCCCGGGTTTATTTTTAACACTGCTTTTTAGGCAATTTCATCCCATTCTTTATGGAGAAGAACAGAAGCAAGGTGCATCTCCAGCACTAATTCCCACCTGCGCTTTGTGCTCCGAGTGAAGAATTTCTTCCTCAAGTCACATCTCATCTAAGTCTCCCCTCCATTTGCTCAAAGCCATTTTCCTGGTTCCTTGGCTACACTCCCCGACAGAGTCCCTCTCCAGCTTTCTTCTAGGCCACTTCTATGGGTAAGGTTAGGTGGCCAAAATGCAGGACCGAGCAAACTGCAGCCTCCTCTACCTGGTTCCACACGTTCCACATGACATTTTCCAGCTCAGGCTCTAGCCTCTCATCAGTGTAACATGGAATCATTCAGGTTGGAAAAGACTTTCAAACTATTTGAGTTACTATACTCAAACTATCTGGATTAAATATTGCAATGAATAATATTCACACTGAAAATTAAATTGGCCCATAGCAGTCTATGTATGCATGACTAACCAACATACTGGTTGCTAATTATCCCAGACAGAATATGACAGCTGTTTCCATTCGGTGTACCACTTCCTACTACATTTATGAAAGATAGTAATTAATTCCATTGTATTTAACATATTCATATAACCATCAGAACTCAGCTTTAGAAGTATTCTGCAACTTGATGTATCAGGTTCCGTTTTCTTTTTCAAGCATGCCTGAAAATACTGGGCAGTTCATTGTAAAACGCAATTCTTAACTTACTAGCCATGTATTGCATGCTGTGAAAAAAGAGGTAAGGAAAATTTTGTCCTAAAAAATAAAAATTAAAACAACAACAACAACAACAAAAACCCACTTCAAAATCTCTACCATGTTGCTTTAAGGTACTTAAGGGCTGAGAGAAACAGCTGTGCAGAAGCTCTCTTTACTGGCTTGCAAGACATATCCAAAAATTAACCTAGAATAATCAATTCCTAGAATAATCAATTCCAAAGGCAACTGTTATGTCACAGCTGAGAGCAACGTAAAAACAGACACTTGCAGAGCTGGACGCTGGACTTGGAATAGGAACAAGACAGAATTTCCGAATTTGGACTTTTGCAAATACACATGTGCTCAGCAGACAGATATACAAACAACTCAAAGTAATCTCTGAAGCACACTATCAAATACTGAACAAGTATTTTCTTTTTAATAAGTACACATCTTCTAATAGCATCTCTGAAGCCCATCTGGACTGTCAGAGGCCAGGACACACCACTGGAGTATCAAACTGCTGCTTGCTACCAATCCCCTTCCTGGGAGCACTGTGGCTGGCAAAGCCAGATTTACCCTCCATTATTCTACCTAACACACTAGTACTGAAGAAAAAAGCAAATATATTGTTTTCTTTGCTTGAACAAAATGTATTTTTCTTCCTTTAGTAATCCTGTCCTGTGGGAGAAACGCTACATGTCTTCACAGAATGTTTTATCTCAACTAAGTTAGTAACTATTTTTGACTACATGAATGGTATGTTTGTTTGGCACATGAAAGACAAATATTCGAGTTCCTGCTCCATCCCCTTCAATATCACACATCCCAAGGAAGTGGTTCTTGTGGCACTTGCCCCTAACAAGTGGGCTCAAGGCTATTTCTCTCATACATGGATTCTCCCTTTTCAGAAAGTTTCAGAGGGTTTTCCCATAAAAAGACAAACTATTCAGAGAACCAATTAACGTTGCCTAAAAAAGGAACATGACTCAACAGACTGACTTTGCTTGAGCGCAGACACCCAGAACTATTCCAGAAGAACACAGATTTTAATCCACAAATATGGATATCAGTATGTGTTCTACTGATTATTTGGATAATTTGCATGGCAGGCATTGCTCCTGCTCTCCTCTGCAGATGTTACTGCTTCATCTCAGAGGCACACAGGCTCTGTTTTGCTGCCTATAAATTACAAATGTCTTCATCTCAGCACATTTTCTTGCCAGCTTTTCCTACCTCATTTCCCAGAAAGCATACAGGTGACAATAAGCAACCAGGCAGAGACAGAGGGAATCCCTGTTGTCTGAAGACACAACTCCCCCATACCAGCTGCAGAATGTTTTCTGAGTCCCTAACTCTGCTCCCTCAGACCTCATTTTTGAAGCAGACCCATGAAACACCTTCAGATGCCTAGGAATTACAGGTACATTAAAAAAAATAAAATAAATCACAAAATCAATACTGAGCTTTATAATATCACAGACTTCATTCTTTAACCCCTCATAACTCCCTACTATTCCACATATAATAATTGCAGAGACAACTCATCACTTCTTCCACCATTATCTGCCTGTTTTGCAGGAACTAGCTATTTTTCCTGTCAAACTTGTCTCAGACACACTTGGCTTGAAGTTTGCTGCTATTTGTTTCATAGAGAAGACAGTGTGACCCAAAGCTCATCCACTTTTTTCCAAATATAATCAGCTGATCTAATAAAAGATAATCAGTATCTCTTCCTATAAATCCTGCATCTTTCAGATCTCTGGACAAACCTGCTTACAAGTTCACTTTCTATGGTTTCTTACTTCTCTGTCAGTATCAAATGGATTTTTTTTCAGTCGTTTTTGGGGGTTTGCTGCAGTAATCTGGATGAAAAGTTCACAGAGTTCATTAGCAATTGGTCAGATTTAGTACCCATGTTGTATTTTCTACTTTTACCTCACTTGTTGAGCAATGTCTCAATGTCTAGACAATGCATATGTCATATGTAAGAGTCACCACAGCAAATGGATGCTGGAAAGCTGTTCTGGTGTAGGGTGGTTTATGGTTATCTGATCTGATGCACACTTTTATAAACCTCTACGCACAGTTTTCCTAAGGTTCCTTGCAAAATCCAGAAAGGTTGGCATCAGGTTTGCTCCATGCAGGGGTCTTGTGGCCTGGGAAGAGATTACTGTCTCTGAGACAGTATTCACACACAAATCCAAAAATTACACACACATCCTATTCACACACAAATTTTCTCCTTGCTGTATATGTGGTGTAGTGACTGCTTTTCATGCAGAGATCTGGGATTAAAATTAAATAGATAAATCTAAACCCAGGTTAGCCAGGAACAACTGCCAAACACAGTAAGCGAATGTGCTACTTCAAAGATAGGAGCAGAAGTTTTGAAATCATTTGAATGAAATACCAGTCCTCATGCTTAGATGCGAACAATATACGTGTGCTACTCTTCTGGAGTTCACGTTGTTTCTGTGCTCTCCAAATCTTTTTTCACATCTTTCCTGACACGTCAGGTGTGTGAGGCTGATCAGCTGTCTACCGTACTACACTGCTATGGTGTAGGACTGCTGAACAGAGTCTGCACTCATTCCAGTAGATAAACTCCATCACTCTCACCTCAACAATTCAGAATCACCTTTCTCTGACCTTCCCTTCATGAGTATTTCAGCATTCTCTGAAATTTATCCATCTACTGATACTTCCTTATATCCTTATGCTGAACCAGGGCACAGAAGGCTACGTAGAGGATCTGACCTGGCAGTGACTAACATAGAAATGCTTACTGTAATGGAGCAAAAGGAACTCCCAAATTCAGCACAGAAGAGTTTCCTTCTGACCCCTGGACTTCCAGATGCCTTTGCTTACCTCTCAAAGAAGTAAAGACCATTAATGGGAAAAACCACACACACAGTACAAGTTCTTTTTCTACGGAGGTAATTTAACCCTACCAATCTTTTTCTTCTGCTGCTTCTGCATCTTCTTCTTGTTCACTATATCCTCCTTCAGTAACTTTTAGCATAGCTAGTAGTACTAAAGACTCCCAAACAATGCAAGGCTGACAAATCATCTTACCAATCTTTACTTATCTTGGGAAGTTTTCTTCTTGGATAACTAAGAGCAGGAAGTCTAAAATCCAAGACAGCTTCTCTAGAGGCGGAATTCCAACTACCTTATGAAACAGTCACTGGGAAGACAGAAGTAATGAGACAGGAGATAGAGTGGTACTGGATGACTTCCAAAGCTCCTGGTGTTATATTAGGAGAGATGAAATCTTCTGACTCTTATTACTGACTTCAAGGATTCCTTCAAGGAATCTTTCAAGGATTCATTGGTTAGAAGACTCTAGAGGAGACCCCCTAAGCAAAAAGTACTTAGCAGTTAGGAAAGTAATTCAGGTTTCCTGGGCATGTTGAACCATGGCTACTGTGGGAGGCAGGTTACAGGGCTAAATGGCTTGTTGGTCTGTATTGTATGGTGGGTTTTATGTTTCTATTAGTATATTTAAAACAATGGCTCTAAGAATTGGATACATAATATTGCAATACTCAGGCAGGCAAATTCTGATGCTGAGAAGATTCTTTGTCAATGTAGTGGTGCTCTTGCAGCATAGATGGAGCCAAGAGTGGATGGCGAGTTCTTCCCAAGACCTCACATATTGCAGCATGGTGCAAGAAACAGAGAACTTGCTAGAGAAGAGCCACTTGAGCAAATTGTCTGCATCCACTGAGCATTATTTAAGTTCAGGGCAGGAAAAAATACTTAGTGATTTATTGAGGGGGACTTGGGTAGTTCTGCAGCATGTCCTCTCTGTATCTGTTGAGTAACCAGTGCAGTAATTTGGCTCTGCATTCCTCTGTACAGGACTTACTCTGTCAAGTCCCTCAAATGTTAAACATAATTACAAATTAGTTATCATTACCACCACATAAAGTAGCATGGATCAACTTACTGTACTGCTTACCAATACTCAGTGGAATACTTAATGTCAACACTGGGACATGTACCGGATTCACCTACACTCAGTCTCTCCTTCTTTTATTTTGAAGAAGAAAGTATGCACTTTTCTCCTCTCTGCGAACCATGTCATGTTTTTACCTGCCCATCAATTCTGAACACAATTTTATATTACTTCTGTGATTAGGTTGGCATTTATACACAGGGAAGAAAAGCAGCCAAGGAGATCTCGTTGCATTATACCCTTTCAAGAAATTTTGCATCTCAGAAAACATTTTAAAAATGTTCCATCTAGAGGCAGAAACAAAAGATAAACACCTCATCAGTCAGCAACAAGTAAATAAAAATAAAAATAATAATAAAAAAAAAAAAACCACCCCAAATGGGGTACTTAGTATGTCAAATCTGGATTAGCAAAATCTTCAAAATACATGAATAAGATTAACTAAGAGACCAGGTGGTGCCAGCATCATAACATGAATTTTGTGTGGTAGAAAAATTATCTCTAGAGTTCTTCAAAGAATACCTGTAATCTACACACATTTTCCCTGAATAAATTCTGTTAAGATTCCCTTTTTTAGAAAATATGTGACATGGATGCAAGCCATCTAAACACAAATGCAGTCAAAGATCCTTTTAGTATACTTTACAGCAGTTCAGACTGCAATGGAAAGCCTGGGTTATATATGTAATTTTTTGCTGCACTGAACACATGATTGCCTCCTTGAGCGGCAATCACAGATTATTATCAAAGGGCAACATAAATGGCATTCAGATTTCAATGACTGAGCTCATTATGACATTTAGAGCACTTACCACTTTTTGTGAGTTTTGCTGATTGCTGCTTATCCACAGACTACAAATATTGCAGAGTACCTTAGACAACCATGTCCAGTTTCTTCCAGTTCTACCTATCTCTGCTGTCAACTCTCTGTCAGCTTGTAGGTAGTTCAGTTATAGTCTGCAGACCTACTTCGTAAAGCCAGGAGGAAACTGGAAGTCAGCTTCTTGTAGATGTGACACTATGTGCCCCACCGCCTATGAAAGTTGAGGTCAATGTGAAAAGGAGATCCTGAAATGCTACAGGCTTCTTAAAAGTCTAAATACGTCACTTTTTGTCACAACTGGAATCCAGAAAGCCATTTCAAACCTTCTCAGCACAAGAGAAGTACCAGAGAGAATTCAACTGAACTACATTTCCCTGTGGTAACAGAAGTGGAAGAGGGATGGGCTGGAGCTGAGGCCTTGCTGCAGGGCTGTGTCTCTATTCCAGACCAATTCTGAAAATGTCGATCTTTTCTGTTTCAAAGTAGCAATTTGATCTTCAAAATACCATCTTAAGGAGGAAGAATTATGAAGAAATTAGTCTTTTCAGACTAAAACCTAACATGTTAATGCCCTTCCATTTGGATGTCAGCTGGGTATGGGCTGGCACTGTGGAAAGCCACAAACTCCTTGCTGACTGAGCATCATTCGAATTAAAGCCAAATGCTGACTTGAGTATTTGCCTATTACCACATCAACCAGCCGGTGTCCCAGGAATGGATCTGTTCCACAGGTCTGACTTTATGTGAGTCCCAGGCAATGCTGGTTTGTGGGCAGTGCTCTGTGGGTTTGTGAGAGGGCTCTGGGCTGAGGTGAGACCTGCTCAGTCCTGCACAGCTTTGGGCAGCCCTTGGAGCTTCTGGCAGCAGGAAGAGTCCACAGGCATGCAGAAGCCAGACATCACTTGTACACTAGGACTTGGCATGACAGTATCATAAACCATGTCACTTGTCAGACATTTTTCTGTAACACAAACCATTACTTACACACTTCACACATTACAAACACTTCCTTAACCTGTGTACAATTTTTCCTAACAGTCTTATCCAATGGTAAGAGTGCTCTGAATATTTTGTACTGTTTGTATGTGTCCTTCGTACTCCAGCATTAATTTGCCTGTACTGACAGCTAGAAAACACAGTGTCAGCAATTACCTCTTGGTGATAAGGCTTCCCAGATTAAAAACAAACAAACAAACAAACAAACAAACAAAAAACACCTACCTGTGTTTAATGTTTCAGTGCAAACGGTCAGCAGTTTTCCACACTAGAAAGGAGGTTAAAATCATGTTTATGTCTCATGGACTACTGTATTTTGAAAACACAGTAATATACAAATGAAACATTTGAAAGTAGCTTTGCCTTTGATCTAAATATTTCTTCTTTCTTCCTTACCTTACTTAGAACTCTTTAATGAACTCTTTTCATTGAATTCTTTTGTTCACTGCCTAGTTGCTGCTCAAAGATATGAAGATATATTCCAAGACAAGTTCAACAGTTACCTGCCCTGGGTGGTTTGCTGTATCCTTTCCTTCTTCTAAAACGTCACAGCATTTGTTTGTCAGAGGAAACAGGATGGTCTGTAGCTGTAGTTCCTCCTGAAGTTATTGGTATTTGCAGAGAAGACCTGATTAAAAACTGTTCCTATCATGTTGCCTGCTCCTCTATCATGTGATGCAATGATTTACATTAATAACAGTAGAGTGCAAAGAAGACCTGCTGAGTTTTTAATAAACTTCCTTTTTCCAATCACTTAAAATGTTCTTTAAAGTTGCAACTGAAGTAATACAAAGCCTGCATAACAGTATACTTGACATTTATGATTTTGGCAGTAAATCTGGTTTTCATTTTTACGTCTGCTTTTGATTAATTGCTAAAAAATACCATAAATACTTTTAGAGAAACAGTGGAATGGTTAATAAACCGCATTCTGCATGTTAACACCTTAAATAATAATGGAGTAAATGCCTTAAACCATGTACATTAAATGCAAAGTAAAAGTAAATTCAAAAAGCCAACTGCTCACAAGTTCAGCTTTCATTACTGTTCTCATTAGGGAGTAATTGTGAGGCACCCTGAATTTCTTCTAGCCTTGGCGCCTATTAACCTAGTGGATAATTCCATACAGGTTTCAAGTTAAAAGCTCCACTGTTTAAAAGCAAGCAACATTTGTAATGCATCATAAAAATCTTTATTTTTTATAGTATAACATGATTAAGTTAGAATAGCAAAAGATTGCAATCTAGACTTGTAATTCTATGAAAAAATGCCATTACTGTTATTATTTTTTAGCATGACACAAGCAGAACCCAATAAATGCAATTATGCCAGAATTCTGCAGCACAAAAGAGCAAGCTGTGTGGGGTGCATTTTTATCATTTCAGGAAACTGTCTAACCCACTACACATGGGTCCTTTTCTGGAAGGGTGCCAAAGCTGAAGGGTAATAGAACTATAATGAACAGCTCCAAATTAAATTATGCTGTTGTAATGTGGCATTAGTTGGCATAAATGATTTCATTGCAATTAAGAAAACAGATACATAGCCCACAGCAGGTGGTTGGTGATGTACTAGCACCAGATAAGTTGGCCTGCCGACAGAAAAAACAGCAAGAGAAAAGATTCTGCATACAGAAGCAGGTCCACTATCCAGTGTAATAAACGTAAAGCTGCATTATTAAAGGAGCAACAGATATCCCAGAGAATTAAACCAACTACTGTATAAATGTTTTTGAAGTGTGTGCCTGACTTGGTAGAGGCCAAGCAGACCTGTGCAGTGCTTAGTATCTCACAAAACGTGCTTAGTGCTTAATACCTCACCAAATAGCTGTGAAATGACGGATGTGCCATGATTTGTTATCTGCCCAAGAGTTCACTGAACAAGAACTGCAACCAAAAAACATATTTTCAACACTTCTCTTTCTCTCTGGTGATTTGTGACAATGAAAAAGTCACATTACTGACATGTCTTTGCCCTAATTGTTTGTGAACTTGCAACATTTTAATATCATCTACTATCATCAGCATGAGAGAGGTGCAGTGCTCAACAAGAGAAGAATCAGAGAATTGTTCATTACAGCTAAATATTAAGTAAATAAAGCAGGAAGGTTCTGTAATAGCCTAGTCCTGACTATTTCATCTATGCATGAACGCACAACACCAATGCACTTCACAGCTCTCCCAGGCTGCAACCTAAAGCTCCCTACAGACAAGTATCTTCGTTTGCACAAGCATGCGCCCCGTCCCCTCACCCTGAGGGCCATGCGGACCTGGCATAGCACAGGACAGTGCCGAAGAGCCTGTGAAGGGAGTGAATCCTCCAGCTGATATAAAAGTCTATGCAGCCACAGGGAGCAACCTGTTTGCATGCACCAAGAGCCAAGCTATCGGGTAAGGATTGACATGGCTGTCAAGGAGTGCATGCAATGCAAGTTCTCCAAGAACAAAACAAAGAGAATTTTTAAGTTCATATATATGGGCTCAAAGTACTTACGGTGACTCAATACAAAGCTGAAAACCAACTTGCCCAAGCCATGAAATGTTTTTCTGTTCTCTATTTTCCCTAAGGATGCCGAATTATATGAGCAGCTTATTTTTTAATATTGTTGATATACACTGAGGTTGATATACACTGTTGATCTTTTCCCCAAATAACACAAAATTATACTTACCTTCTTTTTCCTTCCCTTCATCACATTTCTACAGGCACAATGCTTAACGTCAACTATCCACAACTATCCACAAGCTTTCTTTTTTTTATTATTATTTTTGTTTATCTAATAATTCATCCTTTATTTCAGAGCAGAAGTAAATAGCCTCCAAATAGATGGTTTTTTCCAAAAACATGCATGACAGTTTTTCCCAGTATTTCTCTGCAGAGCCTGCTATCAGTGACCACTTGAGATATCTTACAGAAAATCTGTTGCCTTGTCCAGTTTGCAATTCCTATGTCTTAGGAAGAACCCATTGAGAACAATAAAATAAAAACCTGACAAACATCAGGGATTCACTTAAGCTGAAGTTCTGAGACAAAGGGGGGTTTGTTTATTGTTCAAAACTGACACAGTGCAGCTCTTCTCTGGCTTTGAGATATGTTTGTTCACAAAGTATTTTAAAATGAAACTAGCAACTGAGACCTTGATACTGTTTTATCTCAGTTACCACCACAGTTACCACCAGACAGCACTGTCACCATGCAGTTATTAATAACAGAAAACATCAAAGATGTTGAACAAAACCAAGAATGACAGAGACCACAAGACAAGTTTAAATAGCCTAAGACAGGACCTTAATTAGAAAAACTCATTAAAAAAAAGGCCAAAGACACTATCAAACTAAAGAATCACAGACCGTCACAGGCTTCATGCTCGGCAGTTTCCCAGTTCTCAGGCTGGTGTGCTGAGCCTGCTTCTCACTCCTCCTGCTGCTTCCCCTCCTGCCTTTTCTCAGACCCTGTGTGTGAAACCCTCAAGAGCAAGGCTGCAATAATTTTCTCTAAACCTCTTCACATTCTTGTACCATGCTTCAGCGTCTGGGGACACTGTGTGCATCAGAAACACCGCTACAGACCCCAGAGGGATGGAGGCAAAAACTTCACTAAGAAAAGCTCATGACTGTGGAAACACAACCCTGGACAAAATAAGCATCACAGTTTTAGCCATGCCAGCTTCAGCAGAGACTGCAAAACCTACTTGTCAAGGACCAAGAAAGGATATTCCAGCTCCAGCCAGTCTCCTGGGGAGCATACCTTGCTGAATGCTGTGCTTTGGCTTTCCGTGTTAGACAAGTAAAGCATTTCAGTACTGCTGCTTTACAACTTAACTCTCGACTTCAGTGCAACAGGTCACCTTGATGCAGTTCCGTGTCTTACAAGAGCACCAAGCCACAGGAAGACATAGAATTATGTAGTGGTACCAAACAGACATTTTAAAAAGGCAGGAGCACTCCTCCTACAGACACATGCTCCTAGGATATTTCAGGTTGGAAAGGACCTGAGGAGGTCTCTGGTCCAACCTTCAGCTCTGGGGCCAGACCGGGCTGCTCAGGGCATTCTCCAGTCAGGTCGTGAGAACCTCCAAGGACAGAAATCAAACCCCAGTTCCCACTCTGATTTTGTTGTCCTTCAGAAATGTGATGGAAGTGAACTCCCTCACCTCCTCTGGGCCTCTGGTAAAGACATTAAACAATGAGCCCCAATACAGACCTCTGTAGATCATCACTGGCCCCCATTCAGCTAAAACATTCAGTTAGAAGAGGAGAAAAAGGCCCAAAGCAGACAGAAATAGGTGCAGCATAACTCACTGATGGTGTCCCAGGACTGTGGCTTCACCTGTTTTGCTGTGACATATCAAGCCAGCTCAACTACAACCTTTTTTCCTTTCAAGATCCAATCAAGCTGCAGTCAAGTTTTCTTTCCACCTCGGCCAGCGTTCAGCAGGAGTCTGTAATGATTACCTGTCAGTCCTTCGCTGCTCCTCCACAGCAGCCTGATTCACATACAGCAGCTCATGACAGTCATGCCTAACCTTCTATTTCCTCCAGCAAAGATGGGATTAACCTTCTCAAAGTTACTGAAGAGATATCATGTACATATACATGAAGAGATGTCATGTACATCACACAGACAAACATATGTGTTATTTATATATGCAGGGTTCATTAAAATGCATAATTTTTTTATCTTCCCTGCTACACAGAACCATGTTCAGTCATGAGAATCCCACCAAGACAAGTAGGGAAAATCAGAAGGAGTATGGTTCTCACTCCATATTTCATCCTAGTGGAACCACAGATTCTTCCAGCAACAGTGCTAGCCATCAGCAGACCGTGTTAAAACTAACCTTAAAATGGAGGGATTCTTCCTGGTTCTGTGCTTGGTTTCTCCAGTCGCACTGCAAACAGCTGGCCTGGTGCATCTTTAGGAGTGGCACTGGGGACAGGGGCACATGAGCTTCTCCAGCTGGCACTGGTGTCTATGGGAACTGAAACACATGTGAGATCACAGCTTAGTTTATGACAAGAACCATTAAATCGATGATTGTATAGCAAAAAGCAATAACTACTTTGCATAAGCAGCAACAAGGCAATTGGCTCTAGGGTAGATACGCTGTGTAGCAGCATTGGGGGATCAAGGCAGGCAGGGCTTTTTTTCCGCCATTGAGGCCACCTGAGGGAGACAAGGGAGCCGCCAGGCCCCAGCAGCCCTCGTCAGGGAGGCTGAGGAGGCATCGGCAGTGCCCCA
This sequence comes from Aythya ferina, assembly GCF_964211825.1. Taxonomy (NCBI): domain Eukaryota; kingdom Metazoa; phylum Chordata; class Aves; order Anseriformes; family Anatidae; genus Aythya; species Aythya ferina. Next base: position 6,685,554 of record NC_140302.1, on the reverse strand, counting down.
TTCCCAGCTGTTCAAAGGCAGCCCCCAGAGAGCATGGTGACCAGGATGTGGCGCCTCAGTTTGCCGGCTGTCTACCTGTAGCTAAACCAGCCATGGTCTGCACATGGTCTGCACCAATGGCAGGGCTGGGGGAGAAGGCAATGGCCCAACTGAAGTGCATCTACACTAATGCATGCAGCATGGGCAACAAACAGGAGGAGCTGGAAGCCATCGTGCAGCAAGCAAGCTATGACTTGGTTGCCATCACGGAAACGTGGTGGGACCACTCCCATGACTGGAGTGCTGCAATGCCTGGCTATAGGCTCTTCAGAAGGGACAGGCAGCACAGAAGGGGTGGTGGTGTGGCTCTCTATATCAGGGAGTGTTTCAGTGTTGTGGAACTTGAGGCAGGGAATGATAAGGTTGAGTTCCTATGGGTCAGGATCAGAGGGAAGGCCAACAATGCAAGCATCCTGGTGGAGGTCTGTTACAGACCACCAAACCAGGATGAGGAGATGGATGAGGAGTTCTACAGGCAGCTGACACAATCACCAGCACTTGTTCTTGTAGGCAAGAACTTCCCAGACATATCCTGGAAATACAATACAGCTCAGAGGAAGCAGTCTAGGAGGTTTCTGGAGAGCATGGAAGATAGCTTCCTGACGCAGCTGGTTAGTGAGCCTACCAGGGGAGGTGCCCCGCTATATCTTCTGTTCATAAACAGAGAAGGACTGGTGGGAGATGTGGTGGTCGGGAGCTGTCTTGGGCGGAGTAACCATGAAATGGTAGAGTTCAGTGCCAGGGAAGCTCATGGAGCAGATTATCTTGAGTGTCATCACACGGCACTTGCAGGGCAAGCAGGCGATCAGGCCCAGTCAGCATGGGTTTATGAAAGGCAGGTCCTGCTTGATGAACCCGATCTCCTTCTATGACAAAGCGATGCACTTAGTGGAGGAGGGAAAGGCTGTGGATGTGGTCTACCTTGACTTCAGTAAGGCTTTTGATACTGTTTCCCACAGCATTCTCCTGAAGAAACTGTCTGCTCGTGGCTTGGACTGGCGTATGCTTTGCTGGGTTAAAAACTGGCTGGGTAGCCAGACCCAAAGAGTTGTGGTGATATTGGATTGGTTGGATATTAGGAAGAACTTCTTTACTGAAAGGGTTGTGAGGCATTGGAATGGGCTGCCCAGAGGAATGGTGGAGTCACCATCCCTGGAGGTCTTGAAAAGATGTTCAGATGTAGAGCTCAATGATCTGGTTTAGTGGAGGACTGGTTAGTGTTAGGTCAGAGGTTGGGCTAGGTGATCTTGGATGTCTCTTCCAACCTAGGTGATTCTGTGGTAATCTCCTTAAATATTAATGAGGTAAACACTTCTTTTATCGAGCCTGTATTCCAACTACAAACTTAGTTTTAGCAAATAATATCATGATTACATGTAAGTACATATGTGTAAGTATATATGCAGCACAGCTGCTCCCTGAAAGACAACAGAATGAGGAGACAAGGCTGTGCATCCTTGACATATCCTCTGTGGCTGCAGGCTGGTTAACCAGCACGAGGAATTTCATTTTCCTCATGGAGTCAGAATCCTGCTGCGTCAAGAAATAAGATACAGAGGAAAGGCAGAGGCAACTTTTGCTGCATTTTAAAACAACTCTTTCCAGACAAAGGGAAATGAACAGCATTGGATATGGGAGAAAAATCTTACTACAGATAGTTTCAAGGGCTTCCAACACTTCTGCTAGGACATTACTGAAAAGGTAATATTTTTTCATCTCCATTTGATTTCCCCTCATGTTTTACTGTATCTTTCCACTTCCGTGTGTTCCTAATAAAGATGAACCAGGGAACTAGACACTGGGGAAAGAGAAAACCAGCCTGGTGTTATATGCATATGTTACAGAGGTTGCTAATATCCTTTCACTAGTGCCATTACCCACCAACAGTTACTCCTGTGACTAAAATCTGTTATATTTCCAACTCAGTTTGATCTGAACACCTTCTGCTTCTTGTTCCTATTGCTACGTCCTAGGATTAGAAGACCCCAAGGACAGCTACTTGGGGGTCTACAGAGCAAGTAAAGTCATGCTAAAAGCTTTGCAAAAGGAGTTTCCAGACAGAACTGAGCACAAAGCCTGTGTATTTTTGTACGTTTGGTAAAGTAACAATAACCTTCTAATTCTGCCCTCTGTGACACCCTGACTATAGTTGCTGTCTTACATCCTATCTGTGATCCCAGTAAGTCAGGACAGTACTGGAGAAGCATCTGAAGAGCAAGTAGTTTAAAGACAATTTCTCAGTCTGTCTCTATTGTAATTCATAGACATTCATTTTGCCCTCAAGTGGTATCAGTTTGAGGCACCAGAGGTCCGTGGTTACATCCCTGGCATTTGCTGGTACAGCGAGACCTCTCTGACACCCCTAAATTCAGCAAATGTCAACGGTATTAAGCTGGCAAAACAGAAACAGCAGCAATTTCTTGACAACACAAGTGCCTTTCATCCAGTTACATCCTCAGGTTTGTAATTGCTGAAGCTTATCCAGCTTCAGACTCCATGTCTTTAAGATTTTGCAATGATTATGATTACTAAAGCAAGAGAATAAGCAAACATACCTCTACCGTCTACTTATAAGCAAACTGACTTTTGCTGCTGTCTTTGCAATGTTCCTGGTATATGCTTCATAAATAGCCACTGCCAACAGAAAGAGCAGCTTGCTGGAGAGAAAGCTGGCTTGGTCCCAAAAGCACTGTCACATCCCAACTTCCTTCTCTCAGAAAGTGTTATTCATTAAGAAAGCTTATACTTGAGAAGAAAGAAGCATTTTACAGCACTGCTTTCTCAAGCTCAGGAAACTCAGTTTGTCCAAGTTTTTACAGAATGTTTGCATCTCTCCATCTGCTGCAGCTAGCACTGGCGTCACCAAATACTAACACGGTGATCTGCCAATTGCTGTGACTTGCTATTTCATTGGTTGTGTTTTTGTGTGTGTGTGTGTGTGTTTAATTAAAAAAAAAAAAAACACTGTGAGAACACATTGTTTTCTTACAATGATGTCACAACATCTAAAAAAAAAAGTTTGCTTGCACTGTGGTCCTTTGCATTACCTTTGTAAACATCTCTCTCATCTTCTCACCTTACAGAAGAGTAGTCGACAAAGAGAATAAAACCCCACCCTTTGATGGTTACTCAGAGCACCAGGCTGTGTTGCCGTAGGTCTCACCCAAGTGCTAATCCTGCAAAGCCTCGCTCCAGCTAGCTGTGACCCCAGCACCTGCCTGGACAGCCTGTGGGGATGGGGTGCCCACCTGCCACCTCTCCCCTCGGTGCAGAGCCACCCACAGCACCTGCAGCAACCAGCTCAGGGGCAGTAATGTCATGCCTGATGAAGAAAGCCTTCAGAGCTAGGGTAAATCAAGCAAATATTACATTATCTGCTTTAAAAATGCAGTTTGTAACACTTCCTAGCCAACCTTGGATCTGGCTCTGCAGCCCTGGCACGGTATGTTGCCTCTTCAGATGAACTGCTTTGCAAAAGCCCCTGGAGTTACTGATGTAAAACTATTTTCTCTGTGCAGGTTACAAAGGCTGGGGCAGCAGGGCTGTTCACTGAACAAAGTCAAGACGAAAACTGCTGTCTGCCCCCTGCTGCAGCCTGTCTTCTCATCCTGGTCAACCTGTGCCCTACAGCTGACTTCAATACCTCAATATTTTTTCTTATTCCGATTTTCTGTTTCTTCCCCCTCCTCGGTTACTGACCTTGCTTCTTCTATCTGACCTTCTCAGAGACCACAACAGTAATAACTCCTTCTTAAATGAGGAGGGGAAAGTGCTTTGCAGAACCTGTTGTGACTGCAATGGGCAAGGCATGACTCCGGTTGCATCCTTCTGTACGATCTGAGCTCACTGCCATCAGAGCCCCCTCTTCTTAGCTGGGTTAACTCCGATCCTCACCTTTACTGTACACTGCAAACACATGTCAAGTAACAGCAGTGACTGCCTGCACATCATTTCAACAAAGAATTATATATCCATTAAAACAATAGGATCCACTTTTAACTATTTACATGAGAAAAATCACATGAAGTAAACTTTAAATGAGATAAGAAGCCAAATTACATTCAGGTATTGCAAGTGTTAAAATAAAACTTACCTTGTGTTTTTAAAAAATGCCCAATCCCAAACAGGAAAATTGTTCTACATTTTGTCTTCATTGAAAACAATCTGAACAGCAATCTAATTTCAGGATGGACAGATGAGCTATCACACACTGGATATGTGTACACAAGACTTTTTCTCACATAAAGTCAATTATACTTAACATTTAATGGATAAAAACAACTGCCACCATGTATAGAAACTGAAAAGTTTTTCTGGCATCATTATGCTGTATTGAGGTAGCTAAATATCTAGTTGTAAAAAAACAAAACTAAACTAAGGAGGTCTGGTCTTAGGTTCAAGGTTCTGGAACCTTTTTCTCCTAACAGCAGTGAGGTGTAACAGCTACTGAGTGAGACTAAGGGAGTGGTATCCAATTCTGAGCTGGAAAATGTCTCGCTCACAATAGCCCTGCAAGAACTCAAGCTGCAACACAAATAAGAATGCCACCAAACGTATTATAATACAACAGCAAGCCTGCTTCGGGTAAACAAGTGGGAAGACAAATGAATGTTAACATGCAAAATTTAACTGAAGTATCACAAATGAGGGGGAGAACAATTTTTAACTGAACAAGAGAGGAAGAGACAGACTTTTCCAGAGTTAAGAATTATGTATTACCACAGACATCTTCTTGGTAAAAGCAATTTTCCTTCGTTATCCTACTGAGCCATACTTGCCCCTGTTGCTACTATGCTGATTTCAACAGGGTGTCATAAGGAAAGAATCTGATATTAAAGAGCCAGTTTGTCATTAGGCTTCCCTCAGCAACAAACGGCAGCATGCTGTGTTGCGAGTGAATGTGGAGAAACACTAAAAGACTGCAATTAGGGGAATGGTAAATATCACATCTCTTCCCATTCTAAAAACTGCTTTTGTAAATCCAGATTTTATGCTATCTGATCACTGAGCAACTCAGCTCCTGTCTCAATTATTTACTCTAATATCCAAACAAGTGTGTTTTTTGTAAGTACCGTCTCCTCAAACTTGAATGAAAAAGTCAGTAACTTAGATGCTGTTCTGAATGTAGAGTACAGATAAATTGGACAGATGAAGGCTGTTGTTTTCCATGTTTTAAGGCATGTTAACGAAGAAATATGCTAATTAACTTTTGACCCTGTTTCAAAGTTTATAACCTCTCCAAAAGAGTAAATACTCTATTTCTAAACAATTGGGTACATAGAAAATGCTGAGAAAAGGAACATAAAACAGAGGTTATCTAGTTGGTCTGAATTAAATTTTAGTACTAACAAAAGAAAAAGAAAAGGAATACAGAAGAATGAATGGAAGGCAAATTGCTTTGAAAATCCAAAGGAATATTATGGCTCTCTCTTTGTTATTCTCTGTGAAATAAATTAAACCACATCTGTTTCCTATAATATATAATGAGCACTGCACATCTACAGTAATCCCAGCTCGGGTATTTGCATAAAACTCTCCATCTTACTGCAGTTCTTGTCTCTTGATAGGTCAGCCCATAGACCTGCAAATGTGGGAAACGCATCACATGCAGCACTCAGTAGCTCCTGTGGCCACGTCCTTGCAGATGGAGGTTTGCTGAGGTTTTGTACAATGTACTGTCACAGGAAATAAGCAAAGAGCAAAGGAAAAGGCTGGAGTGAAGATGCTGGTCTAAGGAAACTAATACCTGGGTTGTAACATGGGAAAGGGACAGGACAGAGAACATAAAGGCAGCCAGAAGGGCAATCAAAGCCCTTCTAAGCTAACGTGAGTTTTGATGGGGTTCCTCATAGCCTGAATAGACATTTTATCTTCCTGTAAAAAAAAAAGGAAAACTAACCTAGGCCAGTAATCTACATAATTATGCAATGACTGTATAGGAACTGCCTAAACAGAAATACCGTTTCTTTGAGTTGCTTCCTCTGCATTTGCTGCCTGTTTGCTCTTGTAAGAGCATTCCAAAATCTTCTCTTGGACTACACTGTGTTAAGTGACAGAGAATAATTATGTAATGATACTATAATCTCAGTGAAAAAAAGATTTCCTGCTGTAGGCCTAAAATCTCTTACTTCTCTACCATGCCTCAATTAATGTCTAAGGCACCACGGGACTGGATGAGAGAAACTCTGCCTAGCAGTACTAGGAATGCCACCGCTGTCCAGTTCAACCTTTCTATCATCAGCATCCAAGCAAGGAATCTTACTGCTGTCATGAAAACGAGCTCTGGGTTGCACCTTTACAAAGCAGCACAGAAAATAACTTCCCTCCATAAGAGCCAACCATTTTCTTAGACAGCTCCACTGACTGCTTCAGGGCTCACACGAGCAAAGTAACTTTCTTCCATGGATAGTGTTAGACTCCCATAGCCTAAGTTACATTTATCACCACACATACCATCTTCTGCTCGGCTTTATTGTTTGGACACCAGTCTCCTGGGACTTGGGACAACAACTGATTTCAAACAGTCCTGCTAAATCACTTCAAGCACGTTCACCATTTTTTGACATTGGCTTTGTCTCTCTTTAGATTAGTCATCTCAGTTGCAATCTGCATGACTAACCTGGTAGGAGTCTCCATGAGCTGCTGCCAGTCACTAAATCCAGAAACACAAACTAGAATATTATTAGGTGCCTTGCCAGTATGAAACATGAGAGAAGGGCCATGACAAAGGACGCTTCTTACAACAGAAAAATAGACGAGTGACAGAGAAGACTGCTGGCTTTCCACAGCAAACTCAAGTATGAGAATGGCTACAGTTTAATTAGTTTAGGAGTGGAACAAGGTGACTGTGTCAGATGGAGTGATACCAGAAAAAAAAAAAAAAAGAAAAAAAAGTTACTTGCTGTGTCAAATAAGAAAAGCCACATTCTGATTCTTCTAGAAAGTGGATGCAGAAAGTTCTGATGAGGGAGGACTGAAGTCAACAGGGTTATAAGGCTGTTAATCAGGTCATCATTCAAATCAATGAACACACACGGTATGCAGACAAGAAAGGCAATCCTTATCTTCATGAGTAACAAATAGCTGTATTAGAGCCTCAAACAATAGCCTGAGAGGTGAAAATTTAACATCTCTTACTACCAACACCCTGTATTAAGCACTTTTTCTGCATACTCCTTCTTCATCTGTGATCTGTACTACATCTATCTGATAATGAATCAGAAATGTCATATAATTACACTTCAAAGAGGCTAGTGTAATTGATGATCATTGAAAGCTGGCTTTCCTGTAATTTGCTAGAAGAAATGAAGCTCCTTGTGTGCGTTTGGGGGCACCACTACAGCAGAGATGTCTAATCACCAGACAGTTCAGTTCAACAGACATCGACGTATCAGCTCTAATAGCTATTTCGCAAGGACAAAGACGTAACACATACTAAAGGAGCTCTTCTAAAGTTGTAAAATTTCACTCTTCCAGTTTCCCTAACATTCAGTAAGAGCCACTAAAAAAAAAGTCAAAGACCTAATTCCAGCTGTAGCTTCAGCAGCATTCAACAGGGGCTCAGTGATGCTTCAAGTAATACCAATGTCAAGCTAGAGGGGTAGGGGAGCAAGGCCAAATGGTTTGTTCATGTAAAATGTCTTGGCAAAAAGGTGTACCGAGAGGAAGAGGAGAAGGAAAGCTAGGATATCCTCAAGGCATTGTTATCATTGTAGTTCTGACATGGAAAAGCAACTGTATGGCTCAGGAATTCGTCACACTGAAGAAGCCAATCTCTGATTCAGTGAAGAGAATTGAAGAGAAAGAGATGTTTTGGTGATGACCAACCAAGTGCTCTCTTACAGGTGATGTCTTTAGTGAAGAAAGTAGTTTTTGCAGTATTTTCCTTTCTGCCAGCACCTCTAATAAAAGCGTTGATGACTATTTCACCAAACTCTCTGACCTTTCCACAATGGAGAAGCAACACACAGCAATAGGTGGAACCCTGAACAATTTCACGCTTCTTGTGTTTTAACTCACTACAGTCATAAATGATTAACACTCAGATCTGACAGCACACACCCTAATCCTACAGTCCTTATTGAACCCACCCCAAACAAGCCTATGCATGGGCTACTTCTACTGCACAGAGCAAGAGCATGACTGTCCATACACCTTCTACATAGAAACCTATCAGCATCACTTCTAGTTATTACGCATTTTTTCCTCTCCTGCTTGAAAAAACTGTTATGAGTCAGAAGGAAACTGCATAGGGAAAGTAGAAGGTAACAGTATATACAGGAAATTGTGTTAGATGGTAGATAAAGGGGAAACAAGACCTGTCCCTGTGCTATTAGAGTCACTGTACTCTAAAGGTAGAAGAAAAGCAAATGTGAGCTGTGAAGCAAAGAGCGCGTCTCACTGGTATTTGTTTTTGTGCCCTGGTGCACAATGCTGAGGTTTTTTCAGCCACCATCACGTTGAAGTTCAACTATATAAAGAGCAGGGCTTAGTGCACTTCCTGAAGAAGTGAGCAGTCATCAGGGTTTCATGACACTTTCTTTCCTCTGGGCCTAGAAAGGAATCATTATATGACACTTACCCTGTCAGACCTATCAGCTCTGAGTGCTCTACCGTATGCAGAAGCCATGCACCTATCTTGTATTAAGATAAACAAAGATATGTTCCTGTTCTCACATCAGAAGATTTTTAATTTAGGAGACACATATTGTTCCAGTGCAGAAACATGCCCTTCATTAACATTCCTCTGCCTTATTTTTGAACCAGGACAAGATGATGAGGAATACATACCACTGCATATGGCAACAGTGTCTGATGAGGGGTCACTGAAATGAGCTGGGAGGTTGTATAAGGTGGTATCTGGACCTTTTTGTTATTATTATTATTATTTTTAATTTATATCCCAATTTTATCTGTTTTCTAATAAGGAGATCATATGGTAAATTTTAAAAGTATCCAGTGGATATTCATACATTATTGACAAGCTGGGTGTTAAAGATTAAAGGCAACAAGAGAAGCTGATTATAATTTCTCATTTCTCTCTCCATTCTCCTCATCATTTACCCCTGCCACACACAAACATATTTCTCTGCTAGCCACTTGTTGTTTTCAGACAGATCACTCAAAAAAATCTTATTGTTTCTGTTTATTCCCTTGGCAATTCTCTGTTCACTGCGAGTTTATGCTTTTTTAATCTGTTTATTACACTCTTCCAGCTTTATTTCCTAATCCTCTTTTGTTCCTCCTAGCTTCATTATGTTTAAACCGGGAAAGCTGCTTCTGTTGTTCTTGTGAGCTTTACACATACTCCTGCACCCATCTTCTAAGGAGCCTTCCTTGACAATTCACTTCCTTCTGACCTCTTTCCAATCTTACGGAGTACCAAAATCTTAAAAAGCAGCTAATAGGAAGAATTAACAATATTAAACCCCCTATGTTCACATAGATAAAGAATCGTGCCCACTCATGCATGCAGTCTTTGAGCAATTACACAGTGCAGGTAAAGAGTCCGCTCCAAGCCACGAGACCCAAGCCACGCTGCCAGGAGCATGGTGCCTATGCTCCTCCCCAGAGCCTGGCACCCGGTGGAGCCACCCACTCGCCCTTTAAGCATCCTTGTAGGCCACAGCCCTTCCCCTGTCCCACCATTCTACCTCCCTTCTTAGTGTTAGCCTCATGCATCATCCCTTTTAAATTGCAAAGGTGTGTCAGTAATGCTCATCATGTATCAACAAGAGTTCACAAATAAGGCCTGATACGATAACGTTTTATTCTCAATTGGCAGAGGTGAAAAATGGCTACGCACGCCATGGAAATTGTGCCTTATGTACCTCAGGAAATATAGTATCCTAATGACTTTTTATAACACAGTTTTCCTTTAATTTAATGATTTGTGAATCTAGTACTGAAGTCTCACAGACTTTACTCAAAAGACATAAACCCTGTAATAATACAAGTCTAAATGACTACAGACAGCAATGAATGTTGAGTTAAAGTAATTTCAGAGATGAACCAAATGACAATATTACTTATTCTCAAGATCAGGCTGCATCGATATAACATTTTTATATGTTGATTGTGCCAGATTTACAGGATACAGGATTATACCGGTCTTGCTTTCCTTCTTAATAAATACAATGGTGAAGAAATGGGGGTGGTTTCTTTGTGCAGTAAAATCCTGCCACACCAATGGCCAAAAATAATCAAGTGATATTAATCAGTCTCCTTTTCATCTCCATAGAGATTAGAAATATTACAGACAGAAACACAGCTTTAATTAGTCTGGTCAAACAAAAGGAAAAATACATGACTACTCTTGCAGATAAATCACAGTAAAGATACAAATCACATCTCAGAAGGTGAACAGTAATTTTCTCCTGGATCTCAAACTAGGTAAAAACCATTATACTTCTCAAACCCAGTAGAAGAATAGCTACATGCCTGTGATTAACACTTTAAGAGTATTTCTAAAATACATGTACTGATTTCTCGGTTTGGTGAACATCAATATGTAAACCAAATAGTTACTGAGGCAAACTTCAGGCTGATATTTACTGTGAAGGACAATCAATCTTCAAATTTAGTTTCACGTAGTAAACATCACGTGGTTCCTAAATTATTAAAATATGCCCCAAGCAATAGACACCTCTCTAACTCCAAGTTGGCTCAAGCGCTCAGTGCTCTTAGAGCTCTCGGACTGCACCTGAAGTTTCAGTTGCCTGACTCTCGTTCACCTATGCATTTGTTCAGTGGAGCTAAACTTAACAAGTAGGTATTTCAGAAAACACTTTTCTGGAAGAGACACTTCAACTTCTTCTTCGTGGCCCAGCATTTGAAACAGATAGAATGGTGCTGCTTTCTAATGCAAATCCGAAGTCTCCCAGGTGGAATGTGATTAGCCTGGGGCAGTCTAACCGGTCAGAAAAATCTTCAGCCTGAAACGTTGCTGAGATCGTTACAGATGGCATTTGACAGTGAAGATCAGGATGGATTTGTTCATATGGAAAGTAAAGTGTAACCAGGGATGGGATGCAAAATAGCCAGAGCGAGGATACAGAAAGGTCCCTAAAAAGTCAAAATTGTATCCGAATTCATATTGAACCACACTAGTGCAGAACTGCTATGATGGGGGGGGGGGGGGGGGGGGAGCACTAAGTGCCTTCGCTTCCACACAAGCAGCTCCACAGAGCAGCTCCATCTCCAGAATGCACTTGGCACAGTGCAAAGCTACATCTGCAGGATACACATCGACATCCTCCTGGGGGTTAGGAGCACTGGAAGCACCGTGTGCTTCACTCTTCAGCTTGGTAGCAGATCTGCTTCGAGCAAAGAAGTTACCAGAAGCAGTTAGCCAGCAGAAGAGCCCCTTGCTCTGCAGCTGCCCGGCACTGTCAGGAGGCTCCCCACGCCAGTGATACAGATGGCTAGTGTGCTGCACCAGCATTGTGCTCGAAGGGTTGCATTTGTCCCCTAATTACCTTGTGGAGTGTAAGCCTATGGAGACCTGAGCATTTGAAGTAAAACTATGACAGCTATAAAGCCCTGAAATGCAATCATACGATGTGCTGCAGAACTGACGGAACAGCCCCAATTAAAAAGTTTCATACAAATGGCATTTTGTGTCGTGAAACTGTTCCTCAGCTGTGCCACAGCATCTGCCAGAACGGTTTGAAGATATGGGGAGCATTTTTAATCCAAACCAAAGTAACTTTATTCACTACACACATACATTTACAATAAGCATGGCTCCACCAGGGCTCACAGGAGAGAGAATGGCTCTCTCGAAAGGTTCCATCAAAACTACATTATGGAAACAGAGGAGCACAAAGGGAACCAAATGCACATGGCATGCTAACGAACAGTAATAAAACAGCATTATTAAGACTGCAAATCCAAGCCCTGAAAAAGTTAGGAAATGCCAGAATTCGGGCTGTTTGCGAGAGGACAACTTGCCCCTGCCTCCTGTGGATATGTGGTCCAGGACAGCCTTCATGACATGAATATTTGTTTTGTCCTCCAGGATCCCTCTGTCAGCTCTCTGAATGGACAATGCTCCCTGAATAAGCAGCAATTCATTTTTTTTTGCCTTCTCTTAGAAATCCTGTGTGCTGCTTTATGCCTTATTTACTGCTCTGAAAGCAGAATTATTCATTTTTTCAAAGAGTTTTCTCTGGAACTCACTATGTAGTACCAGAGAGCTTCTCAAATATTAATGACAGCTGTTTGCACAACATGCCTGTGAGATGATACGATGTGCACGAAGGTAGCTTGTTTCAGCCTGGGCAGCCTTCAGCTCTTTAACAATTTCACCAGTTCCAGCCAGGAAAACAGGAGTTGTTCTCCAGAAAGGGTGAGAGTGTACATGCAACAGCACTGATGAGGAGAGAAAGAGAAGTTGATGCTCAATAGTCCACTGTATTAGGGATTTGATAGGTTTTAACAGGATAGATTTAGGTTCTGCTTCCTTACACGGATCAACAGACTGAGAATATGCCAAAGGAAAGGTAATAATGAGAAGAGCAAGAGTTCACAGCAGTCACAGCATCCCATGCTTTTCTCCATCTCTCTGTCATGGACAAAGCCAGTTTCATACCTCCCAACAGCAACATACTCCTGCCTGGGTCCTGCTCTTCTCCCACCATGCTGGGAAGGCATGTAAGGGTAACGCAGCCAGTCTCATCACCTATTCACATCAGATCTTCACTGAAATTTGGAAAACAGACACAGTGTAAGGACAGTAATTAATTAGAAGATTACATCAGAGTAAGGAGTACATTTTTTTGAAAAGAACAATGGAGGTATCAAGGCTTTAATAGTCAACTTTCTATAGTTATGGGGTGCTTAAAAAATAAAATATTTTTGACTGGTTGCAAAAGCTGATGTGCTCAACTATTCTCACATGAAGAAAACCAACTATGAGCAGTAATGGATGAGTGACCACCACTTAATTTATGATTTTTTAATTTTTTTTTTTTTTTTTTTACTGTACAAGGTAATTTTTCAACATGAATTTTAATGCAAGGAATGGAAACTAGATGAATGAAATAATTTATGGTATTATTCTGTTTTCATCTTTTTTAATTATATTTTCCTTCGGGGTCAGCTTGGTTGTATTTCCTTTAAATACAGGGACCAGAGTATTTATGTACTCTAGTCCTCACAGCCTGGTAGGTTGCTCAGTAGCAGATGTGCATTTATGTAGTTTTATATAATATACACGTATATACACACAATATATATATATTGTGTATACAATGTACATATGTATAGTGGTAAGTCCTGCATAGAAGAAGAGATGAACAGTCACTTGGAAAAATCTGAAACTCAGTGAAGAAAACAAAATATAAGAAAAAATAAACTTTGTTTATAAAGACTTTGTCTGCTGAAGAGCTTATTTGCACAATGTTGAAGTGACTCCTGGTAAGATTTTATGCTGGATGAATGAGGACCAACAAAAAAGTTGCTGAGCCAAGTTTAAGCAAGACATCACTGTTTAACTGTCTAGTTAAACAAACTACCTGTCCTGACAGACTTCAGCTTCATTGACAAAAATACTAAGGAGAAACTAAAGAGAAACTAAAGCCCACCCAGCTGGAATAATCAGCCAAGAGGATCTGGAGGAGACCAAAAGCAGATAAACTGGATGAACAGATGCCTTGGAAAATTGCATGCAAAAAATAGTTAAGTGAGGGTGAAAAGCAGTGGTGCAGTGTGCTTTACAGAAACTCATCTGAACACCTTCATGAATTGCAGGTTTTAAAGGTTTGCTTCTGCTTTTCTTTCCCCTCTTCTCATTTGTGTATGGAAGTGCAATGGTTGGGTGACTCATTAAGTAGCAATGGATGAGAGCAGTGATCTTTTCTCCTCCAAAATGCAAAGTTGGAGGAGTCACTTAAGTGCACTGGAAGAGTGGTGTTGTTATAGACTTAACCATCAGATATCAGCTCTCTATTCCTTAAAAATGTTTAACTTTACTTTTCAAGTAAACTACCAGGACAAAATAGAAGTAACCTCCACACTCCCAAATCCTCCAAAGGTTAGATGTAGTGGTAAAAAAAAATGGTAATTTGTCACAGAAAACATTGTTTTTGTTGTTGTTTTTGTTGAAATTAAAAGAAAATACTGTAAGTAAAAGCTGGCCTTTTTTCTTTTTCTTTTTTTTTTTTTTTCCTATGCTTAAATGCATGATTGTTATGTACGCAGGTAACAAATTTAAAGAACCCATTGTTCACAAGAAAGCTATTAATAAAGATTTTTTTCTTCCTCTGGGAAGACAAGAGAAATAAAAGGTTTACTATTTTGTAGCCTCAAGACATCTGGAGAGGAATGCACACATTGTTGAAAGTACCTGAGGCAGCTGGCTGTGTGCACAGTTCCTTTTTACGTTAGGTCCAGCAGGATGAGAGAGAGCTATTTGTCCTGAGCATATGCCTTGTGTTTTGATATATTTTCAAAAGGAAAAACAGCAGGATGCACATACCTCTTTATACTTGAAATGGTGGCATTGAACCTGAAGCACTTGGGGTTCCTGGGCTTTCTGGGTACATAATGTAGTGGTGAGAAGGTTATTATATGACAGGAATTATTGCTTAGGCTTTAAATAAAAAGCAACATTCTATGCGGCATTTTTTTACAATGTGAATGGACGAAGAAGAGTTCCCAGTTTTCTCTGTTCACCAAAATACTTTGTTTCCTTTTGTACAAGAGAGTGTCTTTGGGTGTGGAATTACGAACAATCCCTGAGGAAGCAGCATTCAGTTGAAGAGCTAAGACAGCCTTTCCTCGCACATAATTTCCTCTTAGAGATGCAATGCAGGACAGAGAGCACTTTTGAAGTAATGTCTATTTACAAGTTCTAATAGCTTTGTACACAATGATTTCCTTCATGAGACATCTCAACCACTTCCAATGTATTCTTACACTTTCAAATATCAAGCAAACGTAGTGACAGGTGCTGCAAAGCAGCCAAGGAGATAGCTCTCCCTGTGATTGAGTTATTATGTATTCCATTAGATAGTGCTGCTCAGCTGAGCTTTTGAAGGTGGAAGGTAAGATTAACAGAGGAGGAAAGGCTTCTTGTTAATTAAAGTGATGCACTGCCAATTGTAAGGGCGATCAAATATTGGTTCAGCCTTACCACTGCTGCTTACTTTTAATAGGCAGGAGTATATTTGATGATGGATGCCCAGCTGAGCAGAGGCTGTATGCAAAGCCGCAGCCTCACTGCTCACTGCTCACCTCTTTCAAGATCAGAAATGTGCAGACTGACAGGATGAAGACTTGGGAGAAAAATTGTTCAACAAGTGCAAAGAGACCAGGCACTGAACCTGGAAAAAAATTGTTCATTACTTGACTAAAAGTGTAACAGGGCAGTTTATATGCAGTGTGCTTATTTATCGTAAACGCTGCAGCAAAGCTAATGATTTTTGTTTTAGTTGGAGTTCAGATTCTCACTTTCATCAGCATTATCTTGCAAAATACATTCCCAAGATTATTTTAATTTAGGATTTGACACCAGCGATTGCCTTTTTTCCCCTCAAAGGATAAATTAGTTCACAATAAAAGATGCATATTAGGCAATTTATTATGCTAATGACTTGCAGAAAAAAGCCAAATTACCTTGATAGTGGATTATATTGAACAATAAAGAAACACACTCCTTGCAATTCTCAGTAAATGTATAGTTTAGCTGTGGTTAGCTAAAGGAAGCCTCCTGGTAGTAGTATCCACATTAAAGACAAACAGACATGCATTATCAGTAACCACAGTCACAGTGAAACAATGCAGACGGATCTCAGATTTATAATTAGATCTCATTACCCTACACTAGTCATTTTTAGCTCAGCTTGGAAGCAAAGCTTGTGTGAGCGTGGCATATGGTGCATGTGCTGGCATTTCCCTACCTGATGATTTTAAGATCTATGATCAGACTTCAAACACTTTTAAAGAAAAGTTGAGACTCAAAGAAATTAAGCTTTGTACAAATTTTATGCAAATAGAGAGCCAGGTAGATCAAAAAAACGACATTAATGATCCTCATTGATACAGAAGCTTGGCGTGAACATATGAATTCATAGGAAACAGCTGCTCCCAGAAAGGTTACTCGCTTTGAGGTGTGAAACATCTCTCCCAGGCTATGTGCCCTGCCACTTCTGTTGACTGAGGACTGAGGACAGACACATTCCTGGGCACGGGGTATTAGGCACATGGGAAAGTAGGAGAGAGCTGCTGCAGGGTACTGTCTGTGGATCGTAAAGCTTGCATAGGGAAAAGGATACAGGTGGAGAGAGGCATTTCACATTTCAACCTTGAAATAACAAATGGACCAACATCCCTAAATTCAATAAAAGCAAGATTATACAGAAAAATTTAGATGAGTATCAAAATTATATTTTCAAGTGGGATCTATAACAAGATTCAATCAGACACACAAACACACATACAGAAAAATGTTCCATGAAAATGGAAAGAGTAAAGTACAGTCTTATGTGAGCAATAAAATACAGAAAGCTATGTAATTGAAGGAAAAATAGAAAGTGGCCTGAACACTAACCCTGCACCAGTTCTATCAAGCAACATCTGAACAACCTAAAGAAGGGTGGAAGCAGCTCATACTCTTCTGGAGTCTCTGGCAATAAGAAAAAACAGCAGTAATTTTAAAACGCTACAGTGTAATGAGTTTTGACAACACCTGGTTAGAATGAAAATGAGTCCTTTTTAGTAGATGATTAGAGGGATTATAACCTAAAAGATTAAACAAAATGCCTCTTCAGAATCTGGTCGGTTGAGATTTCTCAATTCACTTGATTATGGAGTTTTTTCTCCAGTCACTGCTACTGTTACAGAGCACCTCTGAATTAATGGTCCTGGCATACCCATTCTGCTTATTTTAAAGTGACTAATTACAACTAAATTTGTCTTTGCAATTATGTAATCTTCACTGATGAAATTAAACTTTTATGTGTTAAATTGGTATTCATTTCCCTGTTTGGGAAAAAGAAAGCCCAAACCATTTGGTTAAACCCTGCATCTCCCCCCATCAGTCACTGAGCACAGAGTCCTTACTGCTCTGACATGGAGAGGCAGTGGCACTGCTCAGAAAGCAAGGACAGAGCTCTGGAGCTGGGTAAGTGAAAGTTCAGCATCACTGTGATAACATCAGAAGATGGAGCTGCAACTCACTCCTTCTGAACTATCATCACATTATGAAAATGAGCGTTTTCAGTGTGTTCTGTAGCAGGAAATATTTTATCTGCTATAAAAGCCAACAGTTTTTTTAAACACAATTAAACTCCCAAGCTTCTTTTCAGAATGTAACAAACTGTGAAAGTCATTTACAGCGTTGGATGTACAGCGCCATCACTTTCATCCTCCAATGTAGTGACAAAAATACAACATAAATTAAGCTCCATTTTCTTTTCCTTTGTAGATCTGTTCTGCACTGTGTTGAAGTACACCAGTTTAAAACCTCAGTTACATAAATAATTAACTAGGACCAACTGAAAGTTAAATGCCAGTTTGTAGGAAGAACTACCTACTTCTTTCCTGACTACCATTAGTAGAAAAGTTGAAAACACTTAGAAGAGTGGCTGCCACATCAAAGTGAGTAGGATGTGGGGAAAGTTCTTCCAAAATGCAGTCTCCGAGTAAAGTTAATGCCTTTTCCAACTCAGAGCTTGAATTAGAGGGGTGACCTTTTTGCTGCCCAAAGGCAAGTACAGACTTTTGGTGCAGCCACACCAGGAGGGACCTGTCCAGCTATTACATTTACCATACACCAGCAATGTCCTTTTTGAGCACGTGAGGCGTTTGCACTAGGAGGTTTTGCCATTAGGGACAGAACACATCCAGTTTGGGTACACCAGGAAATATTTTCCAATGTAGACAGGACCTCGGTTTTGACAAAATTCATTTTCTGTTACATAAAAAAAGACAGTAACTGACAATTTCCTGATTTCCCTGAACCCCTTTCCATCCCCCTGTGTCCATACAGGATCTAGGTACTTGCGAAATGACAAGTAATTTTGTTATTCATGGATGTATGAATATTGTTCACATGAAAAACCAAAACACAGGCTGAAGCATATACTGCAAGAAAAAAACAAAACAAAACAAAACAAACAACAAAAAAAACCCACAAATGTTTAAAATATTCGATGAAAACCACAAAAATAGCAAAAAGAAGCTGTGTCTCAAGACAACAGGCACAGATTCAAGCCCTCAGCTTTCTGCTCTCAATACCGCATGACACCAAGCATGTCATTGGAGCATGCTGTGCCTGATTTCCCATCGCTAAAACAAACACAATAGGCACTAAGATGCTACAAGTGCTTGTAGAGAGCGGCTTTTGAAACCTGCTTCCTTTGCCACTGGTTTCCATGGAAAATTAGCATCTCCCTCGTTTTAGTAAGACAGCCAAGCTCACTAAAAAAAAACACAAGAAAGTTTAGGCAACTGTCATTTTCCTGTGTACAAAAAATAAGAGTGCACATGTACAAAGGAGAAAAGCAGCAGCAAGTCTGACTGGCCAGGCTGGGGGAAACGCATCTGGCTCCAGCCATCCCCTGCCCAAGTGCCTCTCCCAGCCTTTCCCACTGATCTTCATTTACCTCTGTGCTGCCTGGCAGTCACCTTGGGGGAGCTGCTCCCAGTCCTCAGCTCCTGCCACCCCCCTGCAGCCCTCATCTCCAGCAATGGAGCAGGATGTGAGTTCCCTGCTCCTCGTCATGGGTCATCGCTTCCCGAGAAAGAGGCGTATGATAGTATGAGGTAGGGATTTCACTTCTGTCCACAGGCAGATCCATTCTGCCTTACTTTGGCCATCTGTAGAGTAAATATGTGATCAAAACTATCCACTCAGAGCTGCTCAGTGCTGAATGGAGAGGGCAACTCAGCTCCTCTGCCTTAGAGACAGCAATTTCAACATGGGCTGAATGGTCCTTTAGAAGTTACCCTTCCACTAATGAGGGAGGCTACCCTGAGACTAATTTCCACTGTTTAATGCAGGTGATGTGGAATACAACACAATTTTCTGGAGCTGTATTTATTGCCCTTTTGTATCAGAGGTACAGCTTATTTACTCTCAGGCAACTAGGGAATAGATTATTCAATTAAATGTACAAAAGCGGGTAATTTAGAAAGTTAACTTATGATGACACCATGGCAGCAGCATTGCACTATTGGAAACAATCATCCTGAGTTTGGGAAAAGCATACTGAAGCTGTGCTTCAATGCATGCCTAAGGAAGAAGGGGCAGAAGTACAAGTGCTATGCTAAATACAGCTGCTGCTGAGAACACAAGAGTGACTGTATTTAGTGAGGCTATGGGCCATGTAACCCAGTATGCTGAGCTGCACATTCATAGAGACGTCAGGAGGTCTTTATATTTTGAGGAAACATGTCAGTCTCACCTGTCCATCTGTGCTGCCACTCAGATTCTGCTTCACCCTCCTTTCACAGATCTGCTCATTGAATTTCGGAAGCAGCCAGCTGGACAGGGGCTGCTTTCCCCACTGCCCACCCATTCACAGGTCTGTAGAGGTAGAGCTGTGTGAAGAAGCCCTAAGGATAGCTAAGGCCAGCCATACTACATGCCACACTCTTCATTCCTTCACACAAGCCCTTTGGTCACACACACAGCCAGACCTGCTCAGGGCACCACGCAGAGGCTCTGTACAGGAGCAAGCATTTCAGAAGCCAAAGGCCTCAAAGACAGCCAAACGTCCAAGCACTCTGCTGGCAATGTAGATCAGGAAAACAAACACTGATGGTTTGAATTCCTTGAGCTTTTTCTCTGTCACTGCTAGGACAAGGAAAACCGGGAGCTTCCAGCTCCAGGGAGATTTTGTAAAGTGTCCCCCTCGATATCACTGATCAGTGACATATCCTCCTGTGGCACGACGCATCCCCACGGCTGCACAGCACACATCCCTTCCCCAGCACATAATTCAGAGCAGTACCCACCTCAACCAGACTGGTCCTTTTGCTTAAAATGAGAGTTGACATTTTCATGAAACCAAATAAACCCAGGAATGGCAGATGGTGTGTATGTGCAGGGAGGGGGGTGGAGGGAGGAGAGCGTGGTTTTAAAAAAGTACCTGCCCCAAATACAGTGCAAGCTACAATCAAATTGCAAGTGTTGGCAAAGTGGAGGGAAGAGAAGAGAAAGAAATAATCCTCTGGCAAAGGAGTAGGGAAAAGGCTGGTGCATCGATCAGTGTGATCAGGGTGTAACTGTGGATTAAGCAACCAAAAAAGAATCACATTGCCAGGTAAAACAGCGTACCCAGCACCACCCTAGGAACAGGCAGACGATGCTTGGTGCAGGAGGAGGAAGCCCTGATCTCAGTTTGGAAGCGATGCTGATGTGAGGGGCCAAGCGCAAGGCCTCTGTCCCTCTGCGCCACCACGAGGGGCTCCTGGGCCTAGCTCACTCCCAGCCTTTTAGGGCAGCTGCAGGGGTGCTGGGGGGCTTCCTACACCACACAGCAACAGGAGACAGTGAATCACGGCCTAATAAAGAGTCTAGGACATCGAGGCTCTAGTAAAGATCGTGGAACAAAAGAAGCTTAATGACATTTATGTAGGGAAGTGACTGCTTTAACTACCTGAACTGTAAAGCAATGGGGTTCCTCTGCACATGAAGGTGCAGTGCAGAGGTAAAACGCTGTCTGTCCTGTTATGGGTGCTGCTTTTACTTTATTTTTGCTGCCTGGCATGTCTTTCCAATAACCTGGACCCCAAGAATGGAGAAAAATTACACAGCCAAGAAGGCCTGAGGCTAGAATTACTCTGCTGGAGGAAAAAAAAAAAAAAAAAAAAAAAAAAAAAAGAGGGGTGGGAGAAGGCAAAAGAAAGGCACAGCATTATCCCAAGAGAACATCTACCTACTAGAAACCTCTGAGAGTCCCCTCCCTATTTTTTTTTTTTTTATTTTTTATTTCTTGCCATCAGAATATAAAAGTCTGTATAGTCTTTGTTCTTTGCTGAAGTGTCTTTCTGGACAAATACCCACTTCTCAGTAGCCTTCACATATTGTGAAGCAAGAAATGCGTGTGCTCGCACGCTATTCTTCAAAGTAATACACAACAAATTATTTGATTGAATTAATAATCCATAAACACTAATTGTACTTGACACGAGAAGCATCCTACCTTTCTCCTACTTATTGAAATTAAAATACATTCTTTGGCTTAAATTATTTCTCTACATTTTGACTTTATGACAGCAAATCTTTTAATCAATCTGTCATAATCTTATGACTTCACCTTCAAACAATTCAAATTCTTGAAAAAGAATTGATGTTTAGTCAAAAAAAAATGATGCATTTGCTTGCACTGCCATAAGCACTCACATGCTCCATTTATCTCAAGCATAAAGATTTGTTAGCCAAAGTTTGTCTCCATGTGAATTCTGTTTAAGTACATATTTACACAGTAATTATGGCTCTGTATGATTTAAACTCTAGTGAAATACACAAAACATCAATGGGTGGTAGCACAATACACTTTTTTCATGTTTTTTTACATGTTTCAATGGGCAGTCACGAGATCAGTTTAATTAAATTTCACACTGCTATCCTTGAAATGTTTATTTTCTGTGGATTTAGTTTTGCAGTCCCAAATTTAGAAATGTTTTAGAATAGTTACTAGTCCGTGATGGGAAGGAACTATGGCAGGGGTCCAGAGAATTCTTCAGCTTTTATTTCACATCATTCTATTATAACACAATTATGTTGATGGTGTGGCAATAATACATTAGTGTTATAATACCAACACAGTGGGTTATTTAGTTTAAATATCTTACTATGTTTTACGTCTCTTAGTGAATTAAAATAATTCAGGAAGGCATGCAGTGGCCTAGGGTTGAAAAACCTTGTTCCTGCAGAGATATTTACTTAAACCAAATCTAAAGAGATGACTTTCAGTATTTATGCAATAAATCATCACTATAAAATAAGAACTCCAGTCTTGATGAGGAGCACCCATGCATACCTTGTAAGTCACTGGGGCATCTTCTGCGGCCTCTGATGGGGCCAGATGCAACAGGAGATTTAGGCATCTTGGCCTAATGAAGGGCTATCCTTCCCTGACGTGAGCTAAACTATCCTTGGTTGTATGACTGAACGCTCAGCTTGCAACTGGCAATGAACAATCAGGTGACATGAAAAACTGAAGCTTTGGAGGATCAAAAAAGAATAAAAACAGGAAAAGGGGGGAGAGTTCGGCATATGTTCCATATACAGAGAGATGGAAAACAAAGTATTTGCTGATACTTGTGGCAAGCAGCTCCTAACCTGCTGCATTCAGTTTGATTTTCCATATGTCTTAATAGACATGACTATGAATAGTCATAAAAATTAAACTAGTCTTACCCTAAATACAGCAGTAATAATCAGCTCTCACCCTATTACGCTCTGAAATTAACAGGCTGACTGTAAAGAAACAACTACCCAATTTCTCTTAATTTACCTGTCATCAATTACATTGAATTATGACTGATCCTTTTAAAATAGTTTTTTTTTCTTTTCTTTTCTTTTCTTTTCTTTTCTTTTCTTTTCTTTTCTTTTCTTTTCTTTTCTTTTCTTTTCTTTTCTTTTCTTTTCTTTTCTTTTCTTTTCTTTTCTTTTTTTTTTTTTTTTTTTCCTGTTTATTGCAAGACTTGCAAAGAGTATTCACAAGCAACTCAAAATATAACATTAGCTTTTCTATGCCCTGGATGTTCTCAGAATCATTTCTGCGTTTGTTTTTGTTTTGTTTTGTTTTGTTCTTTAACATAGAATTCACTTTACATATAAAGATTCATGACTATCAATGACCAAAATCTTAGTCGTCTCTTCACTGCTTTCCATTTCTCAAATGAATCTTGTTTCTTTTTCTTTTTTTTTTTTTTCTACTGCTGAACATATTTTGGAGAGATTTCTAGTTTGCTAGCGCAACAGTGACAGTGAGAATTTCTTTTTGTCAAAGGAGCAGGAAAGTTTAAAGCTCAGCAGCATGAGAGGTTTGGATTGTTTTTGCCAGTGCACATTACCTTTAAATTTATGCAAGTAGAATCTCATATGCCAAGTTTTAAAAATTAATCTAGAGTCTCTCACAATCCCCTACAGTTTTCACAAACTGAAAAGTATATAGGTCAAACAGTTGAAAGATGCCTCTGGACTCATTTTCCCACATTTTGGCACATGCAAAAAGCACCTGCGGATATACCAATGTTTCTCATGTTTCTCTTTTTCCTTTCCTTCCCTTTCCTTCCCTTGCCTTCCCTTGCCTTCCCTTGCCTTCCCTTGCCTTCCCTTGCCTTCCCTTGCCTTCCCTTGCCTTCCCTTGCCTTTCCTTTCCTTTCCTTTCCTTTCCTTTCCTTTCCTTTCCTTTCCTTTCCTTTCCTTTCCTTTCCTTTCCTTTCCTTTCCTTTCCTTTCCTTTCCTTTCCTTTCCTTTCCTTTCCTTTCCTTTCCTTTCCTTTCCTTTCCTTTCCTTTCCTTTCCTTTCCTTTCCTTTCCTTTCCTTTCCTTTCCTTTTTCACCCAAATTCCACATGCCCACCTTCCTTTCTGAGTGATAACCACCAGCAGCCACACAGCCCCAACAGAGCCAAGGTGCTCCAACACAGGGACGCTGTAATCCACCCTCACACATCACCGCTCTGCAAAGCAGAAATACTCTGCACCGTTCAGGAAGAGATAATAACATGAGAGCTTCAAGCACACAGGGAGAGTCAGGGTGAAATCCTGTGCAGCATAGACATGGCCAGTCTGCTCCGCAGGTTTGCTCCCTAGCACAGCTCAGACACTAACCAGATCCCATCAGACAGCTCCTGGTACAGGAATCAGTTGCTCATGTGTTCAAATTTGACATAATTAGTACCTGCACAGGAACTTTTTTAAGTTAAAGAAGTCTGCCATTTGAGAAATCCTTCTAAAAAAATGAATTGTTTCTGCTATGATAAAGGAATAATCCCAATAGTTCCTATAGAAATTCTTTTCATTTAAGACTGAAACTAGAATTTGACAGTGACTCAAGGAACCGTATTTTGACAGTTATGAAAATTTTGAGCTTTTTTTCTCTATATATATTCTAGGGATATTAGCATTCTCCTAAACAAAGATAAAAGTCTGCAATTTAAACACATGAATGTCTTTTATATATGGAACATTGCCGTTCTTTCTAAATTGTGTTCCAATTTCCAGATTAGAAGAATAAAAAAAAAATGTTTAAGTGACTCAAAACATTATGAAAGTTAAGTAGCATTGCCAGCTTAGGATGAAGATTCAGGGCTAGTAGTATTTTCTCCAATAAATTCACCACAGCACGTTATTTACACAGCTCCCTCTCCATCATTAAGGCCAGCGATTGCATTAGCTTCCTTGACAGTTTGTCCAGAAAACGCTCCTGGTATGGTCCAGTTTCTCAAACAATTGACAACTGCAAAATACAAGGGAAGATGTGGGGCTGCAGCAAAAGGGTTATCTTTGGCTAAGTTATTCATGCAAAGGTGGCAATTTTCCATACTAAGAAGCATTGTGATCAGTTGCTTATAATCTGACATAAAACCTGAATAGAAGAGTCATGGTTATGGTTTTCTCTCATACGTTATGGGTTTCTGATTTGTTTCCTTTCACTAGTTTCTTGTAATGCTGTTTGCAGTTCACATCAGAAAGCTGTGCTTTTGCTCGGTGTTGACTTGACTGGTATTTTACTCTAATTGTGACCATTTTTCTGTCCAATTTGGATTCTGAAATTGAGTTCAGACAGAATGGTGTTGGGTAAGGCAGGCTGGCTGTGCTGCTTGACATTCATTGCTCATGGGCTGCAATTCCTCAGACCTCCCCCTGCTACAAGTCTCAGGCCCTCACGAGACCTCTCTACATGACTTTGCTTCACCTATGCATTTGCTGAGATCTCTGTTGCATTAGATGATGGAGATAATTTCTTAAAGAAACCTAACGGTGAATTCATAATTTGAATAATGTAAGACTAACATGCTCTGCAGGGTTGGATTTGCATAGTTTTTTTATGCAAATATCTGTAAGCATTTAAGCCTTCAAAATACATGCACGTTTTGGGTTACAGTTTTTTCACTTAATGAATATTCTCTGCTGGACTATTTAGGGATCAACTACAAGCATCTTTGTTTACAGAGTAAGCTAATTAATACAGTTAATACAGCAGGGCACAGGGGTGAAACGTGCTCCAAACACATACAAGAGTCTGCTGGTGCCACATGGTGTGACACGGATAAAAACCAAGGCAAGTTTGTTGACAAAGCAGCTAAGGTTCGTGCACCTTTCAGATGGACTTCCAGCAGATTTCCAGTGAACTTGGGCTGATAAAATAATTCCCTTTAAGCAATGCAAAAAGCAGGCACTTTGAGTCCCTTCTAATTCTAATTAAGTGAATAAATGATTTTTAAAGTTCATGGATAGTTAACATTCTTGGTTAACATAAAAACATATATATATTAGAAAGAGCAGACTGGACCAAAACAACAACCCCAAACCCCAAGCCCTTTCGTATTTCATTTTCATGCATTTGAATAACAGCAATAAAAATTAGGAATGAAAAGATCTGATGAACACGGGGACTTTGACACCCTGCGTAGGACTAGTGGCATGGTTCAAATGCCCTCTGAAGGAAGCAGAGCAAAGACTTCAATTCTGCTCTGCTGCTTCCCAACCAAATAACCCGACTCCTGGCTACAGCTTACACAGGAGAAGGACTCTTGGCGTGTCTCATCCAAGTTGCTCTAAGATTAATCTAGGATTAATAGGTGTAGTAATGACTGCTCTGTATGACAGTCAGCAAACCACATTAGGAGAGTGATATCTTGATTACAGCCTCTGTTCCAGTGACTAATCTTTTACAGAAAATTAGAGCAATTGCTAAACAAGGAAACAAAGTAATGATACTAGGGGAATTCACACTGAGTATTTATAGCCCAGTCTGACATACCTGCCAGAATTAGAAAAAACAGCATTGATCACTGGTTCATTCAGGGCCTCACTCCATATACCAAATAAAAAAAAACAAGGTTAGGCCCCACAAACTCACTAATGGTGATTTTCTAAAAGCCCTCTGCTGCAGCGTAGGTTATTGTAGCGTGGGGGTAACACATACGTGATTCACACTTAGTGAATTAGTTGGTATCTGCTAAGACAGGAGAATAATCTATGGAGAATATGGGGATGAAGTGCAGATAAATGCTCTGCTCCAGGGAAAATGACTGCGTGACCACCCTTCACTGCCAGCACCACTACTTGACAGGCCAGCAACGCCCCTTGCAATTTCAATCTAAACAATCTCATTAGCTTCTCTGACAGAAACCATCAGAGGTAACATTTGTCTTGGCCTCACAACACAACGAAGGTGGAAGAAGACCTCCAGAGAGGTCTGAGGAGCGTTCTCTTTAAGCAGGCACAGGCAAGGACCCCGCGGGAGCAATGCTGGCTGTGAAGGCTCCCTTTAGTATGCAAGAGAGGAGAACTATTTCCATAATGCTGCAGGGCATACCAGTGTCTGTGGTTAAGTGAAATTCACTTTGAAGAATATGGATTGTAGGCATGCATCCAAAGCCACATATAGAAGCATCTGATATAAGACTGGGCTGTGAGATCCAGTATGTTTAGACTAAGAAAGCTCAACATTGCTTTAGAGAAGCATGGAGAAAAAAACAAGACAAATTAGTGCTGTTACTGAAAACTCGGTAAAAAACTCATATTTATTTACTTTTAAAACACGATGGCATCTAAGAGACAACTCCATTATCATTTGCTGAGGATGTGGAGGTGTTTTTTTCCCATGTGAACAAAGCTTTACCTGCCTCTGTCCTTACCTATTTATTATAAAGGGCTTTCATCTGCAGTGTGGGCAACACAAGGAATTGCTCGCTTGCAGCTTGCGGTATCTGCTATCACTGAAACCTCTCAGGAGAGTCTTTTATAAACCTGGAAAGTGAGCCAAGGGAGCTCATAATAAATGTGGAATAGCAATGCCCTCATAAATGAATGAATGAATGAATAAGTGAATTACTTGTTCTGGTAAATACAAAATATTTGAATATTGAATGCTTACCTTGAAAGCACTTCCAACAAAAATCTTTTCTTCTACTGCTACAGTTCATAGTTAACTCAAAGAAATCCAACAGAGGCTAGCATTGTTGGAAAGTGGAAGCACTTTTTACAGATCCTCACAGATATCTAAATATGTTGCCTCATGGCACTGCAAAAGAAAGATTTTTTTTTTGGACTGATAGCTTTTCAAGTTGTTGACTGGGCATATCTTAATTAATCCCAGAACAATTTCTGAGATAGGGATGCAGCACTTACAGTCCTGCCCATGTAATGCCTCTGGTTTCACGGCACTAAAATGATGGATGTTTGGCCTGATGACTTCTAATTGCACAGGGAAGCACCTGGTTGTACCCCCATAGTATCCAATTTATCGAATTCATTTTATGTAGAAAGAATTGGTATGGATTCAGACTTGAATATTTTATTGTCCTGTCACTAGTAAAAACAAACAAACAAAAAAAATAAGCAACATGCGTGTCTTTGAACTTGAAGCCTTGTATATCGAACACTACCTGTGGTGCCCACCCAGTGGGCAGTGGTAGTCTTGTTTTTGTTCCATACTCTTCTAAAGCAATGTTGAGCTTGCTTAGTCTAAAAGAGTGCTGGATCTTGCAGCCCAGTCTTAAATCAGATGTTTCCATATGTGGCTTTGGATGCTTTCCTATTCAGCAGTGGTCCAGAGACAGGAGAGCACACACAAATACACCCCAAGCAAACAAGAGTTACATATCCCACATGAGCATCTTTAACCCTGACTTTTCTAAACAGGAGAATATTTTGTATCCTTTGCTTAATTGCCAGCATTAGAATGCTTTAGGTGAAACACAGATGCTTGAAGCCATCCAAAATCCACATAGCGCTGCTGCAGCCAGGACACCTGAACCAGCTCCTGAGTGCCTCTGAGGCTCCGGAGGGTAAGAAGCCCTAAAGGCTAGCAGCACCTAAGGCTAATTTTATTGGCATTAGACCCTGAAAGCAGTTAGGTTTCCCAGGGAAATAATATGACTTTTCTTCAATTTAATATTTAGAATGTGATTTAAGTGTTAATAATTAATGTTATCCTACATTTAATTTCTATCAGTGAAAGCAGTCTATTCCATTTCCAGTCAAAAGAAAACTGCGGGCACTCTAGTGTTTTATTAACACATTACAGTAGCAGTGTAAGCCTGTACAAATGTTAATTTGTTATAATTTTATTGCAGAATAATATTTACAGTATTTCAGAGCGGATGTATGTGATCAGCATTTTGTACCCACTTGGCAAGTGGATCTGAACATCTGCTTTGATGATTTCTGTTCACAGCAAACCGATTCCTGTGGTGCTGCAGCACGCTGCTAGCATCAGGGACCTGTCCCGTGTGCTGCTCACAGCCACTTCCACAGTGTAGGCTCTTTCTGACAGATACATCATCACTGTTCGGCATATGAGAAAGCCTTTGGGCAAACAGAGAGTCAAGGTCTTTAATTAATGACGGTCAATGCTCTTTATAAAAGTGCTTGTAGAGGTATCAAAGCAATAACCTATAAAAGTAGCACATTGTGGGAAAGGAGGTGAAAGAAGAGAAACTGTTAAAGCTGCAAAGAGTCAAGGGCAAATGGCTATACTACACCACGCATTGGTTTCCCTCTGCTCCCTCCCTTTTCTTCCAATGGAGCTGAAAACAATATGCATATTCCCTGGAAGAACAGAAAAGTTGACATAGGGCATGAAATAAAATAAAATTAAAAAAAAAAAAATCAAAACACATAGATAGATCTTCCAGGAATAAAAAACAACAATAATAATAAACAACAGCAGCAGACACACACACACAAAACAACCGCTTTTAAAACAGCAGTTTTAATATGGCACAAAAGAAACTGGGGAAAAAAATACATTTCAAAGAGCATAAAAGAAAAAAAGAACAACTCATCTAGCACTATCATAAAAAGTGAAACAAAAACGTTCAGTCTAAAAGCAGAATTTATACTTTCACAAAAGAGAGATGAAAGGAAACAATCGCATGGATTTTAGAATAACCGTGCATATATAATGCCCCTGAAAATGAGTGCCTCTGTGCAGCTCAAAGGGATGTAACATAGGAGATGCCTGAAAAGCCACTTGGCCTATTTCCCTGCTTTGAGACTGGACCAACTGTCATCAAAATAATTCCTGGGGAATGTTTGCCTACCCTGCTCTTAAAAACCTTTATGAAGATGCTTTTCTCAGTAAAGTAGTAATGAAGATCTCCCCACCTCCTTTGCAAGCCTACTCCCTGCCACGTTCGTCTTTGCCTCTCAAAGTTTTTCCTCACGCCAAGCTTGTAGCTCTTTTTCTGCATTTGACCCCTAATTACTAGTCCAACTACTGTGGGCACTGAGCACAGATTATTTCATGGCAAGTAAGCACTTGCAGCCTTTATGGCTTATAATATCTTCTGCTTGCCCCCTCCTGACAGAAGAGGCCAGCCTTCCGAACTTTTTCCATGCACCCCAAATGCCCCAAGTGCCCCAAACTCAGCGCTGCACTCCTGCCGATGCCTCACAACCACAGCGAGCAGCACGAAAAGATTACATTGCCTGTCTTGCAGATGAAGCTGTCCTGTCTCAGTGTTTTGTTGGGATGTTTGGCTTCCTGGTAAAAGGCTGGCATTGCTTGGCTAAGGATTCATTACACCCTCCACGCTCTTTCCTGAATCCACCTGAATTTGAGCAGGTGATTACTCCCGTCCAAGCGCTTACAGTTCGTGCTGAATTCTGTTCTCATTGAAAGAAATCGCATTGCTGTGATGCAGTTTGCTTTTGGCAAAACTATGCTGCCTCCTATAGACCATCTATCAGAGGTTAGTGGCCTCAGAGGTGCTCACAAGCAGTTTATTTATGCCCGCATGTTTTCAGGAATTGAAGTTAAGATACTCAGCCTGAATTTTCTCTTGCTCATCCATTCCCCCCTTTTATGGTGGTCATGACACTACCAATAATTTTCTTGAGTGGATCCCACTCGTTGTGCTTAAGACCTCAAATTTCTGAAGATCTCAAAGAAACTCACTAATGAACAGTTTTAGCTGCTGTCTTTATCTAAGAAATGCCCTCTGGTAAAATCCATCAGGCCCAATTCACTTGGTAGTGTTCAGCTCAGCAACACTTTTCTTTCCTGGTAGCTCAGCTCTAACAGTCACCCATCGGCCCTTTTGCAGCAGAGCCCATAGGTGTTTTTCTCTTTGAAGCAAAGACTTACATGCAGAGAGAAAATCAGTGCTGCCTTCCTTCCATGCCCCGCTCCAAACAGACTTTGGAGCAGCCTTTGGACTATAGAGCCCCCAAATAAAACAACCTACCAGAAAGCAAGGACATCAGCGTACTCTTTAGAAAAGCCTTTAGTTTAACAGAACAGTAGACTACATGTGCTCTAGTTAAGCATTTACTGAATAATTTTTAAACTTGGAAGCAAATAAACTTCTGAATTTGCCTTCAAAATATTTGAGTTTACACAAACACATTCAGCTGTCAGAAATTTGTATGCAAGAAAACCTGTCCAAGAGATGCTCTAAGAAAATAATAACATTATTTGAATATTTGCTTAACAGAAAACTCTTATGCTGTCTGGAAAACTTCACCTTTACCACTGGCAAGAAAATACCAGAATACAAGCAAACTTTCCAAGTTGCTCTGACTCTGAAATAGCCTGGTAAATTTACTCAGAGGAGGATTTATACAAACATGTGAAAATTGAATTAATATGAGGAATGGAAGGATTTCCCTACACCAGCACACTGCTGAGACCATAAAATGAAGATTTTTGAAAAGAATTGCTGGAAGCAGCAGCAGGCACCCTGCTTGGGCTACAGGTAACTGCTGACGCAGGCATTCCTGACTCTGAATTACACAGGTGAGGCGATGCTTGACAGCATGAGTCAGAGCAAAATCCTAATCAGCTTCCACAAGCTTGGACAAGACGACAGAGTTGCTGGGAACCCAGCTAGCAGGCAGCATGTGAAGTCAGTGAAGTAAGGGAGTATGTTAGCTGGCAGGTGGAAAACGAAGGGCCCACCCCCAGGTCCTGCAAACCTTTCTCATGCTGCATCATGGATCCACTGCCAGCAAAGCATCAGACAAGAAACTGGTTCTGGGTAACTGATTATCCTTGTGCTAGAAGTGACGTGCAGGCTGATTGCTGGTTTATCTCCTGTCATTTGTATTTCATAGCATGAGCCTTTAAACAAATCACCTGCCTCACACATGCAGGAGGACAGAGGGAATACCAGAAGAAGGTGTGGGAGAGCAGTTTTACTCTATTATAATACAGATCATGTACCTCTCTGAGACTGCTTTGTATGCAACAGCATCACAAGCCATAAAACAAATCAGTAATTCCCATCTCTAATGCATCTCTAATCCAACATTTACCTCAATAAAGGATAATACTGCAACCTACACAACTGTGAAGCCAACGTGCCATAAATCACTACTAGATCTTTCCTTTTCAAAGATATAAAAAAAACCATTTTTTTCTTTGAATTAACTTTAGAGAAGCACAGACTTAATGGGTGAAACATATTTATCTGTTAACTTTAAATAATTTCAAGTATGCCAGGGATGCCTGAATACCTACAGTAAGGTAAAATTTGACATCATGTGCTGTAAAAGAGCCACCTAATACTGACAGAAGGTTTAAAATACTTCTGTCTGAATAAAAGGTGAGAAGATTGTTTGAATTATCTGAAGTCAGACGTAACACTCACCCTTGTTAAAAGTTACACGTTTTGAAGTTCTCTGCGTGTTGAAGAACACACTTTTCTACACAGTCTCTTGCTCAGCTGAAATAACAGGAAGAAACTTAAAAGAATTACCAGAGGTGAGCCAGCTTCTCTGCTCTGGGAATTATGTCATGCCATTTCTACCGCTACTCGTATGTTTCGGGACAGATGTCAGTGAGACGTGTGTTGGAATCTCTGCCTTTGGGTGATGGACTGTCAAACAGGGACACTTGCACTTCTGTATTGCTGGGATTAAGAGGAAAAAGCTTTCCCAAATAATATCAGGAGCCTTCTATTGAACACAGTTCACCTGCAAAATCCACAAGACATATCCATGCAGTCTAATTTGAAAATTCAGTATATAAATAGCTATAAAATGCCACTTGCTTCCAGCTTGTCAAACCAATACCAACGTGTAGACTGGAGAGAAAAAATAAAATCATGGCCACATTCATCTCTGGTAGAAGTTTCCTGAAACCTATCGTGGCACTTGATGGAGCAGCCTGGCTGCTTTTTAGCTCTGCTCGGAGCCTACACCACCAAGCCTGAGACATGCATAGAGACAATACAGGAGGGAAACGCCAGGACAAACAAAATATCCATTCTCTGCTTTGGAAAGAAAGCTGCCACCATGAGGAACGCAGGTATAAGGGTGACTTTCCTTCTACGGTAACAATTTACAGAGCATGACACAGAGAGGAATAACAACAAACCATTTCTGCTTTATACAGCTCCAATTCAATGCAGCTTGGAGCATGATAATAGACTTCATTCTTGTGACAATTACAAAGCATTAAAGCTGTATATCAGAGTCAGGCCAGTTTCAGCACTACAACATTGCCTTGGGCAACTTGCAAGGTGAGGGAAGAGCTGATCCACCACTGTCCTTTATAGGCAGTGAAATGAAACAACAAAG
Source organism: Aythya ferina (assembly GCF_964211825.1). NCBI lineage: Eukaryota > Metazoa > Chordata > Aves > Anseriformes > Anatidae > Aythya > Aythya ferina. The sequence continues at coordinate 6,652,798 of NC_140302.1, read as the reverse complement.
AGGGGCAGGAGAAAAAGAAGAAACTTTCACATTGTGTTGTTGAGGGACTCTGCACATCAAAAGGGCCATGAAGAATTGTTCTGTGCCCCCAGATGAGCTCTCCCCAAAGATACGGGTAAGAATTAGCTGTACAATGGTGGGGAGGGGAATTCAGTGAGAAATACACTCTCTGAAACATTAGTAAATATGCCACCCTAGATATTTCACATTTCTACAATAATGTCATTACGACATTAAAAAGAAATGCATCAGAATACCTTAGAAAAGTCCTGTTTGCAGAGGACCCAAAGACTCAATGCAAAGAATGATCCACAGAGGACTCACAGTAGGAAATAAATGCCAAATAAGTACAAATACCTTGTGTTTTGGGGATGGATTCTTGGGTAACATTCCATGTTGGTGACTCAGCCTACTCTTTGTAGAGGATAAGATTTGTTTGGAAGACATAGGACAGACAAAACCAGAATCATCCTCTTGGCTCTGCAGGTTCTGCACGTTGGCATAGGCACCCTGCACTGCCTCAGATAGAGCATCCCAGCTCTCAAGGCCCTTTGGCCCTTGCCTTTTCATGGTGAGAGTTACTGCTTGGAAATTTTTCTGTGCAACAATCCTTGGCGTTTGCATAGCATCTCCTTCCTCCCTCTGGTACGACCTGGTAGCAACAATCCATGCCTCCATATTTTGTCATTTTATTCTCTTTTTTCATATTTCCTCTTTTGACACCATCATCTTTATGCAGTAGTAATATCAACAAAGCGAGCCCAACTTAGTGGCATCCACAAAATCAACGGGCATTTAACAGAACTATTTAACATGTATCATGGTGCATGGAGCTAATTGGTAATATATGATAATCACATATATCTTGTGCGATAAACAGTTTCTGATCTCCTACCTAATTCTGTTGTCATGTTTTGACAGAATACAATAAACATACCTGCCGCTTATTTCCTTGCTGGGGTATCCATCACAAGCAACAATTTCACCACACATATTCAAGTTACCTGACCTGAAAGGCAATATTTCTGTATGCTGCCATGATCACAATACCTGAGAATCTCAGGAAAATTAATGAACAGTCTCTGAAGCACACCCTTTATCTTACAGACATAGAGCTCAGTTACAGAGAGCTTAAGGGCTTATTTAATTTCACTGAACACTACCATGTAAGAGCTAGGCATCTACTCCAAGCTAATCATCAAAGCTCCCTCAAAAGATAATGAAGGGAATACACTTCCAAAGGTCACTTAATTGCATTCCAAAATGCCTAAGAGAAGTAGGATGAACTACCCACTGGAAGTCAATTGGTCTCTCCCTTTTAAGATTACCGAGGCAGTCTAAGTGCTGAGGCTGCACGCCTTACTTCTGCATACTGACAGCTAGGCTACGATCCCCTACCTCTGTGAGGACATCTGAGCAGTCGTTTCCACACCTGCAGCACAAGATCATTCCTCCTGCCTCCCAAGAAGCCTTCAGTTAGTTGTATGTGGGGTTCCTCAAAGGAAGAGGGCCTCTGCTGATCACAATCCGGGCTATAACGTTGCCCATTAAAGCACTTATGATGAAAAACTGTAGGCAAGAAAGAAAATTATAGGGTGTAGCATGACTTACAATTTTAAATAATTTAAAATAATTTTAAATAATTCCACTTTTTCTACTGGATAAATGGAGGACATTGCTACTTGGCAAACGTGGAGATGTCACCCTGACTACTACCCAGATATTTTGTGTTATATCAGCAGCATGCCTGCATGCTTACCATTGACATTATCTATGTGTGACAGCTTCAGCAAGGAGATGTTAGGCACCACAGACATCTGTTCATCAGTCCCACTGAACAGTAGGAAGCCTGAGGAATCGTGATGTAACTCAGGAATAACCTGAGAGCACAACACAGATCCATTCTGTATTTCCAAACTCTATTCAGGCCTGCGACATTAGCACAAAGTCCATTAGAGAAGAATGGAAAGTATAGAAAAACTCATGCACAGGTGTACAGGAACAAGTTGGAGCTTTTTCTGACACCTTCCACTTTAGCAGTACAGCATCATCCATGGCTGAAGTCTGTCCATGAGTAGCCCATTAGGAAGTTGAATGGAGATATTTTCTTCCTATTAAATCAGGTTACTCTCTGCCCCTCTCCTTTGACCATTTTTGTTCCCAATCCTGTTTTCAGTGTTTGAACACTGCAAATTTGCATTATAAATTTTATTTCACTCATACTCTTTCTCTAGTAACCTTCTGCCCTCATTAACATCACATAACAATGAACAATGACATGCCTCAACCTTTGGAAGGAGAATTGAAAGCATTCCGTACGACTCATAAAATTTACTTTGCTTGTGCACCTAAAGGCATGAAAAACCTGATCTTAGATATTCCTCTGCATGAAAGGGAGACTTTTGTTAAATGTTTTTTTTTTTTCTAGTAACTGTAAGCTTAGTTTTACATATCATCTAACCAGACTAAGGGGAAGGGAGAAGAAGTTTGAGGAGCAAGGCACCTGTCCATTCATACATCCAGAAGAAAAGTGGGGGATCTGAATCATCTGTTAGCTACAAGCATTCTGAATAAAAAAGAATATATCCCCCGTTGTAGTTACCTGCCACACCTTTCTGTTGCCTTTTTCTGAACAATAAAGCAGCAGTAAGGATAAATTTGGCATGACTTCCAGACAAGTTTTCAGAGGCTCTGATCTATTTTTGCAGCATACTTGAGAACTCTGTCTTAATTCCAAAGGAAGCCCAACCTCCTGATCTTCAAAGTGCCTTCCCTAAAGATTTTGGCTTCATCACTACAACGTAACTCAGGAGCTGTGGGAAGGGAGGAAGAAGGACCAGAGACCTGTTCATACTTCACAGGGCTGTGGATTTCAGTGGCACCTGACACAAGGGGGTTGAACACATGCATTAAGTAACTGGAGAGAGCTACCCAAAATTCATGCTGAAGTTCTCGATTACTGCACCCCTCGTACAAGTTCAGAGCCAAAATGAAAGGTCTCTTAAAAATGGTTTAAGAGGGTGCTGATAAATCAAAAGGGAGATTGTGTTCATACTTGCTGTGATATGGAGTCATGTAAAGCATGACTCGAGTCACTGAATCTTGTTTTGTGGAAGTCAGAAATCCATGGGTTGGTAATTAAATAAGGTTACTAACAATTAACAACTTCTGTAAAAGAACTATTTTTTAAAAAACTTTCTCTCCTCCCTTAGTGTGAATAATAATTAGCATGCTGCTTATGAAGAAAATCTGACCTGAAACAGCTTTTCTTAGAGCTTATGCAATGTCCTGACATTAATTGATTTAAATACACATTCACAAGCTCCTGGACTGACTCCTTATGTCTCAATCTACACTGCACAGCTACAGACATCTGCACACACTCTGGCATTTGCTTAAATCCCAATGGCAAAAAGCAAGCTCCACAATGAGACAATTGCAATGCCACCATTACTCTTTTATCCCACATACTCTTTTTTTTACACCATGTAAAGAGAAAAAAAAAATCAGAATCTGCAACACTTCAAAAGCTCAGGTCTGTGCTTTTGCCTGAGTCCTGGGAGACACTGGATCCCAGAGACACACACCCTCCACAGAGATGGCTCTGTCACTATGCCCAGTATTAAAAAGGAAATTTTGAACTTACCACCCAATTTCAGCTATTCTAGCAGGGCACCAGGACAGAAACAATATCTGAAGTATCCAGACCAAAGCTATGTAGAGCTTTAAAAAGCAAGGACACATTAAACCATATCCTCAAGTGATTGGGAAAGGAAGGTGTCCTGTGGCTGGGACAGAAGGCACTTTTACATTACTTAGAATAGATTTCCCCAGGAGGTCTGAGACATGCCTGTATTAAACCACATTCAGGAGGCAAACAATTAACTCTTCATAGCTGGCTGTCACACGACTGCAGCCATAACTAGACAGAGATCCATTTAGTAAACATGGGATGTGATAGAAAGGATATAAACTTTGATAATACAAGTTTCAAGGGTGACACTGACATACTGGTAGGTTCACAGTCCTAGAGGTGTATCAACAGTATTCATCAAAACAGAATCCTACACATACAGGTTTTTTTCTCTCTCTTTTATAGCGATGTAGGAAGCAGCAAAGTCAAACTCCTTACAATACATAATGCACCTCAGTACAGAATGCTGTCCAGAAAGAAGATAAAGTGATAAACAAGGAGCAAAACCTTCTGCAGAAAGATTGTGCACCAAACCGAAGGAGGATGGGTTTATTGGCAACTGTTACGCCTAGCACTGAATTCAACTGCCAGCTCCAGAGACCTCTACATTTCTGAAGCTGGGAAAAGATCACTCCGTACTTGTCCCATCTCTTACATTATTTAAGGCTCTACAGAGGAGACAGACTCAGTTAAAGCCAATACACCCAACCTTACAGAACTTGGAAGAAATGAAAACTTCATTCTCTACTCGTTTGTTCCCTTTAATTTATATTGCATTTACTTTTTAATTGTGAAAAGACAAAAAAATAAAAATAAAATCACAAGAGCAGGTGATATTATTTCAATCCCTTTGCAAGTCTAATTCATTTTCAGATCAGTGCTCCGTGCACATACGCTGGAAAGGCACACTGGGACATCAGCAAATTTTACAGTAGTATTTTTTCCCGATACATAATTATAGTTAAAATCAATCAAAATACATTGCAAGGCCCCTAAGTAATATAAAACCCTAGTCCTATGCAGCAGCCACAGCTTTTCAAAGCATTTTTGAACTTTTTGCACAAACTGCTTCTTACCCTTTCCCAGTGTTGGCACAGAGCATGAGGGAAGATACTCTTTTGTGTCCAATCTGAAGAGCAATTTGTATGTAGGCTTTTTTGTTTGTTTCCCCCAGAGATAGCATCTATGAAATCTATATAGGTTGGGGGGATTATTTTTTATATTTTGGCCTTAAACAGCCAAGATAAGCTGTATTCTTTCACAGCTGGTATCTGAGTCCCACCAGATCTCTATCTGCATGCAGTGTGACTATTTTCAAGCCAACAATGAATCACCAGCAGGAGGATGAGGCAGAGCACTGGAGCACATATTCTAGGTAGCTGAACTATAGAACAATCTCTATACAGTAATTCGGTTATTTCTGGAAGAAATGAACCATATGAGCAGCAGGTGTGTATGCTAATAGAATGACTTTGTGTTTTAATTAAGCAGTATTTCCCTACAGAGTAATTACATATGTTGTTTACTCAACTTTTTTTTTTTTTTTCTAAAAAGAAAAAAGAAAAAAAGAAAAAAAAACCAATCTCATTCTTTCCCAGGCAAAAAATGAAAGATCTTAAGAACCTTTTAAAAAAGTAGAGAACAAACTTGGTAGACCCTATACATACATGAAAAACATTTGCTAGGTACAATTTCAAAAAGGAATTTATATAACAGATGGTGTTATCTGAACTCCCATCAAAAACCGTTTCAGCTCAGATAATACCACTGATTCTACTGAGTGAGAAATTTTACATCGATTGCCATGACTGTAAGAACACCAATCTACCCCAGTAGATATTGTGAAGTACCATTTGAAATAGAGACTACAGAGTCTAAGGAAGAGAAGATAGATTTAATGAGGCATCCACTTCCTAAGCGTCAGCAACAAATGGAGCATTTTCCTCGAAGAATTTTCATCTCCAGACCTTCCAACTACCACGTATCACTCCAAAGTTGGTCTAATGGCAGATGTTATCTCCTGCTGCACAACTGGCCTCACTTCTGGCCTGCGGCTACCACAGCTATTGCTATTATTCAGTGATACAGCAATTATTCAGCCTTCCTCTATACCTGTTTCTGCTGTGAAAAAGCACTACTATGTAGGCAATGTTAAGTTAACATTACAGAACTGAAAATAACAATGCAGCCAGAAGATACCTGCTATTTCTTTAAGTATGTTCATGGATTTACCACTGGCTTTGCCTGTTCATATCAGGTGATGAGGGAAAATAGCCTGGGAAGCAAGGCAATTCATGGGGCACAGAAACGCTCAGACCTGGAGGTGATCTAGCCAAACCTAACAATGGCATCTAGAAACAGAGACACAGGAACAAATAGCCAAATTCAGAAACACTGTGTGCGGATGCAGCCCCATTGACACCTCTTATCCAAACTATGTTCAGACCACTTCCAAGCTTCCTACAAACAATGCACATTGCTCTGTCTCCATCAGAGCTGCTGTGAAGTCTGCCCTTTGGAAAAGAAACATGCTGCACGCTTAAAGAGAATAATGCAGAATGAGAGATATTTAATAGAACGGATTTCATAGGGCTTTTTTTTTTTTTTTTCATTCTTTCTTTGTACAGAATTATACAGATTTAGATGCCTTTGCATTTGTCTTAAATACACTTTCACTAAAGACACTGCTCTTGGTGTCCCTGCTGGAGCAGGGAGGCAGGATCAGAAGACCTCCAGAGGTCCCTAACAGCCTCAACCATTCTGTGATTTCCCAGAAAATAAAGATGGGAGATCATCCTATATTCCGGCAGAGGTGCGTCAACTACATGTCATACAGCTATTAAACTGAAAAACTGAAGTCAAAAGAAAATCAGAGGGTGTTTCTAAGAGCTAAAAGCCTCATTTTACCATGCCTCTCTTGTGCAGGCATATCTTTCTTGTAATATTTCAATAAGAATTTTATTTTTTTTTCCAGGATTTTGTTTTCTGTTCATTGTCCACGTGAGATCTGTGATTTTCTGTCAATGTAGCACTTCTCTGCATCCTGGAACAGCTATTTCAGCAACTTTATTGAAATGAGAAGTATGTATAAATCAAGGTTTGTAAACAGCTAGCAAATCCAGCTTACAGTCGCAATGATGCTCTCTGTAAATTTAAGACTAAATAAATATATAAATGATATATTCAAAGTACTTGGTTTGTCTTGGAAAAAAAAAAAAAACAACAAACAAACAGAGATTGGGAAAGCAAAACAGATAGCTTTTTGATTCTGTTTTTGTTCTTGTGTGTGTGTGTTGTTTTTTTTCCAAAATGAGAGATTTTATTTTAGAAGCACACTTTCAAATGCCATCAAGCTTGAATCTAACTTACCCAATGACTTTCCAATTTCCTCAAACTAGCAGAATAGCCAATAAAAAGTTTATCTCAAGAGAGAATAGTTATTATATTGGCAGGAATTGGCAATTGGGTCATTTTGCTATAACTAATCAGAGCCAGGATGGAGTCTTCCCGTATCTACCCAAACATCAACACATTTTCAGTGTTTTTTTTTTTTTTTTTTTTTTTTTTACAGCTTTATAACATGTATTTACTATTGCTTGTGGTTAACTTGCTCTGTATTGTATATTTTGATCTTAACCATGAACACACAAATACTGGTGATTTTAATACCAAACCTATTTAAATCACAATAAACTTCACAGGAGGCTTTCAGTACAACGAGTCCATAAATGAACAGCAGGGAGGAAAAATGGCCAATTTTGATAATCACATTTTTTAGAAAGGCTCTAAGAATCACAATATACTACTCAAAACGTTAGCTAAACAGAACATACACTACCCAGAGACAGTAACCACTACCAAATATCTGTACCCCAACTGTGTAAGAGATGGAAAATGAGCTGATCAGAAAAATACTACTTTCAGGTTTATCACATTTTACCAGTAAACCTCAAGCAAAATTGGTAACATTATCTCATGTCTCTCGTTTTTCCTCTTCATTTGCTACTTAACATTTATGCATTTTTATAGCTAATTCTATCACTGCTCCTTAAAATCTCGGATTTGGACTCAACAACTATTCATTTGGAACTTTGAAAGTTAAGTGATCCTCACATTCTGACTCTATGGTCGACACTGAGAATAATTAGCTAGTGCCAAAAAAGATGCAGAATATTAATCAAAAAGCCAGGCACAGTTTACCACCTCTGACAACACAGAATTCCTCATGTGACACCCTCAATGAGTAATGAATTGTGTCTCGCTTCAGTTACAGCTTTGCCTGGGTATCTTTTCTGCCACCAATTTCTGTGTTTCCAGAGACTAAATAAAGATGCAAGATTACTCAGCAGAGATGCCAGAAATACCGCACTACTAAGGAATTTCTTCATCTCTCAGTGGAACTTCTCCATTTTATATAGAAACTAGTTTTTGCTGTAGGATACATATCAGTATTTTTCAAATCTCATCTTTAAAAAGAAAATAGGAATTTAGTCTTTTCAGTTAAGGTGTCTGTGTCACAAAAACTATCTACATTACTTGAAAACCCCATCACAGAGGGAGCTGGATGGAGCAGGGAATAATACTATAATTTTAAGGTACCTAATTAGCACACAGATGTTGTTCTTGGTGTTCCGAGGTTATCACTTCTGTGGTGGAAGCACAGACAATAGAAGAAAAGCAAAACAAAACAGCCTTCAAATTGTATAATTAATAAACTACTCTTTTGTTTTGGATTTCTTCCCTTTACTAAGGGAAAACAATACACAGCAAAAGAAATGCATATAATTGTCTCACACAGTATTAAACGATTGCTTCCTTTGGCTCTTTGTTTATTGCAAAAAGCATAGCAGTCCAGTCTCATCCACTCAGGTGAATTAAGACACTGATCCTCAGTAAGTGAAAGGGAAATATGGAAATTCAAGTGCTATGAATAGAAGAAACAAGTGACAAATCTCAAATTCCTCAAAGGCAGATGCTACACTGCAGTCATCATCTCCAACAGCCTACCTGCCTGTCCTCCTCCTCCTGGCTGTGCGGACGAGTAGGACCAGCTGCATTACTACATCTGTAACGTGAAGATGTGGCTCCACAACACCTGAATGTGACAGGAAAATCAGCCATCCTGATTGCCATATAAGCCTGGTGCAGCCCATATTGTACATGTCAATCTGTGAATAATAATAATAATAATAATAATAATAATAATAATAATAATAATAAATTAACTTGGAAGCCCTAAAAGGTGGTTGGTTGACCATAACTCTCCAGTGTAACAGTTTTCCAAAGGGATGACTGGGGTCCTTGAAGAACAGAACAGAGATTATGGTAAGATTATATTGCTATTTACTTGGTTAGGCTGTGGTTGAAACACCAGACTGATGTTCTGTTTTCTCAGTGTAACCCAGGGGTCCAGAAACCAAGAATACTGAGGAAAAAAAATAATCAATTAAAGGGCTAGAAGATATACTGTAACATTACAAGTTACAGTAGACCCTAATTGAAAAATTTACATGTAAATTGGATGTTCTTCCAAACAAGACACTCTAGTTTCTATGGGAATTAGTTTGGGATAACTCCACAGTCTAGAAAATATAACCAAATTATGACAAGAACTCCTTTACAACATCCAACTGAGGACATTTTCATGGCTAAATTACCCATCCTGGGCACAGCCTAATTTTGCACTGAGAGTTGATAAGTGAAAAACAAAACAACACAGGACCTTCATTTCTAGCTTAAATTAGTTTTCTCTCAACATAAAAGTTATTTCTGTTTAAATATGAAATATGCAAACAAGTACTATGCAATTTTGGTTGTTTCTTTCATACTTAGCATCCCAGAGCACTGGCATCAATTCTCCAGGAGATTTAGCTAGCTGAAATGTGAGGTTATATGGCTTTCTGACTTTTTTTCTTCCTATATTGAGAAAAAAATTAGTTTTTGTCTGTAAGATTTTAAAAGCAAGATTTTTAACAAATTGTATTTAAGAATTTACAGAAAAAAATTGCCTCAAAAAAAAAAAAAAGTTTCACATAATCAGACTGTTGAAGAACATTTGAGTAGAAGGCAATTTTAGCCTCTGCAATGGGAGAACACTCAATTTACTACAGCCTTAATATACTCGCGTACACATGATGAGCAACATGGAATAAAGGTAAATTGACTTCCACACAATATTCAGTGAAAAAGAACCAGAACAGTGAAGTATGTCACTGAATGTGCACCCAAAGTGCAAAGCACTCAGAAAATCCTTACGTGTGCAACTTACTTAATATCCTACCTTTATATGATTAACAGTTTTGCTTCGATATTACAAAAGAAAGTTGTAAATCTGATAGAACTCACTATGCAGCTGCTGTGGAAAAATACCAACGCAATCTTTATTTCTCCTCTCCTGGTATTTACTTGGAACATATTTCTGACAAGTTTAGTAGCTAGTCCTCCTCCTCAGACTTCTTACCAACTCACTTAAACATTACAAACTGATATATTATTACACATACTGATGAGACTATTCAGAATTCAAATGTTGCACTGTTCTCTAGAAAATTCACAGTACACAGATTGGGGTTTTATGATCCCCCAAGTCCAAATTTACAAAGCCCAATGATGCCACTAAGAAATAGACGAGCTTGCTGATGGTAGATTTTCACTTGATGAAACACAATTCCTTCCTCTTGCCGTTTGGATGACATGCACTATGCTGTGCATTTGTTCTTGCTGAAAAAAAAAAATAATTTCATGAAGTATACAGGGTTTGTCATACCAATCTTATGGATTTCCTTGCAATCATATTTCGAGAGTATTATCTTATCTGTGCTAAAATAATAAAGTCAGAATTTATGGGGGGAAGAGGACTTGAAAAATCTTTCTAGCAGAAATATATTTACTTCAGCTGAAGGCCTTTAGCATTACTTAGATTTTCAGAATCAGACAGGTGTAATTTCATTTATTGAGTGTTTTCTCTATATTTTGCAGCAGGATAACATCAAGAATAAAATGAAACTGATTTATAATGTAATGCACATGGAAATAGAATGCATTTAGAAATCTGACTATGATTTCAGCCCAGGTAAATTCAGAAACATCAATATACACTAGTAAGAACAGACTGCTGTGGTACATGGTAATATTTGATGATAAAAATACACCACAGGGACTGTGTGGCTGACTTTTATGTGCATGTCCAGCTTTTAAAATCTGCAAGAAAACCCAGAATGAGGAAAAACTCATTTGAGAGTATTTGATTTCTCATCTGAATTGAAAATTACCTGAACAAACCATGGAAATATGGTCTAGCAGATATACAACCAGTGTTCACCTTTGGCAGTGCTGCTTTGGGCCACTACATTTACAGTAGGTCATTGAGAGCAATTAATGATATTCTACTGGACAAGCTATTGTGGATGAGAAAAATACCTTTCCAACATAATTCTCACGAATAGTGAAATGGGAAAATTGAGCTCTTACACGGGTTTTTTAGGAACTGCACTGAAGAGAACAGAAAGCATAAGATACAGGGAACAAAAGTTCTTTCCATACCACTTCCTTGCCATCCCCCAGTATACTGATGTGTACTCTTACCATTTAAGCCATTAAGCCTCTTACCATCTTAGCCATTCAAGAAGCATTCAGCCAAAACACAGGTTTGCCCTACAGGTGATAGGCTGATGTGCCCAGCAGGTAAGACCATGACTTAGACAAGTTGAATATTCTGGTGATACACCTGCTGAATATCAGGGAATCCTGGTATAGAATGAGCAACGAACTTTTGCATGGCTACAATTAAAAGTGATACAGTCACCTACAGTATTAGGGAAGAAGGTCAGTTTGATCCAAAAGCTACACTAGGGAAGGACTCCCACGTACAACACATGGGAAGGGAAAAAGAGTCCAACAAGAGGAATATAGAAGCAAATCAGATCACCAGAAGCAGTGGAGGAGTGGCTGAGTGAAGATGTGAAGTTATGCTCTAACTTATTGCCATGCAAAATAAATGTTTATTACAGCATTTGTGACTAATATGGGGGAACAGGTGCAACTGTGGAGCCCTGTGGTGTTACTTATTTTCCATCCCTACCTAAGGCATGTCAGGGTTGGAGCTGGAACATCATGTCCTCCTTTTTCACCACCCCTGAATGTCTGGGAGCAGCTGCAATGACACTGGGCACTGATTGCAGGGCTCCAGTGGATGCCAACTTACAGCAAGCTGGAAGGATTGAGCAGAAATTGGCAGTATCCAGAGCTGGGACTGGAGGACTGCATCTGAAAGAGGCTTATAGGAAAGGCCAGTGTTACCCATTGCTGAGCTACAGGAAAGCTGATGTTCCACAAGGCTAGGAAATTAGACACTGTAGGAAGCAGACCTCTTGTAACATCACCTGAGAGCAGGATTCATCTCTTTAATCACCAGTTTAAACCAGTCATCTGGACTCTTGCTATATTTGATGGAAAGGGATAAATATCACCAGAGGTAATTCAGCCCACCAATTTTAGCTAATTTCCTTAGGATGATATAAGACATCCTCTGGAGGAGACTCTTCTTTTCTATTGATTATTGAACAGGCCTGAGGTACTTGCCAAGGCCAGCTGTTAGACTATTAGGTTAGGTGAGACCAAACACAGAAAACTGGAGACTTGTCAAGTTTAGGAATTGGTCCCATAGCCTTTTCATAAATGTAGGAGGTATCAACAAAAACATCCCTCTCAGAGATTTCTTCTCGCTGAAGTAACTTCCATATTTTCTTTTTCCTTGCAGAAAGCGTATGTGATGTCATTGGAAAGACATGCCTACATACTTCTTCAAAAGATACAGAAACCCAAATCAATGGGAGAGGAAACATAGAACACGTTTATGCACCAACCACGTGACTCCATGGTATCTCTGAAACACATCTGTGGGGCCTTCTACATTGCTATGCCTGTTCTCATGACACATTTGAGCTACATACATATGCAAATAGTCTCCAAACCTTAACCCAGCAGCATTTCTAAAGTTTTATGTAGCACTGAAGTTTTATGGTAGAAGCTTTTTGTTGTTGAGAGAGGAGTCTTCTGGGGGAGAAAGGTAGACTCCTCTACTTAATTTAACTATAAACAAAAGTAAATAGTAGAAACATGAAGAAAGTCCATAAATGTAATACTATGAAACAAATAAATGCAATTTCATTTCTAGAACTCAACTCTATCCCACCTACGCTTACATTCATAAACATGTGCACATATTTGCATGCTCTCTGCATAGGTCCTGCAGCAGTTCTGACCTGAGGAATTCAGTCCCAGAGCTGTCACTAGAGGGACAGAAAGCTGGTCTTGAGATCACCTCATCTAGGTCCCTGCCTGAAGACACTCCATCCCCTCTGCTGTCTCTAATCAGCCCGCACATGTGCGTTACTATCCCCATCGTTCGAGTTTCCCTAAAGCCAAGCTCTCCTGTTGCAATTTCAATTCACCACTTCCTCTCCTGTCTGCAGGGAACATGCAGAATAGTTGTTATCCATGCTCTGCAGCACTGCTTCACTTACTGTCTCCCCTCTATCCGCTCTCCTTTGCGGGGGTGGGTGCCTAGCCATGGAATTTCCATCTGTTCATTAGTATAAGAGCAATATGTTTTTATACAGATCCTGGGTAGATAATGTCCTAAATAATTTTAAAAGAACAGATAAATTCATTTAAACAGCTAAATTCAGAACAGATAAATTTATTCTAGCATTGCTTAAACCTGTTTTGTCTGTGTAGCTGATGTACAGTCTGTAAATAAAGCCCTGCTTAATGTTTTTACATTGCTTCATCTTCTAATCCAAATTTCAATTAATTACATTCTTCTCTCTTGCTCTGCCCCACAGCAGCAACAACTTGCAGTGAAGTTGATGGCACTTTGAGATGGACATTTTTACATTCAGATTAAAGCCACCTCAGCTACAGACAACGGCCCACACAAGTGAATTACATGTCAGACTTATCACTCAACAGCAATGGGGTCTTCCTATATTCTCCAGTCACAATTTGCATTAGAATTATGGGTATGTCTGTCTGTCTGTGTGTTGGGCTTGTTTAATAAACCTGTTATTTTCTGCTACCAAAGCTAGCTTGTGCAATGACTTATTCTAAAGTGTCATCCAGAAATATCACATGGAGCCACTAAAAGCAATCCGTTTGCTCTCTCATGCCTCTTCACTTTGTAATCAAACAAACGTAATCACTTATTGTTCTTGGTGAGACAGCTGTGCCCTGAAATTCTCACCTCTACCTGCTTCTGTAAATCCATCTTCAACATGCCTGTATCTACCACTTGAGCAATGTTGAAATGCTCTGAAAATTTTGTTAGACCCTGTTATGAACACAGGGGCATGACACTTAGGAAGCAATAAATACATAAAAATTGCAAGCAGATTTATTACACAAGAGACAATAGAAAGAAAAGCAATGAAAACCCCACAACAAAGCAGCAATCCATTTATCAAAGACGTATTCATCCAAATACGGCACCACTCCAGCAAGACACACTAGTTTGAGCAGAACTTTAAATATGTGACATGTCAAACAGAAGTCAACAGCTTAAGTGATCTGCTGGACAGGGAACTAAATAATACGGATGTATTATTTCATTTAAAAACAGATTTGTTCCATAAGGCCTTCCTGTGAAATATTCTACAGCACTTGAGGCCTCAGAAGTCAGCGCTGATTTTCCTATCAGAGAAAACCTAGTGAGAAAATATAAAGAGAAATGAGAGGGATCATCGAAACAATTCATGAGTTATGCAGTGATTTCAGTTATTTATAAACTAATTCACTATTTTTCTGGAACCACTTTGTCCAAAGTATTTCCTCACTGCAAGCCACCCGACTGGTATGAACATAATGAAAAATAATTTCAGCCTACATCACTGCTAAACTGGCAGAAGTCATGCCTGAGAACAGAAAGCATCATCGCTTCATCAGCAAACTTGCTGCCATACCTAAATGATATCCTTCTTTAATTTTCCACCCTGTTTCCACAGAGCATGTACTGCTTATTCCTCTATGCAGAGCGGAGCTGACAATGGGCTGACAGTGCTCACCCTCCGAAAACTCCATTAAAAAAGCATTAAGATGGTGATACAGAACAACAAAAGCAATGGAGAGCTCTGCTCCTGGAGACAAGTACCATATGCCCTCTCATACTTTTCCCAACACTACGCATTATGTGATCGGGTTGCTTAATTATGCTTAGGTGTTGAAAATGTACATGTGTAAGGATAGACTGGGAAGCCCTGAGGTTAAAATATATTCATGTATTTGTTATTAATACATGTTGGATGCATAAATAAAGCAGGATAACCTGTGATCTATTTAAAATAAAAAGCTTGTTTTTTTTTAATGATATTTAAATTGCATGTATGGTGAAAAGATGCTTTACCCTGTTATTTCACTGAGGCATAGGATTTTTTGCTATTTTCCCTTTCCTCTCTTCTTCCCTGCCTTCCCTGCGTCCATTTGTCTAACTAGGTTATATATACAAAAAAGTCTACTACTGCCAGCAGAGGCTTTAGTGATGTTGAGAGGAACTTTAGCTGACACTGACTCTTCAGATGCTGACTGACCGCTTTGAAGAGCTGCATCACTCTGGAAAATGCAAACACCACAGCCGTTAGCAACCTACATCTCTCATCAAAATTCTGCCTTCTCGTGGCCTGCTCACTGAGGCCAGCTGCTTCTGTCTGTGTTTACAACAAGCTTCTGAGAACAACTCATCAGAAGTTTGGGCGCTAATGGTCACAGTTTGAATTTCTCCTCCTGCTAGCACAATAGATAACGAAGCTGAAAAAATAGGTATTGCAAATAAATTCCGTGATAAAGACAGCCCTCACTTTGGCCTGAGATGGTTTTAATCTACTTTTTCATCCTAAGAAATCTCTGAAGATGTCAGAAGCAAAATGTCAGGGCTACTTATTTGCTTCTTTGCCCGCTCTGTGCAGGGATTGCTCAATTCCAAATGAAACAAATGTGCCAGAGCTGATTTACTGAATTAGCAATGGATGGGGCTCAAAAGCATCACTGAAATGCATTGCCACTGCCCTCCGTGAGCTTGCAGCAGGTCATTATAAAAGCTGAGCTCCATAGACAGCTAAAGAGAGGTCCTCAAGTCTCAACAAAGAGCCCAGGAGGAAAAGCCACAAACCAAAACTGTGCTATTAAAGCAATCAGCCTCACCATGTCAAGGTCCTACTTAAACAGACTTGACCTACCACACCTTTTCATGTGGCAGAATCAGAGGCTGGGACTGGTGCTAACTGCCTACATTTTGTCCCAGTAAATGGATTTAAAATATGCCCTAGCTATATAAAATAATAAAACAGGAACGTTTTAAAAATATATGCTGTGTGGATTGATTTGTACTTGTCACATTAAATGATGTAAATTACAGACCTATAGTTTTGTAAGAGAAAAACTCCAACAATTCTCAGAGTACCTTTCCGCTATAATATCAAAGTGCCCCAGGAAAGCTGGCAAGTGGCTCTGCAAAGGGAAATGCGGCGTAAAGGCACGGATCTGCAGATACCATGTGGGTGCCCCAGCTCAGCACGGGACTGCAGCAATCCTCACCCGAAGCACAGCGCCAGGCGAGGGCGGCCATGACAACACGAAATTCTTCAGAGCAGGCCAGTGTCATCAGGGAGAGTAGCCAGGTCATTCAGAGAGCACCACGAGGAAAATCAGCAACCATGAAAGCATGAACTGCAAGGAAAGAATGGAGAATCTGGGATTTATTTATTTATTTATTTTTAATTATAAAATGATGCAAACCCTCCGTGATAGCAGTTTTCGATTATGCAAAAGGTTGCTGTCAAGGAGAAGGAACAAAACTATTCTTCACAGGATAGGACAAGAAGGGTTAAACTGCAGCAAGGGAAATTCAGTTTAGACATTAGGGAAATCTTTCTAGCTATCAAGATAGTTCAGCATCAAAATCAATTGCCAAGGGAGAGTGGAATCTCAATCACAGGAGGGTTTAAGAACAGGCTTGCTAATTAACTGTCAGGCATGGTTTAGATATAATTGCTCCAGCTGGGGCAGGGGGCTGAACTACCTGACCTCCTAAGGCTCCATCTAGCTCTATCTGCATTGATCATAAGATCTCTAGAGCCTCAGAATAATCTATGTTCCTCATAAATTATATAAAGAGGGAATATATATATATATATATAAAAGCAAGCCTAAAAGCTAATTACTGATGCTATGTCTGTACTATGTTGCTGCTGTCTTAATAATTTTAGAATTAAATCTATGATGTTACCTCTAATTATAACATATAATCAAAAATTTTAATGTATACCAGTATGGATATTTTAGTCTGATTTTAATGTGTGGCACAGACTTATATTTTTTTACATTTATTTTTGGTATTTAAACCCTTCATTGATGACAGACTGTGATCAAGTTTTTGTAGAGACCCTAGTAGGACCTGAGGCCTGTATATGTGTAATATATACGTACGTATATGTAACATCAGGAATACACAGGGAACAGAGATAATGAAAGACAGTTCTTTCTAATCCTCCATTCTGTTAATCACATATTAAAACCACCTAGCAATATTGCAGTATCACTGAGAGATTAGTCCTGACACAAGCACTCCTGAAGAGCTTCAGCTTTGTTTCCAAGTGGCAGATGGAAAGAAATATTCTTGCAGGACACCTCTCCCAGCATTACACTATTCTACAGAAATGAAAAATTAAAATTCATGCAACTGAGACTAATTTGACAGGACCCCTTTCCCTAAAATATCTGTAATTAGCATTGCTGTCATGATGCAGCAGTCCATCATTCTTTTTTACTTACAGAAAACTGGTCAAACTCTTATTCCTTTCAGTCTGCATAGCTAAATGGCTAAGAGGCAAAAAGAAATTGGATCCTTTACTCTAGGAATCCCCATTCTCTTTGTTAATTGGAACTGCAGAGGAAAAAACTGTAATAAAAAGTAATAAAACTAGCTTTGAAAATCTGATTAAAATATGAAGGGGGAAAAAAAAAACTTAAACCTTTCTTCAAGAACTCCCCAAATATTGCATAGGATACACAGGTGGTACCTTAATTTGAGAAAGGCCAAGTGTGATCGTGGCAGAGAGATGCACTGCAGCATTTTCACAGTGGTACTTGGTGGGCTGCTGGACCCCATGCCTGCAGGCACACACATGCAGATTTATTTCCCTGATGGCAGCCAGTTTTGTTGACTCTCCCCACAGGAGAAGCTTCTGGCCAGCATCACTGTTTAGTCAGGGGAGTCAGACCTCTCCAGGAGGTTATCCAGAGATCCAGGGCAAGTATTTGCTAAGCTGCTAATTGCTTTTTTGAAATCATCGTCTGGCAGCGCCTCTTCCCATACATTAGGCAGGCTCCACAGACAATGTAGACCCATAATTTAGAGATTCTCCAGGCAGAAAGACATCCTTGCTTCATAATTTTGTTTAGCCTAAGGGTATTGAGAAGTTTGGCAGATCTTGCTCGACTCAAAATATATGCATTTTGCAGTACCACTGCTTCTTCACAGTCACCTTTTTAATTTCTCACATTATATGCTATATTGGGTATTGGAAATTCATATTTGTGTTTACACTTTCCACTTAGCCCTTTAATACTGTAGTCATAGTGCTAGCTCCATTTTTATTTTTTCATTTTTTTAATTGGAAAATACTGATAGCAGGATAAATTAGTCATTTGAATCAAGTAATCAAGTTTTTTTTTTTTTTCCCTCTTTTTTTGTTCTGCTCTCTAAAATAAAATCTTGCAAAGAGTAATACATACGCACATACACATCATAAAATATTGGGCCTAGATACTGAAACTTGTAGAAAAAAAAAATACTGACAGTATTAACTGGAACAACGTATTATTCCAATAAAGAACAAGCCCAAGAATTCAAGAAAAAGGGAGAACTGGAATAAAATTTAGCAAAATCCCAAATCACTGTAATCTTTACTACATGCATTGCTAACCAGTGGCTGGCTCTCTTTTGTGTGCTCTTTTCCATGTGAGACTCTGGGTAGCAAAGCAGAATATTTGACAAGCTCTGGGTGCTGCTTTACTTTTTATGAGACCACTCTGTTCTATATTTTTAATTTGTTAAAAACAATTCTATCCTTGCATTACAAGAGCAATTCTTCTGAAGGCTGATGATCCCTTGGTGAATACCAAACATGTAAGAGGCAATGCAACATTTGTCAGTGATGTCCCTACAGCCTGTCATTTACCTGAGAAAGCTTTTTGGTAAATATTTCAAAGAACAATAGATGAAGACATCTTAAATGTGGACTTCTTATGCCACAAACAACACATTTTTAGTATAAAGCAAATATTTGTCATATGAATGGAATGCAATTCCCTCAAAGTTGCCTTTTTCCTCCTTGTCTGTTTTAATAAAATTTATAATTCCTTAATAATCTCTACCATTTCACATAAAAGTTGTCACAAAAATATCAGTATCAATCAAATACATAGCTAGTAGCTTCCATATCTGCATTTAGAAGTACAGTAAGTGCCTGTTAAATATATGATTATTTTAGAACTACTGCAGCATTACAAATGAGGAAGATAAGAAGCCATTTGTTTGGAGTTGCAGGTTTCCAATAATTCACTGAAATGTTTCATATTGCACACCACTACCCCGTAACACATGATAAAAGGAACAAGAGTGTTTACCGCCTTCTTAATGAAGAAAAAAAATCTGGTCAGTTGTTCAACATAAGATAGAGTTTATTAGATTGTCTGCCTCTGTAGTAAACAGATCAGTACTTTGTACACAGGTTATTTTATCTAAGGCTATGTTATACTATTCTCTGTGGGTGCTGTCCATGATAAATGTTTGTTTGCTTACGGGTGAGAGACCATAAAAATAAAAAATAAATAAAAAGAGTAAGAGAAGGAGTTTTTAAGCTTCAAGTATATTTATCTGTGGGCTACAAAGGCAAGTCACTAGAAAACGCAAATTGCATAGAGAAGAAATACAGGTTATATTGGTTCCTTAGGGACCAGGACGATGGATACAATGACCTGGGTTAAGTAAGAATCATTGCGTTCACGAAGAAGCTGAAACGAACTGCATCAGAATCTATCTGGACTTTTACTACTTCCCTTAGACATGGCTGGGTAAAACAGAAACAAAACACCCTCGGGAAAGGCCACTGCAGCAGCTTCCCTTTGCTACGAACCACCATAAGCACCCTCCTTACACCACAGCACGTGCAGTCTTACACTGTATCACATTTACCCAAAGCTACTGAATCATTTCTAAAAGTTCTTAAATGCAGTGTTTTCGTTTTGCTAGCTACACAGAACATATTTGGTCTACATGTATGTTAATGAAAGCCACCCAGACAAATAAAATGGTATGTCTCTAAATGCTATAATTCATGACCTTTTAAACAATTGCCACAATTTAGATAATCCATCAATCCATTCGCTTTTCTGCGGAGGTACACTATTAAATTTACTAACATTAAGTCTCTTTTACATAAGGCATATTAGAGAAAAATAAACTAAAATTATTGGGTGCGTTACTTTAACAGGTAATTTTCAGAGTCCAACATCTGACATGAGTATATTCAGCTCTGAGGATTACATAAAGAAAAAAGAATTGTAGAATCAGCAAAGGTTAAGTATCCTGAACTCATATCAGTTTCTTTATAAACCTAGAATTGAAAGCATATCTGGTAACGATTTAAAGAACTAGCACGACAGATATCTCCACCACCAACTGCCAAACTGCTGAGCTGATACCTATGAGATAGAAAGGAACCTCTTCTTCCACCACTCGTTTGACTAAATCCTATCCTTTTTATCCCAAAGGTCTCTTGCTCAAAAAAAGCTTTTTTTTTCTTTTTTCTTTTTTTTTTTTTTTTTTTTTTTTTGGTTTATTTTCTTTAATTGATCAATTTTGACAACCAACCATCAGGCTATGCTTCCCATCAGCCTGTGGCACTATGTCACCTGAAGGAATCTGAGTGTCCCCCTATAAAATAGGCCTTGAGTAAGTCCACAGCTGTGCTTCCTATTGAGTTCTCAACCACCCTACCCAACTATGCTTTTTTTGCTCATACTCTCCGAATTGCTTTTTTTTGTCATTCTTTGCATTCCAAGTTCCTGAGCTAGTCTTGAGTTCCTCCTGGATTTGTCACCTTTGAAGCCTTGTCATATAGTTAGGGGCTATGTGCTGGCATCATTACCTGTGTTCTGTACTTAGCTCTACAAATATTTATCTCCCCTCTCTTACTGTGCCACTATGCCTATTAGAGTTTCCTTCAAGAAGAAACACAAAGCTGTCTGGTTTGTTAATCCGGATTAAGCACTAAGTAAACACACACTGAAGAGCAGTACTTCACCAGTGGCTAAAATAACTCACCCCACAGGAAGAAGAATGCAGAATGGGGCTGCAGAACATTTACTGCCTCTGCCCTAGCCCTCATCCACATCTGAAGTCAAAGGCTGAGGACTTACATCAAACAAAATTAGTGTTTTATGAAGCTTGTGATGAAGAAAATACTAAAATTAACAAAAATAACCTATTTGTGCACTTGAGTTAGACATGATGAGACAGCCTTTGACCTAACTGCTTCAAAGTAGTTCATAGGCTACCAGTTGCTCTATTTGCAGGATGTTTATTTAAAACACAGAGCACGGCTTAATTATATAAAATCAGCAGAGTTAAAAGAGGTATGTTATGAAGTTACCAAGGAGGCTGTTGTTGTGTTATTGAATCAAAACCAAAAAATAGTTTTGATTCCATAAAGATAGTTTACTAAGTCCCTGCCTTCCTTCCTCATTCCAGCTCTTGATCTGCAGTTCAATGCACCCCAAATGTTCTGAGGCAGTTTTTACATTTTTATACACTATAATTAAGATAAAGAATAATTAAATTCATGGAAGCAGATGCCATATTATTAGTGGGGGGGGTGGGGGTGGGGGTGGGGGTGGGGGGAAAGAGTCTAAACCACAGACATTAGTGTAGCTATCTCAGAGTTGGTCAATACAAACCATTGCACCTCATGTTGTCTAACACTGTCAATCAGACAAGGTAAAAAGAAACTGTAGGTATCAGTCAAACCATGAACATCCCTGGGCTCCAAACTGGGAACCTTACTAGTGAGATATGTAAAGAAAGCAACAAGTGGGCAGGATCTTACACTGCTTTTTGTCTCTGCTCAACTCAGTATAATCTGCAGATTAAGTAAATTATCATTTTTAGCACATATTAACTGCATAATGGCTTCTCCATATAATGAAAACTCTGAATAGTTTATCAATCAATATTTACTTCATTTACATACATCACATCTGTGGGCATATTAATACAAGTAAGATAAACTGAAAGTTTATGACTGTAGATAGTTGTAAGAATGTTTTCTCTCCCTGACAGAAGAGAACAACAGTTTTGGTTTGTTCTAGATTTTTAAATTATTTTTATTTTTTGCCAAGATATTGATACGAATATTTATGTTTTGTTAAGTCTCATTCTGAATGCTCCTCAAAGTTTAGGAAAACAGGGCTGGTTGGGACTCTCTGGGCTATCAGTCATAGGATCCACTTAAAACCATTTAATAGACATTCAATCCAAAACAGTTTGTTGGATGTGCCTTTAACCTACCTACCTACAAAGAGTCAAAAATGCTCTGCAAATCATTGTGGGGAGACACACCTGAGGCCCACAAAAAGACCAAGAGCTACAGAAGCTGTTGTGCTACAGAAAACCAGGAGATCAAAGGCATTGTCAGGTCCCAAGGCCCTGACATAAAGAATTTTTCAGATGAAATTTCCAGATGCTCCAAGGAAACAAACCATTCCCCAGACTCCAGTGCAAGGGAAAACCCCAAGTGGTCCTTGCCAAAGATGATGTGAGAGAAACAGCATTGACTGTAAAAAAAAGTTATTGTGTGGAGACAGACCTATGGGGAATTTTGTACCAGCAAGGCTACTACACATTACAATATTGTTTCACATGTAGCTAAAGTCAGAAATGCCCCGAAGTTACTGCTGTGTGAAGTTACTAATTGCACTCCGTTTCCCATGAAGCAGCAATCTACATCCTGCCAGTTAAAGAAAGGTTATCAAATGAGTTTCAAATTCACATCAATAAGGTTTTTAAACGAGACCAGCTTTTTTAACATCACTTCTTATAGTTGAGCAAGCACATAAAAATCATCCTCTTTTCTAAACATTTCATGTGACATCTTCCCTACCTTTGCCAAATAAGTTATTTTTTTCCTTCTCCTACTCTCGCATCAGCCTTCTACTTCTGCTTTGCTACATCATCCACTCTCACTGTAACTGAGGAAATAGTATTTTTATCACTGCCACTAACTGATTGCCATACACTGCATTCAGATTTAATTCCATAGCCCTATTACGACAAGTACCGCTCTAATTTTATACCAAGACCATTTGAAATCTTAGATCATTTAGTCTGGCACATAACCTGTCAAATCTTTTGCATCCAGATCTGTGTGTGACTGTTGCAAAGGAACAGAGCACTGGTGATGTTTGTTTCCCAGACCAGTTTGTTGCATCTCTCTGACCACCTTCAATTTCAGTGTGCACAGCCAAACTGAAAAGTCCACATTCAAGCCCTTGCATTCAGTATGGATGTGCTCTTACTGCTCAGCTATAGGGTTATTTCACAGCATTAGACACCAAACCACTTAACGCTGACTCCATAAACATCAGAATTACTTTAGTCAGGCTTTGAAGGCACTGATAAAATGTGTTAGCAATATCCACCCTACTTCTGGAAAACCGTAGGCTTTATTTATTTAGTTATTTATTTTTATTTATTTTTTTGTTCTCAGCAACTCATGTTCTGTAAGCTGGATGTGCTCCACAATCACTACTCAACCATGGTGAGTTGAGCTTGGCTGGCTGGCCAGCTGTCAGCAGGACAGAGGAATAAAATAAGCTGTGGGTTGAGATAAAGACAAGGAAATCACTTACCAGTTACTGTCTCAGGCAAAACAGACTCGACATGACCAAAATTAATGTATGTCCAGTCAAAATAGAGCTGGATAGTGAGAAATAAGAGCAAATTATAAAATAATTACAAATTCTACATATATTACGTATCTCTAGAAAGCATATAAAATATGAGATGTGGAGGAAATATAAACAGAACACGCACAACTGAATGAAGCACTCAGTAACTCCTGTACAGGACTGAGATCAAGGAATGGTTTGGATTGGAAGGGATCTCAAAGACCGTCAGGTTCCAACCCCTTGTGATAGGCAGAGATGCCACCCACTAGAACAGGTTGCTCAGGGCCTCATCTAACCTGGTCCTGAACACCTCCAGGGATGGGGCATTCACAGCCTCTCTGGGCAGTCTCTGCCAGTGAATGTTGCTTCCATCCAAGTCCTGTGTAATCACAGGATAATCAGAAAAGCCACAGAGCTTTTCTGATTTTTTTAAGGTTATCTCACCATGGAGGGTCTCTTCAAAGACCTGCACGTAGGACCTTCTTGTTGTGAGTTTTGTGACACCATGCCAGTAAAGCCTTGGTAATGTCCAGAAATCCCGCGGGGACACGAAGAGCCTGCTGTGGCAGGCAAACCAGTGCTAAGCTGGTGACAGTGACTTCTCTTCAGGTTAACTTAATTTCCCCTCCTGTCCATCTGTTCTTGGTGCACTTTATCTTCACAGGAGAAAGCACCAAGCCACCAGCTGTGACAGGTGGGGAAAAAGTCATACATTTGGGTGACATTGTCCCTCCCTGCTCACGCTACTCTTTACATGCTTAAGAGCCACCATAGCTTTTATCTTGTAATTAACTGTTGCTGATTATGACAGTTATTGATTTCTCTCTTACATCAGAAGATCAATTTTAATCTCCAGATTTACCACCACTTTTAGTAGCCAATGCACCCATGTCTCAGTTCAGCCAGTGACAGAGCTCTCCCTTTACTCCAAATGCATTTAATCCTTCAAAGTAAGCACACACATACAGCAAAGAAAGGTTAGCTGCTATCTGTGTTCCCAAGCAGCTTTTAAGTAGTGTCACTGGGCACTTGTTCTGTACCAAGGTGTATGTGACACAAGACCCTGTGATTTATTAATAACTAGCTGCTGCTTGCTTAACATTTTTTTTCCCTAAATTGTATTACCAGTGATATAGCATATGCAATAATTAAAGAATTACTTGTTCTAAGATGATTTTATGCTTAAATGAGCAGACTTTATATATAACAGTGTTCTGTGTTTTGCTGATATGTGGACAAATAAATCTAGAAGAAAAAAAAAACATCTTAAAAAGAACAAGACATAATTAGTACCATCTGTATGGATCTTGTAGCCTCATAAAGGGTTTTATTGAAATAGAATAGTAAAGAAATGTTATTCTAGGGGCTGATTTTTTGCAGACTGATTCAACTGGCCAATGACCCCAGTGAGTGTTGCTCCACAGACATCAGTGGAAACATTTTTGCTGTATTTTAAAATGTAAGACATTATGATTTCAAGAACCTGCTAAAGTTTTTATCTGAAATGAATGCCAGCTTTTCTATTGACTGCATAGAATAGCTTTAAAACGGAAATCAAATTTAAAGGGATTATAATACACATTTCAGGGTTTGTTAAGAAAATTTCACAAACAGGATTAGTGATACAGACAGCTTGTATTCAGTTTTCTATTTTGTTAAATTAAATTAAATTGTTGCTTAGAATAAATTTTGGAAAGGTTTCATATGTTTTCTAATCTCGTTCTGCCAGATGTATTTTATAAATACTTAAAGCCATTTGTTTGTTTGTTTGTTTGTTTGTTTTAAAAAAGAAGAAAATCAGATTGGTGCTTATCATCTTTAAATATAATTAACTTTCTCCAAAAGGAAAGACAGAAAGTGTCACGGAAAATTTTATTTCATAGCTAATGACATGGTACATGTCAAATTAGTTGCAGTCTAGGTAACCCTTCCTTTTCTTATACTAATTTCATTCTAAACAATCATTCTGAAGTTACTACATTCCTAGATTATATAAACAGAAAGAGAAATCTAAAAGCACATTTCTTTGTTCCTAACCAAAAGTAATCACCAAAAAAACAAAACACAATGTGCCATGATCTCCCAAAATATCACCCTGAGTTAAGTTCTAAATAAAAACTTCCTCACATAACACTTTTCACAAGCTATTCTATCTACCTTGCCTGTTCAGTTTGCATTCATTTCTTAACCTCCCTGGCTATGATGCTAAGGAATAACTTTCCGTGCTGTATCACCATGGTTATATTATAATTACAAATTAACCTGCCGTATCAGTAAAGCCACATGTTCCAGTTCAGCAAAACTACCTTGTCTTTACTCTTACCTTTTAATCAACAAACAGGAGGAGTTCAACCTTCAGTGCTAACAAATAAACACCAATCCACGATGCAATTCACTTGTATCAAGCAATACTAAATTTAAATTTTTCCTTTCTGCAAATCTACAACTCCTTGGCAGGGTCACTGAGTTGATTACTGTACTCAGTGCAACACATGTAACAGGTGGCAGTTTTATAGTTGGTTTTGTTTTCACTAACCTTATTCCAATATTAAATGAAAGGCCCACATTGTTTCCTGGAGCAGGTGATACAACCGTGTGTGATATTATAAATTTCTACTGGATTATGGGTCCATTTTTTCTTCCCGTGTGTGAGGGGTGAGGCGTGGGATAATTTTGCTGCTCGCTTCAAGCAGCATGAAGCACTTACTCCGCATCATCAAGCAACGGGTCCTGGATAAGAATAAAAACAGATATTTTTGAACATATTCAGCATCATTGTTTTACTATCAAACAGAAGGATTACATGCTTCTCTAATCTCTCTCTCTTTTTTTTTTTTTTTTTTGTAGAATGCTACTATTTTTCAGCCTTCAGATGCCAATGGAGGTGATGCTATTGAAAAGGCACACATGTAAAAAAAAAAAGACCTGAGGCATAAAATATGTAAAATCAAAGTTATTCAAGGCAAAATTTTTGAAGATTGGGTCCATAATTGTTGACATACTTTACACAATATTTTAAAATCATATTACAATATTCTTTAAAACTTAGGCACAATAATATAACTTAAACATGAAAGGTGTAGAAATGGCTATATACACAGTGACATGGGCATCTACATATTTCTAAGCCTTAGTTTTACTGGCATAATTGTTTGTGTGCTGCAGGTCAACCTTTTGTAGAGCTCAGGATGAGCCCTAGGCTTTCAATAGAATAGATAACAAAGGGAGAAAGAGCATCACTGTCTGTGCAGAATAACTGGGCAAGTCTTTAGGGCACACAGAGGACATAGGAGATATGTCCCCACACAGGGGATGTGTCTCTCCAATACAAAACCCAGCTCCAGGCATTATTAGGGATTGGAACTGAGCAGGACTCCTTCCTGGCTCGTTAGGCTTACTGCAAGATCACATCAGATAATTGCTTCTATAGACTGAGCTACTCACCCAGCAACGTAATTATTCGTTTTGCTCTCTTTTTTCTGATTAGAAGGTTGTTCTGGGATCCCAGTGCCCTAGGGTACAGAAAGCTTACTCTGACGTCTAGCTTTAATGTAGCCATCACCAATGTTAAACCTTTTGTTCTTTCACCACCACAAGTTTTCAGTTTAAAAGGCTCTTTCCTCACCCTGCATCCATATCACTTCTCAAGCTAATGAGGTCTAACTGCACATTATTACATCTTTGGTCATGTTTGACAGAGCTCCTAAGATTCATTTACCGTTTTTAGCTTTGTATCTCATTAGTGACTCAGTCATCATGCAATACCACTTCTGCATTTGAACTCCTTTCCTCCTTCTCCATCCTTTCTCAATTCCACCTGAAATTATTTTTACTCCCCAAATGAATGACCTTGAATTGCTTCCTACTGAACTTCTTCCTGTTTCACAGAATCACAGCATGGTTTGGGTTGGAAGGGCCCTTAAAGCCCCCCTCCATGGACCGGGCCCCCTGTCCCCAGCCCAGGCTCCTAGGCCCAGAGCCTTCTCCTCTCCAGGCCGAACACCCCCAGCTCCCCCAGCCTGGCTCCATAGCAGAGGTTCTCCAGCCCTTTGATCATCTTCTTGGCCCTCCTCTGGACTCATTCTAATACTTGCACATCTGTCTTATGCTGGGGCCCCAGATCTGAGTGCAGGTTCCAGGTGGGGTCTCACAGGAGCAGAGCAGAGGGGGACAATCCCCTCCCTCACCCTGTTGCCCACACTGCTGTTGGTGCAGCCCAGGGTATGGGTGGCTTTCTGGGCTGCAAGCACACGTTGCTGGCTCTTGTCGAGCTTCTCACCCACCAACTCCCCCATGTCCTTCTCCTCAGGGCTGCTCTCAGTCCATTCTCTGCCCAGCCTGGATTTGGGCTTGGGATTGCCCCATCCCAGGTGCAGGACCTCGCACTTGGCCTTGTTGAGCCTCACAAGACTTACACAGGCCCACCTCTGGAGCCTGCCCAGGTCCCTGTGGATGGCATCCCTTCCCTTCCCTTCCCTTCCCTTCCCTTCCCTTCCCTTCCCTTCCCTTCCCTTCCCTTCCCTTCCCTTCCCTTCCCTTCCCTTCCCTTCCCTTCCCTTCCCTTCCCTTCCCTTCCCTTCCCTTCCCTTCCCTTCCCTTCCCTTCCCTTCCCTTCCCTTCCCTTCCCTTCCCTTCCCTTCCCTTCCCTTCCCTTCCCTTCCCTTCCCTTCCCTTCCCTTCCCTTCCCTTCCCTTCCCTTCCTACAGCATGTTTTTCTTCATTCTTCATGGTCCTTCCTTTGCCCAGGCTATGTGGCTGGAGTTCTTGCTGGTGAAGGCTGAGGCAAAAAAGTCATTGAGTACTTCAGCCTTGTCCACATTCCAGGTGACCAGATCTCCCATTTTTCCTTCAAGGGGGGCCCACAATTTTGCCATTCTTCCTGTTTTTACAGATGTACCTACAGAAGCCTTTCTTGTTGCCCTTTATGTCTCTGGCCAAATGTAATTCTAAAAGGGCTTTGTCTTTCCTAATCTGATCCTCGTCTGTACTTGCTTCCACTCTCTGTAGGCCTCATTTTTTCTGTTTGAGTTTGGCCAGGAGCTCCTATATCATATACGTAGGCCTCCTTCTGTTTCTGCCTTCTTTCCTCTCTGTTGGGATGCATCACTCCTTAGCACCTGAGGAGGTGATCCTTGAATATCAAGTAGCTTTTTTGGGCCCCTCTTCCCTCTAGGGCTTTGCCCCATGGTACTCTACCAAGCAGATTCATGAAAGTATGAGAAAAGATTGGTCAACCAGAAGTTGAATTCTGTTGAATTGCCTCAGTTCGTGCTTATCTCCGAGTTTCTAAGTCCTACCCTCAAGCTTACCCCAAATGAGCATTGTTAAGATGTGACAGTTTTGGTTTTGCACATTCACACATCACTGTTGTAATCTTTGATGTCTCTGGACCATTCCTCAAAAGATCAACAAAACAAACAAACAAACAAAAAACCACAACTGTTCTGGTGATCTAAGTCAAATATCATTGCAATTCCTGGCAGATCAGAAATGTTTTTTATTGACATTTGAAATGGCAGAACAATGTGAAAAATTCTAAACCTGACGGAAACTTTTGGAAGAATGGTATCAGCAATGAAAAAATACATGTTCAAAGTTGAAGTTTCACCACTGCTTTAATTACAACACTCTTTTTGTAAGGCCACAGTTGGCTGAGTAGTGTCCCACAGCTGTGTTTCAATTCTTGGGAGCTGCAGTGCTAGACTCAACAATTACACAGGGCAGTTTTACACCTGAAGCACCACAGAGGTTATATGACTTCTGTTGTGCATTTTGTACTTTATCAAAAATTCAAAGGTGGTCTTTTCACCTTCTCTGGGAAAATGCTGATCATATTAGGAGCTGGGACATCCTTGCACAAATAAAGCCTATAAATGAAAGTGCTAATAGTAAAGGCAATTGCTTATTGAATTGTTTTTTTTTTTTTTTTTTAAGCCACTGCCAGTATGCATTTGGTTCATAACCAGTGACAGTAACGAACATAAATGCCAACAGAAATGTCCAATTTTAGCTGTGAAAAATATAGAGTTAGATCACTTAGGGATTTGAAAACAGCATTTCTTCCTTGGCTGTTGTGTTTGGACAGAAAACAATGTACCCTTGCCAAGTTCATTGCAAAAGCCACGTTGTACTACTATTATGATTGACATCACTGATGGATTCAATCCTTCAATGCCAAACAATTTTGTGATTTGAAGTTACTTGGTTAACTCCTGATCACTTCTCTGCTTGATTTGCTCTGCAATATGAAGTGTCGTTATTCCAGGGTCATGTAAGAATGATGTTTCTTAAAACATAAGATACCAGCATTTTCTACAGAAGTAGCTGGATGTATTCCTAATGAAATTCATGACCATAATATCTAATTATTTATTACTGATTTAAAAAAAAAAAAAAAAGCAAAACCAATAAATTAAAATAATATGAAATCATAATCTACATTCCCAGGTAACAATAATTGCTTTTTGTCTTTAAAGTATGTATAAAATATCTCTAAATCTTTAAGTAAAATCTTTATTAATCTTTAGAGATCTTTAAAATTACTCTATAAATAAAACAGCATTTGTCTTTTAAATTATCCTTCTTTCTCATTTCTGATGTATATATGAGTTTGTTTGCAAAATGAATGTCTGTCACAAAAAAGATAAATACTAAGCAGACTTGGAACTACCCAAAGAGAGCCTGTACTGCTAAAGAAGAAAAAATCTATTCCATTGGCAAGTTAGACTTTCTAAAGAAACTGGAATATCGAGCTGTCTGGCTAGCAGAAAGGAAGATGGATGACACTTCTTCAATTAGGTGCTAGAAACTTAGTTCTGCTCAAAAGAGAATATAATCAATTTGGGAAGGAGTTGAGTCTAACACTGGGAATGCTTTACTGTAAATAGTAGATTGCATTTAAACTTTACTCAAGTGTTTTAAAGGTATTATTTTAGCTTAACTTTCAAAATGAATAACAGTTTATTTGTGCAGTTATTCACTGAAATGGGTTGAGATATCCAGTTTAGGAAATAGTCTACCCTGTCCTTTATACCCTACGTTTTATATTTATTATGAGTTCATCTTATTATTAGTTTCATTTGTTCTCCTTAGGTTCATAGACAGCAGATTTATTACCTTGCACTGGTACCTAAAGGTTATATAAGTAAACGTGAGTTCAAACCATCCGCACCAGGTCAGAAGCTACAAATGGACTCTCCCAAGCACTTGGTTTAGCTTCTGACCTTACTCTCTTCCTTATACAACCTAGAAGGAAGTGCAAGCATCTTTAAAGGTCATACTCTGGGAGAAAGCACTACATACTACAACAGGATAATTAATTCTAACTCTCCAGGTGACGTCTCCTGAACACTCAGAACCACTTTCACTCTTTGTAAATTAAATTAATTAAAATCTGGCAGTAAGCCTTTTCAGCAAGAAACCTGCATCCAGGAAATGACAGATATAAGGAGAGGTTTCCACAATAAAGTTGTAAGTAGCCCATCATACAGTACAGATATGTGTAACTATTTTTTGTTCTTAAACTAAGGTCTTAACATTGGTAGTGCACATGACACATGAATCACGAATACTTTTGTTACTCTTACAGTGTTCTCTCGAAGAACTCACTTTTTTGCTGCACGCATACAATCTTAAGAATTGTATGCAATTTATATCTAATATTCTACATGCCTACATTTGATTTGCTATCATCATTTGTTGGAGATAAGTGTGGATAGTTGTTCTTACCGGAAATACAGAGTCTTTTATTTTGAATCAGGCATCCATGCATCTCCCTGCTTCAAAAAAACTTGTTCCTCAGTTCTTTATCTCAGAAACAGGTATCTAGATTAGAAGCACCAAGTTTATTACGGATACTGTTACAATGCTGTGAAACAAATACTTAAGTTGCTAAAAAGGAGAATTGTTTTTTAAATTTCCCATTTAAATATCTCTATACTTAGTACAAGGCATAACTAAATTAAATTATTTTAAATACATTTATGTTTCATACTTACAAAACATATACATGACTAAGGAATATAAATCATCTGGGAGAAAAATGAAGAGAGAAGTTACACCAGACAAGTTTTCAAGGACTGTTTTTGTTCACTAAATGCACTAATATACTTTGTTAAACTACGCAGTGCTGATTTATGAATTTCTGTAATAGTAAAATATCTGAATGTCTTGGGTTTGAAAATTTAAAGCACTATTTTTTATTTACAGAATCACAGAATCACAGAATCACAGAATTTCTAGGTTGGAAGAGACCTCAAGATCATCGAGTCCAACCTCTGACCTAACGCTAACAGTCCCCACTAAACCATATCCCTAAGCTCTACATCTAAACGTCTTTTAAAGACTTCCAGGGATGGTGACTCCACCACTTCCCTG
This sequence comes from Aythya ferina, assembly GCF_964211825.1. Lineage (NCBI taxonomy): Eukaryota > Metazoa > Chordata > Aves > Anseriformes > Anatidae > Aythya > Aythya ferina. The sequence continues at coordinate 6,620,730 of NC_140302.1, read as the reverse complement.
GGCAACCCATTCCAATGTCTAACAACCCTTTCGGTAAAGAAGTTCTTCCTAACATCCAACCTAAAACTCCCCTGGCTCAACTTAAGCCCATTCCCCCTTGTCCTGTCACCAGGCACGTGGGAGAACAGGCCAACCCCCACCTCGCTACAGCCTCCTTTAAGGTATCTGTAGAGAGCGATAAGGTCGCCCCTGAGCCTCCTCTTCTCCAGGATGAACAAGCCCAGCTCCCTCAGCCGCTCCTCGTAGGACTTGTTCTCCAGGCCCCTCACCAGCTTCGTCGCCCTTCTCTGCACCCGCTCAAGCACCTCGATGTCCTTCTTGTAGCGAGGGGCCCAAAACTGAACACAGTACTCGAGGTGCGGCCTCACCAGAGCTGAGTACAGGGGGACGATCACCTCCCTAGCCCTGCTGGTCACACTGTTTCTTATGCAAGCCAGGATGCCGTTGGCCTTCTTGGCCACCTGAGCACACTGCTGGCTCATATTCAGCCAACTATCCACCATCACTCCCAGGTCCTTCTCTGCCTGGCAGCTCTCCAACCATTCCTCTCCCAGCCTGTAGCTCTGCTTGGGGTTATTGCGCCCCAGGTGCAGGACCCGGCACTTGGCCTTGTTGAACTTCATGCAGTTGACCTCAGCCCATCGGTGCAGCCTATCCAGATCCTCCTGCAGAGCTTTCCTACCCTCAAGCAGATCGACACACGCACCTAACTTGGTGTCATCTGCAAACTTACTGAGGGTGCACTCAATGCCCTCGTCCAGATCATTGATGAAGATATTAAAGAGGACCGGCCCCAGCACCGAGCCCTGGGGGACGCCACTAGTGACTGGCCTCCAACTGGACTTGGCTCCATTCACCACGACTCTTTGGGCCCGGCTATCCAGCCAGTTTCTAACCCAACGAAGCGTGCGCCAGTCCAAGCCAAGAGCAGCCAGTTTCTTGAGGAGAATGCTGTGGGAGACGGTGTCAAAAGCCTTGCTGAAGTCAAGGTAGACCACATCCACAGCCTTTCCCTCGTCCACCCAGCGCGTCACTTTGTCATAGAAGGAGATCAGGTTCGTCAAGCAGGACCTGCCTTTCATAAAGCCATGCTGACTGGGCCTGATCGCCTGCTTGCCCTGCAAGTGCTGCGTGATGACTCTCAGGAGGATCTGCTCCATGAGCTTCCCTGGCACTGAGGTCAAACTGACAGGCCTGTAGTTTCCTGGGTCTGCCCTCCGGCCCTTCTTGTAGATGGGCGTCACATTTGCTAGCCACCAGTCAATTGGGACCTCCCCCAATTGCCAGGACTGCTGATAAATGATGGACAGTGGCTTGGCCAGCTCCTCTGCCAGTTCTCTCAGTACCCTTGGGTGGATCCCATCCGGCCCCATCGACTTGTGCACATCTAAGTGCCGTAGCAGGTCACCAACCAGTTCTTCATGGATAGTGTGGGCCACATCCTGCTCCCCATCCCCTTCCACCAGCTCAGGGTACTGAGTATCCAGAGAACAACCGGTATTGCCGCTAAAGACTGAGGCAAAGAAGGCATTGAGCACCTCCGCCTTTTCCTCATCTCTTGTAATTAAGTTTCCCCCCGCATCCAGTAAAGGATGGAGATTCTCCTTAGTCCTCCTTTTTGTGTTGATGTATTTATAGAAACGTTTTTTGTTATCTTTAACGGCAGTAGCCAGATTGAGCTCCAGATGAGCTTTGGCCTTCCTAATTTTGTCCCTGCACAGCCTCGCTACATCCTTAAAGTCCTCCCTAGTGGCCTGCCCACTTTTCCAAAGATTATAAACCCTCTTTTTTCTCCTAAGATCAAGCCACAATTCTCTGTTGAGCCAGGCTGGTCTTCTTCCCCGCCAGCTCATCTTTTTACAATATAATCAATTTGCACTGAAATGCTATGCAAAAATAATGCTTTAATTTAGCTATGGACATTTAGCTATAGATTAATTAGAACTCAAGTGAAGGAGACAAAATTAAATAAATATCCAAGTCTGGGATATGTGTCTCATGAAATGTATGTTCATAGTTGAAGCACGTCCATACCCCTCAAGGCCAAGACTTCCACCTTGTGATCTGCAAGGGATCTGCTCCCTTTGTCTTTACCGATGGATCCAGAGACCCAAGGAAGGTCTCCAGTACTTTGTTGCCCTTTATTTTCACTCAGTCTACATCATACTATAAAATACTATTGTGAATTTGATGGTATTGTCAGTAACAGGTGATATTACTGTGACTATTTTAAAGGAACACAAGGAAGAAAAAAAAATAATAAAGAACTGTAGGAATTAACTGTCATAATACCAAATAATAACTTAATATACTTTCTTATGACATCTGTACTTCTATAAACTTAGAATTTCAATTTGAGTCTGTATACTGTACAAAGTAGCCTTGATTTAATTTCTGCCTTTAATAATTCCATTCATTTTACACATTATTTACCCTAGCCATAAGTTAAGCTAAGCATTATGCAGTACCTTCATTTCCATGGTGATTTTCATGTAACCTGCCAAAAACATGGTGAGTGACTATGGACTGAGACAACGTTTAAAGGTTTCGACAAACTATTTTTGCTTATCATGGCAGCAGCCAACTTTGCAAATGCAGTGCCTTGCCTTGTGTTTCATATCTGGAAATAGCTGAGGATGAGCTCTCTTACAAATTACTGCCTTACTGCAGTGGCCTGCAGACTATATATGAGGTACAGAACTTAAAACCACTTAAAATGTACTCGAGCCTATTGATATATACAGAACTGAACCAGTTTTTTAAGGTACAGTGCTGTGAAACAAAAATTACTAAATACACTTCCTATTATTCCATCTTCAAGTACTTTAGAAAAAAAAAAAAACACAGAACCTCAAGACATTCAGCAGGGTAAATAATAAGAGTACAGGTAGAAAAGACTTGCACTGAAAAATTAAGTTTATTTCTTTTTTTTTTTTTTTTTCCCCTTCAATGTAAACCTTTAAAATCTCACAGAATGTTCTCTCTGTCTCTTTAAACACGTTCTCCTAACTTTTATTTAATCATGCAGCCACCAACTGAACTGTTTAGGTGGAGCTGCGGAAGGACACATGAGGGACTACTTTCCCAATATTACCCCGCATGAACTGGTAGGCAGGAGGAAAATGGAGAACAGGAATGACAGGAATCATGCTCTGCTACACATTTCCCAGCTAGCCTGAATTGCTGATTGGCATAAAAGCTCCCCATCTCTGTAGGGCACTGCACAGAATTGCCACAGTCCTAGGCAGGATCGCCTGTCTTTTAATAGTTTGAAGGAGACAGCATATGGAAGGCCAAGTGTTTAAACCCCCACTCCCTTTATTTTTTCACTTTTTTTTTTGTTGTTGTTGTTGTTGTTGTTAAAATTATCAAATATTAGAGAGAGCTGAGCACAATAAAAACCAATGACAAAAGTATGTGGTCTTCTTAGAGAACTCCTAGGAGATGGATGGAGCACCAGGATGCCAGGAAGCTGAAAACAGATACACACAAAACCAATAATCACTCTAAAAATGGAAAGTTGCATGAACACGTGCACACGGGAGTTCATTATTGAGGGTTCCCTTAAAAATCAGACAGGTGACTCCAGCAGAGCTCTGCAGGTTCGTTCTATGGCCAGCACTATTCAGTACTTATTAACTTGGAGGTTAGGAAGCTGGATGACAACCTTTAGCAAACAGACAGCAGGAAAGCAGAATTACAGAGCTCTGTGGACAGGCAGCTGTTCCTGACTTCACCAGCGCAGGCTGAGGAATAATTAGTCAGGGTGCTGTTCTCAAGAATTAATGCAGGTCACAAAACGAGCAAGATTCAGCAGTGCCCTACTGAAGAAGAAAAGCCCCGTACTGACATACACAAACAGGAGCACAGACTGCTGTACATGTGTAATTATGTTCTGTTCCACTCAGCAAGGAGATCTCTGCTGGAGCCCTCGAGAAAGTAACCAAAGCCTAGAAAATGTGACAGGCAAGAAAAGATGGAAAGAAATGGCACTCCTAAGCTACCAACGTTACTGCTGGTTGCAATACGGTACTCTAACGTGTAATGTATGCTTTCTGAAACATATTTTGGAAACAGTCATAAAAAATATCATGTTAAAAGTTAAAATAAAGCATAAAAAAATGTATGGAAAATGAAACTGTGTGAAAGCAGTTTCTGGTGAGTAATTAGAATTTTACTGATATGAGAAAACTGTAATATCCAAATGTTTGGATCCAGATGAACTACAGCTGATTTAGGTTTTGATTAGGTTTTAGGTTTAGGCCTTCCTAATGTTTAGGTTTTGTTGTTTAGGTTTTATTGTTTTATTTTCCTAATAAGTTTTCTGCTTTTGAGACTGTCATTTTTTTTTTTTTTTTTTTTTTAATATTTTCTAATGCTATGTCATTTTTTCTGGTTTTCCTGAACAGCGGAGCTTCTTCTACCTTACTTCTAAAAATCATAAACTCTATTGAGATTTATTCTCAATATTGCATATTTTCAACAATGCTTTGGTGGGGGGTAGGTAAGGTAGAATTAAACATAAGGGGATTAACTGACTGCAGTGAGCACACAGCATTCATCATTCATACAGCAACTGTAGGATCCTTCCCACATGCACAACTGAAGGTGTCAGTAAGATGCTGATACCCAGGCTGCAGAAACTCTTTTCATCTCAATGACTACTTCAGGTATTATTTGTGGAAAAGGACCTCTGGACAGCAATGCCATTACACCTCTGACTTGCTGTGAGTGCTGGTGAGATGGAGCTATCCACCAGGGGTGCATCGCACCGTCTGAAGGTAGTGCTGGAACTGTTAATACACACACTACGTGCTTAAGTCTTGCCTCAAAAGGGTCAAGGTGAGAACAACTCACCGAGGAGAATTCTCTGAAAGTTTCAGGGGCAAAAAAAAAGCCTTTCTCACATCTTTTTAAAAACCGCATGGATAGTGCTAGAGGTAATTATGTAATATCTGTAATCCATTCTTTAAAGATGACAGTCTGAACCTGGGTGACTGCAGAGCCCATTCACACCAGTACTCTCAGAGACAAAAAGTCAGGCTCTTCACATATTTAATATGACTATTTCAAGTGAGCCACACAGCGAGCTTGGGCTGATTGGAGTGGAGACGAAGGTGATAGCATTCATCATTATCAAAGTGTAACAGTGGGGTGAGTGGGGAAAGAGAAGGGAGAAGTCGAAACAAGATGTGAAAATCCTGCTGGGGTTGTATGCCAGTGACATTAATGTATTAAAATAAAAAACACCTAAAATGAGTTATGAAACTAATTAAGGAAATATAAAAGCCATGGATAAAAAGTTCCTTGTTAAGTATAATTGATAGTACAAATCTAATTTGAAAGGTTAACAAGCTCTTGAAAATTGTTGAATCAAGTACAGACTGATGTTTTTAATATAATTATATACAGCTAGCAGATGGTATAGTCCTTTTTATTATATTGCCAGCTATTAGACTTTCATTTTTAAAGCAGATACTGAATTATACTGAAGATATGTGAGCTTATTTTAAAAGATCAATCAGTTTTCTAAGTTCTGTGCATGCTGATCAAATACATACTATTTGCTACCTAGTCTGAAAAACAGGATTTAGATAAGAAATTTGGAGTATTTCACTATCCTTTTCCAAAACAACTGTATTTTAAATTTTAATTCAAAGCTTGATGGTCTTAACGAATGAGAGTGTATTAGATATGTGAATAGCCTTACAAAACAACTGAGAATTAGACACAGTTTAAGAAAATAAAGCAGCAGGAAAAAAGCTATCCTTAATTTAAAATTTCTAGTTCCAAAAAGATGTTGAAAGTTTAAATTTAATAAGTGGCATGAATGAGGGGAGACAAACTGAAAGCAAAAAAAATAATTAAATAACAATTGCTATATATGTGCACAGCTGAAGTTCTCTCATCCCTCAGTCAGCATCAGAAGGCCAGTTGTTGCCACCAGCTGGCTTACAATTCCTCCATCGTCCACTTGTCATATCTTGAAGCAAAGGCTTTGACTTCCCTTAGTGCTCTGTTGTGCAGAAGAAGAGCTCCACATGATTGAGCTCTGACAAAGCCAAGGTCGTCATCTTCTCCTCCTCCTCCATGACTGTTCCTAAACCCACCTGTTATTCAGCATTCACAACACAAAAATCTCATAGGATAACAGTTAGGCAGTTTGACTATGGCCTGCTACACTGTCCAGGTTTCTCATTACACACTCTAGTCTGCCCCTCTGTATCTGATTGCTACTTCATAATGATCTGATGCTCTGTAGGATAAACAGCAGTATTTAATTCAGTGGTTTTAAAACAGAATCTTTGCCTAAGACTCAGACTTCTGACTCCTACTATGCTATTTCTAGTACTGAAAAACAGTCTACAGTCTGTTGTGATATATCCAACAAAAATTATAGAGCATCTAGGACTCAAAGACAGAGGATTACAATAGCAGGATGTTTTTTCCATCATGGACAATGGAATTTACTAACAAGGGGGGGCACTCCAATTCATTCTCAAAGGTACCAGACAGAACGAGCTTAGTTTGAATCGAACACAAAATTTATAGCATGTAACGTCCCATCCAAGTTCTTACAAAGTTATGAAGTAGGACATGAATTGCACCCTCTGTATTGATGCTCCTCTCACCTAAATGTAGCCATCTAAAAGATTAGCACCTACTGTGTGAGATTCCTGAATAATCACATGGGCTACCCACCAGATAACTGCAGTGCCCATTAGGAGGTGCCTTCTTCGGCTGAATATGAGCCATATGAGCCAGCAGTGTGCTCAGGTGGCCAAGAAGGCCAACAGCATCCTGGCTTGTATCAGAAACAGTGTGACCAGCAGGGCTAGGGAGGTGATTGTCCCCCTGTACTCAGCTCTGGTGAGGCCGCACCTCGAGTACTGTGTTCAGTTTTGGGCCCCTCGCTACAAGAAGGACATCGAGGTGCTTGAGCGGGTGCAGAGAAGGGCGACGAAGCTGGTGAGGGGCCTGGAGAACAAGTCCTACGAGGAGCGGCTGAGGGAGCTGGGCTTGTTCATCCTGGAGAAGAGGAGGCTCAGGGGCGACCTTATCGCTCTCTACAGATACCTTAAAGGAGGCTGTAGCGAGGTGGGGGTTGGCCTGTTCTCCCACGTGCCTGGTGACAGGACAAGGGGGAATGGGCTTAAGTTGAGCCAGGGGAGTTTTAGGTTGGATGTTAGGAAGAACTTCTTTACCGAAAGGGTTGTTAGATATTGGAATGGGTTGCCCAGGGAAGTGGTGGAGTCACCATCCCTGGAAGTCTTTAAAAGACGTTTAGATGTAGAGCTTAGGGATATGGTTTAGTGGGGACTGTTAGCGTTAGGTCAGAGGTTGGACTCGATGATCTTGAGGTCTCTTCCAACCTAGAAATTCTGTGATTCTGTGTGATTCTTTGCCTTCATCAGCCACAGAAGGAATCCAAACAGAGAATATATTGAAGACAGTCAATGCAGGTGGAGGAAGGTGGATCCTATAGAAACTTAAGCAGCCTCGCTGAGTTACAGCAAATGTCCATGTTCTCCATGCCTTAGGAAGGGCACTGAGGATAGCAGATAACATTTCCCCAAATACACTCCCAGCTGTGCTTTCATTTCACATTCTGCAGTCTAATGTTCATCCATAACAATAACCAAAAGCTCTGCTGGCCTAGCATATGAAGAGCCCAGAGATGGCTGTACTTGAGGCCATAAAAATAGATAGCCAGAGCCTGATGGCTCTTGAAATAATCATGCTGCATCATCGCTTCAGTTAGTATAAGAAATGAAGTATGGGAAATGCTCCTTCTGTGAGCTAAGAGTAAATAACTGATCAGGACAAGTTCAGACATCCTTCAGTTTCAACGTAATAAATTCACCAGACTTTTGACTACAGTAAAATAAATAAAATATTATACTTTCTCACTTGAAAGTTGCCTTGAAATAGTCATAAAACAACTATCAGTTCACTTGAAGGAAACTAAAAGTCATCTAAAACTTCATGGATCTTAACCAGCTGATTACAATCTAAAAGCTGTAACAAGAATGGATTAAATTGTTCTATTTCCTCCTCTCATTGTCACTGTCAAAAGACTAGATTTATGCAGGTCTTTCTGTCCTTGTTACAATCTCTGTCACAAGAATGAGGCATCGCAATTTTATAGTCCCACGTTCTCTGAAAGATAACAGTAAACAGTATTCCTGTGACCTTTTCAATGTTCTATAATTTCACTAAATGGTCACTCTTACTCTCCTTTTTATATTCTCAGCACTGATCAAAAAGTGATGAAATTGACACCAAAATAAAATACAGAATTGTGAGGTTAAAGCAGTGAGCCTGACTACTGTCTCTCCCACAGCAGACAGGGCATAAAGATTTTTGTTTCATTTCTGCTCGTTGTCATAGCTTTCTTGCACAGTAATGTAACACTGCACAGTGAGCTCCCACAGAAAGTACAAAACATACCCAACATCACTACCTTCCAGCCTAAGTAGTGGGGACGTTTGATTTGATTCTGTGTCCTTTAACAAATGCTCAGCGAGGCATGTGTGCTCCTGTCTGCCTGCACACGGATATGTGGAGGTACAGATCAAGATAAATCCCAAACAAACCGCTCCTTTGCGAACAGTCCTCCTGTGGGGAAGATGAAAGAGCCAACATGTGACAGATGTTCATCATGCTGCTTAGTACAGCACTGGAAGGGACATGAGCCTGCAGTAACGGGGACGGTGTAAGGCACTACGCTGCAGAGCATTCATGGTGTTTTAATATGAACTGCAGATGGAATAACGCAGTAAGCTCTCAGTGGGAAAAACAAGATGCAGCACAGTTATCCTCACATGCTAAATTCTTGAGCAAACTCTCCATCTGATGTACCATGTGTTCCTCTGTTATCTCAAACTGGAGGCAACACGATTGCAGGGAAATGATCAGTGTGAAACTGGTACAGCACAGACAGAATACAGAATAAGGAAGAAGGGAAAGTACTGTGCCACTGACTGTAGGATATCTTCTGAACCCTGAATGCTCCATTTCCATTTTCATTTCTGTCCTATGCAGTATACCTGCATACACAGTGCTTTTTGAATGAGAAACATACATTAGCTATTGTAATCTGAGAAAAGAAAATGACATCATTAAGGATTTCTGGTATTTGAATTAGTTCTTTAAATCAATATTAATTTTAATGCTTTGTCATAAATGCAAACATTTTGGGCCTGACTTTCAAGTGGTTTATGTCACCTAAAGCTCCAAAGACTCATCTTTAAATCTAGACTGTTGACACCTGAAGATGTGAACCTGAAGAAAGTCACCTCACAGCACTGCAGAGTCCCGCTGTGGCTGGTTCCTCAGTTCTTTGCTAGCTGTCCACAACCTCTCATCGCTCTTCTCTTCCTCCTCACACCCTTCTGGGTGTACTGCATCCTTGCTGGAGCCTGGGAGACCAGAAACTTGTCCTCTCTATCTTCACCTTACAGAAATACTCTGAACCATACAGTGGCAGAGGCACATTTCTGTTCTGTTTGCAATTCTTCTCCTGAAAATGCTGCATGTGCCAAGACTTGGGGTTTCTGGTATTTGATGCAGAGCCTGAGGTGACACCTAAAAAGAAGTCAACAAGGAATTTTCTTGGGGGCACGCATCTTTCAATCTCATTTCTGTTGCTAGTTGTGAAGGCATAATCTGCTCCACAGTACTAAGCTGTGGGGCTGCAGCTAGGTAAAGAATAGAAACATGTCCCTCAAAGACTTGGTCCAGTGATGTATTTAAGCACATGCTTCAAAGGTTGAAAATGAAATGTTTTGCTGAGTCATCACCTGAAATGGCACAACCTATTAACAAGTAAACCAAGTCAGAGGGTACTGAAACATGTATCCTGTAAAACCCTACTTTATTACTTTGTGGAAGTACGATCTTTCCAACTATAAAACAGACACAGTTACAAATAGCTGAAAAATATCTACAAGTAGTTACCATGGAGGTTTACTTCTTTTTTTAATCAACTATTCTCCACCTTCTCATTCCTTTGCCATGCTCAAAAATGCTGGATTTTATAAGGTGATACAAAGAAATGTAGGCGTAACGCTTTCAAATAACTACATGAAGACTAATATTAAGTATTTTTTTAAATACCATCCCTTCAATATTATCCTTTTATAAAAGTTCAAGAGATGTGGTTATATATTACTGTGTGAAATGTGGCCTGACAGTGCTCACAGAAGAAAGGATCAGAGGAGTTTGGATCCAGCTGGAGGCAAAAGATGAATTCAAGATACAAGAAAGGAACATGGAAGACAGCAGGCAAAAGAGAAACACCTTTTGACCAAGAAAAAGTGGAGGGAAAACACGAACCAATGGCCAGAAAAGAGGGTTCAGGGAATTTTCAGTGGTCCTATGAAGAGGGACAAATATGGCCAACCAACGGATATCTTCATGGTTGTTTCTGCCAGGAACCTTCCACGGTGTCCAGGCAGGCAAGAGGGCTCTGGCTGGCACAACAGTCTCTCACCCCTCTGAAAGCAAAGCTGGCAGAGTGGGAAAGAAGAGCTTTAAAACTATGAATGACGTGGGTGATTTTTTTAGAATTCTTTTTATAGGAAGGAGAAACTTTGGCAATGCGAGAATATACAGAATATGAACTCCCAAGGATAAGGGGAAAGAGGGATAAAGCATTACCACAGATCAAAGTAAAAGGGGGATGGACAAGGAGATTATTGCAGGGTCTGTACTCAATTTAGTTAATGCATTGGGTGAGGCTGGAGGAAACTTGTTTTTGTAAACCTACACAGTGCATGTCAAGAACAGAACAGAGGAACAGAAAAGAATGCATAGGATGTGAAAATAGGTAACAGAAAGATAACGGCTATAGTGATGGGGATGTAAGAACAGAAACACATGAATTTTGCAGGAAAGAGTACCAATAAAGGTGCCGGTGGGGTGTAGATTTTTAGGTATATCACTGGGCAAACTGTGAAGAAACAAGTAAGAAAACAGAGAAACACTGGCTGGGAAGAGAAGCTCTCTTGGAAGACTGCTATAAATCTAGTTCAGACAGAGATCTCCAATGTTACTGAAGAGACACGTTGTGAAACAGAGACTAAAGCAGCAAGAGATCAGCAAGGGATCAGTGCCCTGCTGCTGTGCTACTCCTGAGTGCCTGTTTTACCAAGTGGCTAACACAGCATATTGCAGACATATTGCTCCGGGGCAGAAGCAGCTATTGCTCTTATAAGGTGTTATTGCAAACCTGCAATGGACTCTTGCACCGTTACAGGACCAGCAGCTTCCTTTGTTACACTGGAGAATGATGTCACTAGTGACAGTAGGGTCTGGTTATTTCCTGGGTTAATGGTAGGGCCTTGTTATTTCCTTCAATAATTCGCAGACTTTGATACAATGAAGTATATATTATACAACATAAACACACACAAAATACTATGCAAAATAATTACCTACAATATACAGACATGTTGAAATCTATCTTAAGCCAATAATCATCTATATTAACTTAGCTAAATTTTTAGTAATTACTGTCATTACCCACCATGGAAAATATCTGATGAGATCATGAATTGCTTCTCTTCATGATCAGTAAAAGATAAACAAAACTATACTGTAAACAAAGGTATTACATTTTCAAAAAATAAACTGAAAGGCTAAGAGAACTAACACATGAAATGAACCAAAAGGCCTTGAGACTTAAAAAAAAAAAAAAAAAACACAACAAAAACAACAAAAAAAAACAGACTGGCATTTCTATAGCCCAGAAATTCCAAACCATCAAAAGCATTTTTCTAAAGGAAAAGAAGAACTTCAGAAGGCCTCCAGCCCTAACTGGATGATAATCATCCCCAAAGAGATATTAGAAACAGACTAGAAGAAAAATGGGCAGCACAACACAGCTACATCTTACAGATAAAAGTATAATTTGAGAACTGTCCTAAATCAGTCTTTTATATAGTAACAAGTGCCTGTGGTCATAAAACAAGGACCATTAAAAAGGAGAAAATATGTTAAGATGCTATGAAGATGGATTTGAAATTGTTGTTGTTATTATTATTTGGAATTAATATATTTATTTGGCTTTCAGTAAGAAAAAAAAAGAAAAGTCGAAGGAAAAACCACACTGCCTAATGAGAATCAAGGACTGAAATGGAGGTTGCCACTGTCAAAAAGAAAGACAGATCAAAGGATTTAATGTGCTTACACTGTAAGGACAAGATAGTCTCCTTTCCAGAATATATGAAAGCAAACAGAGACGAAGTACAAGTGAAATAGGACAGGCCTCTATCAAATGGAGGTGAGGCACCACCTGACCAAAAAGGACCTGAAATCATACTCACACTTCTGAAAAAGGGCAAAAGGCGAGCAAAGCAACAACAGATCCATTAGTTTTATCTCAATGCTACTCAAGGCTCTGGAACACAATCTGCAGGAAAGCATAATTGAAAACATGGAGGTAAACAGCGCTGTGAGATGCAGCACGATAGACCAAACTGAGCAGGCAGCTGACTGTGGTAAGGCAAATCTTTGCTTGAACAAAGCTGGACTTCCATTAAGCATTCAAAATAACACCATGGTGAAAAAAATAGCTAAAGCAGGTAATAAGGTCATCAGTAAATCTGTAAGACACATAAGGAACTAGCCAGGAGGAAAGAGAGAGCAACAAAAAATGGAAAAGTCAGGAATTTATTGACTAATCCCAGGAACTCTTAGGAAATATGCTGGGAGCTTAGCACCTGGAAATAATGAGAAAACACAGTGCAAAGACCTTCTGTGGAATACAGCTGCAAAGCTGCTTCCCAGATCTCCATCAGGACTAGACACAGGGGTAGCAGGAGGGCAACTGGAGGCTGTCCCCCAAGACAACATGAAGAAAAGGCTAAAAGAACTCATTTAGCCCAATGAAATGCCAGCTGCAAAAAAATGCAGCTGTGAAATACAGTGGAAAGGCGAAAGAAGTTCAAGCACACTGCTGTCAAAGGACAGATGGGTTTAACCTGTCAGGAGACAAGGGTTGTGGGGGACAGGTAAGCCCCTCTGGACTTAAGTTTTCTTTTCACAAGCACTTAACAACAATAATTTCATCCAAAATGTCTCTCTTGATCTTGCACATACTGAAATTTGTCTTGCACTAAAGACATTACGTATGAGTTAGGTAACCAGATCAGATTTCTTACAGTATAGGTTGGGGAGTGAGGGGGTTCTTTCATCTCTATCATCAGAGGGAGAAAAAAAGTTCTCTCAGCTGACAATTTCAGTAACAGTCATGGGCACATAGGTCAGAAAAAATTCAGATCAGTCAGAAAAAAATCAGGTCAGAAGGGACCTCAGGTTTCCAGTCCACCCTCCTGCTCATGGCAATATCAGCTACATGAGATCAAACCTTGCTACTGAAGGCTTTGTCCACTCTGGTCTTACAGAACCCTGGAGGATGAAGGCTGCACCATCTCTCTTTTGGCACCATGTCCCACTGATTAGAAGATCTCACTGGTATTGTTTTTCTTTCTATCCAGCTGAAACAAGAGCCTGAGAAACTGAAGTTAGCAAAAAAGAACTACAAGTAGTAACGCAACTGCTTTGCTCAGACCTTTCTGTTTTATAAAATATCAATTTAAATATGAAGTAGATCTAAAAATGTTGAGTAGAAGAGTTAAGGTAAAACACTCTACACCTACAGCTCTGCTGCTAGTCATCACTTTCAAACCTAAGAGCATACTAAGAAAAGGATCAGGGCTTTAGCAGCCAGTTCTACATACATGCTAAACTACACAAGCCAGCAATCAAAGCTAGGTGTATCCTTTGAAAAAATAAAGCAGACCAGCAGTCCCAACCTGCGCACACCCCACAGCACAGAGCATGCAAGGAGAGCTCCTCTGGCCTCACCCTGCGGGGTCAGTCAGTAGGGACTGCACAGCAGCACTGCTGTCTTTCTGGAATGCAGACCTTGCTTCTAATGGGATCACAATTCCCTGCCCTGTTCTTTTGAACACAACAGAAGGAACATTTGTGATTCATCCACAGTGCACACAAAGCACAACAAGCAGCCCTGGAATGCTTACCGCAATTTATTTCTGCGTTTGTGATAACCCATGCCATGGTGGAAGGGAAGGAGCAGACACCACGTGCCTTGAGACAGCGAGAAAACAATCTGATACACTGAGCAGAGTGCCTCTCTTTATTAGATCCTTGACACCTGTTTAGGAATTGGTCAAACACAAACTCACTCATTTAATTCCTCTGCACACCCTCCATCCCAAATGCCTTCCAGAAGTCTCAAGGACAATCCCTGTTTCGAGATGCTTAAAAATCTGAAAGCAACAGAGAAAGAGATATCAGTTAAGGGAAGGAGAACAGAGGCAGGATGTAAGTTAATTCAATTCACTGTAGACAGCATGACAGAAATGGGTCTTTAAGATGGACATCTATGTGCACAGTCCTTGGAGAAAAGTTCGAGGAGGTTATACCATGCTTGAGAGCCAGCAGAGAGGCTGAATGAACAAAGTGACATTACCTTTCCCTTGTGGATTTCCTGAAGAACAAATTTAATCTGGCCCAGAATAAGAATCTTTTTTTTTTTAAAAAATATATAGATTAAAGCAAACAGGATAGCAGAGATTTATTTTTTTTCTTGGCCTGGAAATGCATACTGAAAAAGAAACCACTTAGTACCTGCTCTTTATAGAATATGAAGCTCAATAGGGCAGGCAATTTTTGTGGGTGCATGACACTGTTTACAGGCTCGTGTAAATGTTCATAAGCAAGTTAGCAAGACTGTACCTCCAAGAGAAATATGTTGTATTTGAATCAACTGCATGTTTGTTGACACTTCAAATAACTTTAGGTTTTCATAAACTAGTTCTAATCACTGCTAACAAGATGTAAAACATACTTAAATACTTATAAATATTAATCTTTTAAAAGACTAAACATTTATTTAGTTCAATTTCCTAGCTACCTATGGTTTTTGTAGATGGATTTCCTGAAGGAAAATAAATGTCACAGATGATTCTCTTTCCAGAGTATCTTTTTCTTACAGAATTGCTTCATTTCTATTAAAACACAGGATGTTGACCTGAATTAATCTGAAGGCAATCATTTCTGTTTGTGGCATATATATTACATAAACATACTATTACAGCAAGACATACTTCAACAAGATAAAATTAAGTTTAACTTACAAGCATTACTGTTAGAATTACTGTTCACTCCTTTAGCATCAGTATAACATTCCCACAGAAACAGGTCAGTGTATTTTAGCTTTAATGGAGCCCCCTTAGATATTCTTTGATCCTAAAATGGATCAAACATTTCTCTGATGAGTACTGCAGTTGCTACATTTTTTATTGTATTCTCTTATTTTCCTGTTCATCATACTGGTGCTTTAAAGGAGCCACTGTTTCTGTTTTTCCTCATTTTTGCTTTTTGTTTGTTTGTTTAATTAACTCATCTGAAATTCTGTTTTGTAAATCAATTTCTTCTTTCAAGTGATGATGAAAAACAAACACTCAAACAAGGATAAACACAACAACAGTTGTGTTTCCCATCGTGATGCCCAGAAGCTGTGCTGTACCTCCTTTTTCTCTGACTGAATTTTGATGTTTTCAGGTACTGAAAGCATGACTAGTTTTAACAGATGCAGATTTTGTCTTGGTTTAGCATGTTTTATCAGAGCCTGCTCTACGATGAAGAGTGCATGGAGATGTGGTGATCCTCTAAAGGAATGGTATCTCCAAAGACCAGACCATACCTTCCAGTCATAGTGACTATAGCATAAGGACTACCAAAAGCCCTGATGCTTCTGACAAGCACAAGCAGCCCTTCAGATGTACGGTGCTGGAATTGCAACTCTGGCAACTGCACTTTGTCTCTCCCAAAATAATTGTTTCTTAATAACCTAATTGCTGGTGGTACCAATAGGGCTGACCAAGAGTCTTCACCATAAACCTAAAATGCATGTGTATTGCTGGAGGGCACTTATTCTCTTTTATTATTCAGTAGCAATTGCTCCCATTGCTTGACATATTCTGTTACTGAATTTATGCTACGTAAAGGTAACTGCATTGCAGATGATGGACAATATTAGTTTCAAGCCAATAAGGCTTCAAGTTCTTGTTAAAATTCTCTGACTCTCTAATCCTTGAGAGTCTACACTTATTTCCTCTTTATATTCCATCCCTTGGGAGGGGCAAAAAAAAAACAAAACACAAATGAATTAAACT
Organism: Aythya ferina; assembly: GCF_964211825.1. Lineage (NCBI taxonomy): Eukaryota > Metazoa > Chordata > Aves > Anseriformes > Anatidae > Aythya > Aythya ferina. Next base: position 6,604,522 of record NC_140302.1, on the reverse strand, counting down.
GGCAAATCAAGGTAAACAGAAATCAAATAATGTACAGAAACAGCTATAACTGAGAGTTACATGACAATCACACAACTAAACCTATGTTACTTTCTGATTATAGGCCCAAAGCTCTCCATTGTAAATAATTCTTCAGGACAGAATTTTCAGAACCAGGTTAGGCTAACAAATGCTTCTTTACATCAGTGTGGAAGTTTCTCAGTAGAAGTTCTGTGGAGGCATGGAAAAGACAGACCAACAAAAGACGATCTTGAAATAGCACTGTGTTTTTTGAAAAAAAAAAAAAAAAAAAAAAAAAAAAGTTCCTCGCTCTCAGCAAGATCTGTGATTCTTTACTGCTGTCACATGCTATTGTGGCACAGGATAAATCATTTTAAACTAGTGCAAAGAAGACACCAAAAAAGACAAACCTTAACTATATTTTCAGTGTAACGAACCCATGGAACAGTCCCGGTAAAGTCCAGTCACTAAACTAAACTGAAGAAAACAAAGAAGTTGGGCATATTTGATATATGCTTGATATACTGTACAATCATGCATACCATAATGTATCAGAAAACTAATGAGAGCTTAATTCCACATTAAACAAACCAAAGGATATGCAGGAGTTGTATCTTTAATTGCAGGAACTCTACACAGATGTCCTCCACAAGTGGGTAAAGGCAGGGAATTAGGTATGAGCTATAACTGTTTCAGAAACTGGAGAGTGAAATGTTGATCAAATTTTGCAGCAGGCAAGAACACCGCCTTAAGTCATCCAGGAGAACGTCCTGCTGGAGCGAGAAGTGAGTACAGATACTACCGTATCAGATCAATTGTCCAAGTTTAAGAGAGAGAAGTACTCAGATCAAGAAACCCATGCAGAAGTCCAGCTTTAAAGGTGCTGTAAGTAGTGAAAACATGAAAAAATACTTGAGTATTGAGCTTCTATATTTTTTTGCTTATTCTTTCATAAAGGGAAAGAAAAACAAAACAAAACAAACAAAAAACCACACATCTGAAATAAAAAAATTAGCTCAAAAGGTATTTCAGTGGATTAAATGTAATAGTATCATAGCTTCCAGGCTTCTTCTTCTGCTATGAACAACTCAGTAAATACAACAAAATATTGGGAAGTGCTTATAAGCCAGAAAATTGCCATTTTTCCCCTCTCAAAATTTGTTTTAAGAATGCTACCTGTGTATACTTTGCAAATATGAAACACATTAGCAATCAATTAGTTATATATAATGTTCACCTCTCTGGGTCTCCTGCTCCTCGTGTCCCCACTGAATTTATTGCCATACTTCCTTTCACTTCCATAGTGCCTAGAACAATTTGATTATAACAAAATCTTTTCCCACTGTGTCTTTCATCAATGTTGCTGCTACTGTGGCTGCTTTTTTTCCTCACTTCACTTTATCTTGAACGCATTAGTGTAACCTTTGGCCCAGGGGTGCATCCGTCTGTGACTGAAGGTCTGGTTTGGTACATCAGAGCTGTCTGACCTTGGCTCAGTTCTGCTAAGAAAATTGCTGCTAAGACATGAGAAAGTATATGAGCTAAAGTCATGTAAGATAAGAAAGGTAATTGTGCCGACAGCAGAGCAATAATTGCAACAGCAATAGTTGCCAGATCAAAAAATCAAAGGGAAAACATACCGACACGAAGTTGTACACAATTTGAAGAAAAAGAAAGGGATAGCAGGCAGCATCTCAGCCACATCAAGGGCCAGCCCTTTCCAAGAAGCAACAGAGACCAACCCTTCTCCAGCTGTCTGACAGCTGCCTCGTCAGTGGAAACTCATTAAGTTTTGTGAACATATTAATGCTTAGCACATTAGTTCCAGCTAACTATTGCAGGTGGTAGCCAGTGAAGGATGCCCTTCTACTCTTGCACGTATCCTGCTTACTGAGTCTCTGTGAGCTATAAAGATGCCTTAAGAAGTGCCCCACTGTGCAATGGTCACATCCAGAATACCCTTAGAGCTGGAGGAATCTGGCTTCCTTGCTAGCCTTTAAGCATGAAAAACCCCCAAGGATTGATAGAATTTTTTTGTAGTGCACCTACTGAGCACAGGTTTCCTTTGTTATGCTTGGTTTCCTTTCTTATGGAGAAACTCAACTTCTGACCCATGAAAAACATAAGGAAAATAAAATCAAAAAATCCTTTCCAGGTTAGTGAGGCTGGGATTTTGTGATTTCAAGTGCTGCAGAAATGGAGATGGAAAATTATAGCACATAAGGTATTTCCCATCTTTCTCTCTGAACCAAACAAGTGTTGGTGAAATTATGTCAAACACAACCTCTGCTTCTCCTGCTTGATTCATTCTGCTTCTTGAGTGAAATCATGCACAAGTGAGAAGTGAGTGCAAAAGAACAAAAATAGAACATGAGCAGAGAAAATACCTGAGAGAGAGTTTTGTATGAAGTACTTTCACAGAGCATTACTCTTATTCAATACGGATTTCACTACATCACAGGCTATCCATTCAATTAAGTCATCCTGATCTGTCTTTATTCTTCCTGAATCTGTTTCTTACTTCACTCCTGCCTTCTTCCCTACCAACCAGGCTGGAACAAAGCGCTTACATGAAATGAGAAAATTAATGGCTAGTGTTTCTTATCCCAGCAGCTGCAAGATCATTAGAAGGTTTGAAACCAAGCAAGAACAAATTACAAACTTCTAGTATCTTTAATGTATTTGATTGCACAATATAGCCAACGTTACAGAAGTCTATAAAGAGCCCTCACCCCACTGCTGAGGAAAAAGGAAAAAGAAAGAAAAGAGATTAAATGAGATCACAAGGCAGGGCAAAGAAGCTCAGTAGAAGACAGGAAAAGATACCTCTATGGCTTCTAATTGAGAGGAAGCCAGAAAAGCCATATTGTCTTAGTTTAGATGCATAGATGGGATGGATCACCCTGTGGAGGTGGCTCGCAGTCTCCGTTAAGAGCCCAGGGAGAGCTGAAGATTAGCCTAGCCCAACTCAGAGAACTGGAAGGGCAGAAGGTGTTGAATTTTGTTCATCTTCTTGAGAGAGGAAAACATTTATATTGATAAGTTCTCCCCCATTTCAAGCCAACTATATAATTTGTTCTGTGTACATTATTCAGAAAAACATTGAATCTCAGATAAGAAAAGGCCACAGCTGAGATGTTGACAAGCTGTAAGAAAGAATGAATTGCAGTCAGGGGACATATCTTCAGAATTCAACAGTTATTTCTCTTAATCATTTTTATTCAGCTGGCAATATCAAGATGAATACGTGGTTTCTCTTAATGCTCTCCTCCTGAGAATACAGGCACTCTGTAGACTGCCAGCCACAATAATACATTTGTAACTCGAGAAGGCCTGTAGAGCCCACAAAGACAACAAACAGCAACAAATTCCAAGGAACAGCTGGCTAAAAAAATAAAGTAATGCAGACAACCTCAGTGGCAGCCATAAAAAAGATATAAACCTGGATTCACCTTGCTATAAATGTCTGCGAAGGGCACATACCAGGCCTGTCATTTGGACTTTTGTTCCTCATGTGATGCTGCTGTTTGCCCACAGTTCTACACATTTCTGTCTTTGAAACCACATTCTGGAGGGAAGCAGGTGTTGAGACCAGTCTTCAAAACCAGTGCATGGCTTTGGAGGGCTATATATGTACACACACACAGCCCAGCACCCTGTTAATCAGCTGCACATCATTACTGAGATGCATTGAAAAAAATAACCAGTTCTTACCCATCTGCCTATCAGCGCAGGATCTCATGCTCACAAAATTAAAAGCCTTTCCGACCAGGACCAAAGTAAAATTAAGAAAGCCATTTCACTGCCAATCATGTCATTTCTCTGCAGTGGGGACTTTTCAGATCTCCAGCTGGTTCTGCGCTTGACCGAACCTTAAAAAGAGCTTAAATCCAGACCACAGCACAAAACCTACAGTCAGTATGCTCAAGAAATCTGATTTTTTTCCTTCACACACACACAAGCTCCCACTGGTCAGCATCACAAAACTGCCTGAAGGAGCTGTGCAGGAGCTAAGCCCATGCCAACGCTCCAGCTCTACTCTCATTTACGTTATGTGAACAACCCTCATCTTTTATCGGGTGGTCAGCTCCAACCTACTGGCTGTCACCACTCTGGTTTTAGTTCTCTTAATATTTCTTTTTGGCCAATTTAAGTGAAAAACCTTACTGACAAAGCAGAATATTTCCAATGTACCTTAAAGCCTTCCAAAAGATCTATGTAGGTCTATTAACATTGCTACATTCCCTCTAGCTTTCTTTAAATATACTTTCAATTTGGTCTCCTCTGGACTTTTTGACGCTCTGTGTTTACAGCACACAGCATGAACAGCCTGCAGTCCATGGCTAGGGTGCTGAAGATATTTTTACTTCTTTTGGGTAGAGATATGCCCTTTCCTGTGCATTATAGATGTGCCGCCTAATTCAGCAACAGTCAGAAAGTACTGAGCACCGAAACACACAATTACCTTTGAGACTCTGGCCCTTGTTAACTGCAGCCTATATGTATAAGAGAACTGGAAACTACATAAAAATGCTTTCTTTAAAAGGCAAACTTCCTTACATATAAAATTTTAAATTGCCACTTAAAAGCTTTACAAAAATAGCAGCATTTAAAGGTAGCTTATTATTTCTTAACTTCTTCTGGTAAGAATAGAAGTAATAATCTAACCCGTCTTTCACAGAAATTTCTTTTATCCTAGGACTATCCTGCAGCCCAACACTTCCCTCTGTCCGGTCTCAGAATACAGCACCTAGCCTTGCAAGAAGTGGTATTTTCATATCACGAAGAAAGTCACCAAAAATGACAATCAATCTGGAGGTGCCAGAGGAGAAAAAAAAAATAAAAGCACATTGAATGAAAGCTACAATGAATATTGTAGTGGTTTGCCTTCCAAATACTGGGGTGGAGAGCCTGTCAGAAAAGGTCCTCATGCGGAGCGTTTCACCAGCTACAGACATTTTTACCTCCACCCCTTCCCAACACTAACCAACCAAGGAAGTTTTTAGTTGTTTGCCTGGCCTCACACCCAAATTCCCTCTGCTTTCCACCAACTTCAAGGGAAAATCTGGGAGCTGCACATGCTTCATATGAAAACATGCTGCTGCATCTCCTCTCAGAAGGCATAAAGATATGAGAGGTGATAATGAGGTCATTTCAGGGTGCAGGGCACAACTTGGTGATGTGAAATATTTATATTAGACCACTCAAGTGCAGCAGCTTAGGAGCTCGAGCACTTAATATTAAGTTCATCTTGTTTGAAAAGACCCTTCTGTACTGCCTAAACAATACGGACATGGGAATCCATATCTAAGTGACTACGCACAGGCCTGTTTTGCATGCACAACTGGGAATTCATTGAGCTTCTTTGATCCCATGTGAAAACACGGGTCAATAGTTGGACTGTTCATTTAGTTCCCTATGACATGTTTAAAAAATAATCGTAACTTGGTAGCAGAGCCAGAATCAATCAAATATCCCAAATGCTTGCTCCCAACTCTTTACCATTAGTAAAATGCTTTTCCCCATAATTGTTACCCTTATCAGAGAAAAAAGCAAGACTGTAAACAATACTGAGGTTGGTGCACAAGGGATAGCATATTCATGGCTGTAATAAGTACGCATCTGCACACTTGTTCTCAAAAACTGAGTCAACAGTTATTCCACAGATGGGAAGGAATGAAGCTGAAATGAAGATAAGGATGTGATAACCTGCCAAGTGGTGTGTAAATGTGATGACAGCCTGAATAGCCTTAATGTAAGTAAAGGATTCTTAAAGATATTCTTCTGCAAACATTACGGGTTCAAAGCACATTTTTTCTCTTTAAAAGATGCAGTATTGTACTTCCTCGGTCAAAATGAGTCATTAGGAGGAATTTACATTATGTATAATTTTTCCCTTCAAATTGTGAAAATATGCCTTTAATTATTTATCATTCTTGCTAAGAAGTAGCTTTCATGAGTATACTTGATGTTAGTATTTGTCTCTGGATGGTTTGAAGGTCTTTTCCAACCTAGATGATTCGATGGCTGCAAAGGATCCAATACCAGCGTTGACTCTTCTCACAAATTGCAGTATGTCAGCCTAGAAAATCAGCTCCTGTTCCTCACGGACTGTTCTGAACAAGAGTAGTTCCTGGAAAAAAATGATCTGCTGCACACTGATATCTTGATTTGAAAAAGGTCATTTTAGATCTTTTTAGTCGTCATTTGAATTTTAAAATTGTATTTTTTGAAATTGTTTCCCATCTTGTACTTCATTCCCTCCTTGTGTCCTGAATAAGTGAGAAAGATCAAAGTCAGATTTGCTGGCTCACTAGCAAATGTTATGTTCAATTTTCTTCTGTCACATTCACATAAGTAACAGCAGATGTTGCTAGAACATTCATGAGTTTAGTTCTGGAGTGTGCAGCCAGACATTTGTCAGGCTAATTTCATTTCCTGAAGACTGCAAGGAGAGTTCTGCTGGATAGTTCCCCATCTGTGACACTGAGCCACTCTTGCCAAATTCACTTGAAGCCTCCAATGAAGATGTTCTCCTTCAGATTTTTGCTTAAGGCTACCTTTTTTTAAAAAAAAAAAAAAATAGTTTTCTTTCAGAAGTCTATCTCCTCTTTGTTTTCTGCTAACACTGCTATAAAGATTGGGAAGAACAGGTTTAGGAGTATAATGAAAAGGCTCATACTCCCACGAGATGGTCATAATTTTTGCTATCCTCGATTTTACCAAGTACCTGCTGAAGTAAGTAGGAAGGATGCATTGATTTAGGTGACAGAATTTTATATTCTTTGAATACAAATTCAAATTCAAATAATTACATCCACATCAGATGCGAACTTGCTTGTAGAACAGCCTGCAAACCATCTTCTGAGAGACTTCTGCAAGCAAATTGCTTTGTGTAGATTTGTATGTAAAGGATTAACACACATTTTGCAGTGCCTTAGAAAACCTCCCGTTTACACGGAGACATAATTTGTGATTATTCATTCCGTACTTTGATTTGTAAACAAAACAACGTTCATGTGAGGTATTATCACAGAATAATACTGTTGAAGTAAATATGTTTTGCATATGATTGGAAACATTTCCAGGTTTCTGTAAGTTGTGGTAGACGGGCTTAACATGTTAGCACAAACCTAAAGGTCTCCTAATGATGATGAGCGCGCATTTCGTTTACATGGGCAGACTTAGGAAGCGATTTTCTGTGGCAAATTAAAAAAATGGGGGGACACAACATGGCAGTAACCCGCAAAAGCGGTTTCCCCACTCATTTCAGCCGCACGCCTTATGTTCGCCGTCCACCCGTGGCTCAGCCCCAGGGTCGCAGGAGCAAGGCAGGGACCGGCGGAGCGTAGCACAACCCCCCCGGCCATACCCTAGGGCCCTCCGGGGCCGGGCTGACCCTCACGGGGCGACCGCGGCCCTTCAGGGCCCGGCCCCGGCGACGAGGCCGCGGCCGAGCGGTGGCGGCTGACGCGGAGCGGGAGCGCCCCCTGCTGCCACCGCCACCGCCGCTTCCCCGCCGCGGCCCCGGCCCGACGCCTGAGGCCTGCTCCATGGCAATGAAGGCCCTTCAGCTCAGTCAGCATCTCCACAAACTGGATTAAGAACTAGGAACTGATCCCTGCTCAGTCAAAATATGTCCATTGGAGCAAGTGTCCAGCTATTTTTTTTTATTATTTTTTTTTCTAATCTTCAATAATCTCAGTAATTTTAACCATTATCTCTAATGGTACCACCATCAGAAAAAGTATTTTGGCTACAAATTGAAGGACAATATAGTCGAGGTTTCACAAGACCTTCTGTAAATATAGCTTTCCTGACTTGAGTAAAAAACATTATGTAGTACTCACCAAAGCATTCATGTTGTCTAGTGCTTTCCTAAAACACTCCCAAATATTTAGACTTTTTAGAAGCTACTCAGAAACTAAACCAAACAAAGTTTTAAACTACTGCTCTGTTTTTTACAAATGCTTTGTCAAAATCAGCAGGGAGAAATGATGTAAATTGATAGAATTAAAGGACTGTCAATTAAAAAATTATTCTTTTAATAAATTAATAGCTATTTTTCCTCACAGTAAATAACAAGTCCTTCTCTAATCTAGGCTTGGTACTGGACATGATCTCTAACAGCTTCAGATTTCTAAAGATATTTTTTTCTTTTTAAAATAAATAGCAAAAACAACCTTCTTGCCCTAATTTTCATTGCGTTCTTTGTTCCCACCTCAAGTACTGATATTCCTCTTCCCCGGTCTGATTCATACAAAGAAAAATATAGAAGCTGGCTCCTTATTCAAAACACAACTTGCTAGCTGAAAATGTCTGAAAGGCAGCAGCAACCAAGGCAAGCTCACAGTCATCGCTTAAAGCTGGCCAGGGTTTCTACAAACACAGCAGGTTATGAGCAGAGGCTGACAGTTTTGTGTGAGTCCTCTTTTTCTGAATCAGGAGGCAGGTCTCTGCAGAAGCTAGGGGAGTTCAGGCTATCCTGATACAGCAAAGTGACCTACAGCAAGAGATAAGAGATAGTAAAATATCAAATCAGAGAGTGGTTTGGCCTGGAAGGGCCCTTAAAGACCCCCAGACCTCCTGCCATGGGCAGGGCCCACTGCCCCCTGCTCCCAGCCCACTGCCCCCAGCCCCATCCAGCCTGGCCTTGGGCACTGCCAGGGATGGGGCACCCACAGCTCCTCAGGGCAGCCTGGGACAGGGCCTCACCACCCTCAGAGTAAAGAATTTCTTCCTAATGTCTAACTTAAATCTTCCCTATTTTATCTTAAAGGCATTCCACCTTGTCCTATCCCTACCAACCATTACCAAGACAAGGAAGCCGACAGTGGATGCAAATCAAGACCCTATGACCCAAGGACATTGCCTGTGACACATCTCCCTGGCTACCCTAAAAGCTCAGCCACTTCTGCTGTGACTGTCTTTAGTGGGGATTCTCAGGGCTGAAGGAACGGTACCATAAAAACGAGCTTTCCCTCACTATTCAAAGCACAGTAGCAATGCAGCACTGTAGGTTGTATTTTGCTGACTTCTTCATAAAAACATAGTGAGTGCCCAGACCTCTGAGAAAATTAATGACGTCTGGGCTTCATTTAGAATTACAGGATCTCCAGGAGATCCTGGGTTCTGCTCAAATGCCAGAGGGAGTTAAAATGTCTCCCTTGAACAGCCCTGGAAACAGAGGTATTCCCTCTCTACTATGCTTCTGTGAGGCCAGTGCCAACAAGACATGATTGCTGTTACTGGAGCTATTGGAAGTAGAGTTTGCTGAGAAATGTGGCCTTCATTAGAAACAGTGCTTGCTGATGCTCACAGCCATTCCTTGCCTTCCCCTAGAAAGATACCTGATAGCAGAAACCCATTAGGTCTTCCAAATTTGTTTGGGTTTTATCTGAGTGCTTGCTGCTAATGGAACTTCTCCTAGCAGTACAAACTGCTTCCATAGCCTCAAGCATTGTAAGTTTCCATGTAATGATGTAATGATGATATTACAATGATAGTGAGACAGGGGAAGAAAAAAAAAAAAAATCAGCTATTTTTTATTTGCAACTGAAAGAGTGATGCACATTTGTAAAGGACAGCAGTTTGCACCAGGAACAGAGTGTCGCTCAATAGGGATTGATTTGGTAATGGCAGCACTGAAGTGCACAGACACCTGAATGGAAAAGCATGTTCTTCTCTGCTGCATTGATGCCCTTCAACTCCAGACTGGCTTCCCATGGAAAAAGAGGCTCTTGGCCTGTTTTTCCCTGCAGTAATTTCTTAGCATATGGATGAGTTCCCATCAGATAGGCCAGACTGTCACCTCAAACACAGTTACATCCACGGAGGATTCATGCAAACCACAGGTGGGTAAAGGGCAGACCCCTGAGCAGACAGAGTAAGGAAGTGCTGCAGTACAGATCCTCTACAACCAGGTATTAGAAAACCTTCCTAGAAGACAGATGCCTTAAATATCTCAGTCCAAAAGCAAATTTCAGCTGAAGCCTGTACCTTCAAGGATGAGACATCCACATGGGACAGGTATCATCAGAACACGCTTGACCTTCAGTGCTGTCGGTCTGTTTGCCACCCTGCCAGTTTGCTATAGCCCTTCCTAAAAGAAGATTTTTTCTCTGCATCTTCTCCACTAGCAACAACCGATGAGTCCAGCCTTGACTTTTCTTATTTTCCCTGACAATTATAATATTTATAAAAACAATTGTGTTTCATAACACGAGACTTCAATAGCCCCTCTTAGCACCTCTCCTATCAATAGCAGCATTTCACATAAACACAAATCTTTTGATAGCAACAGAAGGCAAAATATTGCAGGGTATCACAGCAGGAAAGCAGCATGTACATCTATCAAAGTTCTTACTGAACTTTTAAATCAAAGTCTGAAAGAAACCAAATGGGGACTGTATCCTCCTGCACCTCCTCATGTGCTCATCAAGTGTCGGATCCACTTCGCTTTGTTTCTTATACTTAGGCTTAAAATCATCATCTCACTTCAACAACACACAGAAAAAGAGAAATTGCAGAGGTTGTAAACTGACTACGGAAGAGTTAACAAAGGCAATTATGAACAATAAGAAGAAGTAGGGAAAACAGTTTGGTTCCTGCATGGAACTTAATTACCTATTTTTTCTTATAACTACACAAAATTCAGTGTTTAATCTTTTAATGAAAAGTACAACTTTGTTGTACGTTCAACATGCTGGTCACCCCAATTAAACTATGAAGTGTAATGCACACCTGCTGAGAACCTCAGCAGGCTTTCAGAAAAGTGAGGAAAATAAGATCTGACATTACTGATATTTGCAGGCTAGAAAACATGAAATAAGTTAAAAGTAACCCTCTTTGAAAACAAACACTTCTGTAACCCCTTTTTAAAACAGAGCATCAAGAAACTGTATAACTTTTTGATTTGTTTTGCAAAATTCCTTTCAGGTCGCTTTTCATATATATCCACTACAACATGTTCTGGTTTTGTTTGCATAGAAACTCTGTTGCAGATTGAAGTGATAGATAAACAGTAAACATTGGTTAAAAAGAAGAATGCCACAAATGCTTCAGTTGCTGAGGAAGATAAATGTATGTAAAACCAAACTACAGCAATCCTCCAGCCCCACCTGCCAAACTTTTGGTTGCTTCTCCCCTGTCACTGTATACAGCGAGAACAAATAATCACAGTTATCCTTTGAAACACAGTGGATATGATAACTTTTTTAAGCCAGACATTGGACAAGAATTTTTATGGCACTAAAAGCCATAAAAGAAAGTTCCAAGGTACAGAGAGACTTCAAAAGCCAAAAGCAGTGCATGAAAATAAGTGAATATTAAGAATTCAAAACCCCTCCTTAAGAATGTGTAGAGTAAACACATTTCTTGAAAGGACTGGGGTTTTGTAGTTTTCATCTTACAAAAGCTTCCAAGGCTTTGAATTCTTATTCTGTCTTAGGAAGGTAATGGGTTTTGACCATCTTCTTGGAGGATGGAAAAATACGTCTCCATCACACTGGAAATGTGACCATTCACATGTTAACAACAAAATCCACATGTGATGCTACAAGACAGGCGTTTGCCACATTCTCATCAATGGCAGTGAAAATTACCATAGTGATGTTTTCTCTTGATCTATTTGCAAGCACTGTTCTGTTCATCACATACTATTTGAGCAGAAATGCTGAAATTCATATGATCCAGCATTTTTATGTGATTAGGTAGTTTTGCCCAGAAAGCTGTATTTAAATCTATTTTACCTGCAATTTATCCTCAAGAATTTCTTACAAAGTACTGTTCTTCCAGTCACCCTGTTTACACACCACAAAGCAGCTTAGAAATCCTCCCATTCCAATTTTAGCTGAAGCCTTTCCTGACTCTATGAATACCTGGTAGAAGCAATATTGACAGCAAGCCTGCAAATTCACTCTTTCCTGCAGGAACAGCCAGCCCACTACCCCTGCACACAAAGACAAGTACTGTTGCACCGCCAGGATTTTCACATTCATTGCCTTCCTGATAATGAAGACAACTGCTTAATATATGATGGATCAAGGCATGTGTTAAAGACATGTGCTGTTGCTGAGCAGTGCATTACTTGGCACCGTATGGGACCATGGGCAGAATTTCCAAATGTTTGTCTTGCACTAGTTTCTAGAGTGGTAAAAACTGCAGCAAGAGTTGCAAAGCTTTAAAGGGCTGTAGAGCTCTCCCCTCTCCATCTCCAGTGCCTTCCTACACCCACGGGAAGAAAAAAAAAACACAGGAGCTTTGGCTCTCTTATTTAACTATTTTCTCTAGCAGAGGAAGGATGCTTTCTTGATAAGAGAATGTTTAAGCAAACACTTGAGGCTTTGTAATTAGCTTCCAATCGCAATGGAAAATGGGAGCTTTTCCTTGTTTTGTTACTAATACACTGTCATGGGTTTTATGACATTAAACAGGATCTTTTCCACCAAACCTGTGTGTAACTGAAATCAGGATGATCTGTTCCATTCTTGTTATTTGTCCTCATAGTCATATCAGTCTGTGCTGCAATGGCTTGAACTGGAAAGATGTAGCTGATTTTTTTTCTGATTTCTGGGTATAAATTTCTGAAGACAGAGCAAGGAGTGGGTCCAGCATAGAAAATATAGTCATTTTGGCAAAGAACATGTTTTAAAAATTGGAATTTTATTCATACTGACATTCTGGAAGAGGCAGCATGCACTAGTATATAAATTAAATCATTCTTCAGTTTTACCATCAGTATTTGCCAGGGCCACAAAAGCTTGGAGGACACTGCAGAATTCTGTTTCAAAACTGCAAGCTTGATAAGCTGTTTTCCAAAATGGGCAGATTCTGTTAATTTAAAATTTAAGACAGTGAATCACTCATTTTGGCAGTTGTTCGGCATGTGCTGGAAAAACAAATTACATTCTTCATTTCTGTCGATAGCTGGCTTTCATAGCCACCTCAAAAGCCTTAATTTCCCAGCTGAGCGCTTGCTGGATTATTCTCAATATCCATCACTATTCATCCTCCAAATGCCTGACCGTGTTTCAAGCAAAATGAGGGCAACCTGACCTAAGCAGGACAACTTAGGTGAATCCAAATTTTGGGGAATTCCCTCCAGAGTATGGGGAATTCAGTAAACATACTTGTGTTGACTTGAATGGGCATTAGATCAGGCTTTGAATACCTTAATTCCTGCAGAGAAAGCTTCAGCTATGATTCTTGGCTTTATACACCATACCTTTTCCAAACTTCCCCACTCTAGAGGAAACTATTATGCAATACTTTTTTTCCCCTCCTTTTACCTTGATTACAAATGCCAGAACATTTTCTGTTCTTTAAGTTCACAAAAAGAATATCATGCACACCACAGAGCGCCCCATGGCAGATCATTCATTACCACCTGCAGAACATTTTCTTTTTCTTTTTCTTTTTTATTTCTTTTTTTAATAACTGCCAAGCATTGTTTAGGCCACTTTAAAAGCTTTCTTTCATTTCTGATATTCCCCTGTCATCTCCAATTATATTTTACACATCATAATCCATCAGTAACAAGACAAATTTTCTCCTCTCTCCATTTACTGTAGCTTTTCTGCTGCGATTTTGCTGGCTTTAGATTGAATTAAAGAAGCAGCATTGAATCTTCCTTTGCATTTGTTTTTTTGACATGTGTGGGAAATATATATTCTATTTTTACAGTCTATTTGAATTTAAGATTTCACCTTTAGGTTCTTGCTCAAGCATAACATTTGCCAAATAAATTCTTTCCCTTATATCTTCTGTAAAACCATGGACAAAGGAAATTCCATTTACTCCTATGAATTATACAGAGATAAACTGCAAGTAGTTGTTAAAATATTATGAGGTATAGAACCATACTTTTATTAAATACTTTTAATAAGACAAATGAAAAGAAATGGTATCTAATTTATGGAAATGTATTCAATAGTAGCTGACAATTTATCTCCTCTCAAATTCGCAGTTGTTCATCAGTCATTTTAGCAATTTTGCTCAGTAACTTTTCAGGGATTCCTCTGGTATGATTCCCTCGTGCCATGACTCACAGCTAATGAATGTTCTTTCAGACCTCACCTCAGTAGAGATAAAACGTATGAATGATGTGATTAGTTAGGGTTTGGGTTCTTTTCTAATACTGGGGAATCATTTTGATACCAGCTGTGATCAAAGCATCTACGAACTAATTAATAGGGTTTATTTGATTGTATTAACCAGATCTTATGTCAGTTACTGTCACTATTCACACGAGTATTACCCAGAAGTCAGGCCATAGCATGTCTGCACAAGAGGAACAGTCCCACAGGTCCTCCCAAAGCCTTTATGGCAAGAGCTGCTTGTCCCCCAGTTGAAGCGATGACGGGTTCTGGATTCATGCAGATTTGCCAAGGAGAGGTTTTCTCTCAGAATCCAGAAGCTCAATCACGCCTGTTTTCAGGGACACAAGTATCATGCAAAGTACAATTTTAGACAGTGAGACTCCTTTCTAAAAATTATTCATCCTTTTGGTATTAAAGTACAAATGAATTTTCTACAGAACCTAGTACCAGTATCAACTTGCAGCAAATACTGGCCAGTGTAAGAAAACTAACTTAGAACTTCGCTAAGAAGGCAAATCTGACCCATACAAACAAGTTATTTGGGTGAACACAGCTGAAATAGATTCTAGGACATCCAAAGTCTGCATCCCCCTAGCCTGTAAGGCGGATCCTACGGAGCCACACTATCACTCTCCTTTACAGATTGGTGCAGAGAAATGGCCGGAGAGAGGCTGCTTACGAGTGTTTTCTCTGGAATTAGCATGTGAACTTACTGGGGGAAAATAAAAAAACATATCCACCTATAGCATCTACCCAACAAGAGAGAAAATTCTTGAGATAGTCTTTGAAAAAGCATGGAATTATGTGAAACTGCATTCTGAAACCGGGATAGCACTACTCATCCAATTTGGGAATACACTATTAAATCAAGGCAGACAAGGCTCCTTACAAGTATATTCTGCCCAATTCAATCTCCATCCAAATGCTCCAGTTTGTACACTATAAATCCACGGGAAATAAGATTTCTGCTGATTTAATAAGAAATAAAGGAAAAAACTAATACTTCACTATTTTTCATGTGTTTAATATCAGCACTCTCAAAGTCAATGCATGAGATGAAATCTGAACTCTACTACCAAAAGGTGAGAACGGGAGCTTTGTTTTGCTTTTCACCCCTTCAGTTTATTACTTGTTACTAGTAGCCTTGTTAACAAGTGGCCACTGCAGAGGATTTTATGTTTCTTCAGACTGTTCCTGTACTTTCAAAATATTATTGTTGCTCTTGTCAGTTCAACTCCCAGCAACTCTGTCAACAACTGAAGACTTTCTGTACCAGTATTTCTTCTGCCCCAATATATTTTCTCACCAGCTCAAGGGAATTACCAATGCTCCAGTGAAATGAAAATATGCAAAACCTGTCAATTAAAAACCACTCAACCTACAAAGACCACAAACCCCACGGTATCTCCTGATATTCAACGCACTTAGTTAGGCAGAAGGAGAAGGAAAGTCACCCCAGATCTTACAGGAAGACTGTGACATCCATTGCAGTGGGAATTTCCATTAACTAAGATGCCCCAGCCTCAGCAGGGCCTGCTGTGGACACCTACAAAGCAGGACACAAAATGTATTTCAGAAGGCTAACTAGCCTCATTTAAAGGCCCAAATGGTAGTAAGATCAATGGAAATTTAGTTTTTGCACCCCCTGCCCCCCCTCCCCCCCCCCCCCCCCGTAGTATACTGCAGCCTCCCTCATTGTTGAATTTGTCTTTATTTCCAATTTCTGCAACAGAACTTTTCTATGTGTTTGTCAGCCATGTGGAAAACCCCAGCACTAGCACTTTTTTCTGCGCATAATTAGCTGCACAAAAATGTAAAATTACCTCTCAAGTTGCTCTTTGGCAAGCTCTGTTTTTATTTTGCATATATTCCTCTAACAAGTAACAACAGACATGCCAGCATTTGTAGAATTTGTATTCAGCGTGCATTTTTCCATTGGTGTACCCTGAATAATTTGTTTCAAAAAAGCTAAAAATTACCACTATGTTTTGCCGATAAGCAGCACACTCACTATTAGCTTATCACCTCTCCCACAAAATAAAGCCATTCTCTCATTGTGATGAGGCTTAATTCAGATACTAACCTACATTTTGACCTACAATGCCCCGAAAAGTTGAACCAAAGAGCTTTTTAGTAATCCAGCGATAGTTTAAATAAGCTTAACCTCTTTTACCAATTTCCACTCCAAATGTGAGAATATCATCTCTCCTACCTTATTCCTATATTAGTATTAGACATCCTAAGAATATTCTTAAAAACTTAGATACAATATTTATGTAGTATTATTTATGTAGTATTATATTAATAACCTTAAAGAAAGAATTTGTTTTCCCCAAAACATTCTGAAATAACATTTTACCACTGTTTTCCTCCAAAAAAGTAATGGAGATGATTATAATTATTGATGAAGGTGGAGTAGTTGTGAGACACATTCTTTCTTGTCTTTTCTAGGATAAATCAGATCTATTTACTGCTTGTACAAATCATGAAAACTTGTATCTGCACGTTACATGTTTTTGCATTTCTTCAACAAGTCACAAGTGGGTTTTGCTTGATTAGTAGTGGTTTTTGGTTTTGTTTTTAAATATATAGACATTTCTACAAGTACCCATAACAGCAGCTCTAATTTTGACAGAAGAAATAGGTTTTAACTCCTCTTCTCAAAGTTAATTTGGAGCAGGAGATGACCACTTCAGGGTATTTTCTTCCTTTATTTAATGAACTAATGTTACACTTCTAGACTGCCTGCAATATCTACTGTTTCTTCATCAAACACTCTTCAATCAAACTATTCTCTTGCTAAAGACACTGGCATCATAAGAAACACGAGTAAGGTTTCTGGCCCTTTTAAGGTTTCATGGAGTCTAGAAATCCTGGAATTTGGGATGTATTGCCTAGGAGGGCTGGACCAGGCTCAGAGCACACAAGGTAACCAAGAGTCATCTATCACAATGAGAAGAGCATTTCCCCAAAGTACCGGCAGAACTCTGCTACACAGAAAAACAAACCAGTTACTTGAAAAATGCTACTTGCCTTGGAAAATGTTATGTTGCTGTTCAATGTGATAACAGCCAGGAAAACCAAAGAGGCCTAAAAATACCTTTTTTTTTCTCTTTTTTTCAGGGGATCAGCTCCAGCAGAGCTAGTTCAATAAATAATCAGATGTGAGGACGCAACTTCTATTTCCTAAGAACAGCAGGGGATTTGAAGCTTTTATCTAGTGACCATACACACACTAATCTACTGATAGAGAGTGCAATGAGAGCGAAATAGGAATCTGTTGCTGTAGTAGGATGGTGAGGCTGTTACAGAATAAAGCAACAGAAACCTCTTGAACATAAGAGGAAAGTTGTGCTCCTTAGAACAGAAGCCCACATCTGCTTTCTGGGGGAAAAGTCTCACAGGACTGAGATGATTCTTCCTGTATTTGTGTTGGCTGTCTCACTGAGAATTGATAATGTTCAGCAATCATCTCTGTGGAGTTTCTGAAATCCTCAAGTGCAGATGACCAGAGAGCACCAGGTTCTAGCAGCAGAGAAACTGTCCCAAATTTTCAGGCAGAATGAGGTGAATGGCTTTTTTTCAATACATGTGATAAACCAGTTAACTTCTCTCTAGGAAGTATGCTTTTACTTGAATGCAGCCCATGACAATCCCACACTCCAACACTGAAGTGGCAATGCCAGATTCCCACCAGAAAAGCTCCTTATGTCAGCTCTGTATAGGCAGAGAAAATAGTTTCACTCTCCAAGGAGAATCTGTACAATTTTCAGCCTAGTTTGGATCAGCATGTGACCTCTGGGATCTTCTCTGCAGCAAAAGCTTTCGATATGTATGCGCTACAGGTGAAAACAAACATTCATCTCATGCCAGCTATACCAACATCACATTTTTGCAGACTGAAGTAAACCAAATAGAGGTGAACCACTGGAGACTTTCAGGGAGAAAAAACGGTATGATGCTCTTCTCCTTAACAGAAACGACTTCCTTAGTATCTATTTCATCTGGATTAAAAAAGGAAGAAGAAAACTATCTTGAAGGACCCTGAAACTGAGTAACTCAGTTCTACACAGCTGAGATACACTCAGTTGGAAGCTAATCTGCATAAACAAAAGTATTTTAGAGCATGCAGAAGACCGTCAGCCTTTGAACAGGAAAAAGTTTATAACCTTAACAATAGCAGAAGTAGTGCTCTGCCTATGATAATGATTTTTTATATTTTTTTTCTAACTCTTAAACATCGAAGGAGGTCACTATCTAGTCAGGACAATTACAAGGATGACTTATTCCTTGGTTTCTATGTTCAAATATCTAAGTATATCTTAGTTCTGAAAAATCAGGCTACTAACCAGGTAAGTGAGCGTTACCTTGAGGCCACCATGTATATGGCAGAGTACTATATAAAGCAAGATTCCTACGATTCTGATTTTACTTCTTGCGAGTGTTGGTTAAATCCAGCTGTTAATATATCAACTGTACTTGTGGTTATAAGCTGACAAAAAAGACCCTGATCAGTTCACAGAAACTCATTAAAGATTAGACATTGAGACTGTAAATTAGTAGCTACTTTAAATTTAACTTCAAATGTTATCATCATAAAATTTGATATCAAAGTTATTAGTAGCTTTCTTAATTACTGAAATAAGTGTGTGTGTGTATATAAATATACACACAGTCAAGTCTCACATACTAAATGGATTTGATCTTTGCATATCCTCTACCTCAAGAAAATAAGCTGGTGAACTCCCTCGTGTTTCTTGGTTCACACTTTATTGTTCAGAAAGGGGAGAGATGAAAGCTTCAAGCTCCTTTTCAAAGCAGAGGCAAGGAAAGCACTATTTGGCAGTTTGCTTGGAGCTGCCAGTAGGAAAGCCCAGGTTCACCTGAGCCCTGCTGCCTCCTCCTCTACTGTCAAGGGCAAGAAAAGCATACAAAGAAAGCAGTCCAGTCCACTTCAGAACAAATTTGTCAGCAGGTGCTACCTGATGCTACAGACAGAGTTTAGAGCAAAACATAGTCTTGAAATAGATGCCTCTACCATTTGGTGTAAGGTAGGGGAAATACTGGAGGTGCAACATAACTACAAGGCCTCTGTTCCTTAAGACCAAAGCAGAAGTAGCAGTGAACAGCAATACTGACACTTGTCTTCCAAAGCACAAAGAGTGTATGAATATCTGCAAAATAGAAAGAGTAAATAGCTGGCTACCATACTTGAATACCTCTGATTTTAGTGAAGTTTTTATTTCTCTTTATTAAATTTTACAGCCTCATTACTGCACTTTTACAGAAGGTTTACTTCAGGTCAGACTCAGGTTCTTTCTTTAAAATAAAAAAATAAAAATTTAAAAAAGAAAAAAAAAAAAAAAGAAGGAAAAAAAAAAGAAGGAAAAAAGTGTTTTATTCCAATCCAAAAAATTACAGAAACGCAAAACCAGTAGCACAAGCACTGGATGCCCTGAATCGCTTGCCTCCTCTGGAAAATTCCCTGGAAGCTGCTGTGATTTGTCCTCCCCTGCCTTTCTCCTCTCCCCCTGGGCCACATGCAGTCTCGAGGCCAGCTGTCTGCCTTTCTCTTTGGACTGCCAGTAGAGCCCAGCTCACTTCCCTTATGAGAAACCATGCAACCGAACAACTTAAGGCTCTTAGCACAAACAACCAGAAGAAGTAGGGAAATAAATACAAGAAAAGGAGTTTCCCACGTTCCATTCCTGTCTCGTTCTCTCTTTTTTTTTCCACATCCAGCCCTGTGGCTTCTCCTTATAACCTGTCAAAGAGTCTTAGCCATCCAAGTGTATTTTCTTCCCTTGTGGCTAAACACACAGGTTGACATAAGGCAGATATTTTTCTTCCTCTTGATGAAGTCTACAAGTACAAGTACATACAGAACAATTCTCTATTAAATTTCAGTGATAATAGAGTGGATGGCCTTTAGAATCGACTTATCTTGCCCTAGCAATAACTCCATGGGTATCATCAGAAACACAGGACTATATAAACTAAAACTGGGATGGGTTGATTGTATACTACATTGGTAAGAGACTTACTCTGATGCAGAAATGCTTTCTGAACGTGGAGAGGATCTACTCAGTGATGATGACTGTGATTATTCAAAGGCCTTCCTGAACTGCTAGAAGCTAGAGCCACAAGCCTCTATTCAATTTCCAATAACAGCAGTAAAGGCAAAGGCTTCTTATTATACAGGGAACAACCCTGTAGCATCTGGAGGTCCCAGAAAGTATTTTAGATCTTGTTCTCTTAATACTTTCTTTTGGACTGTATGACGCTTTGCACAGAGCGAGTTAATCTCTGCAAAGAAAAGTACTAAAGTCTGTTTTTTAAGAAGGGACACGAAAAAATTTTGTCTCAAATCTATTGAAACAGTACATTTGAGAACAATACAGTTGGGTTCCACGTTGCACACACACATGGAAAAAAAAAAAAAAAACAACTATGAAAAAATAGTTTAATTTAATTATCGCACTTCCACAACAACAAAGCCCTTGTTACTAAACAACAGTGGAGGTATTACAAACTAATTTCAAAATATGAACGCATAATTTATAGCTTGGTGGAGCTGTAGAGCATAATAGTTCATGAAGACTGTTGATCACAAGTCGATACTAAAAAGTACGTACTGGAACTGCACCCTAAACTAATGATGTACAAGTTTAATGACAATACAAACTGCCTTCCACTAATACACCAACATGCCCAAGTTTCTCAAGGAGAAGTATAAGTTCATGAAAAAAGGGTAGGCTTTCAGTCTGGCACTGTGAAAACAACTGACATGGTCTAAAATGCAGTATGACATAATAGACACCAGTGATAATTTTAAAAAATTTCAGGACTATGTTCTTCTGCAGTAAATTCCTATTTTTAATGATCACGGAGTTACAGAATACACAGTGTTCTGCTGCTCATACTGCAGCATCAAATCTTTATTTGGGCTCTTGGTCATGTTAATGAGGGGAATGTATTTTTCTCACTATGGAGTTCAATTTGAAAGAAATGTCAGCATTACTCTAAGCCAAATCAATTTCTATTTTTTTCACTGCTCTTTCCTTCTATCAAAAACAAGAAAAAACAAAACACCCCACTCACACTAGTACACTTAAAGAAAAAACAAAATGGCATTGATTCTTCCAGCTTTGTTTCCCAGCAGACTGATTAAGAGAAAATAAATCTATGTTTATAAACAGCCACAAAACTCAGGTTATATTTTAAATGCAAAAGTATCTCCCCTTCCTGAGACTCCAGCCAAAGCAATTTCTAAACTATTATATTTTATTTCACAACTACAGGCAACAAGGGGAATGGGCCCAGAGGTTCTGTTCGTTCTTCTCCAGACATCAAGAGGGGAGAAAACAAACTAAGAAAAAAAAACAGAGACCATTCAGCCTCACCTTGATGGAAACAAGTGAAAAGTAAATGGTAAACATCTACTAGATGGTAAGCAAAAGAAAGAAAGAAAGAAAGGAAGGAAGGAAGGAAGGAAGGAAGGAAGGAAGGAAGGAAGGAAGGAAGGAAGGAAGGAAGGAAGGAAGGAAGGAAGGAAGAAAGAGAGAGCAGGGCCTATTGGAAATAAATTATGTCAGAAAAGTCTAATTCCCTTTGATGGGATAACCACAGGGGGAAAATGGATGACATAAACCGGAATCTGTGAAATGGCTGACCACGGTATCAAGGGGGTAGACATCAAATTGCCTTTACTGCACTGGCTTTGTGCTTTCGGGGAATGTATTGCCGGACTACAGCAGTCCTAAGGAACTTTGGAAATTCATCTAGTTGATGTGTAATGGGGTAGACAAAGAAAATATTGTTTTAGTGATCCTGCTCATTTCTTGTACAGAAATTCAGGCTTCCTTAGAGGTTAGTAACAGATGTGATGTTCTGTATATAAAGTCTTTTTAGCTAAAAGAAAAACAGTATTGCTCAAAGCACATTGTTAAAAACAAAAGAAAGCCCATTCACATTTTGTAAGCTCAACCAGTAAGAAATGAATTAAAGCAAACAAACAAAAAAACAATTACCCCAATCAATTATTTCAGAATATAGCAGCAAGCATAAGAATTGTCCAATTCAGTAATAATGTATTGAGAATACAGGCATATTTTCATTTTTGCAGGTGGAAAATAAAAACACTATGTGCTATATACTACTCTTATGTGTAAGTTATGCATGCCCACATAGCCCCTGGTGGCAATCAAAGTGACTTAAATTTCCTGTGAGATATGTAAGAGTTTTTCCTGTCAATGTCAAGAACTATTCTGTGCAGCAACTGAGATTTCAAAAAGAGAAGCTAGCCATGGTGTGACACCGGTGCTTTTCCTCTAGGACAGAATAATCAGTTACAAAGTCAGCTCACCTAAAGATACATACATCTCATTTATTGGAACAACAAACTCCAAGTGTAAAAGGTGACTTAATTCCTTTTGAACTACTTTCAACAAAAAGCGAGGTAATTCTGGCATTGCAGTCATTTGTATGCATCTGCATAGGTGGGCATAGATGCACACGATCTCAAGTGAATTGAATTAGCCAAAATTGAATGTGGAGACATAAATAATGTGGGGATGTAACCAGTTTGAAATTATAACTTTAAGACTGAAGTGAATAAACCAGGGATTTTCACCAGAAGTAGTCAAGTCTACATGATCACAGAGAACTAATATGCTAGGTATATCACCGATATAAGAAAATACACATTTGGTTCCTCAAGAAGATCAGTTTTACGTGCTGTTTACTACTCACAAACATCTAAAGGCTCTGGTTTAAAACTGAGAACTACTGAAGGTTCAGCACAGGCACGGAGAACACAGGGCACAATGAAACTGCTGGCGGTTAGCAGAGAGGTTACCTGCATCCTGATGGAGATGATATGGACAGGTGCAGCCTCTGGGCAGTGCAAAATTGTCAGCTTTGAAGGTGAAACTCATGCAAGAAAGACACAGAACTTTCTCAGATGTTGGCCTAAAACACGAAATGCTCCTGCAGAGGAGTTTATGGTAAGTGCAAATTTCCCTGGGTAACGGGTAGGTTGCACAAACCTGTTCACAAGCCAGAGACCAGCATGGGAAAGAGATTTACTTTTGAAACAAGACTCACTGAATGACAGGAGTTTCTCTGAGCCACCTTTCACTCTGTCTAATTGAGTTACCCACCCATCACTCAGCCAGGAATATGTCAGGAAGAAAGCCAGAAAAATCATTTTTCCCCACAGCTCCCAGGAAATGTTAATACACTACACACCATAACACCAGGGAAGCTGCAGCTTCCATACCCATCTCATGCACTTGGTGGTAAAGCCTTGGAAAATTATTAAGCACCACAAGAAGAATGCCACAGACATAGCAAAGCAGGGACAGGTGGCAGTGCTGTGACTGACATGGATGAAATTTCTCCCTTTTCTCTTCTACCTCCCCCCTCCCCCTCCCTTTTCTGTTCAGACAACTTCTTCAACTTCTTATGTTCCTTAATACGTGCTCCACTTCCCCAGGTGCCCTTCACAAGCTGTTGAAGGTACCCCCATTCTGCTGCTACAGACATTTATGCCTGACACGCAGATTTTTTTTCTTTCAATACCTCAGTTAGAATACATCTTTCATGTTCAATCCACAACACGTGAAGCTGTTAGGGAAAAGAAAGCCACTTCTATTTTAATGTAGTCCCCAAAGACAAAAAGGAAAGAGATACAAAATCAAGGGATAAATCATGAGAGAGAAATCCAAAAGTAATTAGGCAGGCAAGCAGTGGTGCTACCTTTGAGACATCTGGAGGCCAAGGAGAGACAATTTCCTTGGGTGTTTGGCCACAGGTGGAACAGCCTTAGGCAAATGCTCTGATAACTCTCAGAGGAGATAGACTCATGTCTCTGATGACAAGTAAGTGGACAGGCATCTCACCTGGACAGCTGAGAAGGCACATGCAGCTTTATCTGTTCCCTCCTGATTTTATAACCTGGTGCAATGAAGAATCTGCCATAACTTTCTTAAATGTTTCACCTCCCACAAAATGCAAATGAAAAAGTGTCCTATGCTTAGCTGGAGGAACAATTCTAATAACATAAAAACAATGTGAAATGTTTAAAACATTATTAATAGATACTCTTCATTGCAAAACTCATGAAAATACATGAAATTGGCAGTTCTTGAAGCTGACTTACTACAGACAAAACCTCTGCATGTTCTGCAGAGGTATTGAGGGAAAGCTAATAAAATAGTCAAGTCTCCAATTCTTTTCTTATCTTTGCTCTGTGGCTGAAGGAAAAAGGAAAATAAATCTGAATAATACGGGGATTAAAACAGAGCAGCACTGCCATGCAATTGTTAGAAAAAGAAAAGGATTTTAGTGAAGCATATTTCATGTACTAAGATCTTTTGTGAAATATATTTTTCTATATACCAGGAAAACAGCACACTTGACTTGATAGTACTTGATCCCACTTGTCCCAAATATCATGAAGTGGTGCCCAACACTAGAATCCTGAATAGTAACTAAGAGACTTTTCTCTCATTCACATTCAGACTTTGATTCTAACAGAAACTGTTTCATTGCTGAGATGTCAAAAAGATATGAAATGTGGTGCAGCGATTTTTTTCGGTGCCTAATTAGGGATCACCTGCTTCTTTCAGTGAGTTCAATGAAGCAGCTGTAGAATTATGCACATGATAAAAGCAAGCAGAAAGTCAATGTAATAATAAGCAAGAAAACATTAAAACAAACAAAAAAGAGTAAATCAGAAGACCCCAAAATCCCCGTTAGTGACACTGTTGCTGCTGTAATTGAGATGTGGTTGAGGCGGTCTTACAACAGCTAACTCAGAACTACCATCAAAGAAGTGGTGACTTGAAGAATTCCTATCAGAATTCCTATCACAGACAGAAGGTCACAGGCAGTAGCACTTGCTAAAAAGGCAAGTTAAGTTAAACACCTGTGCAGACAGGAGAAGCCAGCAGGCCAGGACACCCATGCACTGAAACAGCTGCTTCGAAGTGATGATTAGCTTCAGACCATGAGAGGTGAAGTCATGGCAAACAAAATTTTTGGGTTAGGTATGAATTTCAAGGCAGTCTCATGACCACGTACCAGTGACATTGTCTGAACAGCGAGGGCCTGCAAAGCCCATCTCAAGGTCAGGGAATGGCTGGAGCTGTGCACCAACAGGCATCACTGAAAGCTGGTGATTTTTGCCAGGAAATGGAAAAAGGTGAACCGTGCATGTGCTGAAGAAAGGTGGACAGCACAGGAGTGTCTGCCTGGAAAGCTGCCTCCTGCAAGGCAGCAACTGCCATAAAGAGATCACAGAGGGATATACCAGGTGGGGGAAGCCTTCTGTAAACTGAAGCTCTCTCCAGAGCCAACATACTGTGTATCTGACACACAAGCTGTGACAGACATCTGTTCTAGATCTTCCTGTCTTCACAGCAGAGATCTAGAGCGTCAAAGGGAACAACATCCCTGCAAGAATCTGCTGAGCAGCGAAAGGATATGTTACCAACCATTTTGTGTGGTTGCAAGGATGTTTTAGAAATCGGATCATCAGATAAGGACTGGTGCCAGAGAGATGAGAGTGACCTGACAGACAAGAGAAGAACAAGAGGTGGGTTTTGATGAAAACAGAGACAGCAGAACATAACCGTAGGGCAGGCAGAACAAAGCAAGCCCAAAGCCAGAAGGCAATGGGTATCACAGAATGAGCTCTACTGCTGTAATCAAAGACAAGGTCGAGCACCGTGCCAAAAACTCTGCTGTAGGGGAAGGCTTTCAACCTGGTTGATAAAAACAGGGGATCGAACAGCTGGGACTCAAAGTTTGGCAAGCTGAACCGTGATGTATTAGGCAATTAGGCAGCAAAGAGAATAAGGAAACACTGCAACAGTTTGCTAAGAAAAATGTCAGACTTTGTACTGTCTGGAGCCTGTAAAAAAAAAGACTGGGGTGGGGTCTAGCTGCCTAAACACAGGCATCTAGCACCATTTCTGATTCCCTGGGGTATCCCCTGCCTGACATCCAGCTGCCACTCAAGAAGACACCAGGTTCCCGTAGGTCCTGACTCATACATGTCATGCTGTTGACGCTGATGAGATACCCTGGGGCATCTCATGCCCTAGAAGGCTGCCTAAATAAGTCTAACTTCTGGGAGAAAACATCTGTCTGTGGCTCATGATGACTGATACTTCAAACTGACATCCTATCCTATAAAGCTATAAACCCTTTTGCATCCCCTTTCACAGGTCTTGGAGAAGGCAGAAATCTCTCCGTTATTCTGCACCAGCAGAAAGCTTTTGGGAGTGATCATATCGCTTAAGTAAGCCAGGAAACCTTTTCTCCTCCACACCATGTAAAATCTATTTTTTCTTCCCTTTTCCGTAGAATTTAAGTCCGGCAGTGGAAGAACTGCATGACATGGACCACAGCCCTGTGACATTACAAAAATGCATTACTCAGAGCTGCCAGATTGGCTCAGCTGACTCATGTTCAGGGTCGCTCTGATCAGTAGATTTGGGGAAAGGAGGGAATTTTGCCCAGGGTAAAAAACAAGATGAGGTTTTCTGCTTTCTTTTTGTACAATGAGAAGTAATTTACCTGCTAAAAAGATCTGGTATATCTTACCATACCAATTCCTTGCCAAAATAGGACCGTCAGGCACCGGTAGCACTCCTGCTCTTTGCGACAGTTTCTAACCTGAGGACTGTTTGTTTTCCTTCTTCTTCTTCCTATTATTATTATTATTATTTTTAGTTAAAACCAAGCCAAAACAACAAAACAAAACAAAAAAAACCTTTAACTGAAGTCCTGCTGCAAAGCACACAGGCATAACACATGACCTGTGATAACCGAAGTAAAATTACATGTCTCAGTTCTGAGAAACATCCAGCTGATTTTAACTTTTTACTTCCAAGCCCTTATGTGGACAGATCCATAGAATTTTTTTTATTTTCTTTTCATTTGGAAAACAGTAATATTTTAAAGGAAAAAAGGAACCTTACGAATTTAAATTCTAGACCACACTTCTTCAGGATGCCAGAAGTTCCCACTTTTTATTTCTCATGTAAATTAATGCTCATATTCCTAGAGGGGAAAAAAAAAAAAAAAAAAAAAAAGGTTTGGGTAGTAATTTTGCCATTATGGTAATAATGCACACTTATTTGATAACTAAATTACATATAGACCTCAGGATTAACAGAAGTTGCACAACGGTCATGAATCACATGGGAGAAGTGAATCTGGATTATTTTAAAACATCCAAAGAAATGAACAGACATCTGAAGCTGTACCTTATGATCTATCAAATTTCCCTGAAAAAGAAAAAATGCCCCACACATCAAATATCTGAAGGTGTGCTTTCCCTGTGACAGGCCCCTCACACACTGACCAGAACTCTGAGAACTCCCATTTCATGCTTAACTTCTAAAACTTTCATTTCTTCCCTACCTTTCAGTAATTTTATTGTGATTAATTTTATTGTGTCTGCATTTATAATAGATGACAGTAGATTTTTATAGATTTTTATAAGCAGTTACATTTTTGAGCAGTGTTACATCAATAGAAATACACAGTGAGCTTGGAAAAGGATAAGCAGTAACTGTCCCAATGTCTCCTACATATCTTGAGCTGAAAGCAATCTGTCACGTGATAGGAAGATATGATTCCAACCCTGCTAGCTCATTTGTGGAAACATCACTATTGTTAATCTTTTTCTCTATTAATACCATTGTCATACTTTTTCCCACCTGCAGGGGAACAGCAGGACATTGTTGTGGAAATGGTCCAATGGAATATTAAAAGGATACGCCAGGTCCTAGACACAAAATACCAGGTTAGAAAAATAACCATTTCTAAGAAAAAGTAAAAAGTTAATAATTATTAATGCCCCAACCCCGAGTCAATTTACAAAATAAAATAAAATAAAGAAATCTAACTTAAAATATGTACTTTTTATAAATATTTTTTTTCTAAGACTTAGAATAATGAACAATCAGAATTCCCTAGAGAGCAAACATCAATTTACACCGTAAACTGCACAGTGAAGATTTCTTTATCCTACAAGAACAGGAAGGGTAATTATTTTGAATAAGACCCGAAAAGGGGATGTATGTGATGGAGATGCAGAATCATCGAAACAGCCCAATGATTATTTAGATGAAAATCGTTTTCCTGGCTCCAACAGGCTAACCCCAGAGCAATTCAGAATTCCTTTCCTCCGATTCTTTGCCTCTGACTTGCTGCCCTCTCAAACAGTGACATTGCCATTTAGTTGACCACATGCATCTCACTTCCCATCACTGCCTTTTACACAATCCAACCAGAATGCCACCATCACAACCTCCTGGCACAAAGAATGCACATCAACTTCCAAAGTTATTAAAATTATATGAATTCTCATAAGCTGCAAATTATCAGGTTTGCCTTCATCTCTGAGACCTTTCCCCAGACCTTTCTGACTACTGCAAAAGTCCTGCAAAAGAGCTCCCTGAACAAGCTATATTCTGAAACACTCTGTTCTGCACTACGAGCAGGAATGAAGAGATTTACAACGGTCATAAAGACAACTTTAAAAGGCCATTTTACATGTGAACTGACGAACTTGTTATGCCCATAGTGTTGCATTCAGAAAAAAAAAATAATAAAAATCTAATTTGTGGGTGAAACAGTAGGTGGCAAGCAGAAAAGCGTGAGGAATGACAAGAGGAAGAGTGGCTTCTGTATTGGCTAAATGCAGGGCTCTGCACAGTAGTTCAGTGGCCTAAATAAATGTAGAAGCATCCACAAAAAAACAGAACAACTTGCACATGCAAACAGATGTGTTTGATTAAAAAAATCAATATCGAAAATGCCTTGAAAATGTGTTCATTGCCTGTGGAAAACAAAGAAATATTATTACCAAATAACTCTATTTTTCTTTTCTATTTTCTTTCATAGTGACATATAAACTTTGTGTGCTTTAGCAAGCCAAAATAGATAACACACTTTCTTCTGCAAACCACATGAACTTATTTCTGTATTTACATTTAGTCTGAAGGAATGCCAATGCTGTAAAAGCCGAGCAAGGTATCAAGAGTTAATATTTTTTTTTAAGTACAGTTATTTTGTGGACAATGCATACTGAGAGCAAGCAAGATAAGTTTGTTTCATAGACTTAGAAAATTGTTTTATGTAGCTTTATAGCTGCTAGGTATGGAGGCATACTGGACTCTTAAGACAGATGGAAAAAAACTGTGCTCACTCACCAGGCTACCCACCATTTTAGCAAAATAAAGGAGACTGAAAGGCTAGGAAACCTATGCAAATTTAAATTAAGTGTGGCTTCCAGATGCAATTGTAATAAATGATGTAGACATCTGACGCATAATACATGATTAATTTATTTCTTTTGAAAGCAAAGGATGAGTTGTTTTTTTTCTTTTTATATGCTTAGTTATGAAGCGGAGGAAAAGGATGGGAAAGATGTTTGCTCCTTGATTTGGACTAGTTAGCTGCAAAAGAATTCATTTGTTCTGAATTTGCTCTCCCCTCCAAGTCAGCGCTGCTTTTACCAATGAGATATACCTCCACCTCCGGTGAACCAAGTAACATCTAATTATTAACATCTTTCCTCGTCTTTCAATTTGATTGTACTTCTGTGTTCATGGAAACGAGTTGCAAAGTTTACAGAAATACAAACCATTAATTTCTAATGTCTGTAGGAGAAGAGCAATTTCATTCTTCTGACATCTAATGCATTGTAGTGTCATTTGGCTATTACAGCCAGCACTGCTAACAAAAAATAACCTTTCAAAGGCACATAAGGATTATTGCAGGGTTCCCACATATCAGCTCCATGGCCAGTGGCCAGAGGAGTCTTTGCCTTCCAGTAAAGTTCCAAACCAGCTAATTAATATCCATTTGTCTCGGCTGCAATATATCAATGAGTGATACAGTGATAAATTATGTGCAAAATGATTTTATGGCACGCGCTAATTTAAACACATAAAGTATGCCGATATGATGGGAATACATGAGAAGCCAGCAGAATTCCCAGGGCTCAGAAGCAAGAGGTTACTCCACAAGGGCTGTCTAGGATGTGGCACTCCACATCCTTGGGAAACCTTCATAATGCTAGATACCAGGCAGTGAAACTGAATAAAGCAACAATTACGAACACCGAAGAGTATTCTTCATCATGTTAGCCAATTACATAAACACTTAAATCTGTTCACCTTCCAGAAACTCTTATAAACCTATTTAATATTTATCTTTGGAAATTCAAGGGAATATTTCAGATGACAATGGATGTTAAAAGCAGAGCATAATCAAGTCCAGCGGGACCTCTGAACATAGCAATTAGAAGCTGTCAGGTTGATCAGGGAAAGATCAGGGAGGGATTTGATTTCACCAGATGTAAATTCTTCTCTTCTTTGTTCTCTGTAACTAAGCTGTGGGGAGTGCAGCTCGTGGGACCCTCCGGAAGGCATGTAACGGGGATGTGTTATACACTTTCACCCGCCCTCACACAGAGGGAACAGTTAGTTCCCTCTTGTTTACACTTCCAATGAAATTTTTGACAGAAATGAGATCTTGGCTTATGTTACTTTTCACAGATGTCTCTACAACAATAACATCGGTGTTTGGAAGAAGAGACAGAAGGCTAAGAGGTGAGCCTGAATGCCAGGTGTCTTCCTCTGTTTTGCCCCTCTACACCACGTATGATGCATCTTCCCCCTCCTCTCTGCACTGAAAATTGCTCATTTTTGACACTGAAAATTGCTCTTCTGCTGTCCCTTACCAATGATACTAAGCAGCCCCAATTCTTTAGCAGTAGATGTGGCAGCAGCACTCCCAGGAGGTTTTTGGCTGATCCCCTGACTAATATAGCTGGACAAACACCTTCCTATCCTCCACCTGAGATGATCTGAACCTGTGCCTTCCATTTTCCCAGGCAGTTGCTGACTGCCAGTCTGGAGTGAACTACTGGGGTGGAGGCTGCTTGGCTCAATGTCACCCTGTTATGAATAGAAAAATAAATAAATAAATAAAGCAATCTGTCAGCATTGTTTTCAAAAGCAAGCAGAAAATGCATCAAGTTCTTCCTTTTTTTTTTTTTCCTTGTGGTTTGGTTAAATCACAAAGCTGGGAAGAGTATAATTACCAATAACCCTCCAGAGGTAATCTCTTGTGGTCACAGTCTGCTTAGTAAGTACACATACTTTTCTTGCATCATCCGTCTATCTCACAGATGGTTACAGTTCTTTCTGTACTCTACCAAGCACCAAACATTTGGATTGTACAGTTTATGTACCCACTATATTTTATAGAAACGTTTACCAACACTTATAGGTGTATAGATATTTCTTATAGAACCTATAACCAGCTGGGAAAGGTTTGTTACTGTCTGTAAAAAGAAATGCAATGTTTTCCTCTTCTTCCTTTAATCAATTCATGAAAAGGTTAATGCTCTTATTAGCACCGTACTGCTGAATCTCTCTGTGTGAAAAACATTGTTTGCACAGTTTGCGGTAATTTCTTATCAAGACAATTTGTTGTCGTGTCTCTGCACTTTCAATGGTTTCCAAATTCAATTTCCTACCAAAACGAAAAACACAGGTGCAAGACAGAAAGCAAGAGAGCAGGTAAAGACGTCAGAGCCCAGCAATGCTGCAAAACTGAGCAGTTCAACATAGCATAGGTTTTGGTCTGGATATGCTCCAAAGGGGAACAGACATTTGTGTTTGTCACTCACTGACATCCAAAGCTGTCCTCAGGAAATGAGGATTCAAACAAAAGTCACTTGTTCAGGCTGTACATGGCAAGTCACAAAGATGCCTCATGGTAATTAAAAGAGAGATTTGAGGGCTGGACTTGGTCATTGTGTCAGGAAAAAGTGCAGGGGCACAGCACACCTGGGACAAACAGCTAATGGCTGTGTCTGACAGACCAAGGTTATTAGCAACTCCACTTTATTCCATCAAGTTTATTCAAATGCTAAAATTAAATCCCATAGATGTCTTTTACAGGTTGAAACATAAAAAACTAGAAGTTTCTCTTTCAAGTGACAGATCACATAATTATTCTTTTCAAAATCTGAAATGTCATTTACATCCCGACTTGAAATAACTTTTCAATGTATTGCATTCAGAACAATCCTTTCACTGTAGTATCTTGCAGCCCCCAATATAATCTACATTTTCTTTATTCTGTACACAGGCCAACTTTGATGGGTTTTCCACAGCCCTCTTTTCCTGACAGAAATAACCATGAAATATGGAGCCAATGTGAAAAAGATCACAGTACGCATATAAAAAAATAAATAATAT
The DNA here is from genome assembly GCF_964211825.1 of Aythya ferina. Lineage (NCBI taxonomy): Eukaryota > Metazoa > Chordata > Aves > Anseriformes > Anatidae > Aythya > Aythya ferina. The sequence goes on along the minus strand of NC_140302.1, from coordinate 6,572,130 downwards.
TTACACTTACGCTGTGGTTTCAATACAGATCATATTAAATACCAACAGATTGCACATTTGTAAATATAACAGGAAGGCTACATTAAATCTGCACACCAGAAACGCATTACCCTGACTGCAGCAAACCTTTCAGAAAATGGAAAGGCCTTTTAGGAGATGGACGTGGTATAGATTTAGACCTCTCTCTGTGCCCCTCTGCTGGAAGGAAGGGATGTAATATCTAAAAAAATTGAAACATTACAAATATTTGTAAAAAAAACTCCTTTGTGGGGAAATTGTTTTTTTCTCTCAGTGAAAAACTCACACTGTTCAGAGCACCAGTGATCATATAAAGCCTGTCACTGGATAAACTCTCATCTCAGGATGATGAATCCCTGTCTTTCTCATCTTTCAGCTGCTTCTCGGTAAACAATTCAAACCACTGAATACCAAGCCAGAAGGCACCGGGGGTGGCTCTTCAGATCCCTGCCGAGCCCTTGCCTCTGTGGATGGTGCCCACCTGCATGCCTCTACCAAAGACCAGCCGCCTCCTGCTGCTGCTTTGGTTACAGCCTCAGCTCCTGGTGGTCTCTGGGCTGTCATCTAATCACCAATCTTACTAGGCTTCTTGAAGAAACTGAATTAGCTGAGGCAGTGGAAAAAAAACAAACAAACAAAAAACACCACCCAAACCCTTTTGCCCAAGATTCCTCTTTTTTATAGTTACAGAAGCTGAGCCATTACTACTGTTCTGCTTAATTAAAACATCACATCACAAGAGCCTACTTTGTTGAAAGTTTAAGACAGAACAGTACTGTCATTTTTAATAAAACTGCAAGAATGACAGTGCAGTTAAGTACCTTGGTAAAGAGGGAGTCTTGGCAAAGTAGCGAAAAATAAGAGCAAAAGTGGCATAAATTACATTGAGGTTATAAGAAATTAAAAGAAAATTTAATATTAAAGGGAGTCTACATTTATTCAAATACGATTTCAGTCTGTCACTCTCCCAACAAGGCAAAGCCTATATATACATATAATCTATATCATATACACACACACACACATATACAAATACATATATATATATATATATATATATATATTTAAAGTTTCCATGGCAGGAAACCCTGAGGACAAGCAGCTAAAACTCACATCCTGCTGCCTGACCCATCAGCAGCATGGCAGCCAATCTGTACCTGCCAAGCAGCAAAAGTCAGTCTGGTTCAACAAACGCACCTTGCAGTAAGACAACATCTGCAGGGAATACAAAGCAGACATAACTCTAATAGCCTAAAAACACAGGTTCAGTATACTGAGAATCAATATTCTGCAGGAAATGGTGTAAAACACCCCACACAGGAGGTGCTCCATCACCGCCTGCATGTTCCTCTCCGTGGAGCTCTACGTCTTGGCTAGAAAAGCAGCCATCAACTGCGGAGCTGTAACTTCAGTTAAATATTCTGCTACCTAAGCTGGAATCCAATTGCCAGTGCGATTACCTTCCTCCAGCCCTAGAGACAGAGCCAAGTGAAGCTAGCCAGAATAATTCACTGAGAAGCCACGAAAATCAAGTACTTTGAATATTTTGCTTCATCAAATCAAATCCCACTTGAAAAATAAGTGACCGATCACTCTGGAAGAAGACTTGGTTGAGGTTCAGCACACACTGTGGGTGAAACGAAACGCTGGAAGAGAGGTTGTCTTGGCAACATTGTCTGATTCATATTTAAAGATAAAATCACTCTCCAAAGCTAACTAAAAGTGGATGACAGAGAGAAAAAAAAAGAATTAGGCATACATATCATCTTCATAGCAGAAAGCACTGCCTTCTGTCAGTTGCCTGAATTATTTGGGGATTTTTCAGTAAGGTTTCTTCTGTTCATTGTAAAATGTCCTTTTTATAGCAACCATTAAGACAAACAAATAAGTCTTCAGTCTAGAAAAGCATAACAAACTCCTCCAAGTTACTCATTATGTGAAACAGCATGATGCCTCAATATCTAACGTACCAACTATTTTTTCTTTTATATTAACACACCAGCAATCATTACATTACCGTATAGCCATGCTCTCATTATCAATTTGTGCACGTAAGCACTTTATAAAAAGTACAGACTGGTAAAGATTTCTCACTTTTTTTGTTGTTGTTGTTAATTATTTTCTAACTTTTCTTCGCACAGTTGGTGATTTTAAGAGCTCTAAGTAATGTTTGGTTTTTCCTCTGCAAAGAATCACGTTAGACGTGGGTGCGAGGATTTGGGTAGAACACCAACCAAACCCAACAGTCCCAACAGAACAGATCCCAACAGTTGTGATGTGGTTAACTTTTAATGGATGACTCGGACAAAAATTTCATGAGGTCTATCAGGGCCTGAAGCCCCTCTGCTGTGGAGCCAGTCTGAGGGAGCTGGGGGTGTTCGGCCTGGAGAAGAGAAGAGGAGACCTCCCAGCAGCCTGCCTGTGCCTAAAGGGGACTGCAAGGAAAGCTGGGGAGGGACTCTGTGTCGGGGGTGTGGGGATAGGACAAAGGGGAGATGGCTTTAAACTAAAAGAGGGGAGGTTCAGAGTAGGTATGAGGATTCTTCACTGTGAGGGTGGTGAGGCCATGGCCCAGGCTGCCCCATCCCAGGCAGTGCCCAAGGCCAGGCTGGATGGGTCTGGGGGAACGTAGCTTATGATCACTTCTCTAAATCATCAGCTCTCTGCTAACTACCTTAAGACACTCCCAACTACCTTACAACACTCCCAGCTTCTCATAACTTGACAGCTTCTCCCATTTCTGCCTCTGGCACTTTGTAGTCCAGGCGGTGCTCAATCCCTGTTCCACGACTGTTAGTCCCCTGAATAGCCTCTTGAGGCAACCACTGCTGAAATCTGAAGAGTTGTAGTAAATTGGTGGAGAAGATTGATTTAAACACAGTCAATGTCTTCATCAGATCTTTCAGTTAGTGGATAATAGACCTCCTTTAATTTCCCTCTTAATAATAATTTATCATGCCACTATTGAGTTCATTGCTCTCATTCTCAGGCTCACCTGAGCACCAACGATGTGCAGCTTCTCCATCAGTCAGCCCACTTTCTGAAGCAGACTAATTTCACCCTTTTGACTTGAATTTCGCTTTTATTAGTTATCTTCCTCTTTTCAGTTCTGACTTCTAGCACTATTATGCTAACACACGACAAAATCCTTCCTTCAACAATATTAAGTCTAACACTTTTATACAGGTAATATTCTCGTAATGGGAACGAACAGGTGGGCATGCCAGAAGGATGCAACGATTATGTTTAACTGGTTGGCAATAAAGGATGATCCCAAATACTTGCTGCTAATGCAGTATAAGTCTCAGCTATAGCAAGCTTTAAAAGACGCAGAAAAAAAAAAAAAAAAAGAAAAAAAAGAAAAAAAAAGAGGAGAGGGGGCGAATAAAACCCTTGGAAAACTTGGAGAACAAGAGCCACTGGCTGGCAGAGACAGATGCTGCAGCCACCTCTGTGACAGCATGCACAGGCCATGTCCTGCCCCTGAGCTCGAATTGCAAGGCAAAAGAGCTGCCAGTAATTGCTTCTGATTGACTGCCACCAAGCTGGCTCAGAGACCCTCTGGAGAGTGCTCTTTTCTTGCAGGATCCTGCCTTGCCCCCATTCAACGCCTCAAAGAAAGCTCTGCCTATGTTCTCCAGTATTGTGCTCCCAGAGGGGCGTCTGGATTAGCAGCTGATTTACTATATTTTACAAAGAAATTTTCCCACTGCTTCTGCCTGAAATTGCTTGCCATTAGCTCTCCTGAGGTCTCCTACTACACAAGCCTTTCATGGCAAATTAATATAGGACAGTGTATGATCTATTCCCTGTAAGCTTTATTTGTGCTCTAGGTAAGTGATAAAGTGGAACAGATAACTACCTATCTTAACACCAGCAGCAATCGGGGGATTTGGGGCCAAACGAGCTCATACTAGAAGAATTGAAGAGGTGGAAAAAAAGACTTGTTGGGAACGTTGCAAAGAAAGAACCATTCCCAAAGAAAAGTTGTTTGTGAATATATTACAGGGTCAACATTACTATTCTCAAGAGTAAAAACATGAAGCATACCTAATTAGGTAGGTAAAAAACTAAGGTTTTATTTTTGTATTTATTTTTTGTCATCTTGCATCATAAATGTAAATGATGCATAAAAAGCACTTAGATATATTCTTTATGCCCTTAACAGAAGAGACTGCGTGTGCTTGGTGATTCAGCCAGTGGCACGCTGCCAGCACCGGGCTGGTCACGAGGTAATCCTCACCGACCCCATTCATCCCTGCAGGCATGGTCCCAGCCAGGAGAAGCTCCCTCCCACCTTGCTTGCTTCTTTACAGTGAACCACAAGAGAAAACAATTACATGAGAGGGGATTTAGGAACAACCTTCTCATGCATTCAGCTGGTTAATGCTACAGACATGTCTCATGGGGCTTTGAAAAGGCTCTAAGCAAGCTACAGTGCAATGGACTTCAGCATCTGACCCTCAAAGGTGCATCAGGCATCCAGCATTATCATCATTCAACACCTTCATAGAAAAGCTTAGCAAAATATGGAATTTACCCTCCATTTGTTGCTATTTTTAAAGTTACTGCAATGAACAGTTACTCATTTGGAGCTCACCAGGAAAAATACTTTGGTGTTGTGTGTCCTCAGTTCTGCCTCTGCACCAGGCTTGGTAGGACGCATGGCACAGCTCTGCTCCAGGACAGGAGGATTTTGCAGACAGCTTGACTCAGGGGAGAGAATGGGCAGAAATGAGGTCCTGGTAACAGAGTAGCAGCAGAGAAATGCTGCCAAGATGATATGAAAGTAAGTATTTGGATAATACTACCAAAATGCTATTACGCTTATCTGACAAAAGTGACCCTTAAGAAAAAACGTTTTCCTGACAGAAGCTGTAGTGTTGCAGGGAGTTCCTTTTTCTTGAGAGTATTGTTCAACAACAAATGCCCTGCCAGCCTCAGAAAATCTTTGAAATACTGTCTCTCCATATTCAAGGGCACGTTACTCTGCCGTTAGAGCCTCCAAGCTCTTCAAGGGCAAAAGAAACCCAAACGCAACCTGTGGTAACTGTGTGAAACTCAACCCAGTGCACAAGGACCAATGTACTTTATCTGAAGCACAACCAGAGAAAGCTTCAGTTTTCTCTCCCCAGTTTCTGTTCTTTAAACGGAAGAAAACAGTGATTAAGACTGAATAGGCTAGGTGGAATCCACTCCAAATCCTTCTGTTGAAGCCTACATTAATCACTGAGCTTTCTCATTGATTTTGGTAGAGGGGTAGCATTATACAGTTACAAAACAACAACTAATCATGCTCAGTTTTCTCCTTGGGCTCTCTGATACTCCACGCGGGTCAGAAACATGGTTCAGAGGTAGCTCTCAAGTCACCTTGTCACTCTCAATCACCTAAGCATTAATGCACACACCACTCACTAGAAATAACACAGCAACTGCGTATGACAAGAATTAGGAAAACCTGGACTGCATTTACAGCATTTAATAGAACTGCCTTTTTTTCTTTTTTTCCTGAAGTCAAAATATTTAGCTTGCTCAAAACAGGAGCAAAAGGCCTGTAAATACATGAATAAAGCAGCCAAATGATTTACGTGCATGTTTTATGGATATATTTTTATGGATTCCAGCTTTTTGATTTACTGGATGTCTGTTGAGTGCAAGTATACAATAAAGGGAAAGGATGTTTCCACTTAAGCAGACTCAGAGCCAAAATGTATGAAAATGAACTGAAATTCTAGTAAATGTTTGCCTTGTCTAAATATATTTTTATTTTGCAGGTATTTTTATGCAACCTAATAAACTAAAATATATTAGGAATTGCTTAGTTAAGAATCAATTTTACTACTAAATCCTGTATATTATTAAAATGTCGTGGATATTGAACATTCCTTTTCAGGTTGATGTTAAAGCTACCTTCTGAGTGTATGACAGAAAAGGTTCCATAGAAATCTGAGCAAATGCTGGACAGCTCAGGAGACCTGGTCACAGATGCCTTTTGCTATCTTGACCAAGTCACTGAATCAACCCTCTGCTGTAGAACCTTTGGGTCCCAGCAGGTGTTTGTGTGGTTAGGTTAGACACTGAAAAGGTAATAAACACATCAGGGTTTCTGCAGGGAGATGGAGAACTTGTGAATTTCCCATTAATACTGACAACTTTAAGTTCTTCAGCAGACATTGTTTATATTAATTTACTTTAAGAAGCTTAAGCTTCAAGTTCAAATGGTCAGCAAAAAAAACAAAAAACAACAACAACAAAAAAAAAAAAACAAACAAAAAAAAAAAAACAAAAAAACAACAAACATCATCACATACAGTTGCCAAGATGAAAGTTAATGAATTCTCTGGTAAGATAAATATCAGTACTGAGCAAACCACACAAAAGGTTTAAATGAGCATCCATTCAGATTTTTAAATAAGTTCGCTCTGATAAAGGAAATGTTCTTTTATTGACCATTCAGTCAGCGAGGTCTGTTACTTAAATTCCTGCAGAAAGCATACACCAGTTGTACACACCCCAGCACCTTCACCAAAACTGGCACCTTACACATGAAATCTCCACTGTAAGAGATTGGATTGATGGAATTTCTCATTAGGGCCACAAAAAAGTACTTGGATCTTCATGAATCGAAACAAGCAAAACAACACGTCTGTTTTTACCATATGGAGGACTGATTACAAACACTATGGCTTTAATCTTCTCTCGTGGCTTCCACAAACTCCTCACTGAAGCTGTTTCCTGTAGCTCTGTCCACAGACCACATTTTCCTAACTTCTTAATTGGCTCAGGCCTGGGTGTGGAAGAGCCGGCTCAGATTTTTTGTTTTGGTTGTCAATGCTCTTTTAAAAACAGAAAGCAGGACAGCCTGCTTGGTTCCTGATGCAAGTTATCTTTACTTGCACCAGCAAGCTTTCCATGCTGGGACGATGCCACTCCTCTCCTGGGGAGGCTTGCTGAGGACAGCCCTGACCACGGCCTCCACAGTGCCTGCTGAGCAGTATTACTCCTGAGTAGTATTTACACCTTTTCAGCACAAAATGCAGAACACAGTTGTTGCTTTTTTATGACTTTTTTTTTTTTTTATGATTACTGTTACCAACCTTTTCGGCTGAAATACATTTTAAAATGCAGTATACTTAATGGTTACGTTAGGTATTAAAAGGAAGGAAACAAGCAACTAAATAATGGAGGTACAGGCTTCACTTAAAGTAACCATAAGACAAAAAAAAATGCAAATTTCTAAGACTCGCCACCACTATCCTGGAGTTCATCCTAGTTCCTCTGTTATGTATTTGAATTACATAGTGTGCAAAACTATATAAGTGAAACAGTTTATCTGAGTACGTAACCCGAAGGGCTTTTTCAACCTGACATAGGCATAAAAAAAATCAAACATTTCAGTGTACATACTTAACTGTGCTGCTGCTGTCATTTGTCCAACTTTCCATTGGAATGACTGTGTGTGAAGACTTCAGAGCAGCCAAAGGAATAACCGTAAGAGAACAAAAACATGTTCAGTTTACTAATAAAATAATGCACACCAAAACACAAAGAGGAACAAGAAGACATTAAAATAAATGTCAATTCCACAGATTCAGACCTAATTGCTAGAAAAGTCCAAGATAATATGTATTTCAGGATAAAAATTCCCCTCTTCTCATTCATTCCACTGAAGGCTCCTTGGAATCTGCTTCCTATTCACAGGAGTGAACAGTATTTCCTAGGACATACCAGTCAAATCATGTTGTTTTGTGTTTTTTTTTCTCCTTAGGACTTCATTTGACATGCCAGCTGAGAATCTGGACCAAAATATCCCTTTGCCTGAAATGTATCTAAACCATTTTATAAATGGGTTCAAATAACTTGCTTCCCAACACACAGCAACCTCTCTGCTCTCTGATTTCCTCTTCCTTCACCATTGTCTCCGAATGAAGAGCTGTCATTCAAGTAAGGAGGTCTACAGTTCAGGCTTATTTTAGTTGCTCAAACACTGCTGGGATAGAAAAAAAACAGAACAAAGCCACTTAAAAAAAAAAAAAAAAAAAAAAAAGATTCCAGATACATATAATGGAGAAATTTTGGAAGCCTTGCTCTTGTTTCTGTGGGATGAAAAGAGGGGAATGAAAAATCTCTTTTGTATTGCTGGAGTTTTGTGGGTAGACTACTACTGGTTATAGCTAATCATATATTTAGCAACACGAGCACATAAGGTCAGCAATTAGACTGCTAAGGGAATTGGCTTGCATAATCTAGCTGCATATGAAGACCTATTACCCAAATAATTTAAGATATGAGCTGTGGAATCATTTGAAAGGCAGCATAAAGGAATGTGGAAAGCAGGAACCTTGCCAACAACTATCACCAGGTGCAGAGAGGACACGTAAGCAATGCACCTGCCTTTGAAAAGCATTTGTGGCATCATTGATTAAGTGCAGAAACCTCATATGCATTCTGTTAAGCCTCCATTTACAAATATAAGCCTGAGCCTGGTCTCCCACAAAGCTGAGAGTCACACCCCAGCTCCTGACTGGGGGTAATAAGACAGCAAATTTGCCTTCTTTTCTCCCAGAGCCCAGCACTTGGTCATTATAATGCAGTTCTCTCCCTGAAGAGCTTCTTTTAGGTATTTAGGTATCTGTTTGCTACCTAAACAAAGTCTACATGAAGATACTGACTGAGTTAAAATACTCAAATACACCAGTCTATACAGGGGAAAACTCACCACTCACTGTCACCCAAGAAGAAGTCATAGCATTAATGGATATTGCCTTACACATATTTGTGCAAGGAAATGCAACTTTTGCAATTTTCACTTTCATTCAACTTTCAGTTTATTTTATGAGACATTTCAAAAGATGTGTCTGTTACTTACAGAGATTTGTATTCTGTGTTTGAAAATTTCAATTACACTTTCTAATTAAGTGACAAATTTTAACCCAGTGCTCTACAGATACAAAAAAGAGCCCAATAAATGTAGCATCATGATTTTCTGAAGAATCAGAATCCAGTTATCGGTTGCAACTTCTGCTAGAGATTGAGTTTCAGCTCAAACAGAATACAACATATTTTAAGTTTTTAAAAGAACCTTGACATTAACAACAAACAAGAAAAAGTAATATAAATTTCCTCTTTCAAATATAAATATAATATAGGATTGGACACATAACATCCTACCCTTTGGCTTTAGCCATATCAAAAAAAAAAAAAAAAAAAGCAAATCCTACTCAAAACACATTAATTTTTTCATCAGCATCTCCTGTAATGCCACGGAAGCCTATATACTGAAAATTTAATGAGGTTCCTGGATGGGTGGAAAATGTGAACTAGAAATATCCCAGTTCGTGTTGCTTCAAATAAAACCAGGAAGGGGCAGATGCCAACGTGTTCCTGAAGCTGTAGACCAGGGCCAGCAGCACAGCTAGTGCTTTGTGGCACAGGTGCTGCTGCCTGCTGAAACAAGCTAGGTTCAGGGTTTCTTAGCCTTAAGAGCCACATTTGGGGAGGTGGGTGTTTGGGCAGTTGAAGGAAAAGCGTGTAACTTCTGTGCTTTTCTTCTTTTCAAAATTCTCCCCTTTTCTCTCCAGCTCTTATTCCCTCTACCACCTCTTTCCCCAGGTGGGAATCCATTTAGGAAGGCAGTGCTATATTAGTTGGGAAAAACAAACAAATCACAGAGCTGCCTGCAGCACCTACAGACAGTGGATTCAATTACTGCACGTTAAGCCCTTTATATTTTAGGGTTCTGAGTCAGGAAGACGATTGCTAAACTAAACAAAACCAATGAGTGCAACTATCCTACTAAAGCTAAACAGTATGAGCAAAATACCAGAGCCCAGCCAGACAATTAAGTAATCAGACAGCCCTTTGTAGTCCTTCTTGCAAAACATGATGGAGGATAAAACACCTGCTGGCACGTCTGCTTCAAGCCTTTTCAGACCTGTCAAGCCTTTTCCGTAAGCAGGCTCTAGTGAGCTCTTTCATTTTTTTTAGTGGATCATTTTTTTTGGAGTCATGTTTCTCAGCCTACCAGATAGACTTCTCATTTACGGTTCACTTAGATGCTTGATGCATATTCTTTTGTTGTTCTTTGACAAGTTTCTGGATTACCCATGTACCGGTAGATAACCAAAGCATGCTAAGAGTTTCAGTATCACATCATCTCTCCTGCTAAGCCAGAAAGACAGCAGAAAATGAAAACATCAGACAAGTTCTCTGGGAGAAATATGCTAAACCTCAAACACTTCCGAAGTTAAACATTAAAACTACTGGTGTCTCAACTAAATACCTACTTACATGCATGCCAGGAGACACAATTTGTCCCTAGTTTCAAGTAACCTGCATTTTTCAGTTCACAAAGCAAAGCCTTTCCTATTCATGGCACAAGTCAGAGAGTTAAATAATTCATACCTAAAAAAACCTGACATTTAAGAAAAACAGTCCCAAAGATTACATAAACCTTCCTTTACTGTTTTATATACTATATACAGGTTATATATTTATGAAGGTAACACAAGGGGAACATTACCCAGAGATATTATTTCCATAAAGTCTTCTCTTTTTCTGATTCCTCTGACTCTTCTCATCATTTTATGTTATGTGGGGCAAATGACTGAAAATAGAGGAGTTTAACTTATAATCCACTGCACTGAAACACTATGATTCTTCCAAAAGCCTCGAGCGTTTTAGGCTTAGTTTTTCATTTGTAGTGTTGTCACACTGGATATACAATGGGAAGTTCTGCCTATCTTACTGAATTAGTAGATTTTTTTATTATTATTAAAAAAAAAAAAAAAGTCTCATTCATCTCTTAGTCTTAAGTGACATATTGAAAGAGGTAAAACTACGTGCTGGGGAAAAGCAAGCAATTTACCTTCAAACTGACGTTAGGTCTCTCATTTAAATGAATATACCTATCTCCTGATGTCATGGGGGAATGAGCAAATGTAAAGCCCCCTCTTGCCTTCACAATAACAAACGACAGGGCAATTTTTAATATCTGTTCTTACTTACTGCTTCTCCATAGCGAACAGTATCAATCTTTCCACTCTTTCATAACAAAGTTTTTCCACAGTCCTAATCTTTCTTGTTATCCCTCCCTGGTCACTGTGCTTTTCACTGTGCTTTAATCTGGCAGAAAACTCATTATGATATCGAAAAGTAGATGAAATGACTTGGGAGTACACATTTTTATACTACCAGAGAAGACACCCGCACAGCTTACAGAGGAATATATATTATACTTTCTAGCTTCTACAACAAGAATGGGTATATTTAGAGATAATTTAGTTCAGCATTACCAGATGAGGCACTTTAACCAATGCTATAAAGGATATCAGAAAAGATAACTCTAATGATGCCTGAATGTCAAAAATCCTCAGCATCGTCCTCAATCTAAAGTAGTCAGCAGGGAAACTTGCATATGGCATACTTTATCTCCACCCTAAAATCTGCCCAGCTATTTAGGTGGAAAGAAATAAAAAAAAAAAAAAAAGAAACATCTACAAGAATTTACAATCTTACTCAATATGTCTTTCTGGACAAAATCTTAGAAAGCAATATGAGCCACTTCTTTGTGCTTTAAAACATTTGATCTTCATTGCTTCTTTATGCACATCCAGAAGAACTTTCCTAACCAAGCTGATGCATAAATGTGAAAACTTACAGAGTTAATGACTGGCATGGATGCACCAACATGCAAATGCCTCAATTTGGGGAAAATACAGAGGATTTTCATTCCTATCTTGCATGAGGAAACAGCAGATGTGAAATCATTTGAATCAGGACAGTATTTCCCAGATGCAAAGGTTAAAAAAAAAGGAATAGTTGTAAGGTCACTGACTGTTGCATCTGGGGAAGGGAAAGAAAATTAACATTTTGTATAATTAAGAGTTTTTGAGAACCATTTTGCTATAAGGCAGCCTAGACCATCTGTGAGATAAGAAGAGCCTCTTTCCTGATAAAACTGGGAGCTGAAGTCAAGGGGCTTAAGAGCACACTGAAGTGCTTCACTGAGTGCTCCAGGGACAGACCTATGCCTGTGCCTGAGTGCTCCACAAACCGTTTGTTAGTGCTGTCAGGGACTGAAGACTGCCTAAGTAATAAATACAGCCCTTTAAGGATGCACTTAGAAACATCCAGGTAGCACACTGTGTTTATCAGTGAACATAGTCCAAACTGGCTCCACAGATTCAATTCTTCATGTTCCAAGACCCAAACCCAAATCAGAGAACTGGAGAAAGGTGCAGCCATCCTTAGGTCATATCCTGCATTTTTAAAGATATCCGTGGGTTACTTATTTTTATGTTACCCCCACCCATACCACCTCTGCTACTAGTGAATATAACCACTGGGTGAAAAAAGGCAGATATTGGGTCATTTGCAATGACCCAAGCACATCTGTTCTTTAATCTTAAAAAGAGAGATCTGTATCTAAACATTACTGCACAGCTGAGATCCAACACGGGAAGGTGTTTCTGAAATTCAGGCTTAACCTTCAGTATGCTATCATACCTCCTCCATCCGTTTTGATAACACAAACATTTTGGACACTGGCATCATTAATGATACTTCTCACCTAATTACTTTCTGTTCTGGTTATCAGCCTTTCCCAGTGTTAAATGTTGCTCTGATTTCTTTATTTTCTTTAAAGAAAACAGTATGAAGAGTACTGTATGAACAGCAGCTTCATTTAGACAGAGATTACCCGCTCTGAATTTGTAAGATTAGAAGATAAATATTGGTAAGATGAGTCTATATGGGAAATTTAAAAGCAAGAGAATAACATATCTCTGTATAATTTAGCACACAGGTCTATCACTCTATTAAAACGAGTCTGATTACGCCTAATTTGCAAAACTCAAGAAAATGAAACAAACTGCTTAATAAATGAAGCCGGAGAAAATTATCTGTTCCTAGCTACTTGTTCTGTTATACCAAAGTCTGACATCTCCGGTATGGAAGCACACAGCTGTCTCCTCCTTCTGCTACAAATATTTCAACCATGTTTACTTGTGTTAAATAAAGATGAACATAATGTAAATACTACAAAAAAAAAAAAAAAAAAAAAGTCAATTGTGTAATGAGCCAGGCTGAAATACAGCTAAATACATCAACATTCTCCATTCGTTTCAACAGAGTCATGGTGAGTCAAAGGACTTTTTGATGCAGCCAAGGTGTTTGAGAAGGGGTAGGAATGACTCCTGAGCACAGCCACTACAGGACAGCCCACTGGTAATGGTACCTGTCACGGATCTCTTCAGAAACGACATTCCCTGAATCACATGAGCTCTTGCAATTAACTGATGAAATCCAGACTACCCATGAACACACAGCCTGCTATCCCTAAAAAAATAAAAAGAGAGGTGTCTTAAGAAAAGGGGATGCTTATTTTCTTGATGAGTTATTAACTGTTCCAGGCAACAATTAAAGCATTCAGGAATACAGCAGCAAGGAAAATGAAAATTTTACATTATCTTTATAATGAATTCAATTTCCTGAACTTGGGTTGTATCTTATTTAATTTACTGCCAGGCAGAATCAGCAGCGATGCAATCCTTGTGCTTCTAAAAGGAAAGGAGTTATGTCAGTTATGTCATACTCTCTACTACAGCTTTTTTATTAAGTTTCCCTTTTGTGAAATTTATTTTCTGCACGGAAACAAATTAAAATGTAAGCCCTGAGGGAAGGAAACACTGGAAGTAAGAGAAATGTTACTGGTTCAGCTGCTACTGGTAACCTCCCAGAACTAGAGCACTGAAGGTGATCCCTCAGATACTCTGCACAGGTGCATTTACTAAATCAGATTTATTTATGTATTTATTTATTTATTTAACAAAAATCAGATCTTTGGTTAAGACCCCACCTATACAAAAGCATGGAGAGAAACATACTTCAAATTACAGTGTTGTTTGGCTGTAAAAAAACCTGCCTGGCTTGTTACAGGTGGGTATGGAAGGAGGGAGATAAGGCCAGAAGGAAAATGGCATCTTGCTGTGAAGGCAGTTACTGAATGAAGAAAACAGCAGGGAAGGGAAGGAAGGATTCAAAGATCCTTTTACAAATGACAATTTTCACAGAGGGCCACCAAGTTCTTTGCTATATGGGTGCTGAAACCTTAAGCTGGCTGCTGCTCCTGCAGCTTACTGGAACTACTGGCCGGTAACTTTCCCCCACTGAATTTTCCTGGAGATTATACTGTATTAATATGAGTGTTTGTTCCTTGTGTTCTGCATATGCAACAACTAAATTCACAAAGCACTTCCATTTCTTAATTGCTTAGGCTCCTAATATAGCAATCTGCAAACAGCACGGTCTCGGAGTACAGGAGAGAGGGACTGGATATATCAGTAAGAGCCCACTCTAGGCAAACAACAGCACATTTGGAGGTGTAGTAAATGCTGGTCACCCCTCGTGGTGCGCACTCAACGAGATGCTGAGCTATTATAGAAGGAACAGAAACAGCAGTAAAAAAGCGCATCTGTGGCACGTGTTGCTGTGTAGTTCTGCAGTGTGCCTGTCCTCTAAATTATATGCAGGAGTTGTCTGCATTATTAGTTAAAAGTGCCTGTGTTTATAGGAGGTAAGGAAAATAGGAAATATGCCGGAAATATTCTCATTACTTGCTCAAAAATGCTAAAGCTGAGTGGGAGAGGAGAGGGGCAGCTCGTCACAGTGGTTAACTAGGCATGACCTAACCTATGAACAGGTAGATTGTTTTTGTCCTTTAATACAAGCCAAATCATCACGTAAGAATTAAAGCTCTTTGGGATACACACCGCCTTTTCCCTTTTCCTTAGGCTTTGCAGGATGCCTGCCTCAAAGAGGCTTAGATCTTTACCAGCATCTCTGAATGTCACAAACAGATAATGCAAATGTAGTCATTGCAAAAATATCAAGCATGTAAGGAAGCCCTGCAGAGATCAGCAGAGATGGGGGAAACCTACTGCTCAAACTGAAAGGGCTCAGCAGTCTTCAGTATCCCAACAGTTGCTGGATCCACGTAAAATGAAAAACCCTAAGCAAAATGGAGCAGGAAACATACAACAAGACACTGAAATAAATTCTTCAGAAATAGGAAGAGGAGAGAAAGAAATACACCCAGTAATTTGGAAGTAATGCCAGCAGCAACACTGAGGGAAGGTGAACGTCCCTCACTGAAAGCATTGTGTACAGGCTCTGTCATTTTGCCAGCTTCACTTCTGAGGAAAAATACTCTTTTGTTCTTGATGCTCTTGTGAGAAGCTAAAATACAGATTTCTGGGGATACTATTGCAAAGACTGAGGATAACTCCAAAGATTTTTTTATTTAAATTTAAATTACACATGTAATCACGGCCTCGTTGCAGGCTGTAGTGGCAGCCTCGGTGGTTTTGGAAGTGCTAAGATTTCAATCAGTGACATGAGAATCTGCACTGATCCCTACATTTCAGTGGTCTAAGCCTGTAAGGAAACCCCACACCCTTTCTTGAAGCAGGAGGCTGAGCTGGCCATGCCATGCTCAGAGCCCGATCACCATGCTATGAAGAAATACAGTCATGGACATGGGAGCTGGCTGCTGCTGCACTCACACCTACCTCACAGATAAAATATATTTATGGCCAAGGGAGTTTGCCAGTCTGCCCAGGGTGTGAGAAGGATTTCCTGATGTTCAGGCTGCCAAATCTGAGATAACTTCCTGCTTCTGGTTGAGTTTTGCTTATTTAAATAGAGGTGCACGCTGCGTGAAAAAGCCTTGTGCACAAGCAAACCTGTACAGCACCTTTCAACCCAGAGTTGCAGAGGACTGTAGAGACAAGACATGAAGGAAGGAGCACTCTGCTAGCACCTCGTGAGAAGGAGAGACAGTAAATAAAAAGGACTAACTGACAGGCCTTAAACATGATTGTTTTCTGAGTTTTAATTAAGCTAGAGATGTTTCACGCAGTGCAATGATTATTGCAGAGCAGAAAATGACTTGCCAGTATGAAACCTCACCCCAACCAAAGCCAATAGCTTCCAACATCGGGCTACCAAAGCTAAGGACCCGGGAAACACAGGGCAGTGAGCACACAAGTGCCTGCTGAAAGGTAGGAGCGTGGAGAGGCTGTTAAAGGGTCAGGGACACACTAGGAGACCGTGTTAGCTCTTGGTGCCGCACAGCCTTCTTGCTCAGAGCTGAAACAGGAAAAGCTATTCACAAGGCTGGGACAGCAGGGGGTGGCAGGGAGCAACGAGTGTTGCTAAAAAGCACCAAACGCGTCACTGCACGAGAATGACAGCTGAAATCAGGCCGTGCTACCCGGCAGGACTCAACAGTCCCAAGCCGGAGCCAAGTGTCAGTGTGGTGGGGGAAGAGACCAGCTACTTTAATGCTTGTTTCAGAAGATGAGAGTAATTGTCCTCAAGATTTTAGGCGAGCTCAAGCCAACGTGGTGACCATAAATCTGAAACAGGCTTTAGCTGCTGCAGGCCAAGTGCTAGCAGAAAAGCCACCCTGTGAGTACTTCCAGAGCAGCCAGCACCATGAGCTCTGCTGGTTTTCAACCAGAGAACTGACTGGGACACATTTAATAGGGAAGCCTGGATATCAACCCTGATTTTGCTGCTAACAGCCAGTGCCTCGTAGCAGAATATAAAAGACAAGGCTGGGGGAGAGGGCAGAAGATATGCACTTCTTAAAAACATTTTTTTTCACTTGAGCCTTAAACCTAGCTTTAGAAATCCAGACATTTCTCAGAAGATGGTGACTTAGCGTCAGAAAGCTCACTGCACCTTTTTTAAAGCAGACTTAGTGCCTGCCTACAGAAGGATGCCACGGCTTTCATCACTGTTATCGCTTCTTGTCCTTTCCACTCACTCCTGCTTTCACCACTGAGGGAGCTGGTGAATAGGCTAGTTCCATTTTCAGGACCACGCTGTCATTTCTCAAGCGTTAGTTCCTAATGGTATTTTCATTTCTGTGATACTACCAGCAATTTCAGGCTAAGTTCTGAAATCAGAAGAACATGCAGAAGTCCTCTTTGTTGAAGTCAGGGAGGCAATGGAGGTGTATAAACAAGATCAAGCCTGTTAAGCATGTAAATCAAACTTTGCCTTTGTCTGTGTCTCCTGAATACAAGGTACCAGATTTGGAGTGTCTAAAGGAATGCTCTGGATCAAATGCAGCCCCGACAGATGCAAAAATCCACATGGAGTGCAAGAGGTCCCTTTTGTTACTGTGACCCATAGATGTTGTTTCCAACCTTCAGTTTGAAAATCCCTAGGGTTCAGCTGACTGTTTTCAAGGGATTCAAAGAACCTGTAAAAAATAGCTGAGGAAAGCAGGCAATATTTGGGAAGAAGGTGGGGAAAGGCATTTGCAAATCAAAACAGCTCAACAATCACTGACTGATTCCATTTCCTCATTTTTTCACAATGGATGTAAATGTGGCAGCTATGAGCAACAATGACGACATATGTATTTACATATCTTTATAGTATTTATTTATAGGTTGCATGTATTTATATATTTAGAGTTTTATGTATTCCTTCTGTTGTTGATTCCTTTCTTGAGATGGAGGCGTATTCCTACCCCATTAGAAAGCACCGTGGCAGTCATTCAGAGCAAGATCAATTCAGCAATATTACAGTACACGTCTACAAGCAGTTCAGCAGCTTGATATTAAAAGCCATGCAGTTAAATTAATCCCTACCCCGGAAAAATATTCAGAGATATCAAGAGCTGTAGCTTGGATTCACTGCCAAATCCTCTCCAACCTCAGTGACTCCATGCGACCTTCCTGCAGATTCACTCTGCCATACCAGGGATCAATAGATAGCTTTCAGATCCGATCCAGTTTATCGTTCAGGCATAACATGGCCAACAAGTTAACTGCCAGAGGCCAGTACAGAAGCAGAGATCTACTTACTCACTTCTGTTGCTGTCAGAGAAATACAGCGTGGGGATATTTCCTCCTGCAATGTTGTCAGATTGCAGGTCATCAGCAGCAGCTTCTGTATGACAGCAGCATATGCTGGAAGCTGCATGTAGAGAAGGAGCTATGAGACAATTTCTAAATGTACCATTGGGCATAAAAACAGCTCACCAAAAGGGTGTTGTTTTGCTTCATTCTGTGTTTATTTTTTTTTGGTTCATTTGTTTTCCCTAAATATTTCTCAAGAGCCACCAGTGAGCTTTCCACCAGAAATGGAAATCGTTTTTTGCAACCAAATCCATTATTTTGCTATAATAAAGCTGTTAATGAATAGGTCTGACTGATGCCAGCAATGCTGCCTGATTGCCCAGTGCATGGCATGGTGTGGAATCACAGGTGGACACTCAGCTGATTAAGAGCCAGCTCAGTTTCCTCTCGTTCACCCTCAAGAATTAATTGTTAACCATCTTCACAGGAATATCCTCCTGCTAGCCTCACTAACTCAGTCTAGCATTAGAAGGAAGCCCTATTCATTTCTAAAAGCCAAAACCCAAATGCTCCTATTTCCCTACAAGAAGTCTCAGGGTATCTTGGGTAAACACAAAATGGAATCACTGATCCTGATCTCTCTGATCTCTCCTGTCAGATCCCATCTCTGTTTATTTCAGTTCCCACTCAAACATGTTTTCTCCCATCCACTAGACCTTCTGTGGAAATCCATCCCAGGTTTAATTTTTCTAGACGAGTAGCAGGCAATACTTGCAAAGCACGATTTTAAAATCACTATATTTTGAAAAGCCAAGGTTCCCTCTAGGAGACAGCGAAAAGCTGGGTGAAAACACTGTTTCAGGTCATCAAACTTAGTAATTACAAAAGCTTCAACTTGCAAGCTCTGAATGTAAATGGACGCCTACCACTGGAAGAAGAGAAGCTTACAGTTTAATAAAGGTCAGCAGTGGTGTGCCGCTGGACCTCTCATCATCAAATAATATGGCTTGGGTTGGAAGGGACCTTAAAATCATCCAGTTCCAACCATCTGCCTTGGGCAGGGGTGCCACTACTAGATCAGGTTTCTCTTGAGACGTGCAAGTCCACTAAGAAGCAAATGGGATGAGGAACCTGACTTAATTTTCCCGAGTGAGGGCTTAATGCCAACATTAGTCTAGACCAAAAACTAAAAAAAAAAACAAACTCCAATCCCCTTCAAATGCTGGTCATGTCTCCTCTGTCATTGACCTTGAGGACGATTTAAATCATTGTTGATGCAATCAGTGCTTTTCATGCTGTCAAATGTAATGACAGCATAGCCACAGCAGAGCTACAGCGTGCACACTTGAAGTTTGATGCAGGATTTGATTTGCCCAGACACACACACACTCCCACCACACACCAGCCTGCAGTCAGAGGAGGCAATGTGAGCAAATCCCAGCAAGCTTTCCAAATCACACTTGCAGCAAGCAATGGCAGACAGAGGACAAACTCTTAGGGCAACTTTGTTCTCAGAAACAACACAAGACCACAGTCAAAGCTGTATTATATACTGTGGCTGAAGACTACAAGACCATCTTGACGTTGACTGTCACTACGCTGCCAAGAAGCTTTTCTTTGAAAGCGTGTCAGTGAGAATAATTGCAAAGGCATGAGTAAGGCCACAGACAACTTCTGATGAGGATAATGACATTGACAAAATGGTTATGTTTGTCAGTCAAATTCAGACTTCGCATCGTACATAATCCTGCACGTATTTAGCCAATCAATATGCAAAAGGGTGTGTGACAACCTCTAGCAGAGCACTGATTGCTGTGACATGCCAGGATAAAGGTTGCGAAAATGTAGGGTTTTGGAAGTGTTGTGTATGCCTTTGGTCTGAACTACCAAGTTTCTTAGCCTGTAGCACCTTTGTTTCCAACCTCAAAGCTGAGTGCTCTGTTATGTGTACCAGCTGTTAAGTACAATGCTTCCACACAGCTCCCCTTCCCAAATGTGTTACGCAAAAATCAGCACAGTTACTCATGCCATAGTGCACCTGAAAAAGCAACTTACCAGTCAACGGCATCCTTTCCAGGTAACACTGTGGCTGTGGCTATTGACTTCTACAGTTGATGCTATGGAGAAAGGCTTTCCTTGAACTATTAATAAACAGTTGTCCAAGTGAGTATCAGTACAACATTCACTGTGTGCCTCAAGAAGGAAATCATGGTTAATTTATTTTTTTTTCCTGCAGGTACACAGCTTAAACAGTGTTTGATATGTATTTTCTTTTCTTTTCACATGACACTGGCCTCTAATGAAGCAAATATTCACTGCTTGTAACAGTATTTGAAACAAATATAAAGGGTAACCTGTTGGAGCAGCTCAGCAAAACAGCAGTGAATTCTAATTAAGGCTAACTAATCAAAATGACTGTGTTTGTTTTATTATAAGTTGTGTGTCCCTATGGACAAAGCTGCCTGATGGGAGAGTACAGAGAAGACAGTCAGGTTCTTCTCATACACATGCAGTTAAAGGACAGGGATGGGCAAGAGAAATTCTTCCCAGATAGGAGGAATTCCTTTTAGACCAGAGTGTGGTCAGACACTGTAGCAGTGTTTCAGGGTGGCTGACAAATCTCCCTCCTTGCAGATATTCAAAGCCCATCTGGAAGAGGTCCTGAGCAACCTGATCTACTCGGACCGCTGTGACTAGGGGCCCCCACATGTCCCTTTCGGGGACAAAAAGGGATTTTGCAGTTCTTGGATTCTAAACGGACTTGGGACTAGGAATTTAGAGAAAGAAGACAGTGATTCCATTATTCCCACCTACCAGTATGGACACGAAGCAGTCCACAGAACAACCACAAGTAGCAGATACTGGCAGAAAAACAGTGCAAGGTGATTTCAGCATTGGTTTGCCAGAGGTCTAGGCAACATCTAGGCTTCTCCTCAGCCATAAAACATTTTTTTTTGTTGTTGTTCCTTTAGATTAAAATAAATAAATAAATAAAAAGCAACAGTAATAGTATTTAAAAGAAAAAGATGCTGGAAAGGAGGTAAGGAAAACAATTACGCAATAGCTGTTATAAGACAAAACCCTCCTGGGTTAGTTTTTATACAAGAATAAAAATTCTTCTTCCTCTTATATGACTACAGACAATTATGAGAGACAGACAAAAGCCTCTAGGAAACTCCAACATTTTTAACTGGATTTTCAGTGTGAATTGGAACATTAGGCCCTGCACAAGTTGCCCTGTTCAACTGCCTAAGGATCATCCTTGAAATAACATCAATTACCTATGAGCAGAGAGTACTTCTCAAGATTTTAAATGCCCCATTCTGTGAAATATGGCTCCTGAAACATACACTCCAAAATCAGGTGGATCTTTTAAAAGTATTTTAGGTGCTCTTGAAGAGCAGACAGAAGTAATACTTCTAGTATTACAATTTATACATGGACACTTGGACAACTTTAAAAAAAATGGAAGTGATACGTGGAAAGAGCTAGAACATCACAAATTTAGTAAGAACAATTACAAACAATAATAATTGGAAAAATAAAATTCTTTCTTTGTATCTAATATTGAAAGTTTGTTTCTCCAAAATCCACCTTACAGAAATAGGTTTACAACTCTCTGCAGAGCCCTGTTTTTCTGAGAAGGAAAAAGGCTAACGCCATTCTTTTTGAAAAAACACATTCCTTGAGGATAGCACTGCCTTTCCAAACATGAAGGAAATAAGAACAGTACTCAGTAACCCAGGGAATGACTGGGAGAAATTAAATGAAACAAAAGGCAGCTTAAGCTTCATTTAAAAATCAGTGCTCTGCCTTTGCTGTTTCTGGCACAGAGGAATAAGGATTTCTAATTAGGGCTTCTCGGAACAACAGGATGGAGACTTAGCTCAAGTTGACATCCGAGACCCTTCTAAAACAAAGGCTTAAAGTGTGGAGGAGTT